>NC_073304.1:129130782-129783907 GCF_027595985.1 Sorex araneus | reverse complement strand
CCTCGAGCACCACCAGGAGTAATTCCTGAATGCAAAGCCAGGAGTAACACCTGGCATCTCCAGGTGTGACCCCCCAAAAAATTATTTTGTACTTAAATCTCATTGTACTAATAATCATGGTTTTTTTTTATGTAGGAGTACTGCTATTTATTCAGCCATTGATTATGCTGATTGAATTTGCATGAACTCCACATTACTTTTTAAATGTTTCTTAAAAATTTTAATTAAATGTCCATGAGATAGACCATTACAAAGCTGTCCATAATTGGGTTTCAGTCATACAATGATCCAGCACCCATCCCTTCACCAGTGTACATCTCCCACCACCAATGTCCTCTATTTCCTACCACCATCCCCCAACTCCTCAACCCTCTACCCCCATCCTCCCTCTACAGAAGACACTTTCCTTCTTGCTCTCTCTCTCCTTTGCCTTTTGTGCATTATGGTTTGCAATACAGGTGCCAACAGGTCATGGTGTTTGTTCAGGGCACTCAGTATTTTTATCAGGGCAGTAAAGATGGAGTAGCTATACAATTGGGTGGCTACTTGGGTGTAGATGTGACTGCTGAGGCTTCTAGAAGTACAGAGAGATTGGGTGAGGTAGCCCATCCCAACTCCCAGAAAGCCTGGAGATTTCAGTCACAAAACCTGCATACCCGAATTTCCAGCAGATTATATCTTGACGTGGTCTGTCCTGAGACAGTGGAGTCAGGCTGGGGGTATGGAAGCGATTTTGGATTGTGGAACCAAGCAGCTGCTGAGGGCTCTGCTTGGGCAGGTTTGAGGGCAGCCCGCCCCCTTTTGTTTTACCATAGTCTGTTCAGCCACCCTCCGGTCGAAGATTAACTACAGCTTTTGATCTCTTTCAAGATTTATTTATGGGTCTCTGAGACAAGTCTGATAGTAGAGCTTACATGGTAACACTGGAATTGGTTTGTGGAGTGACTACCAGTGCTTCCATGAGTATTGGGAAGTGGGGGGAAGTAGCCCATCCCAACTCCGAGAAAGCCTGGAGATTTCAGTCACAAAATCCACATACCCAAATATTCAGCAGATTATATCTTGGTGACGTTCGTCCTGAGATCGTGGAATCGGACTAGGGGTACGGCAGCAATTTTGGATTCTGGAAGCAAGCAGCTTCCAGGGTCTCTGCTTGGGTGGCCACCAGACTAACCTTTCCCCACTTCAGTTTACCCTGGTCTGTCTAGTCATGCGCAGGTCTGAGATTAACTGTGGCTTTTGGTCTCTTTCGAGATTCATTTGTGGGTCTCTGAAATAAGGCCAATAAATAAGCTTGTATAGCTGAGCCAGAGGTGGTTTGTGGGTGTGGCTTTGCACATACCTTACTTTTGGCCATTTAATTTCTTAGTATACTTTGGATTCAGCCAAAGGCGCAGCGGCAATTTGGGGGTATCAGGAAGCCCAAAGGCACCATCAGACTGCTGATGCACTCGCCCTTCGAGTACAGGTTGACCTGCTAAATAATCATGTTTTACCTAAATAAAAGATTTTTAAAAATTCTCTGCTAATATATTTTGGAGTTTAAATGAAATAGGAAAGCCTATAGAACTGTACTGCCATCCCGTTGTTCATCCACTTGCTTGAGCGGGCACCAATAACGTCTCCATTGTTAGACTTGTTGTTACTAATTTTGGCATATCAAATGCACCACCATGAGTAGCTTGCCAGGTTCTGCCCTGCAGGCGGGATACTCTCAGTAGCTTGCCAGGCTCTCCGAGAGGGACGAAGAAATTGGACCCCAATTGGCCACGTGCAAAGCAAACGCCCTACCCGCTGTGTAAAAATTCTCCTTACACTTTATTTAAACACTGTGATTTACAAAGTTGTTCGTGATGGATAATTACAGGCATTTAATATTCCAATATCATCCCACCACCACTGTAACCTTTCCTCCACCATTGTCTCCAGTTTTTCCAATCACCCTCAAGCTTGCCCTTGTGGCAGGTCCAAAGTAATCTGTTTTCTATTACTTGTTATCAGTAAATTATTAATGGAAATATCAAAAAATACTCCTCGAGAAGAAAACTCGTGAAGATTGTTCTATCTTACCATGATGACATTAAGTCCTTATCTGAGGGGTTACTAAAAATTTGTCACAAGTTGCTGTAGTATTTGATATTTTTCTTCTTTTAGAAATCCAAATAAAGTTAGTGAAAAGCATAGATATTTCATTTGTCAGATTCCTCACTATAACCAGTCTTAACATTGTCACAAGTTGCTGTAGTATTTGATATTTTTCTTCTTTTAGAAATCCAAATAAAGTTAGTGAAAAGCATAGATATTTCATTTGTCAGATTCCTCACTATAACCAGTCTTAACATCATGAGTTATTTTTAAGAATGTGTCAAATTTTTGACCAGTGTTATACTGTATAAATGTTGACTGTGATTTGGTAAAAATAATTATTTAATGCCAAGCATTAAATAATTATTTAGTTCTAGAGCAAATACGTACACTGGGATAACAGAAGTAACCTAGAACTGTTCTAGTTTTAAAAATTCACATATGCATATTGTTAAAGAGCTTTCCTTTTATGTCAATGTATAGTTATGTCTAATATGTACTATACACTAAACTAGATATGGGGAAGATTTTAAAACCAATCAAAATATTTGTACATCATTATTCTAGTCCTCAAAAAAGTATTAATATTTAGGGTAGAGACTCTCCAAACAATAATAGTGAGTTTTGTTGAAATATTGTATGCAATCAAAGTGAAAGTAAAGTGAAATTTATTAGTTACACAGGGGGGGGGCTTAGGGTGGGGGGGTTTGGGGTGTGAGGGGGCAGGGTGGAGCTATACTGAGATTCTTGGTGGTGGAATATGAGCACTGGTGAAGGGATGGGTATTCGAGCATTGTATAACTGAGATTTAAACCTGAAAACTTTGTAACTTTCCACATGGTGACTCAATAAAAAATTTAAAAAAAAAGTATTAATATATGAAGAAAAAGTTCTATGATATACAATAATGCAGAAGAAAAAGTGAAATGCACATATATGTTAGTAGTATTAAAATAGATCATTGTAATCACTGTCATCCCATTGCTCATCGATTTGCTCAAGTTGGCGCTAGTTACGTCTCCATTGTGAGACTTGTTGTTACTGTTTTTGGCAAATAGAATATGCCACGGGGAGCTTGCCAGGCTCTGCTGTGCGGGCGGGATACTCTCGGCAGCTTGCCAGGCTCTCTGAGAGGGGCAGAGGAATTGGACCTGGGTCGGCCAGCATGCAAGGCAAACACACTACCCACTGTGCTATTGCTCCAGCCTTTTAGAATTGGTAGAGTAGATATTTAATTGGAGACAAACACACGTGCATAGAGCTTAAGACAACCTTGATTATCTAGGGACCTTAACAAGAGGGAAGGAAGAAGAATGGAGTGCTTTTGTAGATGTGGAGAAAGAAACATGGAATAAAATACCTGGATAAACACACACCCACACACAAATATACACACAACACACACACACACGTACACAATCTTTTTCTGCAGCTGTATCTAAAAGGAGAGGGAACCAAAGAGTCATAAAGGAAATTTAAAAGGATAAAATTTATTCTTCCAACAAGTACTATTTACAGTATGACAGGAAACTAAATGCTATGAATTCAACAGTGAACCAAGCAAAATTCTTACCTTTATGGAATTTACATTCAAATCAATCTAAGAACGTTCCTCAATACCTGCATGTCTTCTAAATGAACTTTTTTTTTCTTTTTGAGTCACACCCGGTGATGCACAGGGGTCACTCCTGGCTCTGCACTCAGGAATTACCCCTGATGGTGCTCAGGGGACCATATGGGATGCTGGGAATTGAACCCGGGTCGGCCGCATGCAAGGCAAATGCCTACCCACTGTGCTATCGCTCCAGCCCCTTCTAAATAAACTTTTAAATGACAATTGGAATTTTATAGAAAACAAGTAAAATGAAGATAATTTGTCTCATTTTCTATTAAATTAAGAAGGGAACCCCAGTAGCAGAGCTAACTGATCTTCCTACAAATAATCTGAGCTATGGATATGGTATTTTCAAGCATCAATACATTAATTAATTCAAAAATATTTTTGAGAACCTACTACATGCCTCGAACTGTGTTCCTAGTGTGCAAAATATCAGTTCCTATGAGAGACATTAACTTCAAAAGGTGGTCTTCCAAGGTTTTATAATATATTCCAGCCAAAGAATGTATTTTTTAACCAAAATAAATAAATAAATAAAAGGGTTCTTCAAGTGCCTCTTTATGTATTCACTCTATTCAGGCAGAGCTAATAAAGAGAAAGTAGTTATTTGCTTCTCTTTATAATATAATTTCCTCGCTCTGATTATTACTGTGTGGGCCCAAGTTTTGCTTCTGCAAATTTAATAGATGCCTGTGGCAATTGGAACTCATCAGCAATCAAAAATGAAACATCCTTCCACATGTCTGTCACCGAGAGGAGCAGAGCATTTGTCATGCCAGGAGAGATCTCATTTAAAATATGATAACCTGATGAAGAGGTTGCTGACACATCCCAAATGCTTCTGCTTTACATAGATAGTATATTCAGAATGTAAGGCAGAGTAGCTGTTCCTTCATAGAAAAGAAATAGAAATAAAATAGAAATGTGCTTATTTCTATATTGTTGAATCTATTCCCAGATATTCTTATTCAGAAAGTCTGAGGTGGCATCAGGAATTTACATTTCTAACAATCTCAAGTGACACTTTTGTTCAATGCTTGGCTGCTACATGTTGAGAAAAAAGAGGAATACTGCTGGAAAAGATAAAATGTCAATAAAATGTATATTTTAGCAGTAAGAAAAGTTGGCTTGTTCTTCAAGCCCATGTTCTCCCTTGAACACGTATCTTGTTTGCTTGCCTCTGTGTTCCTTTGCGTGTTGTTTCCACTCTGGTTAAGCCCATATTCTCTCTTGAACACATACTTCTCTCTTTCCCCTCACATCTTTCTAAATAAGTTTCAGTAAAAACTATCTTGCTTCATACATACAAGTATAAGTAAATATAAGCTCAAGTACTCATTGTACTGCCTCCTTCAATATTAATTTATAAATTATGGTATATGAATAATTCTATGTGATCCAAAAGATGTATGACAACCATAAATTAATAGAAATGCCATCCATTCTATTGCACTAGATTGAAATCACAATTTATATCAAGGCTTAATAATGAGGCATTATTTTAGAAAATGCAAGTTTTTTTTAATACAACTTATTCAGAAGCGTTCATGAATGTGCTGATGTATTCTTCACTAGTAGGAAGCTGGTCTTAGAGCATAATTTGAAAGCAATAATAAACTAAAAATTATGTGACTTTAGACTCATTTGCTTAAAAGGATTGTTGGTTTTAATTATATAAATGTATTATTGCAATGTGGTAGCATAGAATATCAATGCATGGCTACTTTGAAATGCTACATTACTGATGTTTCCACTAATTTGACATTATATTCTCTGAGTTAGAAATGACTGTGATTTATTGTTCTTTGCTTTATTAATGTACTTGAATAAAAGGAAAAACTTAGATAGAGATACTAAAGTCAGAGGGAGGGTAACAAGGAAATACAGAGAGGTTGGGGTAAAAGAAATGGTGAGAGAACGTAGGTAGAGAAACAGAAGAAAGAAATTACTATTCTAATTAAGCAAAATAGTTATTACATTGATTTCCTCATTTGCGGTACTCAAAAAGGGCTAATCAATTTCTCCTTCCAATGTTGTGTTTAAAAGCATTATTTAAAGTTAAGCTTTAATATTTTAACATTTATTCTTGATAATTTAAAAGTGGTGCCATAGCAATAGATATAATTAAATGTAAAATTTTTAAAGAATGAGACAAATCTTTTTTTTTTAAAAAAAGAATTTTAGTTATCTCTACCAATGGTCAGTCACTTAAGTTATTCTATCATAAATGAATGAATTTCCATTTCATGGCATCAGACATTAATACATTCAAATTGCATGTTGAACAGAATAAAATAGAAATGTTATCATCTTGATCCATGATTTTTCTGGCAAGAGCAATTTATACTTACATACTTGATTTTATTCTGTTAAAAGATCTATAAAATAGTTTAGGGAGATTTTATGTTGGCAGAATATGGGGAAGAGTACCTATGGTTTTAGTTAAAATATAATCTAATATTTGTTTGCTAGGTTCACACACAGCTAAACTGGTATATTAGAGTTTTTAGGGTAACACCTAGGCTCTCAATCCTGGAACTTTGTCACTTTGTCAATTAAATATTTTTAAATGCCATAGTATTCATTTTCAAAGTGTGTCCATAGATGTTTAAAAGAATATGAGAGGACATCTAGGGTTTATAAGAATTGGACTATGATTAATTCCCAGTTTCTTCTCTCCAAAATGACTAAATGAATGTTGTAGAATCAGCTTCTTCAAAAAAAAAAGTTAGTGAATTGGAATTTCTTTAATATCAAATACCTCATTTTGTTTTATTTTTATTTACTTATTTATTGCTTTTTGGGTCACACCCGGTGATGCTCAGGGGTTACTCCTGGCTCTGCACTCATAAATTACTGCTGGCAGTGCTCAGGGGACCATATGGGATGCTGGAAATAGAATCCGGATCTGACATATGCAAGGCAAATGCTCTATCTGCTGTGCTATGACTCCAGCCCCAATATTTTTTAATGATAAGTATTACTTTTATTTTTTAATTTATTGTGGAGGTGGTAACACTTATGCACATATATGGATAAATAAAGCTAAGCTCGTAACTTCTACAAAATTATAAATTGATAAGTTGATAAAAAATTTTCAAAACAATTTTATAGGTAAATTAAAAATTAATAGTCTGAATGTCTTTGATAATATACTTTTAAGTTAACATGAAAGATATTAAGTCCTACAAATATACAATTTAGTGAGAGTAAAGAAAGAATTAAGGGAAATCTGAATAGACTTACAGAAGTTTGTTTTATCCTTTAAAGAGAATGTTAGCTTTATGTTTGAAAATATTATATTATAGATGGTACTTAAGTAGTAGCTTAATAAGTACTTATTAATCTCATTAATTAGTAGTAACGTATAATAAAAAACTCTATAGCTATAATAAAATCACCCGAATAGATATAGTGCACCCATTATAACCAAAACATTTATTCACTATTGGAAAAGTATAAAAATTTGTAGTGAGATAGGAGTAAACTTATCTATATTAATCTACTAGAGGGCAACCACAAGTGCCACAGTGAATGACATACTCAGTGGCAAAGTGCTGAAATTTGTTTTGTATTTTAAAGAACACTGTTGCGGCATTCCATATGTTTTGCTAACTTGTCCCTTTATTATCACTAATCTCAAGGAATATTTTTATCTCTTTCTTGGTTTCCTCTTACATCCCAGATATTATTTAGTAGTGTGGTTTTCAGTCTCCAGGTATTTGAGTTTCTCCACACTTTCTTTTTATGATTAATCTTAACTCTGTGGCATAGTGGTCTGTTAGGATACTTGGTATGAAGTTGGAGAAACAAGAGGATTGGGAAATGTGGACCTGCTAAATGGGGAAGTCTGGCACGGGGGCTGCTGGGATCCAGCTGGAAAGGAGGGGAATTCTTTCCTGGTTCCAGAAAGGGACCCAGATATCAGCAGGGAGGTTATCCTCACTTGGGGGGTTGGGTGAACCTGCAGAGGATCTGGAGATGTGAAGGTGGGTCTGCTCAAACACCTGCTTTTAATTAATAGTAGTTGGCATTTTAACAGTAGAATAAAATAGAGTCTAATTGCATAATTGCCATGAAATTGTGGTGTACTTTTCTATGATCTGGTTCATAGCTGAAGTCCCTCACACATAGTAACAAGGAATTCATCACATTTTTGGGTTCAGTTCTAGGATTTACAATTTAGTATTGAAGATTTAATATATAAATACCCAAAAAAGTAACTTAAGGTAAAAACAACAATAATCATAACCTTCTCCATGTTTTCATACAACCAATGTGACTAGTATTCCTTGACATTTACATCAAGTTAGAAGCAATACTGGTATAACAGGTATAACATTATATAGATGTCTAATTTTATAGAAAATGTGTAAAATGAGTTTATTTTATATAATAATCCCTAATAGCTCAATGAGAATTAATAATAGCTAAATGTGAACTCACCGAAATGGAAGAAAATGCATATAGAAGTTTGACCATCACGTGCCCCATGTATCTGGGAAGATTCATTCTTTCCCCATGGGTTTAAATTTGGTTTAAACTTGAATTTAAGGGGCTGGAGCGATAGCACAGTGGGTAGTGTGTTTGACCTGCACTGCACACAGCCAACCCGGGTTCAATTCCCAGCATCCCATATGGTCCCCTAAACACCGGCAAGAGTGATTCCTGAATGCAGAGCCAGGAGTAACCCCTGAGCATCACCGGGTATGACCCCAAAAAACAAAAAAACATAATAATAAATTTGAATTTAAATTTGTTTCTGTGTACTAAGATTGGTTTAACACTCATATAGACTTTTAAGAAGAGGAACTAAGAATCCTCTTCTAAGTTAAGTTTTGTGGCCACCTGCCAAGTGTTTTGGACACTTCGTTTTTAAATGTTATTAAGTCAAAGGGCAAAACTAGTATCTACAGATCCAAATATTTATAAAAGTGAACATAATCATTTCAAAATGTTAATGAGGTGCTTTTGAAGGAAACAAGCTTTAAGTAATACAACAAAAATAAGAAGGCCTAGTATGAGTATATTTTGTTATTTCATTTTTCTTTTCCTAAAACCTAGAGAGTCTCTTGCCCCCATGCCTGGCTGTTTTCCCTGGGGCCCCTTGGAGGGGGTGGGCTTTAGTTTCCCTCCCCACCCTGAGCAGAGCCTTCTCGGCCAAAGACCTCCAGAGCCTAGCCAACAGCCATGCTCAGGGCCCCTCTCCACATGTTTGGATGAGCCTCATGCATGAAGGTACCGGCAGTGGAACCCAGGTGTATGGGACCCAGGGCTGAGACCTCCAAGCCTGCTTGGATCGGGACTAGGCCTCTTCCGCCCAGATTCCCCATTTTCCAGTAGCTAGGTGGTCACACCCAAGGACTGCCCCTGGCGCCATGTAATTCTAACGGCCAACATCCAGAGACTTAAAACCAAGCTCCCGGATATATTATAACCTAGTTCTCCCTCTGGGAAAACCTGGTAAGCTACCAAGAGTTTCCTGCCCACATGGGAGAGCCACGCAAACTTCCCATGGCATATTCATATGCCAAAACCAGTAACAATGATGGGTCTCATTCCCCTGACCCTGAAAGAGCCTCCAAGATGGCACCATTGAAAAGGATGAGTAAAGAGAGGCTTCTAAAATCTCAGGGCTAGTACGAATGGAGACGTTACTGAGACCGCTGGTGAAATTCAACGATCAATGGGATGATGATGATGATGATGATGATGATGATGATGATGATGATGATGATGATGATGATGATGATGATGATTTCCTAAAACTAACAGATTTGTGTCCTTGAATTATGAAGCTTTGTAAGCTGCAGAAAAGAAGTGACATAGGGTGAGGAGAGAACAGGTTGAGAGAGTCAAAGGGATCCAGCAGACTGATTAAACATAGATGGTGGGCATATGGAGAACTAATACATTTTAGTCTGCCACCAACATACATTTTGAAGGGGTATAAAATTGTGGCTCTAATACAGATCGTATTGTAAACCAATATCCCTTACTTAAAAATTTAGTTGCTTAAACTGAGATGATACGTATATTTGAAAGTGATCAGAATTTATGTTAACTCATATTTTTGTTCACAGCATACAGAAGAGTCCATTGGGGTGAGGTTTTTTTTCTTTTTAAAGATGATTTCCCATTTAAATTCTGTGAAATTTTGGCCATTCAGTCAACTGTTACTGATTGACGAGTGCTTAAGAAAATGATCTTTTCTTTGTTTAGAATACTTGATTTTGGTAAGAGTTACTACTGAAGCCTTTGGATGATTTTCAACACCACAAAAGCATTTCTTCTTCACTTTCACTCTTTATTATCTCACCTTCATCATTGTAACCATAGTGTCCTCAGTAGTCAAGTGCATCCATCTCTTGGTATAGATATAATACAGTTTGCTCTAACTATGGGTTCTCTCAAGGGAATTTAGGGACTCCCTGTATTAAACACACTTACAGATATTCTTCTGCCATGTCTGTGCTTGTTTCTGTGGTCATCTATAAGACATACAAATGCAGTTGTTGCTGCATCTTTTTCTGACTAACCAGCCTCCATATGAAAGGAAGAGAGAAGTAGAAAAGAACTCATTCCCCTTGGAGCATCTCTTAGCCATTGGTGGACAAGAATGTATGGATAATATACAGTTTTATATTCATCAGTCTCGGGTAGGAGGTAAGGAACAGGACAGTTACCAACTCTAAAGCATCTCTGGTAACTTCAGATGTCAGTTCTCATCAGGATTGACACCCACAGCTTTAACTTTCCTATTAATCCAGCTTGCAGTGGCAGCCTTTCATTCCTTGAAATATTTTTTTAATTATCTACCACTATTTCCTGGTTTCCATATCAATGTTGAGTTTTTATTACAAAGATATTCGTTGGAGAACTAGCACTCCACATTATAAGGCAGCTATCACAATCCCATAGATGGCGGTGCTTTCGATATTAAGCCATAGTTAAGTTACTCTTCATGGAGCCCTGGCTGCCATTTTTATTTCTCTTGCCATAACTAGAGAAACCCTATGTCTTTTTGATAAGTTTTCTGTCAGGTATCCTAAATAAATTATTTATAAATAGTGACTTTACTGACTCACTGGGAAAAGAGAGACCAATTTTTTTGAGAATGGAGTCAGGTGTGCTTTATCAAAGAGCTAGATTATAGCTTATTGTTATATAAAAAAATATCTGTGAGTATCTGCATATAAAGTTTCTTGTAAATTTTTCCTGATCCCTAGCCAGAAGTCATCTAGAATCTCAGAAGTGTTCTAGTTCTCTCTACACATGACTATAAATACACACATATATGGGGCTATACATGAATTTAGAGATACCCTAATGATATTTGATGGTTAAGCTATTCTTATCAGTCTAAATTCAAATGTGTATAACTCCCACAGATAGTTTCAAGGTACAAAGGAGCAGAAAGACATTTTTAATAAACTTTAAATCTAAATAATCCATTTATCTCAGCAAGGCCACCAAGGAGAGTTTTCTCCAAGCTAATGTGGAGGATGTCTCTTGCATATGAAAGGATTCATGGCTGGGTTCCAAGTCTTTAAACACTCGAAGCTTGAAGTTAGCAAAAGGAGTAATTGTTGGTTTGGTGAAGTTGCAAGAAAGGTTAGAAATTCAAGAGAATGCTAGATTGCCAGATATAGACTCAAAGGAAGGAGAGGGGGGTAGAGAAGAAACAATTTAAGAATCAGTCGAAAATCAATTGAGTGTCTATCTTCTATTGAACTTCTTGGTAACGCTGATTACAGGTAATTGGTATTTGGCTGAGTAGATAATTAGGCTGACCACAAAATGAATGGAATAGAATAGCTGGTGCATTTGTCATGCATGCTGATTTCCTCCTCTCCTTGCAGCAGAGTTTGCGGCCAGGGATGTGGCAGACAGAACCTCCCACGACTTCTAGGAGGGGAGGGTGTTTACAGAGCAGTGACAGCACTTGACTCAGAAAACAAATGAAGCTGTACCTGAGAGAAATATTCAACTACAGACCTTAATTGTAAGAAACAAAAGCAATCAGAGCGCCTGGTTCTTTGGTAACAGCTTGAAATTTCATTTTGATACCAAAGTGGTTAATCTAAGGACACTCTTTTCTCATGATCCAGAATGGACATCTACAGTGCTGGGATGGAGCCCACATTGTCGGCTGCGCACCTCTTCCCACCCCAGTGAGCCATCCACTCTGATACAGCTGTACTTTATGCTCAATTGAGTCATCTCTCGGATATCACCACTGTGTAGTAGTGGAGAAACAACTCCTTAAAATTTAGACACCCGTCATTTTTGCCAAGCCCTGTCCTCAATTGCTTTCATATAGTCTTACATGAAGCGACATACTTTTGTTTTCTTTTGTTGTTGGTCTTGTTTTTACTGATGAGGAGCTGGAGGCATAGTTTTGAAAGTTGAAATGTTGACGCGCCCCAGGCTCTCGTCAGTCCTGTCCTGTGCCCAAGCTCTATGAGCCTTCGCCTCCTGGTGTCTACATGTGCTCCAACCTCTGTAGCCTGGACCTGACTTTGCCAACAGAATAAGAGGAGAATGCTGCCACACAGACAATGGGCCGGGCTGAGCAGACAGGAGCACTGTCTGTACTAGGGGAGCCTTGTGCCCCCTGAGAACATGAGCAGCCAGTGGGAGTGAGGATGAACCAGCTCAAGGGTGGTTACTGTTCAAGTGCACATACAGACTCAGTCTGCTCTCTAGTTCTAACAGCCTTGGGGTAGCTTCAACCTTCACCTTGGAGAAACTGCTCAAAGTCAAGGAAAATATTGTGTCTTCTCCTGTGTGACACAAGCTGCACATGTAAGAGAGTTAGAAATATTTTTGGCAGGGTGGCATTTCCAGGGGAGCCTGGGAAGGCTACTTCCCACTAGATGCTAGAGACCAATTGAGAGGTGCTCAAGAGACCCTTGGGTGCTGGGGACCGAACACTGTTCTGCTGTCTCCCCAGCCTGCGAAAGGCAGAATTTGAAGTCAGGTATGTCCTTGCTGACTCATGAGATTCTGAGAAGTCTGCTTTGGAGGCAGAAAAGCTGCAAAATCTCACTGCTGCGAAGTCTGCACTGTTACCCGTTCCATGCCCTTACTCCGGCTATTATGCTCTAGACATAGTTGTAGACTTCTGCCTTCTCCAAGGCAGCAGCCTCTCTTTCACCTTAGGGTTTGTCCAAATATCTGAAACATCCTTATCTAAGTTCTGCTGCCAGCACCCAGCAGTCTCCTTTCATAACCTTCATGCATCTCTTGACTGAAAGACTTCTTTGACTGAACGAACAATTTTGGACAGATAACCATGTGAGCGCCTATGCACACACCCTACTACTACCACCACCATCACTACTTTTATCGTTTCCTGACTCTATCTTCATCCCAGCCCTTGTCACAGCCAGCTCCAAGGATCTCTTTGACTGTACATGAGGGTGAATTCCTTAATCACTGTCACTGTCATCCCCTTGTTCATCAATTTGCTAGAGCGGGCACCAGTAATGTCTCCTTGTGAGACTTGTTGTTACTGTTTTTGGCATATCAAATATGCCACGGGTAGCTTGCCAGGCTCTGCCATGGAGCATGATACTCTTGATAGCTTGCCGGGCTCTCTGAGAGGGGCAGAGGAATTGAACCCAGGTCAGCCACATGCAAGGCAAACACCCTATCCACTGCAATATCGCTCCAGCCTGAATTCCTTAGTAATATGCTTTCATCACTTCTTAGTGCTTGGGACATGATGGACACAGCCTAAGTGTTAACTGAATACATAAGTGAACCCACCTTAAGTGATAAAAAAAAATGTGTCTGGCTCTACCAGAATCACAGTTTTCAGCAACACTGAAATTAATCACATAATCACATATTTATGTTTTAAGTACCTGGGTGAAATCTTGACCTGATAAATAGTCAGAGTAACTCTTAGAATAGACATGGCATAGATAATTGGCAGTATTAGGAAAATTTTCTTTTTCTTTTTGGGTCACACCTGGTGATGCACAGGGGTTGCTCCTGGCTCTGCACTCAGGAATTACTTCTGGCAATGCTCAGGGGACCATATGGGATGCTGGGAATCAAACCCGGGTAGGCCGCATGCAAGGCAAACAACCTACCCGCTGTGCTATTGCTCCAGCCCTGGATAAAAAAATTTTAAAGCAAAACAATAATTATTGGAGGGGTAAGATATTTAGAAGTATATGGAAAATAATAATCTATAAGTTAGAGTACCACTCAATATTTTCCAGATAACTTGGTATGACTAAAGATTCCCTAGAATAAGAGTCTTGGCAATATGTCTAAAAGGAAAAATATAAAAACCTGCCCTATACAGTAGCTAGCTTTGGGGGATATCTCCAAAAAGAGATACTTTCACTTAAGTTGTAGCTGCTAATTAATGTCCCTTGGGGCTGAGGGCTTTCATATTCATTATGGGTAAAGCTATGCAGTCAGCAGACAAGATAGCTTGACAGAATGAATTAATACCTACCCCCCCCCTCCAGAGTAGGTCTCTATCCACTGATCTCTCTGGAGAGGACAGCTTCTTTGATCCAAAGGTGAGATACATCTAAGCCGTATGTTTCACACATTACAGCTCCCCAATTAGGGTTGGTCATCAGTGTTACACTATAGTAATTAACTAGCTCACTCTTAATTAGCTCTCGTCTCCTTTTCATATCATTTCTCTGCCTCCCTAACAGGGGTCACAGTATTAAATCCTTGCCTCAGGATCTTTTTTTAGAAGAAACCCTTGACTTCAGAATGCACCAGGCAGGAGATAGGTAGAAACATAATCCAGCCCAGATGTGTCGATGAAAGTTTGATGTACGAAATGCTGTTAGAGATGTGGTCAGTAATAAAGAAAAAAAAAAGCTGTGTGGACACCTCAGGAACTAGCAACCACAGGTAGTTGCTACTGGTTATATTTAATGTACTTCAGCCTAAGGTAACCAGAGTTACCAAGTGATTTTCCTGGCATTGTGATTATTGATGAATATAGCTATCCCCAGAAAAGGAGTGGCAAAGTAAGAAAGGAGAAGGAAAGAAATATCCTAACTCATGTCTACTTTTGCTTAACAAACTCATCTGGAATGTCACCAGGGAATATTTGGCCATGTTCTTTGACCAGTTTCCTAGGGCACAGAGAATGGCAGATATAGGACATGGCAGAGTACTCTGTGAAGAATAGCATGCATTCACACGCTGTGAAGAACAGTACCTCTTTGATATATTAGAATCTTGGTTCCTGCTAGTCACATGTCAGATTCTAGATTCTATTACTGAAGAACTCTAAGAGCCTAAGTCACAATAGAGATGATTAAAAAATGGAGACCACAAAACCCATTAAGAAAAAAAAATCAGGGCTGGAGCAATAGCACAGCGGGTAGGGCGTTTGCCTTGCAATGGGCCAACCTGGGTTCGATTCCCAGCATCCCATATGGTCCCCTGAGCACTGCCAGGAGTAATTCCTGAGTGCAGAGCCAGGAGTATCCCCTGTGCATCGCCAGGTGTGACCCAAAAAAGAAAAAAAATCAAGGCTAATTTAACTCAAGGAAAACTGAAGGATCACTTTATATAGTAGTACTTTGCTAATCATGAAGATGGGCTCCAACAGTAGTTTTTTTAATCAGAAACTACACGCAACAAGAGCTACACTTTAGAACATCAGTGATATATAGATAAAATGTTTAATAAATATGCAGCATAGAAATATAAGAAATTAGTGTTTAAAACTGAAATTTATTGAGCCCTTGCTCTGCTAGACACTGCATGAACACCCAGGTAGTACCTCTTGTAATTCTCAAAACATCCCACTTATATACTTTTGTCCCTCTTTGAATTGCTTTGCTGGAGCTACTATAAAAATGTATATCAAAATGCCTGACTTAACAGAAATGCATTGGTTCAAATGCTTTTGTTGGCTAAAAGTATTGGAGGAGATAAAAGTGTCGAGAGGAATGCTTCCTTCTGAGAGCTGTGACAAAAATCTGCTCTGTGACTTTTGCCTAGATATTGGAGGCTTGCTGGCACCCCTTGGCTTGGATGTCTTGGTTTTAATTTTCTCATGGTGTTCTCTGTATGTGTGCATCCAAATGTCATCCTTAGAAGGGAATTAGTCATGTTGGATTAGACTCCACACAAGGACCCCTTTTAACTAATTACATCTCTATTGACGTTTTTTCCCAAGAAGGTTGCATCCTCAGGTGCTCAGGGTTAGCACCTAGAATCATAATTTGGGAGTTAGAGGGAAAATAGCTTACATTTTAACCATTGTCAGATTAAAAAACTAGTCAGCAATAATTTAAGCAACCACATCATCGGAGAGAGGTGTTAAGGCATGTGGTTGTCTCGCACTCCATTGTTAGCACCACATATCATCCTCCAAGCACCGCCAAGAGTCAGACCTAAGAACCACCAGGCATGGTCCAAACAGCCCCTTCCAACTCATCATAAAATAATGTAAATAATCTAAAGTTGACCCAACCAGAAGATGCTTTAGCATGCTGACTCATTTGTCAAAAGTAGGGGCCAAGTGTAGAAAGGCAAGACAACAGTATGGTGAGACTGGAGATACCAGAGCAACTTGTTTTCAGTAATAGCTAACGGGGATTAGGAGGAGTATTGGGGGATATTGTAGAGCTGGATGAGGCTGGACCAGAGAAGGAAGAAAGTCCCATTAGATTCTTTGCGCAGAAACTCCTTCAAAAGTCAGTGGCATCAGACATGGTTGCCAGTTTCCCACCCTGCCCCAAAGACCCCCACATTGTCATCAGATCTTTCATCAAAATGAAGCCTATCAATTATTGGAAACAGTGCTTGGCTCTAAAGCCAATTGGGTTGGCACCTTCAGTCTCCGTTTAATGGGGGTTTGTTGCAGAGAATGAGAAAAACACATAAGGAGACAAACACACAGGACTGTCCTAGCTTTGAAGTCACCTGGACTGTCCTGAGTGAGCCCACAGGCTGGCCATTTATTCAGTACCTTGTTGCTCCCCCATCATGGTTCCCAACAAGTGATCCATCATTTAAGTTGACAAAGACAGTAAGGACAGTTCCTAATGACATCAAGTTTCAATAGGTACATGAAGAGCAGAGGTTGGGATATTTCACATCGCCAATCAGCAGGCACTTTGAAAGTATAAAGTTGTGAAGCTGCCTATTCTATTTTTTCCTATGCTGCTCTCTACATCTAAAGACCCTGACCTGCTTTATTCTATCCTTCCCTGTGCACATTTTTGCTTGCCAGTATTATATTCTGTAAGACCTAACCTGATTTGCCCAGGGGACAATCCCAATCTTGGGGTCATTGTTAGGGATGATTTTCCAAGGGCTAGACTTTATACTTCAAACCAAGAAGCTTAAAGACATTCATGCCTGTTTGTAAAAACACTCTGCATGAGTACATTTAATTTGGTCATTAGCTTTTTGCAGGGGTGGAGTAAATAAACATATTTATAGAAAGCAGGTGATTCAGAATGTAGGCTGGATGTTCCTGGGAGAAGCGGGGGAAAGGGCGGAGAAAAGAAGATGAGCACACTGCCTTAGCAAACCAATATGTCCTGATTATTCCAAATTTATAAACTGGCCAAGTATCCAGATTTGCTTCCCTGAACTTTTCCAGTATCAAATACATCCCTTTCTTGAATACAAGACTCCCATGATTTGATGACTATCTGATTTAGGCAGAGAAGGCAAATTGCTGTAATAGACAGTTTCCCATCTCTCAGTCTCTTAGCTTGTTCAGTATTCATTACTTCTTCACAGCCCAGTCACAAGGAGTTCCAGAAGCCTTCTGCAGATTTAGGCAAGAACCAGAATCCTTCAGGGAGTTTCCCAGAGTCATGTCCATCTGTGCAAATAACAGAGTCACGATTTGAGCCCTGGATGTTTAGTTTCAAATAAATGTGCCCCTACAACCTTTAACATTGCTATTCAATGTCTCTGTATCGGTAGCTGGCTAACTTTCACAACAAAAAATATTAAATTTTCCCATGACCTAGGTGTATTTCTTACTCATTTCCCAGTCAATATGAGTATTTCTGGCGGGCAGCCTTCCAGATGCTGTCGAGGATTCAAGATTCAGTCTGAAGCTTCCATTCCCCTTTCTCCATTGCACAGGCATCTGAAGAAAAGGAGAGCTGGAATTATTCCAGAGAGTTTTATGAGTCATGCCAAAAAGTGGGAGAAGTCAACCCCCATTTATATATTATTGATCTGAACTTAAACACATGACCACGTGTAACTGCAAAGGTGGCTGGGAAGCGTAATCTCACACTACACCCAGCAAGCAGAAAAATAAACACTTTCTGTCACAGTGTCATAATTCAGACCAATTCATGGGGGCGGGCCTTAAAAATAAGAAGTAAGGAAGGTAATAAATCCCCAAGGTCACATGGTATATTATTAAGGTATCTTATTTACCTTCATTTGGTTCTTAAATAACATTACCTACATTACAGCTACAAACATAGGGAGCTTCGCTTTCTGCAGTTTCTGAGAAGTACACATTATGTTCCTGATGAATGAGTTAGCTTATAACAACTTCATTCCCCAGAGAATGGCTAATTGAAGCCTCACTCTGTTTTAAAATACAATTATTCAGATTGTGCAATATGTATTTTTCCATTCCTTCTGAAAACAGAACTAGAGGTAAGACACTCAAATGCTACGTGCTATTTTTGTTTAGACATTTGAGAGAGAACCTGTGGTAGAATATCTGATATTCAACCCAAACTTTCAGTAGGTTTGAGAAATGTTCTCTGGAGGTTACTAGTGAACAATATAGAAGCATTTACTCCCGAAGGACAGCATGTCAACAGAACTTTTAGTACACAAATGTTCAGAAATTACAAGTTACTTAAGTAAAAAGTTTTATATCCCAGTACTCTAATGTTTAAATTAGATCAACGGTAAATGTCAACCCTGCATCTACTTTTACTAAATCCATAAATCTACCCCCTAGATTTTTCACACAGTAGAAATTTCATTTGGTTCATGGATGAGACCATGGGTGAGATTTGTACACTAGATGGTAACATTCTGGTCTCTTTCAAAAGGAATATGCAAGGATGAACTTCTTTTCTTCAGTTTTTGTAAGAATATGAATAGCCTCAAGAATGTAAAGGGATAGGGGCTGGAGAGATAGCACAGCGGGTAGGGCGTTTGCCTTGCACGCGGCCGACCCAGGTTCAAATCCCAGCATCCCATATGGTCCCCTGAGCACGGACAGGGGTAATTCCTGAGTGCAGAGCCAGGAGTAACCCCTGTGCATCGCCAGGTGTAACCCAAAAAGCAAAAAAAAAAAAAAGAATGTAAAGGGATAGGTAGAGAATGGTGTCTCTTGTATGTGGGGCTCAAAAATACACAGCAAGATAACAACAAAGGTCCGAAGGCAATATAATGGGAGAATGAATTCACATCATTCAGTGGGGGGACACCAAGTAGCAAGGGGCGGGGGAGTTAGGGTTCATGGTAATGGGCAGAAAAGGGATACTCCTGTGACAGGCGTGGTTTTGGAATTAGGTGCAGGAGAAGCCATGACAGTGAGGATAAGTTTCCGGTCTGTAATTGTTCAGGGTCAGCTTTGTAATCTACAGAATCTCAATTAAAACATATTTTAAAGAATATAAACTGAGGTCAGAGACATACTATAGTGGACAAAGACCTTGTTTTGCATGTGGCATACTGGAGTTCCATCCTCACTGCCATATCTGGGCCCCTGAGCACATATTCAAAAGTAATCCCTGAGTACTGCAGGGTTAGACTCCAGAAAATAAAACAACAGAAAAGCAAGATGAAAAGTAGCATAGATTGCAGAGCTCACATCGGTGTGTTTCTCGTTTCTTTAGGACTTTGGAGCCTCAAGTTTTTTGGCCCAAATATCCAAGTTTTAATTATCCATACTAATAAACCTACTGAACTCTCCACTCAGTGTCTCTTCTCGGCCTTTTAGCCACTGCTTTTTGCAAAGCAGTGAGGATAAGTTTCCGGTCTGTAATTGTTCAGGGTCAGTAAATGCCCCTGAAGGGAAATGAAGCTCAGAGAGGCAGATTTCCTTCATTTCAACAAACTGCCATCTCAACTTCTGGCCGCCTAAGAAGTTTCCGGTACTCCTCAACATAATTTCAAAACAAATTATTGATTTTTCTTAGTGAGTGTGTATGTGTGTGAACATGCGTGCATGCGCATGTGCCACATGTGAAAGTGTTTATACTTTCAGAAATGAAATTTCTTTGAAAGGAACCTGGGGACACTGGTGGGAAGAAGCTGACACTAATGGTGTGATTGCTGTAGGAACATTGTATGCCTGAAACTCAACTATTAATAACTTTGTAAATCACGGTCCTTTCATTAAAATCTTCAAACTAAAATATGAGTAAGTGAAAGGATTTACTTATTTTGAGGTAACACTGGCTTACAAGACTCCATATCCTTTAAGAATAATTTCAGTATATTTCCATAAATGAACGTGACCACACCACACCCATCACCAGAGTCTCATTTATTCCTCCACCATAGTCAAGTAGGTCCCCTCCACTCTTTCAGCCTTTCTACCCTCTCCCTCAGTTCTACAGTGAGAATCCAAGTGTTTGTCTTCATTTGACTTGTCTTTTTCCTTGCTTCCTTATCCATGAATGAATGAAATAATCTATTTTTCTTTCTCCTTTGATTTCTTTGATTTAGTATCATCCCCTCCACTTCTATCCATGTTATTCCAAGTGGCAAGATTGCATCTTTTCTTATAGCTGAGTTGTCTACTGTGCATTTATTCCACCTCTTCTTTATTCATTTCTTTGTCTGGGCACTGAGGTTGTTCCATATCTAAGCTATTGTAGAGAGCTGCATTGAACAATAAAGCAGAGCTGCAGTGTACATTGAACCTGTAGTACACCTTGAGATTAATAGTTCTGTGTTAAAATAGATATCTACGTGTGGAAGAGCTGGATCATATGGTAGATCTACTACTTATATTTTTACAACCTCCATGCTGTTTTCCAGAGAGGCTGAAACCAGTTTAATGTCAGAGGGTTCATTTCTTAAAAGAGTTATTTTTATTTCATTCCTGTACTTATTTTGCAAGGAAAGAAGCACTTTTATTGCAGCTTGGAGGGTAAGGAGTGAAGGAACAATAATGGTAATATGGATCTCCCAGTCCCTTTGATTTAGGCATAATTTATATAGGTCAGGGGGACTAGGAACATCTATTTTTTTTCTTTTTTTTAAGAGGGCTGTGATGGGGAAAAACAGGCTAGGGATCTTGATATTATCAGGTCACCACCATACCTTCAGGAGGATACTGTTTTCTGTGCGTTTCTTCCTAAAACTTTTCTTTGTGTTTTTGTGCTTGGGGGCCATACCTGGTGGTAATGAGGGCTGACTCCAGGGTCTGTGCTCAGGGATCACTCCTGTTCGACCTTGGACGACCATAAGAGGTATCAGTGATTGAACTCAGGTTGGCAGTGTGCAAGCTAAGTGCCCTACCCACTGTACTGTTGTGCTGTCCGTCTTCCTAAAACTTAACTTTTAGGAGGTCTTGAGTTTGTTCACCATTCTGAAAGCAAAAGAAAATAGGAGCAAAGGTAGTGGGAGAAATAGAGGGATACAGGTGAGTTTCTGCTTGTTCTTTGCAAAAATAGTTGCAACATATTTGGAATGAAAGGCATATTTTAGTAGTGGACCTCTAGCGCCTGGAAATGGTCAATGGTAAAAATGCATAAGACAAGGAAAACTTACTTAAATTTCTAAATCATACTCTGTCAATGACTGTAATTCTATTTATCTGTCCAGCCATCCTGGCTCCAGTTGGATTGTGTGCTATTAAGAGAAAATCATATAATAAAAACTATTAAAAAGAGGGATGGAATAATCAAATTTTATGATTTATTTTAAATTATTTACTAGGTGCCATTAGTATGCCATACAAAAAATAATATATAGGAGTTATTAAAGTATTACTAGCTTTCTTTGACATCAATAAATTTGTTCTCTTTTTAAAGTTTGGCATTTCTAGGTTTAAGAATTTGCTGATAAAATATAACAAAAACTGCACTCTGCTCATTTGCCAGTTATGAGAAAATGTTCTGTTTATTTCTCTGAGTTGCAGATTTTTCATCTGGGATTATATAACTGAGTGGGGGGTGTCACAAAAATTTATGATTTATTATCAATAAATATTTGATTTGCATACTTATTTCTTTTTTTATTTTTTAATTAGTGAATCACCATGAGGTACAGTTACAAACTTATGAACTTTTGTGTTTGCATTTCAATCATACAATGATCATTACCCATCCCTTCACCAATGCCATTTTCCTCCATCAATGTTCCCAGTATCCCTCCCACCACCCCCACCCCATCCCCCACCACCCCACCCGCCTCTGCAGCAGGGCATTCCCTTTTGTTATCTCTCCTTCTGGGTGTTGTGGTTCACAATAGACGTGGCCATCCTGTTCGGTCTATAGTCTACTTTTGGCAGTCATCTTTCAACCCAAACAGATCCTCCCAACATCCTTTATTTGGTGTTTCCTTCTCTATCTGAGCTGCCTTTTCTCCCAGCATGTGAGGACGGTTTCCAAGCTGTGGAGCAGACCACCTGGTCCTAATCTCTGCTACTCTTGGGTGTTAGTCTCCCATTCTGTTACTTTATATTCTACAGATCAGTGCAATTTTTCTATGTCTGTCCTCTTTCTGACTCATTTCACTTAACATGATACTTTCCATGTTGATCCACTTATATGCAAATTTCATGACTTCATCTTTTCTAACAGCTGCGTAGTATTCCATTGTGTAGATGTACCAAAGTTTCTGATGGGGTTGGATGTTTTCTTCTTGTAGAGTTCGACCAGTGCCTTGTATGTCCTTGATATTAATCCCTTATTGGATGGGTATTGGGTGAATATCCTTTCCCATTCTGTAGATTGTCTTTGTATTTTGGTCACTGTTTCTTTTGAGGTGAAGAAGCTTCGTAATTTAAGATAGTTCCATTTGTTTATCTCTGTTTCCGCTTGCTTGATTAGTGGCATGTCATCTTTGAAGATACCTTTAGCTTCAATGTTGTGGAGAGTTTTGTCAACCTTGTCTTCAATGTACCTAGTGGATTCTAGTCTAATGTTGAGGATTTTAATCCATATTGATTTGACTTTTGTACATGGTGTTAGGTAGAGATCTGAGCCAGCAATAGCATAGCAGTAGGGCGTTCACCTTTCACGCAGCTGACTCATGTTCGATTCCTCCGTCCTTCTCAGAGAGTCCAGCAAGCTACCAAGAGTATGGTGCCCACCAAGCAGAGCCTGGCAAACTACCTGTGGCGTATTGGATATGCCGAAAGCAGTAACAATAAGTCTCACAATGAGAGACGTTACTTGTGCCGACTCGAACAAATCGATGAGCAATGGGATGATAGTGACAGTGACAGTAGTTGTCCAGTTTTGCCAGCACCTTTTGCTAAAAAGGCTCTCCTTGCTCCACTTCACATTTCTTGCTCCCTTATCAAAGATTGGGTGATCAAATATTTGAGGGTGTGTGTCAGGTTACTCAACCCTGTTCCATTGGTCTGTGGCTCTGCCTTTGTTCCAGTACCATGCTGTTTTAATTATGACTGCTTTGTAGTAGAGTTTGAGGTTGGGGAAGATGATGCCTCCCATCTTCTTTTTCCCAAGTACTGCTTTAGCTATTTGTGGGAGCTTATTGTTCCATATGAATTTCAGGAGTGTTTGCTCCATTTCTTTGAAGAATGTCATGGGTATCCTTATAGAGAACACATTGAATGTGTACAATGCTTGGGGTAGTATTGCCATTTTGACAGGCAATGTTAATTCTCCCAATCCATGAGCAGGGGATATCTTTCCATTTCCTCATGTCTCTTTTATTTCGTGAAGTAACGTTTTGTAGTTTTCTTTGTACAGGTCCTTTAACTCCTTAGTCAAGCTGATTCTGAAGTACTTGATTTTCTGAGGCATGATTATTAATGAGATTACTTTTTTCATGTCACTTTCTTCCCTCTTATTATTTGTGTATAGGAAAGCCATAGACTTTTAGGTATTGATTTTATAGCCTGTAAATTTGCTACACAAGTCTATTATTTCTAGGAGTTTCTTGGTAGTGGTTTTAGGGTTCTCTAAATATAGTATCATATCATCTGCAAATATTGAGAGCTTGATTTCTTCCTTTCCTACCTGAATGCTCTTAATATATTTTTCTTGCCTAACTTCCAGTACTATATTGAACAGAAATGGTGAGAGTGGGCATCCTTGTCTCATCCCTGATCTTAGAGGGAAGGCTCTTAGTTTTCCCCCATTGAGGATGATGCTTGTCATAGGCTTGTGGCAGATGGCTTTGACTATACTGTAATGAGGAAAGTTCCTTCTATACCCATTTTAGCGAAAGTTTTCATCATAAACGGGTGCTGGATCTTGTCAAATGCTTTCTTGGCATCTATTGATATGATCATGTGGTTTTTATCTTTTCTTTTCTTTTCTTTTGTTGATGATGCCAATGAATTATGTTGATTGATTTCCAAATATTAAACCATCCTCGCATCCCCGGGATGAATCTTACTTGGTTGTGGTATATGATCTTTTGGATGAGTTGTTGAATTCTATTTGCTAATATTTTGTTGAGAATCTTTGCATCTATGTTCATCAGGGATATCAGCCTGTAGTTTTCTTTTTTTGTTGGTGTCTTTGTTTGCTTTTGGTATTAGGAAGATATGAGCCTCATAGAAGCTGCTTGGGAGAGTTTCTGTTTCTTCAATTTCCTGGCAAAGCTTGAGAAGAACTGGCAATAGGTCCTCTTTAAATGTTTGGGAAAATTCGCTAGTGAATCCATCTGGACCTGGGCTTTTGTTTTGGGGAAGAGTTTTGATTACAGTTTCATTTTCCTTGATATTAATAGAACTATTCAGGTATTCCAGATATTCTTGCTTCAGTCTTGGGAGATTATAGGAATCCAAGAATTTATCCATTTTTTTGATTTCTGCTCTAAATTTTATTTTCTCTTTCCTTCTGCCTGGTTTGGGCTCCTTTTGTTGGTGCTTTCCTAAGACCTTGAGCTGTGAAGTCACTTTATTTATGTGGGCCCTTCCTTCCTGAGAAATGCTTGCAGAGCTATAAATTGTCCCCTTCAACATGGCTTTAGTTGCGTCCCACAGGTTCTGGTAGCTTGTGAGACAGTAGGTAGGTCATTTGCCTTACATGCTATTGACTCAGATTCAATCCCTAGCACCCCATGTTATTCCCTGAGCCAACCAGGAGTGATACCTGAGGGAAAGGCTAGGAGAAAGCCTTGAGCACCAATGGTTATGGCCTGTCACCTTCCCCCCCAAAAAATTTTACCTGGTCTATTATGGTTATTCAATAAATATTAATTTATTACTCAATAAATGTTAGGTTCATTGTCTGATTTTCTCTCTTCAAAAGTTAAGTGTTTTAGAATTGAGAAGCTAAGAAACCAAATAAAAGGTCTGACACATTAGAGAACCCATCACAGCCTTCATTAGTTTGAGTTCATTGGGTCTATCATGCACATTGGTGTAAGTTAACCCAAGGGAAGGGGCTCCTCTAAACAGTGCATCCATCCCAAAAGCACACTGGTTATAGACCTCCCCATCACACACACATTCACATACTCACACACACTCATAAACACTGAAACCAGATTAGAACAACCTCCCGGGCACACAGAATCATTAAATGTACCTCTATAGTAACTACCTGACATTAAAGATTAATACTTTATTAGAAGAATAGAATGGCAGAAAAACTTTAAATTATTATTACAATTTTATGCTATGGAAGTCGCTTTGGGTGTAGCCCCAAAGCCAAAGGAAGCAATTTCCAACACAATAAAATGTCTCTCTTATGAGAATAGTCTATACATAAAAGACTGGAAAGAACAGGTGTTGCCAAAGGTTTAAAGAAAGGAAATGTTAAATATTGTGGCATTATAAATTGATATTACCTCTTTGAAAGAAGTTAGGAAATTTCTTTAAAAACTGAAAGTGGAATTACCATGTTATCCATTAATGCTACTCCTAGGCATTTGTACAGAATGTGGAAATAGTCACTTGAAAGAATATTTGCATCTCTGTCTTCTGTTTACTGTAGCCAAAACATAAAATCACCCCAAATGCTCAACAATTAATGAATGGAAATCTATCACAGACACACTCAGCAAAATACTGCTCAGTACAATAAACGTTAACACTAGTGTGAAACTGTTACCTAAACTATAATTTAAATTTTTTTAATAAATAGAAAGATGAAGCTGTGACTGTCATAATAATTTCTACCTAACTTACTTAAGTCAGCAAGTAGAGAACAATTACCGGATGGATTCACTCAAATGTGGAATATAAATAACTAAAGCAAATGACTGTCATCCCATCTGTTGCTCATCGATTTGTTCGAGTGGGCACCAGTAACATCTCTGATTGAAAGACTTAAATGAACTTGAAAAATATAGCAAAAATCATTCTTTGATTCTATAAAAACATTGTGTTACCAGGGGAAAAGAGAAAGTGGAGGAGGAGGGACATAGAATCACTCGATAGTGTATGGCACTGGAACTTTGATGTTGGGTGTGGTATGTTGGGTATTATACATATAGAGAAGTATTGAATTATACTTCATTTTTAAATTTGAAAAGAACCAGACTATAAGAGATATATCTTAAATATAATAGTACAAACATGTTGAAGGGACAATATTAATAAAATGGTAGAATACAAAATAAAATAATTATCTTATATAGCTATTTTTATGTAAGGCTAGAGTAGATTTTAAGATAAGAAGCATTTTCCAAAAATAAAAATATATTATAGTTTATAAAAGTAAACGCTTATACCACCAGAAGATAAGCCTTAATGTATGTGTGAAAAATTTTACAGGCTTAATATATACATGCAAAAATAAATGGAACAAAAGGGGTATTTGACAAATCCACACACATCTAGCTTTTATGTTTGATAAATCAAGAATAAAATGTAAAAGGGCTTTAGATACCTCTCAAATGGCTGGAGTACATTCTTACATGCAATCCAGAGCCCACAAGTTGAATCTCTGGTACTTTGTTGTCCCCTACACATTACCAGGTAGGGTAACCATGGTGGCACTCAGAATCACTAAACAGAGTATGTAACCTTTAGGCTTTGCTGGGTCAGGTATCACCAGAAATGGCTCTGGACCCCTGAGCGCTAATTCAAAGTCCTTCCTCACAAAAAGGAAAAGACAAAGAAGACTTGGAAAAAAATAGTCCTAAAATTATATATAATTGACCATATGTTATTTATAATAGAGCATTATACCTAACAATTTCAGAATACATTATTTTGAGGTAGAAGTGAAATTTACTAACTCTAAGTCCCCTGAACTCTAAAAAAAATCTTTCCTGCAAGTCCCCCCATCCTGGTCTGAAGCAGACCCTGGTTTTGCTGCGTAGTGTCCCCTATTATTCTTCCACAAGCCTATGACTTCCTTTTGCAAATACTCAGATTCTCTCTCAGGGCTTTCCCTATTCATGGGAATTTAGGCCACACTATACAACCTGTACGTACCAGGGCATTAATGTACTGAGTACAATTTCTAATCCCTAAAAGATGCTCCATAAATTGTTACCTCTCACACAGGAACATCCTCAAATACATTCTAAATTACTTCCTAACTTAGAGGCAATTTAAATTAGCTTCCCATCAGGACTGAACTCTGTTGGGAGCAAAGGGTTAAGACAGATAGTTTGAGAACAGCATAGTAGGCAGCTTGCAGGCCCTTGAAATCCAGAATATTAGCTAGCACCAGTGCTACTTTTAAGGGGGTCAGGGGAATGGGTCCCTTGTAACTGCCTTATCTCTGTTACTTCTCCCTGAAGTTACTCCCCTTAAGGAAGCCCATTATATTGGGGCTGGAGCTATAGCACAGTGGGTAGAGCATCTGCCTTGCACACGGCCAACCCGGGTTTGATTCCCAGCATCCCATATGGTCCCCTGAGCACTGTCAGAAGTAATTCCTGAGTGCAGAGCCAGGAGCAACCCCTGAGCATCACCGGGTGGGACCCAAAAAGAAAAAAAAAGCCATTACTCCCTATATGCTAAGGCTCTCTGTTTTGTAAAATTTAGGCTTGCTAGGTTAAGATTGGAATTCTTCTGAAGAAAGTTGTTCTTCTGATAATGAAGAAAGTATTGAACATGACGAACAGTGAGGGCCCTCAGTCCATAAAGCTGTGATCTCCCTGATCCCACACTTTTATTCTTATTTCTGCCTCTTAATTCTGTGTAGTGACCGTGTTCATTCAGGCTGGTTCCTGGCATGAAAGCATAGAATTTCAGGCCCATACTGGCCACCTTCTCCTCCCTATCTAAATCACACTCTCCATGCCTCCTGAGATCACCTCCCAAATAAAATAAAAGACACTCAAACTTTTGTCGAAGGCCTTGCTTCTAAGAACCCAAGCTATGACAGTGACCTCGTCTGTGTTCTCTGATATCACTCCAGCTAAGTTCCAATTGTCAGTCTCCTTCTGGCAACTCCTGCAGACCAGTAACTGCTTTTACCTCTATGTCCCAGACTTTGGCCTATGTCAAATCAGTGAGTGAAGCTTGGTTTCACACCTGTCCTCTGCTCTCTCAGAGCACAGGTCCCCTGGAACCAATTACACCAGCAAGGTTTCAAAGAGAAAGAGTTGAAACAAATCTGAACTTTTCCAATCTAGATTCCATGTCACAGGTATGATCCCTAATTGCATTAGGATGTCAAAGAGCCTTGAGGGTGGGGGCGGCTCATGCCTCCCTGAAGAATGGCGAGTCTGATGCAAAGGGATGTTAGGGTTATGGAAACAGACTGTTGTCCAGCGCAATTTTATCATAGTCAGCTCTGTTTATAACATGAAGGAAGAAGTGCTTTGTTACTTGGGGGTTTTGCTTGTAAAGATGGTAAGATCAATTTGATCTTAAAGGAGACAGTGTTTTTTTTTTTTTAGTAAAGAACTGTATTTCTTTTTATTTACGGCATCAATTATCACAAATAAAGCTAAACATTGCTTGCAATGTGCAGAATGTGGGGTTTGTATAGCACCAGACATGACTATGGAGAGTCACAAACATGTGCAGCAATGAGATGGGAGGCTAGCTAAGGAGGAGACTGAAATGGGGGAGGATGCTCTTTGGTTAACATTCTAGAAAGGGTGGGAGACTCTGCAAGAGAAGCGAAGACAAGAGCAGTGCCTGTCCATGCTGGGGCCTGCACCAATGCAGCGAGCAGAGCGGCATGCAGGGCTCTGCACACAGCCCGAAAGGACAGCTGGACTGTGGGCCTCATGTGTCCGATCCATCCAACACATTTTGTCATTGAAAGTGGGTTCTGCCCCGTGATTTTGTCACTGTTGTTGGATCCTGTTTAAAATGTTTTCTTACTCTATTATCCCCAGGGAATTATCCCCTTCTCTTATCCTTTTAGCACCTTTTGAATGTCAGCAATCTGACAAGGACTCTGCTAGGAGTTGAGAAATGAGGAAAAAAAAAAGTGGTATTGTGGAGAGACTGTAGTAGAGTGGTAGAGATAGACACACAGGCCCAAATAGAAAATGCTAAAGACTGAAGATTTGCAAAACATTGAGCAAATAATTCTGCCCGGTAACAATCAAGATTGGGTCCTCAAGCTTGTTTTTCCCAAAGTTCACAAAGGGCATATTTTCACACAATAAGAAGATCTCAAGTCAGGAGCTATAAAAGCAAAACATGAGGTTATGAAAGACCAAGTAATATTTTGCCAAGAATAGGATATTATTATGGCAAATGCATGGAGAAAATGAAATCAGTAAAAATTAAGACCCAAACTGAGTTTTAATCCTGTGACAATATGGGGGTGATTATATATCAGAATAATTTTAGCTTTATCAGATATTTCAAAAACATGATTTGATATATATATATAGCTTATTAACATTAAATAAGGTATCTACCCAATGATGGGTAACCATTATAATATTTAGCAGTGAAAAGAATAAATAATATTTCAATAAAGCTACCACTATCCTGTGTTATGAAATGATCTGTGCTTTCCATGTCTGTTGCTCTGTGAATAATTTAAGAAAATAATTAGTTTCCAATGATGGTCTATAAAGATTTAAAACAATTTTTCTCATCCAAGCTCACAGATTTTGAAGATAAAGTTAAGAAACTGTGGGTTTCTTCACAGTGTCAAAGGTTATAAAATAGCACCTTTTATAGAGGCAGGTTGTGGGTGGAAGGGAAAATGCGACATTGGTGGAAGGAAGTGGACACTTGTGAAGAGAATGGTGTTGAAATGTTGCATTCCTGAAACCCAATCATGAATAACTTTGTAATTCATAGTGACTTAAAAAAACATTTATTGAAAATAAATTTTAAAGAAATCAAAGCCTCTCTCAAAAAATAAAAAGAAATCAGGGGTGACTGACCCTTGATCAGAGAAATGATAAGGACAGGAAAAGAAAGAAACTGAGGGAGACAGGAGTACAAAGAATTAGAGTCAGGGGCAAACAGAGATGGAGTCAGGGGCCTTTAGAACATCTATGGTGTCACTGTATCACTGTCATCCCGTTGCTCATCGATTTGCTCAGGCAGACACCAGTAACGTCTCCATTGTGAGACTTGTTGTTACTGTTTTTGGCATATCAAATATGCCATGGGTATCTTGCCAGGCTCTGCCATATGGGCAATACACTCTCGGTAGCTTGCTGGGCTCTCCTAGAGGGGTGGAGGAATTGAACCCAGGTCAGCCGTGTGCAAGGCAAATGCCCTACCTGCTATGCTATCTATTTAGCCCAGCATCTATGGTATAGAGGTACAACATATGAATATTCTAAACTACATAATAAAAAATACTGTAAGCATGCTATCCAAACTGCTATGACCAAACTTAAAATGTGTCTGTTAAGGGGATGGGAGGGATCCTTGGGACAATGGTGGAGGGAAATCAACTCTGATGGTGGGATTGGTGTTTGCATATTGTATGCAAACCAAAAACTCAGCTCTTAATAATTATGTAAATCAAGATACTTTAATATTTACTCAAATAATAAAATTAGTTTTTTTTAAAAAAATACCTTGGATGATAAATTGGTTAACATCCCAAAGCATTTAGACTTTTTCACTGCAAGTAAATTGGAGCCTGTGAAATTTTCAAGCGAAGAACTGTGATAATCAGCCTAGATTCCACATCATCAATCTGATCACACAGGTCTCTTGTGAAAATTCATACCTAAAGCTACATAGCATGGCAAGAAAACTAGCCCAAGTTTCCAAACATTCAGTGTGGAGCTACGGAGATAAAATCATGACGCTTCCACCAGCCTGGGCCTCTAGTAAATGTGAAGCACGAGGCTGGCTGAGTCTGGAATGCAGAAACCAGGGTATAAAAGTGACACATCTTAGTGGAATACTGATGTTTGTTAGAAAAGAGCTCACATGCACAGAGAAATGAGCTTATGAAAATATTATGAAGTAAAGACAGTGCTCCTTCCTTCTTGATGGGGTTGCAGACGTGGTGTTGTAGGGTACTTGTCTGGCACGCAGCTGATCCAGGTTTGATCTCCAGTATCCCATGGCACAGCTCCAACCCCAGCATGGCCAGCAGTGATCTCTGACCAGCCAGGAGTAGCCCCTGAGCATCACTGGATGTGGCCCTCAAAATATTCTCTCCTAATTGAGAAGTTCCCCTCCCCCTATAAACATACACATTTTCACCATTTTGTATGGTCCTAAGGCTGTGGTTTATAGTTAATTTAAGAAGATTCATATTTTTTTCTGTATTTTGTTATAATTTAGTGGTAAATGTAAGAATCCTAAAAAACTAGCCTTTTGGACCCACTACTCTAATTTTATTCAAAATATTAGATTTCCATTTTACATAGTTTACCATCTGAAATAGATATAGACACAGCAGATAATGTAGCACTGTAGCACTGTTGTCCCATTGTTCATCAATTTGCTCGAGCAGGCACCAGTAACGTCTCCATGTTACTGTTTTTGGCATATCAAATACACGACAGGTAGCTTGCCAGGTTCTGCCGTGCAGGCGGGATATTCTCAGCAGCTTGCCAAGCTCTCAGAGAGGGATGAAGAATCGAACCCGGGTCGGCCATGTGCAAGGCAAATGCCCTACCCCCTGTGCTATCACGCCAGCCCAGATATAAAAGTACTTGTAAATAATGTATACGTTTTAAATATCACCAAATATATTAAAGTGTGAGAAGATTTGAGAATTGATTGACATGGTTTTTCTTGTACTCTGGGGACTGAATTATCACCTGTCAGGATAATTTTTATTGTATACTCATGATATAATTCTATTCCTGTGTACATATTGATCTATTTTTTCCAATATTCCCTTAAAGTTTCTTATATTTCTTGCTTTTGTGAAAATTTTTATAATGAAAAGAAATTTAAGAATTCATGACAAGTGCTTTTCTCTTCTCAACCATGTTTTCCAGTAAAGTTTTAATATTAGCCACACCTTTATATTTCTCATTGAAAGATGGCATCACAAAAACTCATAAAATTTTTATGAACAAGATAACATTATATTCTCCCCATTTTTCTTTCTGAAGGCATAGTAATCAGAATTTATTAGATTCCTCAAAAAATTATGAAAAATTATATTTATCATGTATCTGTTTTCTATATTTACATGAAAGATGTGGATTGATTCCATTTCTGTAATTTATAGATCACCTAAAACTATTATTATATTTGTCTTGCTTTTACTTACTTGCATATATAGCTACATTGCTACTAGTTCTTATACAGTGGGAAATTAACATTGCACAGAACAAGATATCACCAAGTAAACTGTGACTAACAAAATAAGCAGTATTAGTTGACTAATTTTTTTGTTCTCCACAATAATTTGGGTGGCTATATAATTGGATTTTCCTCTTTCAAAGCTTCCTTTTCTCTGGTAATCTTTAATTTACAAAATATGATCTGAATAGAATGAAGAACTAAATATGGGCAATGGCTAGGTATGTATTATTGGAGAATTTTATTCAGTTATTAATTATTTTCAGATATTGAACAGATATTTAAAGTACAAACTATTTACATACCTTGTGTGCTACACGTTTAGTCCTATATGCTTTTTCAATTCCAAAGAGAAGCTTCTATCATCTTTGCACTAGAGAAATGGCACCTTTGTGCTTTTGTGGGGTTTGGCTGTACAATCTTTACCCTTTGTATTTCATTTCTTGTCATCTGGAGCTGGATCTATCGACCTAAAAATCTCCTGGATCTCCATATCCTCAATCATTTTTAGTCTGAGAAGTCTCTGCTCAACATAACACTTTGAATTTTCAAATGCACCCGACATCTCAGGTATTGAGTTCTTAGGAAGAAGTCTGTGGTGGGTGCTCTAAGTGCCCACCATAGATCCCCAGGTCTTCTTCCAGGACCCGAGTGCCGGCCCCAGCTGCAGTGAGTGCTAGCTGTCAACAGCTCACAGATGGTCACTGTTTTGGAGAATCGCCTTCAGTCAATGAGGTCATCTCCTCCCTTAGAGGCAGTGACTATCACAGAAAAACAAAAGACTCTGATCCTCTATTTTTTTTTTAATAACTGTGAGATAGTTACAAGCTTTCATGTTTGGGTTACAATCACACAATGATCAAACACCCATCCCTCTACCAGTGCACATTCCTCCCCACCAATATCCCCAGTATACCGCCCTTTCCCACCCTTCCCCTGCCTCCATTGCAGACAATATTCCCCATACTCTCTCTCTCTACTTTTGGACATTATGGCTTGCAACACAGACACTGAGAGACACCCAAGGGCAGTAGATACGAGGGCCAGGAGGATTGCCCCATAGCTGGAAGACTGCTTCATGAGCGGAGTGGAGAAGGCAGATGGAATATAGAAGTGATCACTAAGAAAATGATGGCTGGAGGAATCAGTCAGAATGGGAGATGCGTGCTGAAAGTATATCTGGATCCTTTTTTACTGTCAAACAAGAAATGCTCCAGAACGCACCCAGTGATTAAAGGCCTGAGAACCAGACTCCCACTAAGGCTACATTCAGCTTTCCTGAGAAGAGAATTCCCTTATCTCTCTTATAAAGCATCAAAATCCCTACCTCCAGCTCTGCTTGTAGGAACTCAGTCTCAGTAACAAAATCAAGTCACACTATGCAACCCTCTGTCTTCAGTCTTGGATGTTCAAATCTTTTCCCTCATTAACTTCGAATAACCACTCAGTAAGATTCTAATGCCCAAGTATCTTTAGCAGCGATACTTAGTGAGGAAAGACCTCAAATAAAAACATGTAAGGAGAAGTTACCCACCCCAAAAAGCATCAGTCTTCTTTATCGATCATCAGTCCTAAGATTTGTCTATATTAAAGTTCTTGGAGACTTAAGAATTTGTGTTGCTGTTGGTGGGAATTCTGACTGGTCCAGCCTTTTAGGAAAACAATATTGGCATTCCTTCAAAAACTAGAAATTGAGCTTCCGTATGACCCCGTAATATCACTTCTGGGAATATATCCTGAGTGTGCAAAAAAGCACAATAGAGAAGACATCTGCACCTGTATGTTCATTGCAGCACTAATCACAATAGCCAAAATCTGGAAACAACCTGAGTGCCCAAGAACAGATGAATGGTTAAAGAAATTTTAATACATCTACACAATGTAATACTATGCAGTTGTTAGGAGAGATGAAGTCATAAAATTTGCTTATAAGAGGATAGACATGGAGAATATCATGCTAAGTAAAATGAGTCAGAAAGAGAGGGAGAGACATAGGACTGCACTGATTTGTGGTGTATAGAATAACATCACATGAGGCTGACATACAAGGACAGTAGACACAAGGGCCAGGAATATTGCCCCATAGTTGGAAGCCTGCCTCATGAGCTGGGGAAGAATGCAACTGGAATAGAGAAAGGATCACTAAGACAGTGACGATTGGAGGAATTGTTAGGGATGAGAGATGTGTGCTGAAATTAGATAAAGGACCAAACATGATAAACTCTCAGTATCTGTAATGCAAACCATAATGACCAAAAGTAGAGAGAGAGTATGGGGGAAATAGTCTGCCATGGAGTCAGGGGGAGGATGGGAAAGGGGGTGTGTACTGGGGACATTTGTGGTGGAGAATGTGCACTGGTGGAGGGATGAGTGTTTGATCATTGTATGATTGAAACTCAAACATGAAAGCTTTGTAACTGTATTTCATGGTGACTCAATCGTCATCATCATCATCATCATCCGGTTGATCATCGAATTTCTCGAGCGGTCTCAGTAACGTCTCCATTCACCCTAGCCCTGAGATTTTAGAAGCATCTCTTCTTTCATCCTTCCCAACAATTCCGCATTGGAGGCTCCCCAGGGTCAGGGGAATGAGACCCAGCTGGTTACTGGTTTTGGCATATGAATACCCCCTGGGGAGTTTTCAAGGCTTCCCATGTGGGCAGGAAACTCTCAGTAGATTGCCAGTTTCTCCCAGAGGGAGAAGTAGGCTATAAGCTATAAGTTTCCAGGAGCTTGCTTTTAAGTCTCTGAATGTGGGCCGTTGGCTCAATAAAGAAAAAAAATTGTGTTGTTTTAGTTTTTATGGAGGAGTTTTGATTCTACATGTGTGTTTTAAATCTATATCTGTTTTAAATCTATATCAGCTAAAGAAGAGACACTTGCTCAGGTTAAGGTTAGCTCAGAAAAAATAAAGATGGGAGGTGGGGGAGAAGTTATTGTTAGAATTGCGGGTCTCGGGAACTTCTAAAATATGGTGGCCACAGTGAAAACTAATTTTGAAACTAGTCTGGTTTGGCAGAAGTGGAGGCAATTATGTCTTTGCTTCAGTGAGGCTGTGCTTTTCTCATACTTTCTCTGCTGCTGGTCTGTCTGCTTCCTTGGAGCTTTTTTTCTTCCTCCTGATTTACAGAAGGGCATGATGGTGCACTGATAATTTCTATAGCACACAAGTCATACTGAATTTCTTGGGTCCATCTGTATGCAAACTAAAAGAATCTCCTAGATTTCAGATTCCATATCCATGTCTCCAATTAGCTGTTTAGTTTTCTTCGTTGCATTTTATCTTGCTAATTGGCCAATTTATGAATAGATGGCACTGTGGTGAGTAGCCCTTCTGAGTGTTGGGGGGTGGCAGAGAGTGTGCAATAGTTGGGTTCTCAATTAATCTGAGAGTGAAGGCAGATTGCCCAGAAGGCAATTGCTATGGGGAGAAATATTCCATAAAATCTGTAAAACAGTACAAAGATAGACAAATGGGAGCTAGAAAAGTTTTTGACTACAAATAGTATTTAAAGCTGGGAGAGACAAGTGAGTTATTATTAAGAATAGCATTCTTCAAGCTTTTTTATATCCATGAGTCGGTACCTACCTGTCCTGCATGCTGGTCTACAGTGTGCAGCAGTTATAATCAGGTGGTAAACTATGGTTTGCAACCTCTATTCACCTGTCGGCCAGCAGTGGTTCATGGACCTAAGATTGAATACCACTGATCACTGATCAGTGACAATCAGTTGATCAGTGACAATCAAGACAATTGGGTAAATTGTAGTGGTCATCTATGCTATTAAATTAACATCTCCATGGATCACATGTAAAGTTTTGTCCTCTAAAGATATGTTTTCTGTGTGGTAGCCTCTAGCCATATGTGGCAATTGACATTTAATACTTTTATTTAAGTTGGCAACAATAAAACCATCACTAGCTTGGGTGCTCTGACACATTTCCAGAGTGCTCGAAAAACACCTGTGGTGCTCATGCTGCTTCACCAACAGCCCACATATTCAATAAATATCATCGTGTATAGTTGTATTCAACAACCTCTTCATATTCAATAAATATCATCATATATAGTTGCATTCAATAACCTACTTCTCAAAGTCATTGCTTTGGTTTAGGGGGAAAGATTTTGGGTGTTCATTTCTTTTGAATCCTTTTCCACTTTTGAAATAAAAATGATAACTCATTTTCAAGTCCCTTTCTTGGAAAGATGTTAAAAACAAGGTGCCAGGTTCCTTCCATCTGTTATAACAGGAAGAACAACTGGTATTTTGTAGTTATTTTAAATGTAATAAGATGTCAAATACATTTTAAAAAAATCTGTGTCCCAATGTTTTAAGGCTTCTTTCTTGCTCACGTAATTCTTTTATGTGTGAAGAGTGTTTTCTCTCAAGTAGACTATAGATTGAGCACGATGGCCACTCAATACCTCTATTGCAAACCACAACACCCAAAAGGAGAGAGAGAACAAAAGGGAATGCCCTGCCACAGAGGCGGGGTGTGTGCGGGGGATCGAATGGGGGGTGGGAGGGATACTGGGATCATCAGCTGTGGAGAATGAACACGGGTGGAGGGATGGGTACTTGAGCATCGTATGACTGAAACACAAGCACAAAAATATGTAAATCTGTAACTGTACCCTCACGGTGATTCACTAATAAAAAACAAAAATTAAAATAAATAAAATAAATAAATAAAAATTGTGCTACAAAAATGTAAAAGAAGAAGAGAATGTTTTCTCTCTTATGTGCTCACGTAGATATTAGTAGGAAAAAGAATAGATGGATATCATTTTCTTTGTCCTGTCCTGGAGTCAGATGGAACTCATGGGTTTGCTCTGTATTTTTCTCACTTATTGCAGAAACTGTTTAAGCTTTTTCTGATGAAGAGTTACTAAGAGTAGACAAAGGTTATGAGTCATCTGTTTTTATTTGTATATATCACCTATATATGTGAATTCATGGTGTTGTTTTTTTTTTTTAGGAAAAACACTCACTATTTTAATTTTGGAATTGAGAAGGTCCTCATTACTTACTTGTGCTTTTCAAAATTTACTATCTTTTATAGGGTAGGTTTTCACAGATATTAAAAAATCACAAGCACTGACATATCAGAACTCCAATAAATAGTTACATGTATAAATGGTTTGCATTTCCACTGCATTAGTAAATATGACATGAAGGAAGAATTTTATGGAAACTGGTTTTTAAATAGATGCATTGTTAGTTCCTTGACCACTCCAGAAGTTGTATTAACTCATAATTTATGACCATTTCTTGCATTACTTCTAAAATATAGTATTTCTTCTTCCCTCTCTGATGTCTAGTGCCTATTGGACTGGCAACTCAGACCTCCATCCAGTTGTACAGAATAAGATAAACAAACATATAAGGAGACAGACACATGGACTATCCAAGCTTTAGTGTCCCCTGGGCGAGCTCACAAACTCACCATTAATTTGATACAATATCATTCCCCCCACTTGGATTCCAACATGTGAGTGATTGTTTAAGTTGACCAAGACATTAAGAATAGTAATGCACATTAAAATTCCATGGGTACACTAAGAGCAGAGATTGGAATATTTCACATAGCAAATCAGCAGGCACCCTTAAAGTATAAAGTCATTACTGTTTTCTATTCTATTTCTGCCTGTATGCCCTCTACATCTAGAAGACCCTAAACTATTCTATTATTTCCTGGGGGCATTTTTGCTTCCTGACTGTCGTCTATGATCTACACTGTTTTGTCCAGGGGACCATCCTTATCTTGGTGCTGGTTTTTTCTTAAGAAATGATATTCCACTTTCCGATTCTCTTCCTTTTTTTTTCTTTTTGGCTCTGTTAATCCTTCATATTCTTCATTTAAAGACTATGTACCAAACTCTATCAAATCTAGCTTTATGGAAATATCAAAAGTTCTGTGACAGGACTCTGATCCATCTTAAGTTTGTTTACTTATTTTTTCCCCTTTGCCTTTTTTTTTTCTCATTCCATTATTTTTTTATCGAATCACCATGAGATACAGTTACAAAGCTTTCATATTTGAGTTTCAGGCATGCAATTATCAAACACCCATTCCTCCACCAGTGCACATTTTCCACAACCAATATCCTCAGTATCCACACCCCCCCATCCCAACCCTACCCCTGCCTCCATGGCAGACAATTTCCCCCATACTCTATCTCTACTTTTGAGCATTATGGTTTGCAATATAGATACTGACAGACTATCACTTTTTTGCTGGTTGTTTTCTCCTACCAGGGCAAATCAGAAAACAGTGTTGGAAATAACTGTGTGGCAATATTCAGCTCCACAGCAAACTGAAGTGGGCAGTTCTCATCTCCAACTAAGGCAAGGTGCCCAGCCTGGACATTTTATTGGTGATGGTGTATGAAGTTTTTTTCTTTCTTTAAGAAAAAAATATTTTAGCATAACTTTTTATCGCGTCACAAACATATATTTATGTAGATTTTAACCCACAAAGAAATTCTAGTCTCAGGAGAATTGAAGACATGTAATATGATTGTGCCTAAAATAGAAGAAAAGACATGTGTGAGACACTTAAAAATGGAAATGGAAAAGAGAGAACTCATTTTATCCATGCTATTTATAGGATGACACTAGTTATATTTTTAACAATGTAATGTGTATAGATAATTCTATGTAAGAAAATATATCTAAGCATGTAAACAACATAGTAATCTTTCAGAGGAAACCTACCTAATTTTAATTTATTACATTTTAAACTGTACCAAATCACTTTGCCTCCAAATAATGCATATTAGCTGCCATTTGGATATTTGTTTTTTGTGACTTAAGAGATTATGTGATGCCTATTATATTACATGTACACTTATAATTTTAACCATACTTATGCAAAATGCCTTTTGTCTTAGAAATGTCTAGACTTCTAAATTAGCACTAGGTTGAATTTCATGTACCATGAAATGTTACATATGCCACTTGTTTCTTTTTTTATTTTTATTGGATCACTGTGAGAGTGTTACAAGCTTTCATCACTCCACCAGTGCACATTCCCCACCACCAATATCCCCTGTATACCCCCCTTTACCACCTTCCCCCTGCCTCCATGGCAAACAATATTCACCATACTCTCTCTCTCTCTCTCTCTCTCTCTCTCTCTCTCTCTCTCTCTCTCTCTCTCTCTCTCTCTCTCTCTCTCTCTCTCTCTCTCTCTCTCTCTCCTTTTGGGCACTGGGAGGTCATCATGTTTGATCCATTATCTACTTTCAGCACACATCTCCCATCCCGACTGATTCCTCCAGCTATCATTTTCTTAGTGATCCCTTCTCTATTCCATCTGCTTTCTCCCCTCCGCTCGTGAAGCAGGCTTTCAACTATCGGGCAATCCTCCTGGCCCTACTGTCCCTGGGTGTCAACCTCATGTTATGTTATTCATACTCCACAAATGAGTGCACTCCTTCTATGTCTGTCCCTGTCTTTCTGACTCATTTCACTTAGCATGATACTCTCCAGGTCTATCCATTTATAAGCAAATTTCATGACTTTATCTCTTCTAACAGCTGCACAGTATTCACTTGTGTGTATGTACCAGAGTTCCTTTAACCAGTCATCTGTTCTAGGGCACTTGGTTGTTTCCAGATTTTGGCTGTTGTGAACAGTGCTACAATGAACATATAGGTACAGATGTCATTTATACTGTGCTTTTTTTTTGCATCCTTGGGATATATTCCCAGAAGTGGTATTGCAGGGTCATATGGAAGCTCAATTTCTAGTTTTTGAAGGACTGTCCATATTGTTTTCCAGAAAGACATATGCCACTTATTTTATGGCTAGTAAAGGATCCTAGTAAAGGAACTCTCTTAAATAGCCTGTGATTACTGGGCATTGACCAGAGGAAACAATGCTGGACTCTATAGGAAGGCTTTATCATATAGAATGTTGCACGGGAGGGGCTGGAGTGATAGCACAGCGGGTAGGGTATTTGCCTTGCATGTGGCTGACATGGGTTTGGTTCCCAGCATCCCATATAGTCCCCTGAGCACCGCCAAGAGTAATTCTTGAATGCAGAGCCAGGAGTAAGCCCTAAGCATCGCCAAGTATGACCCAAAAAGCAAAAATAAAATGTTGCAGGGAAGAAAAAAATATGTATTGGGTTCCAGGGATCTATGTCACAGAACTGTGGCCAAAGCATTTTATATATTTCAGGACAAAGAGTTGAGAAGGTGAAAGCAAATTTTGGACTTACAAATATAAAAAATTATAAAATTTGTTTACACAATCGTCTTAACCATAAATTCCCAATTTTTTATGATGAGAATGCCTTTAACCTTGAGTTATAAGGAGGCTACTTTTTCTCTATTTTTTTAATTTATTTTACTCTTTAATTAGTGAATGAGGGTACAGATACAGATTCACATATTTTCAAGCTTGTTTTTTCCTCATACAATGTTCACAAACACATCCCTCCACCAGTGCCGATTCTCCACCACCAATAAACCCAGTATCCCTCCCATCCCCCAATCCCATCGCCCCCACCCTACCCTGCCTCTGTGGCAGGGCATTCCCTTTTGTTCTTTCTCTCCAATTGGGTGTTGGGGCTTGCAATAGGGGTATTGAGTGGCCATTGTGTCCAATATCTAGTCTACTTTCAGCACGCATCTCCCTTCCCTCGCGGGATCTTGAACCATATTTTACTTGGTCTTCCCTTCTCTATCTGAGCTGCCTTTTTCCCCAGCATGTGAGACCAGCTTCCAAGCCATGGAGCCAACCTACTGGTACTTATTTCTACTATTCTAGGATATTAGTTTCCTACTCCGTTATTTTATATTCCACAGATGAGTGCAATCTTTCTATGTCTGCATCTCTCTTTCCAACTCATTTCACTTAGCATGATACTTTCCATGTTGATCCATTTATATGCAAAGTTCATGACTTCATTTTTTCTAACAGCTGCATAGTACTCCATTGTATAGATGTACCAGAGTTTCTTTAACCAGTCATCTGTTCTCAGGCACTTGGTTTTTTTTCCAGATTCTAGCTATTGTAAACAGTGCTGCGATGAACATACAACTGCAGATGTCATTTCGACTAAACTTTTTTGCTTCTCTGGGGTATATTCCCAGGAGTGGTATTGCTGGGTGAAATGGGAGCTCAATTTCTAATTTTTTGAGAAGTGTTCATATTGTTTTCCAGAAGGGCTTAACCAGTCGGCATTCCCACCAGCAGTGTAGAAGGGTCCCTTTCTCCCCACATCCTCTCCAACAGCGGTTGCTTTTGTTCTTTTGGATGTGTGCCATTATCTGTGGTGTGAGGTGGTATCTCATGGTTGTTCTGATCTGCATCTCCCTGATGATTAGTGATGTAGAGCACTTTTTCATGTGCCTTTTGGCCATTCGTATCTCTTCCTTGGGAAAGTTTTTGTTCATTTATTCGCCCCATTTTCTGATGGGGTTGGATGTTTTCTTCTTGTAGAGTTCAACCAGTGCCTTATATACCCTTGATATCAACCCCTTATCTTATGGGTATTGGGTAAATATCCTTTCCCTTTCTGTAGACTGTCTTTGTATCCTGGTCACTGTATCTTTTGTGGTGCAGAAGCTTCTTAGTTTAATGTAGTCCCATTTGTTTATCTCTGTTTCCTCTTGGTTGGTCAGTTGCATGTCATCTTTGAAGAAACCGTTAGCTTCAATATCGTGGAGGGTTTTTCCAACCTTGTCTTCAATGTACCTTATGGTTTGTGGTCTGATGTTGAGCTCTTTGATCCATTTTGATCTGACTTTTGTGCATGGTGTCAGGTCGAGGTCTAAGCCCATTCTTTTGCATGTGGTTGTCCAGTTGTGCCAGCACCATTTGTTTTTTGTTTGTTTGTTTTGTTTTTTTTGGGTCACACCTGGTGATGCACAGGGGTTACTCCTGGCTCATACACTCAGGAATTACCCCTGGCGGTGCTCAGGGGACCATATGGGATGCTGGGAATCGAACCCGGGTCAGCCACGTGCAAGGCAAACGCCCTACCCGCTGTTCTATTGCTCCAGCCCCAAGCACCATTTGTTAAAGAGGCTTTCCTTGCTCCACTTCACATTTCTTGCTCCCTTATCAAAGATCAGATGGTCATACATTTGGGGTTGTGTGTAGGGATATTCCACCCTGTTCCATTGGTCTGAGGCTCTGCCTTTGTTTCAGCACCATGCTGTTTTGATTATTACCGCTTTGTAATAAAGTTTGAGGTTGGGGAGAGTGATGCCTCCCATCATCTTTTTCCCAAGAATTGTTTTAGCAATCCATGGGCGTTTGTTGTTCCATATGAATTTCTGGATTGCTTGATCCATTTCTTTGAAGAATGTCATGGGTATACTTATAGGGATCGCATTGAATCTGTATAATGCTTTTGGGAGTTATTGCCATTTTGACAATGTTGATTCTCCCTATCCATGAGCAGGGGATATGTTTCCATTTCCTCATGTCCTCTTTTATTTCATAGAGTAGCGTCTTGTAGTTTTCTTTGTAGAAGTCTTTTACTCCCTTAGTTAAGCTGATTCCGAGGTACTTGATATTCTGGGGCAGAATTGTGAGTGGAATTGCTTTTTTCATGTCCCTTTCCTCTGTCTCATTATTTGCATATAGGAAGGCCATGGATTTGGGGGTATTGATTTTATAGCCTGCAACTTTACTGTACAAGTCTATTGCTTCTAAGACTTTCTTAGTAGAGGATTTAGGCTTCTCTAGATATAGTATCATATTGTCTGCAAATAGTGAGAGTTTCATTTCTTCCTTTCCCATCTGGATGCCCTTGATATCTTTTTCTTGCCTAACAGCTATCGCAAGCTCTTCCAGTACTATATTGAACAGAAGTGGTGAGAGTGGGCATCCTTGTCTTGTCCCTGATCTTAGAGGAAAGGCCCTTAGTTTTTCCCCATTGAGGATAATGCTTGCCATAGGCTTGTGGTAGATGGCTTTAACTATCTTGAGGAAAGTTCCTCCAAAACCCATTTTAGTGAGGGTTTTCATCATGAACGGATGTTGGATCTTGTCAAATGCTTTCTCTGCGTCAATTGATATGATCATATGGTTTTTATCTTTACTTTTGTTGATATGATGGATTATGTTGATTGATTTCCGAATATTAAACCATCCTTGCATCCCCGGGATGAATCCCACTTGGTCATGGTGTATGATCTTTTTGATGAGTTGTTGGATCATATTTGCCAGTATATTGTTGAGGATATTCACATTGGTGTTCATCAGGGATATTGATCTATAATTTTCTTTCTTAGTGGTGTCTTTGTTTGCTTTTGGTATTAGGGAGATATGTGCTTCATAGAAACTGTTTGGGAGAGTTCCTGTTTTTTTTCAGTTTCCTGGAAAAGCTTGAGGAGAACTGACCACAGGTCTTCTTTAAATGTTTGGAAGAATTCACCAGTGAATCCATCTGGACCTGGGCTTTTGTTTTTGGGGAGACTTTTGATTACAGTTTCAATTTCCTTTATATTAATTGGTCTATTCAGGTATTCCAAGTCTTCTTGGTTCAGTCTTGGGAGTCAAGGAATTCACCCATTTCTTTTAGGTTCTCTTGTTTTGTGGCATATAAACTTTCAAAGTAGTCTCTGGTGATCTTTTGAATTGAATTGCCAGGAGATAGAGCATTACAGAATTGTTCATGATTGCATTTCAGTCTAACAATGTGCCAACACACATCCCTTAACCAGTGTAATTTTTCAGCACCAGTGTCACCAATTTCCCTCCCACCCCTTCAAGCCACCCCCACTCCAGGCTGCCTCTGTGGCAGGTACCTCTCTTTTCTCTCTTTCTCTTTATCTCTCTCATTTTAGGCATTATGTTTTGTGATACACATGCTGAAAGATCATCATGTACATTCCTTTATCTTCTTTATACACTCAGTTCTTATCCAGAATGATCATTTCCACCTAATATTGTCATAATGGATCCTTCTCTATCTTTCCTACCCTCCATCTCTCACATCAGTGACCAGCCATTGACCAGTCCTCCTGGACTTGTTTCCTTATCTTTTGGTGGAGTGGGGGGGGTGGAATATGGACATTCCTGAAAAAACTAGAAGTTGAGCTCTCATTTGACCCAGAAATACCACTGCTGGGCATATACCCTGGGGGTCCGAAAACACACAGCAGAAGCACCATCTGCATGTCTATGTTCATTGCAGAACTATTCACAATAGCCAGAATCTGGAAACAAACCTGAGTGCCCGAGAACAGACATATGGATAAAGAAACAATGGTATGTCTACACAATGGAATACTACATAACTGTTAAGAAAAACAAGGCCATAAATTTTTCCCCTAAATGGAGAGACTTGTAGAGTATCATGCTGAGTAAAATGAGGCAGAAGGAAAGGGACAGATATAGAATGACTACATTTATTTGTGGAATAAAAAAAAGAACAGTAGGAGGCCACTTTTTCATCTGAGGAATTAATCTTCTATTTTTAATAGTGTTACAGTCTTCTTACAGTACTTGGTACTTCTTAATAAGTTTACTTTAAGATAGTCAATATGCCCAAGGAAACATATTTGGGGAAGCCAGCTCTGAATATCTTCAATGTCCAGAATATAAATGAACCACCCTTTTCATTTCTACAATTCAGTAACTGTGTCTAACATATAATGTCACCAAATCAGTTGGAAAAATTATTTTAATAATTTTTTCTCAAGAGGTCAAAGGCTATTGCATCTACTAAGTAAATGATGCCTTGGTTTTAAGAACGAGATAATGCAAGGTTAAAGATATATTTATTTATTGGTTGGGGCAGTGTTTCTCAACCAGTAACTAGATGGCCCCATTTGGGCCTCCAGGGTACTCCATGGTGAAAAAAACTCATAAATTGAGACCACAGCATGAGACTAAATTGCCAACTCTGGGACAAGGAAAACCACAAGAAGGAAACAGAAATGAGCCATAGTTAGAAAAACAAGTGAGAAACACTGTGTTAAAGCATGACACAAATAATAATTTGCAAAAATTGGTTCTTGATACATACTACTCTCTGATAGATTTTACTAATTCTTTTTGCTAATGACTAATAACCTTTAAGTCATTAGATGCATTGACTTCCTATCTAACCCTGCCTGTGTTTCTTTAGTCATGAAACAGAGCATGCAAAAATAATAATGATATGCCATTCTACTTAAGTTTTGTAGCTATTCCCTTTATATGTACTACAGATCTATTTTATTATTCCAAATGTGGAGAATTTTTGTAATTTTTATTTTATTTGCATTTGTGGACCACAATACTGAGGGCTTTACTCCTGGGTCTGTACTTTGAGATTACAACCATAAGGGCTCAAAGGACCATATGCGATACTTGGAGATTGAATCCAGGTTTGCTACAAGTAAGGAAATGCCCTACCTTTTGTTCTATCACTAGAGAAGCCATGGAGAATTGAAATTCAGGCACAAATTAACTCCTTTTTATTCAGTGCAGGCAATAAATCATGGAGAGGGAAAATAAACCATATAGCCTTATGGTTTCCAATGAAAAGAATATAGATGATTTATGTTTTTACTGCACCATATTTGATTTTCTATCATCCCATAGGCTTGTCTTTTTTGGAATTTTAGGAGTATATGTGCAAATCTTAAATTAAATGGAAAAGCTATATATGTTAGATTGTTGTAATATAGAATTCATAATACAGAAATCATAAGCAGAAATCATACAAAAAAGTCATCCTTAAATAAAGTATCTCTATACATGGGGAAATAACTCAAGTGATTAATAAAATTCAAGAAAATTCTACTCAAGGGGCTGGAGTGATAGCCCAGAGGGTAAGATGTTTGCCTTGCACTCGGCCAACCCGGGTTCGATTCCCATCATCCCATATGATCCCCTGAGCACTGCCAGGGGTAATTCCTGAGTGCAGAGCCAGGAATAGCCCCTGTGCATCACCGGGTGTGACCCAAAAAGCAAAAAAAATGAAAGAAAGAAAATTCTACTCAAATTTTTTTTACTCAATTTCTGATGTATCCCATTTGCTATATTTAAAAACTTTTTTCAAAATCCAATGTTCATTTTAGTCCTAACAAACTAATTTTAAGTGATTTGAGATGTTATTAGTCCTATTAAATAAGAAATATTTTTTAAATGTATTAACAGAGGATCCACTAATTCATTTGCAAAAGTGTTAACATGTGAAACTCTACATACATCTATATAAATCTGTGTGTATCCTGTCATGGGCTATAAATAAGGAAATTAGATGTTCCAAGGATTGCTATAGCAAACTGCAATAGAGTTGTTTTATAAAAGACAACTTTAGACAGTTTATATGCCATTTATAAATGACCTAGCTCCACAACTGAACATCAAGTTGCCAAGCTATCCCATGTTGATTGATCTCTGGGGTGAAAACTCTGTGGCCCTCTGGGAATGGGTGTGTGCATTTTATTCTCCTTTCTGAATGGGCCTAACAACACCCACATCCAATATTTTCTGACATAAGAACAGTGCCCAACTCCACAGCTCCTGGAGAATAGGACCTCATAGCGGCCACACCATACCTCCAATTTTTACAGTGCTGACAGTCCAGTAGAAGCATAGTAAATTTGGTAGGAAAGTTGTATAGAACCCACCAATCTCAATGAACAAAAACAATAACACAGAAGCTCAACCAGCACCAACTAGCTCAGTATATCCTCAGTGATATTACTAAAGTAATACCGTTGTGAGATATAAAAATTTTCCAAATATATTGATCTCTCTCAAACAATTACACTTGCCCTTTGGTTATAATAAAAAATATGAAGCAAATCTGTTTGTACTTTCTAAAAGGACAGACTTGGGATGAGGGGTAGAAAACTGGGGACATAGATGGAAAAGAAGTCACACTGATGGTGGGATTAGAAAATTGAATGCATGAAACTGATTAATAAACTCCACAACATATAAGCATATTAATGTTCCCTATTATATTAACTATTGCCTAATATTACCCATCTAATAGTATTAATTACTAATATTTTTGAGAAGATGAAATGAGAACCATACAACTAATCAGTTACAGAGATGGTTTTCTGCACTCCTATCCACAATTTCACATTTTTCTTTGTTAACCATTTGTTAGATTTGTTAGATTAAATATACCTACAATATGCCACAAATTTTGTATCATTCCTCTCACTGGACTGCTTATGTCTCATTGAATGGTACAAAAAATCAGTGTGATAAGCAAGACATTTAGAAATGCAAATATATGTGCATTTGTAACAATAAACACATTGTATTGTTTATAATTTACTTTGTTATACGAAGATTATGGCAAGAGGAGCATAATAGCCAGGTGTAAGCAGATCTTTAGAGAATAAGTAAATAATATGCATCATTTATCAAGTAACAAAATATGCCACAGCTACGAATTTACTATTTTCTACTTTATTTTGAGAAAAAGATTTCCTCAAAATACCCACCAGATTAAATTAAGATGTGTGACGTCTCATCCTTTTATTCCCAGATTTCCTTTTGGTATTGGTAGTATCCTGTAAAAATTCAGGATATTGTACCTGAATTTACTTTAAATACAGCTAATGGCTAAGTGAAATATGACTTATATTATTCCACTGAAGAAATGTCTTTGTTAAAATACTGGATTCTTGGACCAGAGACATGGTACAAAGGTTAAGGTGCATGTCTTGCATGCAGTCTACTCCAGTTCTCCTAGCATCAGCTAGTAGGCCCCCAAGCATCACTGAATATGGTTTTGAAGTTCCCCAGAACCATTTAGGAGACTGTCAAAAAACAAAATACAATGGATATTTTTTTCATCTAGGTTCCTAAGAAAGAGTGCTGAAACATGCCTTTCCCCTTTCCCTTTCTTCTTCCTCCAACTTGTTTATAAGTAAACATAAAGCTCTTTTTTTTTCAGGAGATTGGTTATGACAAAGATTAAGATGCCATAGCAAAGCATCTAGAAAATTATGATGTGCCCAAAAAGATTAATATTTATTTCTCTCTTTCTTCATGACCTGGAATGGGGGACAGCTTTGCTCCATGATATAATTCAGTAATCAATATTCCAGGGATCTATCTTTAATAAATGGTTTCCAAAATTCTTCTAAGGGCATTGTTTTCAAACAGTATAAATGGAAAAATGACCAATTCCTGAGTAAGCATCTCTACACCTTTAAAAGATGATTTTAAAACTGCACGCATAGTTTTCACTTCTCCAGTGCAATTTAATCATTTGGTCCTAGGTAGAATTTAGGGATTCTATTGATTTCAGTATCTAGTGAGGCTTTCACATAGCCAGAAAGACAGAATTAAGGTTGGGGTATGAATACAGACACAGTTAATTTTATCTCAAGTTGGCTTCTCTATAAAATAGATAAGCACTTAAATAATATACACAGTGATGATTATACAATTATCCTACCATACCCCAAAAATGTACTGGAGCAATAGCACAGCAGATAGGGTATTTGCCTTGCATGAGGCCGACCAGGTTCTATTCCTTTGTCCCTCTTGGAGAGCCCATCAAGCTATGAGAGTATCCCGCCTGCACGGCAGAGCCTGGCAAGCTATCTGTGACATATTCCATATGCCAAAAACAGTAACAAGTCTCACAATGGAGACGTTACTGGTGCCCACTCGAGCAAATTGATGAATGGGATGGCAATGCTACAGTACAGTGCTACCCCAACAAATTATTAGTGCCTTCATGATTGTTTTGTGATTCTTTTACTAATAAAATAATTTGATGTTTATGGGTCAAAGATATGTCTCAATGAATATTTTTCTGATATAAACTGTCCTTTAGCCTTGCATTTATGAGGCTATGATACATAAAATGAAGTGGAGGCTATGAACAATTTTTTAAAATAAGAACTATCATCCATGCATGACTATCGCCTTTGGTACATCCAAGGATACAAGATGATAACTCTAGAAGACTATAAGGAAAAGTAATTTAAAACAGCAGCAGCAGCAAATGCTCTCTTGGAAAGCTGAAATAACTTGTTATGAGTTTTAAGTATTTCTGGCAAACTTCCATTGGTTTTGTTTCTGATTAAATTGTAATTTTGTAGTTTTCAGCCATTTTTAATATGTGCCTCATTAATTTTCAAATTCCGAATTTTCAGTTTATCAGAGAATCATCAGGTTAGTGCTGTATGAGATCAATCAAGGTTTGATTTGCTGTAGGAAAGCATTCCAGATAGAGGAATATCTTGTCATCACTTTGTTCAAATTGCAAGAGCAGGGGGGGTCAATCTTTGAGTTGCTCAGAGATAAAAGGAAATTCTAGGCTGCTGTTGTTAAGTTTTAAATCTTTGCACAACTGGCTCAGTTCTGCAGATTCTCCTTTCCAGGCTTTGCTCAGATCCCAGAAGTGACCTTCCTTCACCATAAGTCAAGAGTTCAATGTCGTCTATGTCTATGTATATGTCTATGTCTATGTATATGTATATGTATATGTATTATATGTATATGTGTATATGTTGTCTATGGCTCTTTTCATTACAGCCTGTGTGAACTTGAGGTGTCATTCAAACAGCAAAGGAACAAATAGCTAGAAAATAGGGCTTTATTGGCCAGAAAAGTATTTAAGAAACTAACCTAGCCATTTGTGCTATAGAATAAACTTCAAAGAAAGGAAATGGGAGTTCTGGTTTTATGCCTGATGTATGATCTAATAATCTATTTAGTGTGTACATGTATGTGCATATGTATATATACATATTTGTAGATATTTATATATTTATATTTAAATATATTTGTATATGTATATATATACATATATATAAAACCACAGTTGTATATATGTACACATTTTCAGGAAAATCAGTGCATACTCAAGTGAGGGAAAGGGGTGTGAAAATTTGAAAGATCTACATACATAATCATACATTATATGTACAGAAAGTAGCAAGGAAATGTCATCAGGGTTTTATTCTTTCTGTAGTGATGAGAAAGGTGACCATGGGTGGAGAGGCCTGCCTCTTTAAGGTCCAATTCTGTCTACTCAAGGCTCTGAGATTCTTGAGAGGAATTTGTGAGACTCTATCTTTGTCCAGGCAAAGTCAAAAAAATGTAAGAAGGAGATTTCTCCCAGAGAATGGTTGTCAAATGCTCCTAAATGCAAGTCTCAGGAGAGTCTGTTTCTCTTGATCTCAGAGTCCTCCTAAGTTTTCATGGGGGTGGAAGGGTGTAAGAGAAGGGCCACAAACTTGCCAAAAGTTTTGATGATTTGACCTCAGTGGGAAGGGACTTTTCTGGGGCTGTCTGGCCTATGTGTAAAGTCTTTTAACATGAGATAAAGAGTGCATGTGTTTGCTTTTTTTTTTCAGTCAACTTTATATTTGTGAAATTAGTTAAACTTTCCAAGATAGTCTTTCTCATTGCTCTGCCGCTGTTCATGAACTGTCTCTCACTGTCGTTCTGTCTCCTACCGCCTAACGGGTTACTCAAGTTTGCTATGTTGGAGTCAGTAGGTAATGAAAATAATTAGTCATATATAAAGGAATAAACTAATAGTTTTCAATGCTTTTTTCATTCAAAAAGCTTATCTCTTTTACTGATGGAACACATCTTAAAACTGACGTTTTCGATGTAAATTCCCAATCTTTACATGAACACTCAGAAATATCCTGCAGCTAAGGACTCTTGAGTGAAGACCTGCCTTAAAATTTCCGAAGGGAAAAGTAATCTTTGCAGAGTCTTACAGTTCACAATTCTGACATTATAGAAAGTAGAAACAATAAAGCCTTTGTTTTTTGTTCTGTTTTGTTTGGGTTTGGGTTCTGTTTTTCCTTGTGGGGCATGCTTGGATGGTGCTCAGGGCTTAGTCCTGAGCTTGGGAGACACTATGGGTGCTGGGATCAAACTCAGTTCAGGTGCACACAAGGCAAGAATCCTATCTGCTCTACTATCTCTCTACCCCACTCTCCTTTTTTCCATTCTAAAAGCCAGACGTTCCAGCAATCTACAAAAAAAAAAAAACTATCTAAATTTAACAAAGAAGTACATTGGAGAGCAAAATGCATTTGACATTTTTTCAAAGATTTGAATTTCAAAGGGTTATTATCATGCATAACAGAGAGAAGTGACAATGCTATTTAAGTCACTTACTGTAGAAATGTCACTTTAAGTGCCTTCAAGAACAGACTCCAAGACACAGAAATTAGAAATTACTATTCTGGCAATATTTCCACCCTCGAGGTTATTTTACCAGGCTGACCAATTGCTATATAGTAGGGTGCTTCTAGAAACATAAAACAAACAAAAACCAAGGTTTTATGAAAACAAAGCATTGTCCCAAAACCACTGCATATTTTACCATTGCAATGGTTTTTCTTTATTTATATATTTAAATGAGGAAAAATTTATCTGTAATCAATTTTCACAATTGAGTTCATCTTCTAAAATATGCAATAAGCGTTTTAACAGCTGCAATGACAATGTTCCTTAGGATGTTACTGTCCAATTTTTTTCTCAGTGTCTAATAATTTCTATTATTGTTCCTTTATATTTGTGTGGTATTCTTTTGTTCACTGACTGTAATGTTAAAAATATACATTAAAAACCAGAAGGGTTTTGACCTGCTAGTCAAGTGATGCTAGGCAAGTAATTTCATGGCAATTCTCAGTGTTTTCTTCTTTGAGAGGAGCTTGATACTGTTTGCTGACAGCATAGTGTTGATATCAGAAAATCTGACATGTACGTTAATATAATGCTCATTGTTGTTGCAGGTAATCCCAGACCTTCATGAATTTACACAGCATGTTTTTTTTCTTTTTGCATATAATCTGTGGCAAATGCCCCAGGTCAGCAGGTGGGTCTCCTCCCTGCAACAATGCAGGGACTCAGCCAGATTCATTCATTTTGACACAGGACACCTCCTTGCTTTCATCTTTCTCTGCATCCAGCTAACATAAAAGTGTTGACCCAGAATTGACTGACTTCACAATTGCAGATGTTTGGTTGATGAGGATAGAGCTCATGGCAACACCTAACAGAAAAGGGTGTGGGGAGTGGGGAATATAATCCCCGGCAGGGCACCCTCTTCCTAAACCAAACTCTGGAAGGAAGAGCTTGTAAAAGCCATAGAATCGTGATCTCTTCCTTAGAACACAATGCCTCTGTGTCATTATCTCACAATCTCATCAATCATCATCTTGTTATCTTACAATAAGCAAAGAATGATCACACTAAGAAATAGGTTTGGTATTAATACCTAGTTTATGACGCACAGTAATGCCAATATTTTGCAAAACTAAGTGATTCTTCATTAGGGAAACACTAAGAAGTATGCTAAATCTTTTGGAGGGGAGCAGGAGCAGGAGAATATTGGGCTATACCTATTTGTGCTTAGGGCTTACTCTTGGCTCTGTGTTCAGGAATCACTCCTGGCAGTGCTCAGGGGGGCATATGTGATGTGGGGGATTGAATGAAGACTGGTCATGTGCAAGACTGGTCATGCATGCCTTACCCATTGTACCATCTTTCCAACCCACTCTGCTAAATGTTAAGTGAATATATATAGAAGATTTTCTGTGTTAGAGTCACAGCAGTGAAGATCTGCTGATAATGCCATGCTTCTATGGTCATTTATTGCTATCAAATGTGCAGCCTCTCTTTTAGGACTGGCCACTATCAGGGAGATTAAAGGAACTCCTAAAGAGATTATGCTAAAAAGGCAGACACCTCATGATATTACTTCCTTTTGTGGCCTTGGTAGAAAATAAATCTATCTGAGAGATGTAAAACTGGATAATTCCATCTTTATCCAAATCAGATGCAGTTTTCAATCAGTCAAATTGCCTCTATAATTTTATTGGGGGGAAAAAAATCCCCAGAACCACAGAGGCAGATGATGTCATAATTACTGCTTCACAAGTTTGAGTCTACAGCAGATTCATTCAGGATACTTGATACAACACAGGTTTCTGTATCCTCTTCCCTGGAACTGCTGACTTCCGTAGGTCTCATATCTGTACAGCTGGATCCTTTTCTCCATTTGCATTTTTAATAGATTGCCTGGGGGCCTTTGCTTATTAAAATGCTTGTCTGAAAAGTAGAGCATATGGGAGAAATTGTTTGCCATAGAGGCAGGGGGAGGGGTGAAATGGGGGAGTACTGGGGACATTGGTGGTGGAAAATGTGCACTGATGGAGGGATGAGTGTTCAATCATTGTATGAATGAAACTCCAACATGAAAGTTTTGTAACTGTATCTCACGGTGATTCAATAAAAAAAAGAAAATGATATTTCACAGATTTAAAACACTCTAATATTTTGTTTTGTGAACACAGTTTTCCAAATGTCTACATAATATATCTAAATGTATAAATGTTGCCAATGTAACATACCTATTGTCACTTCAATATAATGACCTTGGGATTCCAAAACTTTGATAATGGATATTTTATTCCTAAATAATACTAAAATTGAGATTAAAAAAAATAAAATAAAATAAGATGCTGGTCTGGGGACAACACTTGAGCACACTGGCCCATGCTGTCAGCCTGGCGGAGTCATCACTGCTCTCATGCCTCCATATTTATATCTTCTGCAGCAGTCCAGTCCACTTACTGTTTCCTGGGTCCACTCTATGCATGACCAGATGTCCAGACCTTGGTACTGTCTAGTGTCTCTTTCATCACCCGGACTATATCATGGTTTACACCCCATTCTCTTCAGCTCTCTCCTCTTCCTCCTCCTGTTCCTTCTTCTGTGAAGCAGGATAGTTTTTCCTGAAATTTGTTTAGAAAGATGAGAGGGGGGATAGAGAAGTGTGTGCTCTAGAGAGAACACGGGCTTCTCCCAAGCGGCAATAAGCAAGCAGAGAAGCAGAGATAGACAAGTGAGATATGTGTTCAGCGGAGAACATGGGCTTGAACAGCCAGCTCCTGGTGTTCCCATCTTAGGAAGATCTCTTCCCTGACAACACAATTTAGAATTTCTCCTCCCCCATCTCAATCCTCATTCTCCTTCTTTCCCCCTTTGATTACCCTGCTGTAGGCCTTACACCTTCTAATACACAAAATTACTTGCCTGTCTATTGTTTTCTCTCTGGCTGGTATATGAGTCCCAGATAGGCTAATATTTAATAGGGATTCCATAAAATATGTGTTTTTGCAAAGAGAGAGAGAGAACTGAGGGATGGAAGAAAGGCAAGGCTAATCTTACACTATAGTAGCTTCAGCTAACACACCAAGCAAGCAGTTGGCTGTCTAACTCCTTTTTAGTACCTCTGCTTCTTTGTATAATTTTGAAAGGCTTTAGCAAGCTGGTTATCTTTGCCCTCTTGTGGCCAGCATTATCCTCAGGCTGGCATCAGGACTCATGTGGCAGCACCAGTCTTACAGAAGAGAGTGGGTAACTTCAGTTTCAGAGGAGATTAGTAATGTTAATAATATTAAATTATTAATAATATTAAAAAGAGGCAAATTGTTTGCCTTTTTATGTTGCTGTTAGTGGACTCCTTATTCATCTAACTTGGGCTGCTTGAACTGGGCCGTTCTTCCCTTTTCCTCTTTGTCATATTTGCTATCACAGAGAAGTAAATGTGAGGAGGAAAGACAGAAGGGGAGCATTTCACCCTACAGCAAGGGGTTCCATACAGGGAAATGCCATTTGAAGCTGACACATCCTCCAGGTGCAGCTTCTGTTTATTCAGAAAGTTGGATGGTTTGAAAACACAGCAGAATTTAGTGGTAGATTCTAGTGGTTTAGAACAAAAAAACAAAAAAATCACCTGCAACTCTTTGTCTAACATTGAGTACAAATTTGTAGCATCTAACTACCAAAATGATTCCATTCCTTATTCATGGCACTGAAATCTCTTTCTGATGGATTGCCCAATATTCTTCATTGGAGAGAGTTTCTTACAGCCAATCAGAAACTCAGTAAGCAACTCTTATTCATAAAACTACAAACAGTCAGAGACGTGCTTGCCAGCTTATTTCTTCACATAATCAGAAGCAAGGGCCCAAACCTGCTAGGGCTCCAACAATTGATAGTTGGAATTTATTTCTGAAAATTATTTTTGAATAAATAGCAATATTTTTGAATAAATAATTTATTTTTGAAAATAAAATATCATTGCCCATATTATTTTCTTGGCAGGAGGCATTAGCATATGACTCTCAAATGAAAAAGAGCAAAATTAGCAAGTGTTTGCATTTGTGTGACCCATCTGATCAACCTAAATAGAGCAAAATTAAGGTTACTTAAGGTACTTCGGGTGCCCCTTTTTGATAATAAAATCCATTGTATCAATTTTTATCTTCTTGGATACAAGGGACTAGAAGACAGTCTCTTATTGTTAAACTTGAAAGTATTTCCAACTATAATTTATAGCATGTTGGATTATTGCCTGCAGCCGTACATGCAGATCAAACACACACACACACACACACACACACACACACACACACACACACACACAGAGATCCTACCACAGGAAAAGTTTGGTTTGGTTATTTAATTATTTCACCAAGTACCCAATTTCTTTAATTTGGTGTATTCCAGCATGTCAACTTCATCTGAAATTAGCTTTTATTATAGCCCAAAGATGGTTACACACAGGAAAAAAAATCTGCTTAATGATGTCATATAACTAGCTTTAAAGTAACCATGATGAGATTACTGGCACCATGGAATCTGGCAGACTGTACAGTGCATTTACTCCCTCCCTGCTGTCAACTGCTACAAATTCACCAACACATCAACTGTTAAAAACTAAAGTAGATTATAAGAATTACTATATGGAACAATGTCTATTTGGGAATCTCTGTTCCACTGAAGGCTCTCTTAGGAAGTTTTAAATGTATCAAGTTTCTTTCATATTGCCATTTGAAAATTGGGCTTTGGTATTAATTGAATCAAATATAAAAGAAAACAAAATCTGAAGATATCTCAGCAAAGCATGTTTCAACATGGCAGACTACTTTATTTCTTCCTCCAATCAGCACTGCTTCGCTCACAGAGAAGTTCTTTTCTTCATTGTATGATTATCCTTGGTATTCCTTCTTCCTGAAACACTCTGTATCAACTTTGCAAGATGATATTTTATCAAAGGTTGAACTCTAATTGGGCTGGATCAATATAGCACAATGGTTACGGTGTTTGTCTTGCATGCAGCCGACCTTGGTTCGATTCCTCTGCCCCTCTCAGAGAGACTGGCAGGCTACTGAGAGTATTTCGCCCGCAGGGCAGAGCCTGGCAATCTACCGGTGGCGTATTCTATATGCCAAAAACAGTAACAAGTCTCACAATGGAGATATTACTGGTGCCCGCTCGAGCAAATTGATGAGCAACGGGATGACAGTAATACAGTGAATGATTAGTGATTTTAAAATCACAAAACATTTATACACTGTTTAATAAATATTTAATTTATAATAACCCAAAGCAAGAAAAAAGCAAACTAGGTATCTCAGTAGATTAATGGTTAAATAAGTATGATACACCTAAATGTATCATGGAATACAAATGAACAAACTTTACACTAATATAAAAAACATTATGCTAAAAGTAAAAAAAATGCAAACTATCATTCATTATATAATGACATTAAATAATAGTCTCAAGATTATAAATTTGTAGGCTTTTAAAATAGACAGTTAATGATCAGACATAAGAAGAATGAGGAAATAATACTAAAGTGGTGATGGGTGAGATCTTATAGTGATGAAATAATTCTGTATCTTGGTGTGTAGTACCTAGCCTATGGTTGTTATATGGATCAATGCATGTGAGAACAGTTTTCTCTAGAAATGAAAAAGACCTGTCTACAAATTACTCATATAACACCAGTGAATCTATAAAGTACAAAGTATTCCTGCACACACATTTATTTGAAATTTTTACTTAGCTTTTTATACTAGTCTTCACAATTTGTACGTATTGTATACTTAATAACCATCTCAGATTTGGCTAATCCCATTTCTGAGATTCTGTAACAACATATGACTAAGGTGCTATTATATTAAATAGCATAACTATCACATGATCTTATTATGTTAACTTTATAATGATGGCTGTGTTCTTCTCTATGTAATAATAGATAATAATAATAGTAATAATAATAATCGTAATTCTATCAAGTATTAAATGATCATTCTGTGTTAGTATTTAACAAGCTCATTAAATATCTACAAAAGCACTTTGACATATATATTAACTATTATTTGTACTTTACAAATAAGAAAACTGAGATTTGTTATTTTAGTCAAGATGTTGGGCCGGAACGATACAAAGCGGGTATGGTGTTTGCTTTGCATGTGGCCAACCCAGGTTGGATTCCTCCGCCCCTCTCAGAGAGCCCGGCAAGCTACCGAGAGTATCAGCTACCACACAGCAGAGCCTGGCAAGCTCCCCATGGCGTATTCGATATGCCAACAACAGTAACAAGTCTCACAATGGAGACATTACTGGTGCCAGCTCGAGCAAATCAATGAACAACAGGAAGACAGTGGTACAGTGCTACAGTCAATATGTCTTCAACTTTATAACATCAGTTCATAAACAGTATAAAATAATTGTTAGAAAATATATAACACATCAGTATATAATGTATGACATGTGTGGGCAAGATACTCTCGGTAGCTTGCTGGGCTCTCTGAGAATTACTGAGGAACTGAACCCGGGTCGGCCGCATGCAAGGCAAACACCCTACCTGCTGTGCTATCACTGAAGCCAAGAAAAAATTACAAAATAAGCTGGACAGTATAATTAGTAAATCAGTGTTCCAAAGACAGAACACTGAGACTTGAAGAGATTAAGTCACTGCCTCAGTAAGTGGCAGGATACGGAACTAAACCCAAAAGGCTGATTACAGATGTCACTTTACTTGCTCCTTTGTCCCTGCTATAAGATATCCACCCCCTGCTCTGACTACAGTTCTTAGTACATACACATAAATGCTTGAAGGAAAATTCTGAAGGAGTGATTGAAAGACTAAGAGATCTCCCCTCTCTCCCAGAGTGGCAGCTGTATGTTTTTGCCTGAGACAAGGATTTGGATGCATGCCACCATTCTTACCCTGTTGGGTGCCAATCTGTTTAAACCACGGATTGTTTTTATCGAGGGAAATATTTTTGTCTAGGAACATTCTCTCAGCAAATATGTATTGATCTCCTATTATGGCTCAGGCACAGAGACGATGGGAACAATATTATGGGACTTTTGACTTACTGGGAAATTGTAGCAGGGAAAAGAACCTTTTCTGACAGTGTCAGTAAGGGGCAAGGGAGGGGACACTGTAGCACTGTCACACTGTCTTCCCCTTGTTCATCAATTTGCTCAAGCAGGCACCAGTAATGTCTCCATTGTGAGGCTTATTGTTACTGTTTTTGGCATATCAAATACGCCACAGGTAGCTTGCCAGGCTCTGCCGTGCGGGCAGAATATACTCAGTAGCTTGCCCAGCTCTCTGAGAGGGACGGAGGAATCGAACCCAGGTCATGCAAGGCAAGTGCACTACCTGCTATGCTATCGCTCCAGCCCAGGAGAGGGGGATGGCAGGGAAAGAAACAGTCTGCCAAAAGCCAGTTTGCGAGTATTTTAAAATATTTGAACATATATGCTATTATCATTTAAAAATTTTTACCATCCTCCTACATTCTTTTGTTGAAGTTAACTGACCATATTTCAGAATGTGACTATATTTGGAGATAGGGTCTTTGAAGAGGTAAGTTAAAATGAGTCATTAGTGTGGTCCTTAATCTATATGACTCTTATCATTATAAGAAGATGAAATTTGAATCTAGACGAATGCAAAGGGAAGATCACTTGGTACATGAAGATAATAAGGAAAACAGCCATATACAAGTGAAGAAGGCTCTTAGGAAAAATAACTCTGCTGAGGCACCTTGATCTCAGACTTTTAGCTTCTACATCATCTGATTTGTGGCACTTGAATATTGATGGCAAGAAAATATATCTTATTTTTATTCTATTATTTCCTTTTCTGTCAGTCTATGCCTGAACACCACTCAAATATATTCAGAATGCCTAATTCTAGTGTGAACCCATCCTAAATTTTTGGGGTTTTTTCTGATTTCCAAATGTGTGATCCTTGCTTTAGTTCCACTTTAAGCAGAATAACTAAAAATCTGATGAATCTTTTGTTCTTGATTCAGAGGCTGTGACAAATGTGTATCTGAGCAATGACATCTCAAAGGGAATGGTTTGGTTGGTAACATCCCCCCTGCAATATAATTTCTCAAGAAGCTATCCTTTTTATACTAGTGACAGGCTGCTCAATAAACCTAAATTATCTGAACACAGGTAGGTATTTCTGGAGTACTTAAATATCCATTATTACATTTACCAGGTTCTTTAAAGTAGATCTGAGACTAAGAAAAGAAAAATCTCTTCATGAGGAAGTCAATGAGAAAAGAATTACTCTTAAAAATGTCTATGAAAGACACCACTTTAAAATTCTGTGGTCTCGCTCTAAGTATCCAGCTGTCTCTCTGACTGAAACCCTTAATAGTCCATTAATTACATGGATGCTTTGCTTCAACTAGAGGGCTTGCAGACATACCTCTGAGGAGTTATCAGTGCCAAAGTCTAGAGGTTAGCTGTGTTCGACCATCACCGTTTGAGGTGGAGAAGGGAGATGCAAACAGCTTTTCTAGTAAATTGGTTTCCACTTTGTTCATCTTGTCTCTGCCCCCATCCCTTTGAGAAGTTGGGGTGCTACTTTTCCCACCTAACTATGTTGAGTTTCCCTGTGTATCACCAAGCAATAGACTGAAGAATTGAACCAAAAGATACGTGATCATTTGAAAGACCAGGAGTCTATGAATGGAGGTCTCAAAGCTGTAAAGGCAAGAAAATGAATTCTTCTCTAGAGATTCTAGACAGAACACAACTGTGAACTTTAGACTCTGAGCTCCAGAACTGCTGAAGAATATGCATGTGTTTGAAGCCACTGAAGTTGCAATTATTTATTCAGATGGTCACAGGAAACACTCACCACCTTGGTCCACTTTCCAGGGCTCCTTCAAATTCTTTACCCCTGCAAATAGGGATTTTGGAGCAAGAGGAAAGAAGTGTATTTCTCCCCATTTGTAGTCTAGCTTGAGACCTGGTTCGTGGAAAGGGCTCAATACACTGCCTCTTGGTATTCTGAATTGTCTTTTTTAAATTGGAGGGTTAGGCAAGGGAGTAGTAAGGTTTTAGAAAGAGTTACCAGAGCCAGTGATAAAACTTTATTTTTTAAAATTTTGTTATTATTCCTCCGTTCCTCCTGGAGAGCCTGGCAAGCTACAGAGAGTATCGCATCAGCACAGCAGAGCCTGACAAGCTACCCCCGGCGTATTTGATATGCCAAAAACAGTAACAAGTCTCACAATGGAGGCGTTACTGGTGCCTGCTTGAGCAAATCGATGAACAACGGGATGACAGTGCTAAGTGTTATTATTATTTGGGGTTTGGGGTCACAGCCCACAGTGTTTAGTGCTGACTCCCGGCTCTCTGCTCAGTGATCATTCCTGACAGTGTTCAGGGGACAATGTGGGATGCTGGGGGTTGAACCTGGGTTAGCCAGATCCAAGACAAGTGCCCTACCCACTATCTTATCACCCAGCCCCAGACCCCCAACTCCCCACAATGATAGAACTTTAACCTTGCATGTCTGAAACCCTGGGTTCAACTACTGTCACCACAAATAAAATCAGAAAGAGTAACAGACACACTTCTCCAAATGAGGTCCTATCAGGTGAGAAACACCGTCTCACCCAATCAGCTGACTGGGGAGAAGGACAGGAGTAAACACTGTTTATCTGACCCTTGTTACAAAAGTAGCAGGTTCATAGCCTTTACCAACTTACTGACTCATTGTTTTATCCCACTCACAGCAATATTTTAAGATCATGGTATGGATGGTGATAATGGCTAGGTAACAATGTGGATATAAACACATACACAAATCTATGTATTTGTAGGGCTGCCAAATGATACACTTAAAATAGTTAAAGTTATGACTTGTATTATGCATATTTTATTAAAAATAATGATATATATTAGTAGTAGTATGATATAATACTATGAATATGCTCCAGGATACTTTGACTTATATAAGTACAGTTATTTTTTTGTTTGTTTATTTTTGGCTTTTTGGGTAACATCCAGCTATGCTCAGAGGTTACTCTGGGCTCTGCACTCAGTAATTACTCCAAATGGTGCTCGGGGGACCATATAGGATGCTGGGAATCGAACCCAGGTCGGCTGCATTCAAGGCAAGTGCCCTACCTGCTGTACTATTGTTCCAGCCCCCAAGTATAGTCCTTAACTAATCTAAATCTGATATTTTCCGAACAAAATGGTTTGATTTGCAATTTTTTACCTGATTTATTTTTTGATCAGAAAGTTCTTTATTTTTAAAATATAGAATACATCTAAAGGATCATAGGTTCTCTCATTGTTTTAAAAAAAAAAAACGTTTTCACCACTTCTTTTCATTTCCATAAAAGCTGCCCAAAAATGGAACTTTTAAGAATGTTATTAAAAACTGAATTAATTTTTGCAAAGAATAAGTCTGATTTTACCAAGTGGTTTAAATTCTTTGGATCTTGCTTAAATGAGCATATTATTGTACATCCCAGAAACCTATCTATAATAAATACTTATGATACATAAATGAGTATATGTAAATACACTTGGTATCTAATATGCTAGGTTTAAGTAGCATTCTTACTAAGTTATACAGGAAGATAAAATTTGTCATTTGTAGCAGTCTGGATGGAATTAAGTATATCATTAAAAGCGAGATAAGGCAGAAGAATAAAAACAATATCTCATCACCGTATTGATATGTGAAATATAAAGAAACAAAGCAAGAAAACAGATAAAAAAAAAAAAAACACACTTGAATTTGGACAACAGAACTTGAGGCTGCCCGAAGGAAAGGCTGTCGGGAGTACAAAGGGTGGAGGAATCTAATAGAAATTTCTCCGAACATTGTATCCATACCTCTCAGAGAGCCCAGCAAGCTACCGAGAGTATCCCACCCTCACGGGCAGAGCCTGGCAAGCTACCCGTGGCATATTCGATATGCCAAAAGCAGTAACAATAGGTCTCATTACCCTGACCCTGAAAGAGCCCTCAATCATTGGAAAAGACAAGTAAGGAGAGGCTGCTAAAATCTCAGGGCTGAGAGGAATAGAGATGTTACTGGTGCCTGCTAGAGTATATCGATGAACAACGGGATGACAGTGACAGTGATACAGTGATTGTAGTGGGTGTGGTGAGGTGTGACATAACAACTTGTATTTGAAGAGGTGTAAAAGGAACTCTTAACACCATTGCAATGATGTAAAGCTCAATTGAAAGTAATTGGGAGTTCTTTTTATTATATTAGTGGCAAATACATACTTTATTATATTAGTGGCAAATATATAGTTACAGTTGAATCCATCTATTCAACTAGCTCATTGCACAACATTGTGAGAGGTAATATGAAAAAACATATGATCATAGCAGGGGCTTGGTGGTTGGAAGAGGGAACATTCCACCAAGATATGACTTAGGAAATACGTTATTAAATTTCAGAGTGATCTGAACAACCGGACTTAAGTATGTCTACCTGAGCATTTGTTTAGTCCAACCAAATGTCATTTTTTTTGGTCCAACCAAGTGTTATAATTAGTTGATAAACTCTTTTGGGTAACTTTTCAGATCAGTCTGACTTAAACTTCCAATAAAAGTGCTGTTGTATTATTTGACCTTAATAGGCTAGGCTAATTCTATCCAATAGAAATATTAAGCAAACCATATATGCTTTTTAAATATTCCAATGGCTACATCAGAAATGTTTTGAAATGTGAAATCAATTTTAATAATATATTTGTTTCATCCAGTATATCTAAACTATTCCCTTTCAACATCTAAAGAACTTTAGAATTACAAGTGAGTTATTTTACAATCTTATTTAAGTCATCTTCAAGACTAGTGTGTATTTTATACCTAGGGCAACATAACAATTGGCAATTTTTTGCCCACATCTGGCAGTACACAGAGCCTATTCCTGGCTCTGTGTTCAGGTTCCATTCTTTGCAGGGCTCAGGGAACCATATGGGTTGCTATGGTGATAAAAAAAAAAACAGGCTAACTGCATGCCCTGGGTGCTGCATGAAATCTTAGGCCCCTCAATTGCTTAAAACTTACATTTGAGAAGTAAAATCATATACCCAACTTTCCAAATTGTTTATAATTAAAGTTCTTCAATGAGTAAATATCAGAATCAGATTTTAGATTAAAATTTAAGTAAATATTTAAATTCCATTTCTCAGGCACTCTAGCCATGTTTCAGGTGCTCAATAAAAAGGTGTGTTTAAAGTACAGCTTATATAATCCATTGGTGAGCCCAGGGCTTAGTCACTTTGAAAGCTATGGCCAAAGAAAATGCCTTCCTTTTTTAGAGAAATTCTTTGGACTTGAATGCAGCTTAAAGGTAGAGTGTTTTAATGCCCAAAAGTAGAGAGAGAGTATGAGGGAAATTGTCTGCCATAGAGGTAGGGGAAGGGTTGGTGTAAAAAACTAAGGCTCGCCGAGGGGCGAGTGCACTCGCGGGCTCTCCAGGCGGCTCTGTCTCACCGCCCGCGTTTGGTGCCCTGGAACCGCAGTGTGTGGACTGGATCGGGACGGCCGGTGGTCAAGGACAGGCGAAGGAAGAACGAGGACCAAGCTGGTTGCTGATTAGTTACCGTTTATTCAATCTTCCATCTTTCTCATCTCCCGCACTCCCAGCTCCGGCCTCTCTCTGGATCAATGGCCGCTTCTTTCTCACTTCTCTCCTCCTACTTGTCTCTCCCACCTTGCCCTCTAGGCTACACCCAGCCAGGTAGCAAAATCAACATAAGAAAGCCCTTCCTGAGGGCAGGGCATTCCAAAGCCCTTCCTGACTCTTAAGGTTTTTTCTTTTCCTTAGTCCAGACACTTATTAACATCTTAATACTAGTTGTTTTTGTATGGACATAGCAAGAGATACATTGAGGCTTGCAAGGCAGCTCTCCTGGCAACATCTTGCCACAGGCTCAGACCACAGCACTCAGGCCAGATTAATCATTCCTCACCCTAGCAGGGTCCGAATCTAGTTATCACTGTTTGGATCATGACAGCATTTGTCCATGACCAAGCTCTTAACTTATAGTTAAGCATTAGGCACTTTGGCCAGGCCCATCTCGATGCCAGGGTAGCACACAACTCACCGCTTGCCCTGGGTCCTTCTCGTCCCACGTAAGGACCCTGCTTTGGGGATGCTAGGAAGTAAGGGCAGCTGAGGCTTAGGTCAAGAGAACAGGTGCCCAGGCGGAAAATATCATGTAGAGTCAAATGACTCCTAGGTTACAAAAGCTTAACATTTGTTAAGTCTTCCTGTGTCCATACAAAAAGGACTTGCTCTGAATAAACTATGCAAAGGACTCAAGGAGAAGAGAAAAACATTATTTACAAGTCAACAGAACACTAAGAAAGAAGCTACAAATAAACAAAGAGGAATAGGAGCACTGTAACGGGAGTAACCCAATAAACCTAAACTACCTGAGGCTATGTTATCCTACAGGTTGGGATGGCGGGGTGTGGGGAGGATACTGGGGACATTAGTGGTGGAAATTGTGCACTGGGGAAGGGATGGGTGTTCAATCATTGTATGACTGAAACTCAAACATAAAAGGTTTGTAAATGTTGTTCATGATGGATTAATAAAAAAAAATACAAACCACCCCCCAAAAAAACTCGAGTGCTTACTTGCCCTGCCTGAGCAAAGTCCTACGTTCGATTCCAAGAACTATAAAACAACCAAACAAAAATATTTGTATTATCTGTTAGGAAGATGCATTAGATTTCCTTCCAAAATCAGCTAATTGTTAGTCAACACACTTGTTAGAAAAGTTTAATAATATTAAAATTTTTTTATAACATTATAGATTTTATTTGTGCTGGAGCGATAGCCCAGCGGGTAGGGTGTTTGCCTTGTACGCAGCCGACCTGGGTTTGATTCCTCCGCCCCTCTCAGAGAGCCTGGAAAGCTACCAAGAGTATCTCACCCCCACAGCAGAGCCTGGCAAGCTACTTGTGGCATATTCTATATGCCAAAAACAGTAACAGGAAGTCTCACAATGGAGATGTTACTGGTGCCCACTCGAGCAAATCGATGAGCAATGGGATGACAGTGACAGTGATACAGTGATGGATTTTATTTGCCAGCTGGTATAAGAGTTGAACATTTGTGAGTGTATGTGATTAAGGTAAGATAGGCAGGACATGGTTACCATTTTAATCATTTTAGACATACAGTTCACTGACATTAAGTGCATTGTTAATGTTGCATAGCCATCACCACCATCAATCTCCAGAAATCTTGACTCTTCAGAAACTAAACTCAGTGCCCATTAAGCTCCAGTTCTCCATTTTCCCTCTCTACATCCTGTCCCTATGAATTTGACTACTTTGTGAACCCCACTCATAAAAAATAGACATACAGTATCTATCCCTTTGGGTACAGTTGTTGTTAATTTTTAATAGTTTTTAATTGATTTATAGTATGGTTAATAATGGTTTTCCACGCAAATAATTCCAGCACCACATCCATCACCAGTGCACCCACCATTCTCTTCAAAGGACCTAAATACCCCTCCCTTTTAAGTCCCCACGACCACCGCCAATTCAGTTCTGTTTTGTTGCCTTTGGCCCTGTTCTGCCACCATCTTTAAGTCCCATATGTGATTGAGATCATTCCATCTATATCCCATTCCTTCTGCTGATTTCACTCAGCATGAATTTCTCTAAATATGTTGCTGAAAATTGCATAATTTTGTTCTTAGAGCTGCATAGTATTGCATTGTGAATATATACCACAACTTCTTGATCTACTTATCCATAATTGGGTATGGGTTGTTTCCATGTCTTGGCTATTGTATTAAGTATGGTGATAAGTATAACTGTGCTTATATCCTATTAAATTAATGTTTTTCTGTTTGGGGGATAAATGCTAAAAAAAATGGTATTTCAGGATTATATGGAAAGTCTATCTCCCCCCACCTTTTTTGAAAAATCTCCATATTGCTTTCTATAAAGATTGAGCTAGATGACAATCCTACTAAGAGTGCATGAGGGTTCCTTTCTCACCATAATCTCACCATCACTGTTTGATATGTGGCATTCTTATTGGTGTAAGATAATATCTCAATGCTGTTTTGGTTTGCATTTTCCTAATCAGACTTTGGATTATTATTATTATTATTATTATTATTATTATTTTACATAGTGTATCTTCAAAATTCATCCATGTTGTGACATGTATCTAAATGTTTAATAAGGTTTAATATACTTCAAAAAATACCTTGTGACTGTCTGTCCTGTGACCCAAGCTCAATTCAAAATCACTCATGCATATCAACATTTTGAAAACTGCATTTTACATCAAAATCCCATCACTATTTTTTTTTAAGTTTTGAGTTTTAAGCCATACCCAGCAATGCTCAGGCCTTTCTCCTGGCTTTGTGCTCAGGAATCAGTATTGATGTTGCTTGAAGGACCATATGGGTTGCCAAGGATCAAACCCAGGCTAGCCATATGCAAGGCTAGTAACCCTAAATGCTATACTATAGCCTTAGCCCCTCTACTTTTAAAGGATACTATAGCTCTGAAAATTAATAATGGTTGACAGGAACTATAAAAAAAATAGAATTGCAAGAAAGTTGAAAATGGGGGACAAAGCTATAGTACAGCAGGGAGGGTGCTTGTCTTATACTGAACGGACCTTGGTTCAATCCCCAGCGCCATATATGGTCCCTTGAACCCCGCTAGGATGATCCCTGAGTGCAAAGCCAAGAGTAAGCCTTGAGAACAACTATGTATACCCCAGGGCCTCCAAAATGAAATTAATTTTTAAATGGAATTTATAACCCATTTGGCTTTAAAATGGGCTTTTAAGCTAAAAATTATGCATGAGAATAAAAAGTGTTAGTGGCAATTTTGGGGGCTAGTAAGCATGCCTGCAGTCAGGTAGAGTTCTTAAATTGCACTTCAAGAATATTTCATTTCTATGTAAACAGTAGAATGTGCTCATGAATTGGGCCCTAGATTCTTATGATAGTTAATTTTATCTGTCAACTGGACTGAACTAAGGAATGCCCAGATAACTGGAAAACATTAATTCTGAGTATGTATATAAGAGTCAACCTGAAGAGATTAGTATTTAGGTTATGAACTGTGTAGAGCAAGTGGCTATACTAAAGGTGTAGGTAGGTATCACCTATTCCCTGAAGACCCAAATGAGAATATAATATTCTGTGTCAATGGGTGAATCACCCCTCCCTCTGCTTGAAGTGAGATATATTTCCTGGGTCACTGACACACACTTGATTCTCAGGCTTACATCTTACAGAGGAATAGCTAGCACACAATTCAGTTAAATATTCACAATCTTTAGTAGTAATGTAGAAAATTTACTGTGAGGGTAAAGAGGTTCAACATCAAAACTAATATCGGGGCTGGAAAGATAGTAGAATTCTTGTCTTACATGTAGCTGACCTGGATTTGATCCCCAGCATTGTATGTGGTCCCTTGAGTTCTACTAGTCTAATCCTTGAGCACAGAACCAGGAGTAAGTCCTAAGCTTACTTCTGAGTGCAGCCCCAACTTTCCTTCTCCTGCATAAATCCAACTCTCTTTCCTCAAATAAATCTACTCATGCTACAATATATACATATATATACACAATATATACTCCATACTCATATATGTATATATATATATATATATAAATTGTCACTCATTTTAGGCAAAATAAGAATCTAAATAGACAGGTGCTGTTTGGATGCTGAAGTGTCATCTACCATAATTTCCAAGGGATAGTGCACTCTTCAGTCATCTTTGAATGGCCTCTTAAGGTATAATTTCCAAATGGTGGTTGATAGTCCTCTTTGTTTCCCATGTAAGTCAATCTCTTTCTGATTTCTTCCTTGATTTCCTTCGTGACCCACTCATTGTTCAATAGTGAGTTGTTTAATTTCCAAGGGTTTTATTTGGTTCTCTGCCTCTGTGTGTGATTAACTTCCATCTTCAGTGCATCATGGTCTGAGAAGATAGTTGATACAATTTCTATCTTCCCGATTCTATTAAGGTATAATTTGTGACCCAGAACGTGGTCTATTTTGGAAAATGTTCCATGGGCTCTGGAAAAGAATGTGTATTCTTTCTTTTGGGGGTGTATAGCCCTGTATAGGTCTATTAACCCTGTCTCCTCCATTTCTTCCTTCAGAGCCATTGTTTCCTTGCTGAGTGTTGTTCTTGTCGATCTATCCAGAGGTAATAAGGCAGTGTTGAAGTCTCCTACTACTATCGTGGTGCTAGTTATGTCCTCCTTAAATTCTGTTAGGAGTTCTTTTAAGTACTTAGCTAGTCGTTCATTAGGTGTGTATATATTTAATAGTGTGATTTCTTCCTGTTGTACATATCCCTTGACGAATAGAAAATGACCTTTGCTGTCCCTTCTGATCTTTTTCAGTCTGAAATCTATGTTGTCGGATACTAATATGGTCACCCCCGCTTTTTTGAGGGGGCTGTTTGCTTGCAGGATTGTTTTCCATCCTTTGATTTTGAGTCTGTGTTTGTTCTGACTATTCAGATGTGTTTCTTGTAGGCAGCAGAAAGTTGGGTTTAGTTTCCGAATCCATTTTGCCACCCTGTGCCTCTTGATTGGTGCATTTAGACCGTTAACATTAAGAGAAATTATTGTCATGGGATTTTGTGCCATTTTTCTGTAGGGTTTGTTGTTCTTGTAGGTTTTTTCCTTGTCTTATAGTAGCCCTTTGAGTCCTTCTTTTAAATTTGGTCTTGAGTCTATGAAGTTGCTGAGCTGTTGCTTCTCCGTGAAATAGTGTATGGTTCCTTCAAGTTTAACTGAGAGTTTAGCCAGGTAAAGTATTCTTGGTGAGGCATTCATTTCATTAAGTTTTTTCACTATATCCCACCATTGTCTTCGGGCTTGGAAGGTTTCTTCTGATAGGTCTGCTGTGAATCTAAGGGGTGCTCCTTTGTATATGATCTCCTTCTTTGATCTTGCTGCTTGAAGTATTGTGTCTCTATCCATGGCATCCATCATTCTGACTATGATATACCTTGGGGATTTTTTATTTGGGTCCCTTTTAGCTGGCACCCTTGGGACTCCTTGGATCTGGATGTCCGAATTCTCTAGTTCTGGGAATTTCTTAGCAATGATGTCTTTAATTGTGTTTTTTTCATTGGGATTGGTTCCCTGTGGTTCTGGTACTCCATTGATTCTTATGTTGTTTCTCTTGAGGTCATCCTCTAGGACCCTAATTCGCTCTAGAGCCATTTTGAGGTCTTTTTCCATTATTTGTTGTAGCCTATATGCTTTCTGCAGCTCGTCTTCAAGCTCACTGATTCTGTCTTCAGCTGTAGTCATTCTACTTTTGAGGGCTCCTACTGAGTTTTTTATTTCATCTACGGATTCTTTTAATTGTGTGACTTCTGTTCATAGCTTTGAAATTTCTGCTCACATTTCTTCCTGGATTATCTTGGTGGACCGTTCCAATGCTGCATCCATACCCTCCCTTAATTTATTGGATGTTCTTTCCATAGTTGCTTTGAGTTTGTCAACCATCTTCACATTTCTTTTCTGAATTCTTTGTCTGAGAGGAGGTTGTATTTCTGGGAAATCGCTGCTAGGTTTGATGAGATCCTCCCTTCCATCTCTCCTGGTGTTGGGGATTTTCGCTGTTTCTTCATGTTGTTATGGGCTTTACTATCAGGCGCTCTCCTTAGCTTGAGAGGGGCCTCAACAGAAGATGTGGGGCTATGATCTTTTTACAAAGGACTTTATGTGTGCAGCTTGATGTGTTCACTGACAGCTTTTGTGAAATTAGGATAGGCTAGGCTAGTTGACTATTAACATATAGTGACTAAGATGACCAGGCTATTCTTCAGAGGAATAGATTCTATCAATTGTGGCCGAAGCACAATGCATGAGGTGGGAAAAATAACTGCGACCCCATATGTGGCCGCTGCTCCAGAAGAAGCCCACGCCCCTTTTGAGGCCACGCCCCCTGACATGTGGACATGCACCTGACAACCTGGTGGAGAGGGAGGGGTTAGGGCCACAGCAGGGTGACTGAGAGGCGCGAGAGGGGTCTGGGGGCTTTGGGCCCCAGACCGCAAATCAATCTCTTTTTGAACATTAACGTAAAAATATCTTGAAATTTTATTTAATATGTATTGATGTATGTTAATTTTAACAAGTCTTGGTTTTGAATATTTTTGGAAAGAAACAGACATGCATCATGGTTTACAAAAAAAAAGGTATAAGAAATCCAGATACTTCTGATCTAATCCATGATGACTCCAAGTTTGACTTCTTAGCCACATTACCACGTTTCTTCAGTTTGGACCTGTTTTTGTCTTTTTTTTTGTCCTTCCCTTCCCTTCCCTTCCCTTCCCTTCCCTTCCCTTCCCTTCCCTTCCCTTCCCTTCCCTTCCCTTCCCTTCCCTTCCCTTCCCTTCCCTTCCCTTCCCTTCCCTTCCCTTCCCTCCCGTCCCTTCTGCTTCCTTCCCCTCCCTTCCCTTCTCTTCCCCTCCCCTACACAATTTTGGGGATTATTAAAGTAACAATGGTATACTGTAAATGTTTATGGATTTCTCTGTGTGTGTGTGTGTGTGCCCCATACCAAGTCGTTCTCAGGGCTTACTCTTGGCTCTATGCTTGGAGATCCCTCCTGGCACTAATCACTGGATCATAAGAGATGTCAGGGATAGAATCTGGCTCAGGTACATGCTCTACCAATTTCCTCTTCAGCCCTCTGTAATTTTTTTATAACTCCATCTACCAGCAGTACTCGGTCTGAGTGAATGCCCACCAGCAAAGTTTAGGGCTGATAGGCTGATAGGATATTGCCCACTGAGTCCACAATGCATGGCCCTTGCCTTTTTTTTTTTTTTTTTGCTTTATGGGTCACACCTGGCAATGCACAGGGGTTACTCCTGGTTCTGCATTCAGGAATCAACCCTGGCGGTGCTCAGAGGACCATATGGGATGCTGGGAATTGAACCTGGGTCAGCCGCATGCAAGGCAAACGCCCTACCTGCTGTACTATTGCTCCAGCCCCTGGAACTTGCCTTCTTAATTAATTTTTTTAGCTTTTTTACACAACTAAAAATATATGTGTGAAGCTAAATAAATTTTAGGCAACCATATTCCGTTTTATTTTGTTGTGGTATGTTGTATTAGACAGAATTGAGCTTTACTACATAATCTGTTCACCCCCTCCTATATTCCCAATACAAATTTGGAAGGCTATTTTTGGTTAAACCAATAAATAATTCTTATGTGCTGTGATTTTTTTGCTGTTACTTACAAGAACTATATTATATACTTTTTGGCATTGTGAGCCAAGAAATACATTGTGACTGTTTTTGTACACCCTTCTTATAATGGCCTCTTTTCGTAAGTATTTGCAAGAATCCCTTATCCAGGGCCAGAGATATTAGTGCATTGATAAGGAACTTATCTTGCACTTGGCCAGCCCCAATTCAATTTTTGGCACCATATATGGTCCCCCTAGCAAGAGTGATCCCTAAGCAAAGGACCATGACGAAGCCCTGGGCACTTTCAGATGTGGCCCCAAAACAAAAACGAAGAAAATATGATATATATGATATATTTTATTTAATTTTATTAGTGAGTCCCTTATTTTTGCAAATTCTAAATTTTAAAGTGTTCATCTCTCACCAGCTTTCACATGTGATTGTTCATATTCAGTCCCAACCTCCTGCTTTGTGATGTCACGGAGTTTGGGACTTAGCTTCATCCTGCACAACAGGTTGGGCTCAGGGACATGATTATTGGCTTTGCCTACATTTCACACTAAGTGAAGGAAGTTGTTTACTGCCAGTGGACTAGGGCTTTGCAGTAAGACAGTTGATCACAGCCCTAAAGGGCCAGAGCTGGAATTACTTAGGTTGGAATCCACTTCTCTCATTTGTACACCAGGCCACATTAGGAAGTCAAGTCTATTCACCTCATAAACCCCTTTCAAACACTCATAAAAAGACGACCTTCTAGAATTGCCAACATACAAGAGTGTGGTTCCACACAGAGTATAGAATCCTGACTCTAGGAAATTTTCTCTTCACATCAGCTAATATTATTACCAAGGATGATGTCTTCAAAGGGCTTCTTTTTTTATTATTTATTTATTTTTAATTAGTGAGTGACAGTGAGGGTACAGTTACATATTCACACCTTTTTGTGCTTGTTTTTCCCTTATGCAATGTTTAAGAGCCCATCCCTCCACCAGTGTCCATTCTCCACCACCAACGAACCCAGTATCCCTCCCACCCCCCAATCCCATCCCCCCACCCCACCCCACCTCTGTGGCGGGGCATTCCAATTTGATATCTCTCTCTCCTTTTGGGTGTTGTGGTTTGCAATAGGGGTATTGAGTGGTCATCCCAGATAGAGAAGGGAACACCAAGTAATATGTGATTGGAGATCCTGCGTGGGAAGGGAGGTGCGTGCTGAAAGTAGACTAGAGACTCAAAGGGCTTCTTTTAATACCTGATTGCTTAGTTGTTCTAAATGTTTCAAAAGCCAGACATTACTTGAATTATTAGGTATGAATTTCCTTCAGTCTCTTCTAAGATACCCCCCTACACACAATACACACACACACACACACACACACACACTCACACACAACCCAGAGTAATCAAAACCATCCATTCAAGTTCTTATAAAATCCAAACTTTATAAGAAACTCTAAGATTTAGGAATTCTGGGAGTCCATTTACTATCTTCCTCTAGAAAGTAACCACATTAGATAATAAAGACCTTGAGAAATCCCACATAGGAAGTTATTATACACCATTGTTCCTCGAGTTTATCTGAGACACTACCCCCACCTCCTCACCTTACAAATATTTAACTTTTGAGAGCTGCTATTGCCAGGAATGCATGCTTAGTCCAGCTGTTAAGTGAACACTCACATGTGCCTTTAATTAGGAAACATTAGGAAAACATTAGGAAAAACATCAGGAAACATTAGACATTCATCTTGGAATACCTCATTTAGAAACCTGTTGCAACATTTTTATATAGAAAGATATCCACCAAATTGTTCTAGAAGCAGACTTTCTGGAGTTCAAGATGCTAAGCTACAGAAGCCTTAATTTTATTGGCTCAGGGAGAGTCTCAGAAATTTTCTGGGACAGACACATGAGGACCCAAGAAACCTTCAGAATCTTATAGCTGCTTATTTGAACTCAGCATTCCCACCACATCAGATCTCCAGGAGAAAAACGTTCCTTAAGAAAGAAGGGGCAGAGAAGAACAGTATTAAAAGGTATGTTCTGGCCAGTAATGCATTGCCCAGGCATTACAAACATGTCTTTTGAGATTCTGAGACTAGCTTTGCAGTTTCTAATCTGGGCTCTTAAGTTTTTATGTCTTCTTTGTAAAATGGAGCTAAGATAACTGTTCTTATGTAGGAAAAGAGTTTACATACCAAGCGGCAAACCCTTTTTCTTAGAAAAGCCTGTTCCTAAGGGTGGCCCTTGGCTGATTTCTCTGGGAACTTGGATCCCAGACCAGTTCCCACCACTTGCTGATAAGAATGGATCACTCTGTACCAACAGTTTATGCAAACAGCATGGCTTAATCGGAGCCCGGCTTTCCCTTTGGAATCTTTTTTTTTTTTTTGCCCATGAAATTGGCATAGGGTTCCTGCATGACCAGTAGCAAATAAAATCATAGGCACTGAATATCTAATGAGCTTGTCTGGTACATAAAATTTCACAAGTGATGTCAGTTTCAGAGCTAGAGGAGTGAATCTGGACCCTGGCAGTCTGCACCAGCTCTCCCCTGTGCCCCGGTGCCTTTCCCTTCGCTGATTTTGCTTTCACCGTAATAAACCTCAGTGCAGAGTGTTACTGAGTGTCCTGGGAGCCTCCTAGTGAATTACCAAACCTGAAGGTGGTCTTGGAGATTCAGAACATGGCATGATTGGGAGTGGCTGAGAACCAGGCCCACTGTACACTAAACACTGCCATGGACGGGCGCATTGGGGAGAAACAGCTGTGGAGCAGATCTTCATTTCTCTACCGTGTCCCTCTGCCCCTCGGTGGAATAAAGCACTGGACCTCTTCCTTTGTCACTCACAAGACTATAGGAATCAATGGAATTTTTCTGTTTTTTTCTTTATTGATTTTGGGCCTGAATCATGCCTGAGAGTGCTTAGGAGTTTCTCTGTGCTTGGTCTTGCTCCCAGCAGTGTTCAGGGGAACCATGTGATACAAGGGATCAAACTCTGGCCTCCCACAGGCAAAGCATATATATGCTCAGCCCCCTTGAGCTGCTTTTCTGACCTGAAGCAGAATTTCAGTAGAAAGTGAAGGGACGAGAGAAGAGGAAAGCAAGGAAAGAATGTGAGAACTCTGTGAGAGTCTGCAAGACCTTGACTCCAGGGGCTATTCCCTAAAGTTTGGGTAGTTTTTGATCATCAGTGGATATTTATTTTCCTTTTAGTTTTTTTGATTTTTTTTTTGTGCCACACCTAGGAGTGCTCAAGGGCTAGTCAGCCGTGCACTCAGTATGGCTGTGCACTCAGGAATCACTCTTGGCGATGCTCAGGGTCTCAGGGATCAAACCTTGGTTGGCCATGTGGAAGGCAGTTACTCTCTGTGCTGTACTATCTCCCCAACTCCCAGCGAGTATTTCTTAAGTACTGATGTGTGCCAACTCTGGCAAATAGTGATGGGCATGCATGGAGCATTCCTTTCATAGTGGGAGATTACATCCTAATAAAGAAAACTTTGCATGTAATTAATTTGCAGTAAGTGGACAACTGCTGTGAAGAATGTGTACATGCAAGGGTGAAGAATGTGCACATTTGAGTAACTCATTGATTCAACTGAGTAACCCATTGATTCAATTGAGTAACTCATTGATTCAATTTTGAAGGCTGGGATAGGCCCCTCCAACCAGGCAACATTGAAGCCAAAAATTAATCTTTTACAATAATATTATAGTGAGCAATTATTCACCAAGTCATTCAGATTATCTTGTTCTGTGATAAATTCAGAAAGAAAAAGCATCCCCATGATCACAGACAAGAGGTTTCCTACGAGAAATGCAATTCAGGTTATCATACCTTTCTTTTTAGGACCTGAAGCACATAGTATCTCTTCTACACTATTTTATGGAGGTGTCACAATCCCAGTATGTTTTACTGAAGGAATCTGCATCTCTTCAAACAGCTAAATTAAATTGTACCAAATTGGAAATGTGCATAGTGAAAGTGATTCTTCTCCTTTTCCCCACCTCCCTGATTTCCTGCAGGCACTGCCTGTCAATTACATACTTTCCCAGAGGGATATGTCATACCCATAGCACTTACTTTCTAAGCATTTTATAACTGTTTATTGAATCCTAATAATTTTATGTAGTGAATGTAATCATTAAATATATCTGTATATACATTTAGTATTTTTTCATAAAAATGTTTTCAATTTTATTTACATACCAAACTTTTATTCTTTTTATAAAACTCTATTGCTATTGCTAATGGAAAATTATTGAACAGTTCCCAAAAAGTATTTAACAAATGTTAGCCATTACTGAGTTTTTTATTAGAAAGCAATTCTTTTTTTTTTGAGGGGGAGAGTTTCAGTCATTTAATTTTCCAACACCTACACTACTACTTTATGATGCTTCTCCCTGTTCTCTCAACAGCTTCTGCTTTGTTAACGTCCTGTAACAAACAAGTACAAAATCTCAGTGGCTTCATCGCTAATAATTTTTGTTTTGCACACAATGACTGAAGTTCAGCTGGGGCTTGGTTGATCTTGGCTCCAAACTAGAAATTAGATATCCGTTTCATGCATCTGCCTTTATAGGATCTTCAAGAGGGATCTCCTTGCTAAGTGGCAGGATCACAAGAAGAAAAGTGGAAATACATAAGGTTCTGCAAACCTCCATGCTGAACACTGTCTTTTCCATCTAAAGTTCATGGTCAAAGCAAATCATACAGGAACTGCATGTGCCAGATGCAAGGAGATGATGGCACCAAGAAAGGAAATGGAATTGTTCATCTGCACCACCTCAGAATCTAGGTTGCCGGGTTGCAGCTGGAACTTAGAGGAATAACCAAAAGTGATAAATAAATATGAATTGTAACCATCCCTTGTTCTTCTGCTGGCAAGACACTTCTTTTCTGTTTGCTTCTCAGGTTTTGGCACCATGTTTGGGAAGAAAAAGAAAAAGATTGAAATATCGGGCCCATCCAACTTTGAACACAGGGTTCATACGGGGTTTGATCCTCAAGAACAGAAGTTTACAGGCCTTCCCCAGCAGTGGCATAGCCTGTTGGCAGACACAGCCAACAGGCCGAAGCCCATGGTGGACCCTTCATGCATCACACCCATCCAGCTGGCTCCCATGAAGGTAGGGCGAGGATTCTGTCTGTGAGTGGGCTTAAGAAGCATGACCTCATACATAAAGTATGAAGTGTATACGCATGAATTGTATATACATGAAGTGTGCCATCTTTTTTTTTCTTTTTGGGTAACACCTGGCGATGCACAGGGGTTACTCCTGGCTCTGCACTCAGGAATTACTCCTGGCGGTGTATGGGATGCTGGGAATCGAACCGGGGTCGGCTGCGTTCAAGGAAAACGCCCTACCCGCTGTGCTATCACTCCAGCCCCGAAGTGTGCCATCTTTGTGGGCAATCTATAAAGTACCTAAACCATGTATTTGTAATTAAATATTCATAGATTAGCCATAAATATTCTTGACCACCTATAGCAAACTGTAGCTCATGAAAAGAAAGCAGATGTGTGAAATCTTTTAAAAATCAAACACAAAATGCAACCTCACAATGAGAATTTATTTATTCCTTACGTGGTGGTTGTGGGCCAGGAGATAGTATAATAGTTTGTGTGCATGCCTCTGGCCTGAATTCCATTCCTGGCATCCACATGGTCCTCCACGCATTGCTGGGTGCAGCAATGGAGGGTCCTAAGCAACACCATGGTGCCTGGGTATCCCCCATACTACAGAGCTGAAGCAGCATCACCTCCCTGGGTCTTGCATCAAACCACTAGTGAAATCAAGACTCAACAGTGGGGTCCCCAGGCCTCTTGAACACTGCTCATGATGTTCTTACAAAAAAAATCAAATTAAATGGTTAAAAAATAATTAATCAAATGGTGCCACTACAATGAAGAGTATTGTCCAATCTTTCTGGTTGATAGTGACTTTTTTCCAATCCCAAGGATTCATTTTCTTATCTTTGAGTGTACTTTTTAATGAGAAAACTCTAGAAAGTAGCAGTCTTAGCTAAAGTAGTTTTTGCTGTCATCTAGCTAAAGGCCAACGGCAGGTTTACCTTTATTTAAGAGTGTGTTTATTATTGGGTAAGGAGGGAGCATTATTTATCTCACCATGGCTTGTCAGTTATCCAGGCCCTGCAAGGTTCTTAAAGGCCCTGGAGGAGGAAACCTCCTTTTTAGTGATAAGCCACTAAATGCTGTGAGTGTCGGGTGTAAGGGTGCCTTGTGGTCCTCCTATTCGATGGACTTTTACTATCCCCTCGAACAGAATGTATTAGCCCCACTGAGAGTTAGAAAGGAACTCCTACTGAGTCTATGGCTTCCTAGCCCTGAAACAAGCAGTCTGCAGGAAGTGAAACTGATAAGAACCCTTACATCTAGTGTGTGTAATCACTGGGAGGCAAGGGAGCTCAGCGACTCTCTCTCTCCACCTTCATTCAGTGGTCTTGCACCACTATCCCACCCGGGATGGCTGATGCCATGGGCAGATGAAGGAAGAAATGAGGCCGCCAGGCTGGTAGATGGTCAGTTGCCGTTTATTCCATTCTCCCCGCATGCCTGTTTTAATGTCCCTAAACTCCCCAGTCTAATCTCACATGGCCCCTCATTCTTTTCCCATCCCTCCTGCTCATCTCTCTGCACTCCCACTCTAGTCTCTCACCAACTCCCCGTATTGAGGGTAGCACAATCAACATATCAAAAGCCCTTCCTGTTTGCCTATCAGGCGCAAGGGCAAAATACCACTTAGGGGTGTTTCTCCTATCCTTAGTTCAATAACTTAATTAACATCTTAATTCTACTTCTTAATATTAGTTATTTTGTATGGACACAGTAAGAGATACATTGAGTTTGTAGGGTAGTTCTCCTGGGGACATCTTGCTACAAATCTCAGACCACAGTATTCAGGCCAGATTAATCTTTCCTAACCCTAGCAGGGTCCGAATCTAGATATTACTTTTTGGATCATGATAGAATTTGCCTATGACCATGCTCTTAATAGTTAAGTATTATGGTGCTTTGGCCAGGCCCATTTCAATACCAGGGTAGCCCACAGTTTGCCCTGGGTCCATCCAGTCCTTTGTGGGGACCCTGTTTTTGGGGTGCTAGAAAGTAAGGGCAACTGAGGCTTAAGTCAAGAGAACAGATGCCCAGGAGTGAATATTATTCGAAACTAATTAACTCCCAAGTTACAAGCATTAACTATCTTCCTGTGTCTATACAAAAAGGACATTGCTCTGAATTAACTATGCAAAGGACTTAAGAAGAAGAGAAAAGCAATGTTTACAAGTTATCAGAGTCTGATTAGGAGATAAAGCTGATTAACTAGTTGGGGAAGCAGAGCACAAAGAAAGATGTTACAAATAAACACAGATGAATGGAAGCACTGTGATGGGAGTAACCCAGTAAACCTAAGCTCTTGTCACAAGGCAGAAAGGACAAACCCAATGTTATCCTACAGTAGTGGGCAAGTGACTAAAAATATATTTTAAGTATAGATCCAAACCTGAATTTCTGCATGGGCAACCTCAGGCACAGTTTTGCCTGTAAGAAGTAAAGAAAACAGACAAGAAAGGACAAAATAATACACAATTAGGCTGAATATCCCTCCAGTAAAAAAGCTTTTTCAATTAAAGGACACCCAAGAAATTTTAACCTCATGCTTTCTCCATACTCCTTTAAATTGAGCTTTTTTTTTTCTCTCCAAATCAGTGAGTACAATTAGTTCTGTCAGCATATTTTACACGAAATGTGTTGTCTGAAAAATCTTGTTTATTTCATTATTCTCTTAAAAATCATGTAAGAAGTTCAAGGGTCTGATGTATGCCATGCAGTTTGGATGATGCCACTTTGGGGATATTTTCTCCTTGAAGAAATCTTTCCATTTTCTTGAGGACAACATAATGTAGAATATAGCTACGGAGAGTCTGAGTAGACTTTGAAGAATCTATGAATGAAATTATGATTGACTAGAACTATGCAAATGTAAAGTCACCATGGAAAGGTTATTTAAAGAGAAGAAGAAAATTCTAATTGGTGAAGGTGTCCTTTAAATAGGTCAAGGAGGGGCTGGAATGATACTACAATGAGTAGGGCATTTGCCTTGCATCTGGTCAGCCTGGGTTGGATACCTGGCACCACATATGGCTCCCAAGCACCACCAGAAGTGCTCCCTAAATGCAAAGCCAGGAGCAAACTTTTAGCTCCACCAGGTATGCCCCCTCCCACCAAAAAAAAAAAAAAGAGGACAAAGAAGACAGTTGACTGCATTGATCCTCATATGGTTCCCTGAATATTGCTATGGGTCACTTCTGAGTACAGAGCTAGGGATGGCTACTGAGTACCACGTGTGGGAATTGCCTAAGCCCAATATCCCCCCAAAAAGACAAATAAAAATGAGCAAAGGCATCAAACCATCAAAATCATTAGTGGAAGACATGTGACAATGCCTGAATTTGTAGCGAAGAGCCAATTCTTTTTTTTTTATTATTATTAGTTTATTTTTAATTAGTGAGTCAACGTGAGGGTACAGTTACAGATTTATACATTTTTGTGCTCATGTTTCCCCCATACAAAGTTCGATAACCCATCCCTTCACCAGTGCCCATTCTCCACCACCAGTAAACCCAGCATCCCTCCCCCCCTCCCCAGTCCCATCTCCCCCCACCCCACACTGCCACTATGGCAGGGTCTTCCCTTTCGTTCTCTCTCTCTGATTAGGTGTTGTGGTTTGCAATAAAGGTGTTGAGTGTGAAGAGCCAATTCTTTGCTATGTTCAGTATGCATCAAGCAGGCTGATTCTGGGTAGAAATATGAGCCAGGGATTCAACCCCAGACCTTACATATGCAAAGGATGGTCCCTACTTGCTTTAAGCCATATTCCTTGTCCTTACTATTATAAGAGTATATTGGGACCAAAAAACCATGAGAGCCTTAGTCACTGGATTGATGTCAATTTTGGTTATCTGTGGCTCTTACACATGCCCCTCATATACTACCTATGCATGTTGAATATTTGAGGGCTTTTATTCCTTCTGAAAACACTTTTCTCCTTGCCTATAATATTTGAAGATAATATTCTATCAATTTTAGTGTCCTGGGACCTAGTTGCTGTAATTCCTACGCTTATACTCATATCCTGGGCTGGAGTGATAGCACAGTAGGTAGGGTGTTTGCCTTGCACGCGGTAGACCCAAGTTCGATTCCTCCACCCCTCTCAGAGAGCCCAGCAAGCTACTAAGAGTATCCCGCCCACACGGCAGAGCCTGGCAAGCTACCCGTGGCATATTCGATATGCCAAAACCAATAACAACAAATCTCACAATGGAGATGTTACTGGTGCCCACTCGAGCAAATCGATGAGCAATAGGACGACAGTGCTACAGTGCTATACTCCTATCCTATTTTCTAATTTAGACTCTAATTTAATAGAATTAAATTATTTCTATCATTCGTCTATCTTTTCAAGTTTGAAAATTCATTAAGTACTCCATGGCTGTACTGACTGAATTTGCATCATCTTTTTCTTCTTTGGTATTTTGTCATTGTCTGAAACCAAAGCTCTCTCCTCTTTGTTTTCCTCTTGCTCCTGACCACTGCATTAAAATCCAGTCTACTGGGCCAGGGAGATAGTTCAAAGGGCTTGAGTATATGCCAGCACCATGAGTATATGCCAGCACCACCTCATTGGGCCCTAATGTTGAGTCATGCAGCCCACACAATCAGATTAAGTGTCACTGAGAATGCTCCAAGACTCTCTGAAGAGATGCAAATTCTCAGTCTAGATACCCCATTCTTGAAGATTCACACCACTGTTTTGTTTTCCATGCACTCATAGTTTAAGAGGGAAAGCTCTTTGAAGAATAATTCCTTCTAAATCTTCTATAATTCTCAGCCTTTCTTCCAATCTCTTGGCTTATAATGTTGTATGTAGGAATTCAAGTTTCAGGGTTTCCATAGGATTCATGCAGTCTTTTACTATTTGTCTTTTCAAAGTTGTTTTTCTAAGAGGGAGCATTTCCTGCCTTTTTCTGGCATGTCCATCATCTCCTTTGACCTAAGTTGAATTTTATAGGGATTTTAGCATTCCTGATGAGCTCTTCCATGAGGGTGAGAAAGATTCAGAGAGACAGTTTCTCTTAGAACCCACAGAGGCCTTCTGAGAGTTGTCACTGAGGAGTTGGATTAAGTGGCTGCCAGGCTCTCAGTGAGTGAGAGATGGAGCAGTTCTGAGGGCTGAGAGCCACTCCGTCTGGGCCTGTCTCGCTCCCAGGCCTGCTTTGTGGCTGGAAACCTGACGCATCTCACTGACATCGTGGGCTGGATAGATTCTTTCATTTGCACCTCAGGTTTTTCCTCTGTGTTCTCCCTTAAAGCCCTCAGACTCCCTTTAAATCAACATGGGTAGGGGCTGGGCCAATAGCACAGCGGGTAGGGCGTTTGCCTTGCACGCGGCTCACCCGGGTTCGAATCCCAGCATCCCATATGGTCCCCTGAGCACCGCCAGGGGTAATTCCTGAGTGCAAAGCCAGGAGTAACCCCTGTGCATTGCCAGGTGTGACGCAAAAAGAAAAAAAATAAAATAAAATAAAAATAATAAATCAACATGGGTAAAAGAAATAAATCACTGTATCACTGTATCACTGTCATCCTGTTGCTCATCAATTTGCTCCAGCGGGCACCAGTAACATCTCCATTGTGAGACTTGTTGTTACTGTTTTTGGCATATCAAATACGCCACGGGGGGAGCTTGCCAGGCTCTGCCGTGCGGGTGGGATACTTATTGTAGCTTGCTGGGCTCTCTGAGAGAGGGACAGAGGAATCAAACCCAGGTCAGCCTCGTGCAAGGCAAACACTCTAAGTGCTGTGCTATTGCTCCAGCCTGAAATAAATAAATAAATAAATAAATAAATAAATAAATAAATAAATAAATAAAATCAATGTGGGTTACCTCCTGCTTTTTTCAAAATCTCCTGCAATGCAATGTTGATAATATGGCATCTTTCTTACAAAATGATGTTCAGTGACCTGAGGTTCACCAGGCAGACACCTGGAACTATAAACCAGAGGTCCCAGAAGCCATCACGTTAAGTATCAGTCCAAGATCTGCTCAATACAAATTAGCTGGCTTCAGAAAGACACCAGCATAATTATTTAAACAGAAGATTCTTCAGCAGATTCCAAACCAAGAGTGCTAATATTTCTGCAAATGTGAAGGTCAGGTCTTAATTGTGTAGGGAGCTTAACTATGAATAGAACATACTCTATTTATACTTATTCAATTAATGTTAAGCAATTTTTAAGAAAAATAGTATTCATTGCCTACTCTTAAATGAATTTTATCAAATTGTATTAGGCATTTAGATATTAGCCAAAATTTGAAAATATGAAAAATTATGGGTTAAATATATCAGATTTTTCTTCCTTTTAATTTTCTCACACACTGCTGTACTCAGGACTTACTCCTTTACTCTGTGCTCCTCCTGGATCAGCCCTGGATCAGCTTGGGTGACCACATGTGGTTCTGGGGATTGAACCTGTGTGTGCCATGTGCAAGGCAAGTGCCTTAACAGCTATACTATCTCTCTGACCCTGTATCAAATTTCTTGTTAGTGTTTAAACCCTATGTACCTGAACAGTAGTAGATGCTTTATACAAAAAATGGTAGTAAAAATTATAAAGACCCATAAAATATCATTTTATAAAATGTATTTTATGTAAATATATAAGTTCTTATAAAGTGTTGATAATATGGTATTAACCCAGTTCCTCATTTTAATATGTGTGGATTGTCATTTTCAGATTACAGTGCAGCATTTATGTGTGTGTGAGGCTGGGGGGGAGGAGGAGTGGTATGCCAGGGATCAAACCTAGAGCTTCAAACATACAGAGCTGGGCTTTACCATCAAAGACACATCCTTGCACTTAATTTTTTAAAGTTTATGTGTGTCTCTGTGGGTTACCATAAGTCTTATCAAATTAAAAGATGAAAGAATAATACTACCTCCAACAAGCTTTTTGCTACTCAGTAAGTAGGACCTGAAGACATTATATTGTCCTCATTGAGAATTATGGCAGTGATGTTACTTTGGGTTTTGTTTGTTTGTTTGTTTTCTCTAAGTTTGTTTTCTTCTGTGTACCCAGAATTGCTAACTTTGAGCTGATTCTTGGATCTGTATCTTTTCAAAGATGCAGGAGGGGACAGAGAGATGGTGTAGTTCCTGCCTTACACACTGCCGACCTCTATTTAGTCCCCTGTACCACATATATATGGGCCCTTGAGCATGGAGTCATATATAAGTCCCCAGCACCAAGTGTGGGCCAGAAAACTGGAAAAATAAAAAATGACTAAAATACCCAGTGTGCAGAAAACCTGGTAGGAACTTATTCATTCCCTTAAGAGGTTTATTGAATGCTCACTCTTCCAGGCATACGAGGGGGTTACCCAAGTGAACAGGACTGCCAGGTCCCTGATCTGGAGAGCTCATTCACGCAGACAGAGTATAATCCTGTTACTAATAAACCAAGAATTGGAATATCAATGAACATGATAAAGAAATTAAATCATCACATTAAGGTGAAGTAACTGTAGATGGGGGAGATCTCTGTGGCCCTTGAGGAGAGTGCCGTAAATGTGCTCCTTAACCTCTCTCTCCCTCCTGGAGCCAGAAGAAGCCCATGGAAGAGGAGAGAGATTGACAAGCAGAAGGAAGAACTGGTGAAGGGGCTGGAGTGATAGCTCAGTGAGGAGAGCACTTGCCTTGCACGTAGCCCACCTAGGTTCAATCTCTGGCATCTATGGTCATCCGAGCACAGCCAAGAGTGATCCCTGAGTGAGGAGTCAGGAGAAAGCCCTAGGCAGAGCCAGGTGTATTCCCCCCAGAAAAAGAAAACAAAGCAAAACAAAATAAGACAGGAAGAACTAGTGCAAAGATCTTGCAGTAGTAGCAAGCTTAAGGAGTTGGAAGGAATAATACCCCTTGGGATGGGAACAGAGTGGACTAGATAAAAGGTAGGAAATGTTGTCAGACAGGAAGAAATAAGAGCTGAGTCAGGTGGATTTTTGTAAACCATGCTCTGGAATTTGATTTGACTACACCACTGTTTCTTCATTTTTTTATATGGGTCCACAAAAGGACCTATACAGCTATGGGTCCTTTTGACTTTGTTTTCCTTCTGTAGCCCCCCTGCCCTACCAGGGCTCCCTGGTCTTCTTCTGTGTTATTCCATTAACATGAATTTTACCTGTGGGCCCCAAGGGTGAGTTTCATGGCCCCCAGTTGAGAAACGCTGGACTACAACCCCAAGCATGAGCCACATAGGTAATAGACCAAGAAACTTTTGCTGTAAATGACAAAATGAGTTAAATTATTTAATAAACAGATCCAGGGAGTGGATAAGTAGTACAAGGGTTAGCGTGCTTGCCTTGCATGTGGCTTGAGCCCAACTCAGTGTAAAGAAATTACCCTATTCACTGTAGTATCACTTCAGTCCCTATTGTTTGTTTTTTTTTAAGTAAATACAGCTATAAAAAGATACCTACTGACTGGGCTGGAGTGATAGCACAGCGGTTAGGGTGTTTGCCTTGCATGCAGACAACCCGGGTTTGATTCCCAGCATCCCATATGGTCCCCTGAGCACCGCCAGGGTTAATTCCTGAATGCAAAGCCAGGAGTAACCCCTGAGCATCGCCAGGTGTGACCCAAAAAAGAAAAAAAAAAAGAAAAGAAACCTACTGGGCAGATCACCTCCATTTAAAACTTCATATATAGAACATCACTGTGAAAGGCCCATGCAGCGTGTCCTTTATGTTGATTAGAACTGAGACTCCAATTGCCCTACCTTGCCCCACTTTCTCCTAAAAGAGTTAGGTAGTAATCCTGGGTAAAATTTCTCTCTAATATTTCTGTGCTTGCAAAACCAGTGAGGACAGAAGATTTGGGCCTTCAGAACTCCATCGGTGCCGATCACTTTGTGAAACCTCTCCTTTGGGCCTCCTCAGCCCTCCTACTGCCTCGGAGGCTAAGAAAGCACAACACAGCAAGAGCAGACCCCACATCCCCCCACATGCCTGACTTCAGGAGACTGGGGAAAAGGCGAGGAGTGGATAAACCCAAGCCCAAGCCAGATTTATTCTAGATCTTCAGCTCTATGATCCATACAGATGTGGAAATTTCTGAAAAGCAGTTTTATTTGTAATTTTTTAGATTTTGTTTGTTTGAAAGAGGGGGGCTAGGTTTTAGTCACAGGCAGAGATGCTGGTGGTCATCAGGGGGACTTATGTGGTGCCTGGTACTGAAAACAGTTCTCTGTTGTGTCAATGAGGTCAGTATTTCACTCACATGCTCTGCAATGCACACCCCCCAGTGCCCCCCCACACACACACATCAACCACTCTGAGAATTCTCTTTTTTATGGTGATATTTCTCTTAAGTCCCTTAATATTTCTTTTTAAATTTTGAACAGGAAATGAGAAATTTTCCCCAAATCTGTTCCAGGAACAGGCATGTTGGAAAGCAAGCACTGAATCTGTAGTTGTTTGAAATTTTTGCCAAAATATCCCAGGAAGCAGGCCTGTCCAAATTCCAGAATATTCTTACCAATAATTGACAAAACACTTCACATTGAATACCATGCAGTAGTCTCATAACAACCCAAGAATAGTCTTGTCACTGTCACTGTCATCCCGTTGCTCATTGATTTGTTCAAGCGGGCACCAGTAACATCTCTCATTGAGAGACTTATTGTTACTGTTTTTGGCATATCTAATGTCTTAACCCAAAGAAAACTTGATTCGACGTCATTAATTAATTTCTCTAAATCCACCTACTTTCTCAGAAGAATCTAGATCTAATATCAGAGACCAGTTGCATTGGGTTACTTTCTCTCCTCTTCCATATCTTTTTTTCCTAAAGGGCTGATAATTACTTCTAGCTCCAAAATACTTGCTTTTTATGAAAGGATGACAGGAGAAAAAAAATTGCAAGGAGAGAACCGTATCTTGCAGACCGTTGAATAAAATTTTGTTAATTCTCAACAGAATAAATTTTCTGGTTTCCTTTTGGGAGTACAAGAATGATAGATTGGCTGAGAGACTATTGGAAGTAAAAGAAAAAAAGGGGGGGAGTCAATATTGCAATGGAACTTGTCAGAGATCTAGCATGAACCCTGAGCAAGCATGGCTTATGTTGCATGGATCCTTGACACATTCCACCCTTGGAGGACTAAATTATTAAACTATTTCCTTATTCTTCTTATCTTGGTCTTCTGGGAGACTGGCCCCCATTCCTCATCCCCATCTTTCAAATTGCGCTTACGTATATGACTTGCTTGGGCCCATGAGAATGATGAGAACAAAATCTTGAAATGCACAGCTGAGATATGGTTATTATACTTTTGCCATCACCATGAGGAGGAAGTACCCAAAGTAGAGTGACTCCCCAGAAAGAACAGCACTGGTGCAAAGACACACCTGCCACGCTACATCCCTACAGCTTGAAGAAATTATTCCAGCCCCAAGCTCATTGTTTGGTCCTACTATAGTGTGGTTTATTATGCAGATTTATTGGACAATGGGCTGATACACTAACGCCTTTAGCTTCCATGTCAGCTTTTCAACTGGTGATATTTTCTTTGTCTTCTAAGTGAGGGAATAAAGGCTTATCCAGTTAAAGAATTTATTGTACAACCTATGGGGAGTAACTAGATGGGGTCCCAGGTTCACAGTCCACTGCAGTTATGACTCAAAAATTTATGTCTGTAACCATCAAGCCACTCTGCTGCCTGGTGATGTGGATCCTGTATAAATAATAGTGTCATACAAACAAACAACATTTTGCTTGGCCTTCCATTCCATCTAATTGCGTGTAACAGTTGAGATCTGGGTAGGTAAAGAGATTTCTCAAGATCATAGAGCAAGCAAATGTCAGAAATCAGATAATACACCTTTGTCTATGGTATGTTTCTAATTCAAATAGTTAGAAAGCCTAGATTCAAACCTGATGAGGAAATGCAATGATTTCAGGGGTGGGAAAGTAGGGCAAGTGGAGGTGGAAGGTGTTGAGTAGAAGACCCTTGACCCCAGAGTATAGAAGAAGGAAAGAAATCAAGTGACAGGGGTTGGAGGGGGCGCTGGGGGAGGGCTGAAGAAGAGATAGAAGAGAAGCAACAAGGGCCAGGGGTCAAGGGGATTCAGTACATTGGTGGTGTTAAGGAAAGATAGAGTTAAATATCCAAGCCACGGAGTCAACAAGACTGAAATCATAAGTCTCAAACTTTAACAACCAAACTTAAAAAGGAGCCTGTCAAGATGGCAGGCCGGGGGCAGGCTGGGGGCAGGCTGGGGGGAGAGGTAGGAGAAAATCTGGGAACACTGGTGGAGGGAAGTTGACACTGGTGGTGGGATTGGTGATAGAATTTTGTATGTCTAAAACTCAATTATGAGTAATTTTGTAAACCACAATGCTTTAATGAAACTGATTTTAAATTGTAAAAGAAAGCCTAGATGCAACTCCAAAAACTCTCATTCACATGAAAAACTATAACTTTTCATTAAAACTGCCTTATGATTCTATTTTCTTGGCGTAGAGTACTCGGAATCCTTTGCAGAATCTTTGACTAGGCATGTAATTCACACTGTCTTCTCAAGGGAATTTGGTAGAATATTTAAACAGGAAATGTCAAGGAAAGTGTGCACCAAGCAAATGTTCAGATGCATGCTGTTCATTCTCTCCAGGAGGGCCTCAGCTGATGATATTTGAGGTTAAACCTCAACCCTTCAGATCACAAGAGTCTCTCAAACTTCTGCTGGTTCCCCATTGTGTGATCAGTTTTGAACTCCTGAACTCATCAGATAACGATGGTTATGCTTTGATAACCAGGAAATCTATATAATGAGAGATGATATTCTCAGGGCTGCAGAATTTGCCCTAGTTCTCTCTTGACAGTAGTGACCTAACTGAAAAGAATCCTTCTAAATCAAAAGTAGGAAAACGAGCAACTGTGTGACTCCTACACATGCTTGAACTTGAAAGATTTAATTTTATCTCTCAGCATCGTCTGGAAATTGGGGCACTAATATGACAGCTCTAGGCTTCATTGGTGGCACTGTCGGTTGTATCATTTTTATTGTTTTGATGTGCAATTTAAAATAAGAACAATATGTTGTTGAATATCTTTGATAATGTTGTTTATTCATGCTCGATGATTTTCAAAAGAACAATCACTGTAAAACTGATGGGATGCTACTTACTATGACCTATAAGGTTAAATTTTCCACTAGAAAAGCCAAGATGACATTAGGCTACATTTATACAGCCTATTGGCAAGAGACAGTCCAGGGGGTATATATGTGCCTTGCAAGCACCCAACTTCAGTTTGATCCCTGTCACCCCATGGTCTCCAGGTGCAATCCTGGAGATCCCAATCACCGCCAAGTGTCTCCGGAATAATTTCCAGAGCCAGATGGCCTGAGCATCCCCATGGCCTTGTATTGAATTTCTAGCCCTGTAGACCAAGAATTGCAAGTGGGACCCCAGGGCCTCCTGAGCACCAGTTGGGAGACTCAAAATAACAACAGAAGACATATCTTGGTTCTCTCACCGTTAAACTAAGGTGCAATCTGGATGGAGTCCAGGACAGCAAAACTGGGGCCTCTGCTCAAAGTCTCAGAACACTGCCCTCAGGAGGTGAGATGGGCTTCAATGCCATCTGGAGACTGGATCAGGAAAGCATTCACTTCCAGCCTTGTTTAGGTTGTTGGCAGAACTCATTTACTCGCAGCTGTAGAGCTCCTGGTAACTTGCTTCTTCAAGGTCAGCTGGAGAGTGGAGCTTCTCTGCCTGGAGTCCCGTGAATGCAGGGCACTGGCTCTAGGAAACCGTTAAACTAAGGTGCAATCAGTTTCCAAAATGGACTCGAATGTTCAAGTCACTTTTATAAAATGGTATAGTATTTGCATATAACCTATGCACATCTTCCCCTCTTCATTTGAAGTCATATTTTATTACTTACTGCTATATGGTTGCTCTATTATTTAGTGAATAGGGACCAAAAAATGATACAGACGCATTCATTGTACGCTAGCTACTTAATACATGTTTATCACTCATGGGTGATTCCATCTGAAGATGCAGAACCCACAGATATAGAAGGTCAACTGCTTATCAGAACATAATTACAAGATGCTATTCCAACACTATTGCTTTATCATGGAACATAGCCATGAGTGTGCTAACTGGTCACCCTGGCCATGTTCAAATGGTTAGAAACAAGTCGCAAGTCATAATCCAGGAAAGTGGATTATGCAAAGGCATGACTACTAGAAGGCTAGAATTATTGAGGATATTTTTGGCCTGTCTGCCCAGTCCTCCATGTCCCTCTCCTGTGAAATTATTTTTGCTCTTGCCTAGGATTCTCCAAGTCTCAGATTCCATTACAGTATCATCTCGAAGCTAACTCTGAATCAGATGTGGATATAGCAGCTGGGTGTGTTCAATTAAGTACCGCTACTGACAGTTCCCCTCCAGCTACAGACTTTCTCTTATAAGAAAGAAAATGTCTCTACCAGAGAGACAAACATCTGCACCCAACACCCTTTCCCCATACGTGGCTAGCAGGGGAAAGATAATCACTGCGGCTTTCTTGTTCAAAGCAGGAGAAAGAGAAGGTCAAAAGGAGTAAGTGACCCATATGTGTTGTGAAATTCAGTCTAGTAACTTTTGGTTAGATTTCAGGGCTTGGGGGATGATCTTGGCTCTGCCTCTGGGTTCTTTGTGGCACCCTCCTTCCCCGGGAGACATTTCTTGCCAGCAATTGCAACCATGCGGTTGCATAGCTGCTATCTGCTGCAGATAGAGTTGGGCATGCGGTGTGGGGAGTTCTTCGGTAATACCGTCCTCTCTCCTTACAAGCTAACAGATTTCTTATTGAAGTCACTGGTCAAGAACTTTGTAGATACTGCATGAATTTCACTGTGGTTCATTCCAGGAGATAAAAGCTATATCTGTAGGGGCTGGAGCAATAGCACAGCGGGTAGGGTGTTTGCCTTGCACGCGGCCAACTCGAGTTCGATTCCCAGCATCCCATATGGTCCCCTAAGCACCGCCAGGGGTGATTCCTGAGTGCAGAGCCAGTAGTAACCCCTGTGCATTGCCAGGTGTGACCCAAAAAGAAAAGAAAAAGCTATATCTGTAGGTATTTTAAGATAAACACTCCAGGGACTGGAGAGTTGTTATAGTGGGTAAGGCACATCCTTTGCATGCAGCTGATGTTGGGTCCAGTCGTCAGTACCCCATATAGACCACTGAGCACAGAGCCAGGAGTAAGCCCTGAACACAGCCTGTGTGGACCCACAAACCAAAAAGCAATCTCAGGCTGAGATGGCTGAAGGACAATGCTCTTAAGCTTCCTGGGAGTACCCTGATTTTCTTTCTTACAGGGAGAAATACAGGGAGTACATCCTGTATTTCTTTCTTTCTTTCACTATGAGATACAGTTACAGAGTTACAAACTTCATGATTACATTTCAATCAAACAATGTTAGAGTACCCATCCCTCCACCAGTGCCCATTCTCCACCACCAATGTTCTCAGTGTCCCTCCTGCCACCCCCACCCCTCCCCACCCCCTGCCTCTGTGGCAGACACATTCCTTCTTACTCTCTCTCTCCTTTTGGGTTTCATGCTTTGCAACATAGGCACTAAGAAGCCATCGTGTTTGGTCCATAGTCTACTACTTTCAGCACGCATCTACCATCCCGAGAGATCCCTCCAACCTAAGCGAAATGAGTCAGAAGAGAGGGACAGACACAGAATGACTGCACACATTTGTGGAATATAAAGTAACATAATATGTTGAATAATACTTTGCTGCTCCCGCAGGGAGCTTAAGGTTTATTGAGCCACTCCTACAACAGTACAACTGAGGCACAACTAATAATCCTATATTGCTTTTCTGTTTCCTTTATGTCATTTGTATGGTTTATTTAGCAATGTTCTTTTTGTATAGACACAGGTAAAGATAATTGATGCTATTCTATGTAACATGAGAGTTAATTGACTCCAAAATAATATTTACTCCTGGGTATCCATATTTACTTGACTTAAGCTTCATTTGCCCTTAGTTCCTAGCACTCCAAGAGCAGGATCCCAACTAGGGACTGATGGGCCTAGGGCAAGCTCTGAGCCACCCTGGAATCTAAATGGGCCAGGCCAAGTGCCATAATACTTAACTATAAGTTAAGAGCATGGTCGTGGACAAACTCTGTCATGACCCAAAAGAGGTAATGAATAAGGACCCTGCTGGGGTTACGAAGACTAATCTGACCTGAGGACTGTGGTCTGGAATATATAGTGAGATGTCCTCAGGAAGAACCAAACTTTAAGCTTAATATCTATTACTGTGATCATACAAAATGACTTTGCTAAAAATATTATAAGAAGTAAATTTACTACAACTATTTAAGTGGATTACTAGCTGAGGAAAGAAGAAAGCAACATGCCTGGATGGAATCCCATCCATGAGCAGATCTACTAGTAATCTGGAGTAATCTCCTTAAATGAGATTTTGTTTTTGAGTTCATCTCCTGGAGATGAACTTCTCCTGGAGATGAACCTTACCTCTCTGTTGATTTGTTAATGCTCAACCCCACCTTTGTATCCCCACCCTACATGATTTCTATATAAACTATGCTGGAAGGGGCTTGGGGGGGTGACAAAGAGACAGTTACAAGGTGACAAGGTGACAAGTTTAAGAGGTTAGAAGGTTGGGAGAAGTCAGAAGATTACAAGGTCGGCATGGACAGAAGACAGAAACAGAGAAGAGCACAACAGTACACGTAGAAGCAGAGCACAAAGGAAGAAGATAGAAAGAGAGCAGTCCGTGAGGAGACTAGGATGATAGAACTCTGAAGACCGAGACTATGGTCATTACGACAACTATGACTGCACCATAAAGGGAGAGATAGAGAAAGACAACACCGGGGAGTCCACCCGTCACCCATCTTCCGCCTGGGAGGCTGCTCCTGGTCCACTGAACACCACCCTCGTGTCCTGCTTGTGCCTGGCCTGCACACGGGCCTGCCTTCGCCACAGCCCACCGTTCCTTACTTCTTATGTGTATCGCATGTTGAGTTGAGATTGAGTTGTGACAAAAAACTCAACAATAATAGAATAACACCTAAGGATAGTACAGATAGATAGTACAGCCAGGAGGATCACTCCATGACTTGGAAGCCTTCCTGTATTTCTTACAAAGCCCTTTTATCTAACTGTGAACTCTGAGTTTTGCTTTTTCTGAGGTTTTCTTTTCTTTGTTTTTTATTTTTCCTTTTTTGACCACACCTAGCAATGCTCTTACTCCTGGCTCTGCACTCAGAGATCACGCTTGGTAGGCTGTGGGACCATATGGGATGCTGGAGATCAAACCCAGGTCAGCCAACCTGCTATACTGTCACCCCAGCCCCTGAGTTGAAATGGAGTTATGCATGTGTTGACTTTTAGATAACTCTCCTTGACTGTTTTGATAACTCTCAAAATTAAGCAAACTGTGAGGGGCCAGTGCGGTAGTATAGCATGTCAGGCATTTTTCTTGCACCCAGCCTATTTGGGTTCAATCCCTGGCACCACATAGAGTCCCCAGAACCCATCCAGGAGTGATCCTCAGGAATAAGCCCTGCCTGAGCACAACTGCGCATGTTTCCCTTCTCCCTACCCTCCCACCCCCCCAAAAAAAAATAAGAATCAAAGCATAATATGAGTTGTAAGAAGTTGGTCAATTTTAAAATCTCAACAATGTCTTTCCCCCAGAACTTAAGGAAGGCTGTGGGCCACTCTTATCACCATGCACGGAAGCCAGAGACAGATTGTCCGTGTAACAGCATCTGTGACGTCAGCAGCCCCACACCACTGCTGCCACAGCTAGAAGCATGTTAGCTAGACCTTTGAGCTGCTGGGCTGAGAATGCCAAGTATCTGGAAACCCAAGGCCGATCTTGCTTCATAAATGAGGCAGGGGTGGGAAACAAGTTTTGGTTTTAGCTTGTAATAATGCTTTTGGGAAATGCTGTCTTCAAAAAATCTCAAAGCCCTAAAGTTAGAGTCCCCATTGGTGGAGCAGGAGGTCAGAGAGGTTACCTGAGTGCTATCAAGCCTTCCTCTAAAATGAAACACTCTGGAGCATTTAATAGATCTTTTTAATAGAAACAAATGTGGTATGTTGAGGAATAATTTTAATAATCTTTCATTTTCTTCTCTCTATGCATATAATACCTTTTGCCATCATCATATGAGCAAATAGATAAAATTATGGAGAAGAAATACATATCCCACCTCCATTGCCCATTGCTAAATGTTGTTATTTTAGAATACATACACAGATATACACCAGCAAGAATTATACTGATTACAGTGTTTGTGCAATTTTGATTTCATTTCTTTCACATAAACATAGGAGTTGCCAAATTTCTTGATTCACAGCCCTCCTAGTGTCTCAGTCATTTCATTATACACTCCTGAGGCAAAAAGAGCTATATAATCATTCCACTTATTAAGTAGTTTGATGTAGGATAACATTGGGTTTGTCCTTTTAGCCTTGCTGCAGGGAACTTAGTTTACTTTAAAGCAATGTCCTTTCTTTATGGACACAGGAAGACAGTTAATGTTATGCTTTATAACTTGGGAGCTGATTGACTCCAATAATATTTACTCCTGGGCATCTGCTTTCTCAACTCAGTTGCCCTTAGTTCCTAGCACCCCAAAAGCAGGGTCCTGATGTGGGAGGGAATGGACCCAGGGCAAGCTCTGATCTACTCTTGCATCGAAATGGGCCAGGCCAAAGCGCGACAGTACTCAACCATAAGTTGAGAGCATGGTCATAGACAAATGCTATCATGATCCAAAAGTAATGACAAGACTAGGACCCTGCTGGGGTTAGGAAGACTAACCTGGCCTGAGGACTGGTCTGGAATATATAGTGAGATATCCTCAGAAAGGACCAAACTTTAAGTTTGATATATCTCCTACTGTGCTCATACAGAATGACATTGCTAAAAATATTAAAAGTAGATTTAGATCTCCTAGTAATCTGAAGTAATCTCCTTAGATGAGATTTTGTTAATCTCCTGGAGGAGTGGTCTTACCCCTCTTTGTTGATTTGTTAATGTTCAACCCACCTTTGTGTCACCACCCTATGTGATTGCTATATAAACTAAGACTGTAAGTGAAGTGAGGGGGAAGACACAGAGGAGAAGACACAGAAGCAAGGGAGAAGACACAGAAGCAGGAGAGAAGAAACAGAACCAGAGAGAAAACACAGAAGCGAGAAGACACGGAAGCAGCAGAGATGACCAAGAAGCAAGAGAGAAGACACAGAAGCAGAGACAGAAAGAGGTAGGAAGAGACCAGAGGAGAGACTACAGAGACAGAGACAGAGACAGAGAGAGACAGAAGAGAGCACAGCCACAGCGGCACACACCGAAGCAGAGCACAAGGAGGAGCCATCCCAATCCGGTCCTTACACAGAGGCTCGACCGCACCAAACTTGAGCAGGGAGAGAGAGAGAGAGAGAGAGAGAGAGAGAGAGAGAGAGAGAGAGAGAGAGAGAGAGAACGCGAGAGAACGCACCACCCCAAGAGCCTGCAAACAACACACACATCATCATCCCCCTTCCGTCCCCGAGTTTTTGTATTTTTTACAGATGCAAACAGCTTGATAAGAATTTATGTCCCAACAACAAATGATTCATATAAATTGAAATGAAAAATCATTTTATATTATTTCTAAAGGTACACTTGCTGGAGGTGACACAATTTCAACTTCAGAAGCAGGTTGGATACTGCATTCTGATTTTCTCCCACACATTGATTTTTCCTACAGAACATTTTTTTGGCTTTTTTTCTTTTGCTTTTCTTTGGCTAAACATTTGCCCAGCTTAAGAGCTTTGTTTTTGGTGATGTCACCAAAGTCACGCCATCTGTGCAGTTCTAGGTAGTAGCTTGAACTGCCTTGAGTTCAAGTTACTACATAGTAACATATGTAGAAACATATGCTGTAACCTATGAAGTAGCTTGAACTACCCTGCTAATTTGTAAAGTGTCTGACAAAAGTTCGTATTGTTTTCTTTGGTGTTGTAAAATATTCTGCCATACCATCTGTGTTCAAGTTTGTCATTTGTCACCTTGGTGTACAGGTTGCCCCCTGCTATCTGAAAGTAGGATGTTTCAATTTTGCATGATTTGAATAACTTTGGGGATCCAACAATGCTCAAAATGTCCTCATATAAACTATTGTTAAGAAAAAGGAAAAAAACCTTGATGGCATTTAAAGATCTAAAAAAAAAAAAATCACCTGCCAAGTCACTAGGACATTTCAGTGTTGGTTGGAAGTAGAATTGGAACACTTTCCCTCCAGAAAGTGGGAGGAGCCTGTAGTTTTGGAACCATATACCTAATGAATCATTACATTATCTGCAACTTTATTTTTAACTGTCACTTTAGGGAAGATAAGAAACTGCCATGATCTGAAACATTCCTATTACTGGAAATTCTGTGTGCTAGCTTAGTTTTTGTTAATAATTTTATGGCTTCAGAGAGTCAGAAGTTCCAGTTTTTCATGTAAAAGTGGAATTTTTGTAATGCAGTTAGTTGCCCTACCTGTTTTTGCTTGATCTGCTTTCATTCTCACCTTACAGTTTCCGAGTTCAATTAGCCTAAAACAGTGGCAGCGAAAGTGAGCAGGTTCTTCTTCTAAACCCTTGATCATCATGATTTTGTCAGTGATTTAGTTTTTTAGAAACAATAAACCCAAAAGAGAAAACATTTTTTTTTTTTGCTTTTTGAGTCACAACTGGCAATGCACAGTGGTTACTTCTGGCTCTGCACTCAGGAATTACCCCTTCACAGTGCTCAGGGGACCATACGGAATGCTGGGAATCGAGTCCTGGTTGGCCTCATGCAAGGCAAAATTCCCACCTGCTGTGCTATCACTCTAGCCCCTGAAAACATTTTTTTCTTTTTTTTATATATAATTTATTTATTTTTAATTAGAGAATCACCGTGAGGGTACAGTTACAGATTTATACACTTTTGTGCTTATACTTCCCTCATACAAAGTTCGGGAACCCATCCCTTCACCAGTGCCCATTCTCCACCACCCGTAAACCCGGCGTCCCTCCCACCCTCCCCAATCCCATCTCCCCCCCACCCCACCCTGCCACTGTGGCAGGGCATTCCCTTCTGTTCTCTCTCTCTAATTAGCTGTTGTGGTTTGCAATAAAGGTGTTGAGTGGCCGCTGTGCTCAGTCTCTAGCCCTCATTCAGCCCGCAACTCCCTTCCCCCACATGGCCTTCAACTACAATGTAGTTGGTGATCGCTTCTCTGAGTTGCCCTTTCCCCGGAACGTGAGGCCAGCCACGAAGCCATGGGGTCAACCTCCTGGTACTTATTTCTACGGTTCTTGGGTATTAGTCTCCCACTCTGATATTCTATATACCATAGATGAGTGCAGTCTTTCTATGTCTGTCTCTCTCTTTCTGACTCATTTCACTCAGCATGAAACTTTTCATGCCCATCCACTTAACTACAAAATTCTTGACTTCCTTTTTTCTAACAGCTGCATAGTATTCCATTGTATAGATGTACCAAAGTTTCCTCAACCAGTCATCCGTTTTGGGGCATTCGGGTTTTTTCCAGATTCTGGCTATTGTAAACAGTGCTGCGATGAACATACATGTGCAGATGTTGTTTCGATTGTACTTTTTTGCCTCTCTGGGATATATTCCCAGCAGTGGTATTGCTGGGTCAAATCCCATCAAAAAATGGGGCGAAGAAATGAACAGAAACTTTACCAAGGAAGAAATATGAATGGCCAAAAGGCACATGAAAAAGTGCTCTGCATCACTAATCATCAGAGAGATGCAGATCAAAACAACCATGAGATACCACCTCACACCACAGAGACTGGCACACATCCAAAAGAACAAAAGCAACCGCTGTTGGAGAGGATGTGGGGAGAAAGGGACCCTTCTACACTGCTGGTGGGAATGCCGGCTAGTTCAGCCCTTTTGGAAAACAGTATGGACGATTCTCTGAAAACATTTTTTTAACCAATCAGTTATGCTTCAAATTTCCAAGTTAGTGAAGAAAAGTATAGCCAAATAATTAATGACTATAAATAAGCAACAACTGGAGAAAGAAAACCTAGAACAAATTTAAAATATGCAAATCAAAGCAGTTGTAAAATTTCCCCAAACTCTATCTTCAAGTATCTGGACTCAGCACTGTCTCCAACCCCATTGTTAAGTTTCACTCAAAGAAAGAAGATACGGGTTTGCTACCCAACATTTTGCTTCTCAGGTGGACCACACCTGGTTATGCTCAAGGTTTACTCCTGGCTCTGTGCTCAGGGAATCACTCGTGGAAGTGGTGGAGGAACCATATGCAGTGCCAGGGATTGAACTGGAGTCAGCTATAAGCAAGTGAAGCAAGATAAGATAGTAGTACCTCCTGTACTATCTCTCCAGTCCTACATGGTTTTATAAAGATCTTCAATGAAGGATGAAACCTTCCCTCTGCTGGGTTAATATTGATTCAGTTCTAAACTATATATTCTTGTCTTATTGGGTCATTATGTGAGTCAAGTATAACAAGGAAATATTAAAATAAGAGAGTTCTTAGCCAATTTCAGAGCTGGAGCGATAGCACAGCGGGTAGGGCATTTGCCTTGCATGTGGCTGACCTGGGTTTGATTCTCCCTCTGAGAGAGCCCGGCAAGCTACCAAGAGTATCCCACCCTCATGGCAGAGCCTGGCAAGCTACCCATGGTGTATTCAATATGCCACTGTCACTGTCACTGTCATCCTGTTGCTCATCTATTTGTTTGAGTGGGCACCAGTAACGTCTCTCATTGAGAGACTTATTGTTACTGTCTTTGGCATATCCAATACACACGGGTAGCTTGCCAGCCTCTGCCGCGAGGGCTCGATACTCTTGGTAGCTTGCCGGGCTCCCCGAGAGGGACGGAGGAATCGAACTCGGGTCAGCCACACGAAAGGTGAACCCCCAACCACTGTGCTATTCAATATGCAAAAAACAGTAATAACAAGTCTCACAATGGAGACGTTAATGGTGCCCGCTTGAGCAAATTGATGAGCAACAGGACAATAGTGATACAGTGCTAATCATGGTGGTTGGTATAAGTAGTTGGTGGAGATGGTGGTAGTTGTAAAGGGTAGAGGCTAAGTTATAGATGGTAGTAGAAATGGAAAAAGTATTTTTTAACATCTATGAAAGTTTACTTGCAGATACATCAGTCTTATAACTATATAATGTTCCATTACAAATTTCAGTTGTCTACAAATCATTCTGAATACTACATATGAGTGTTCCTGACTTCCACATTAGCTGGAATCATGTTTACCACTCAGTTTCCTCTGCCAGATGTGAAGTCATTTCGAGGTGCAAGGCTGTGATGACTAGCACGAAAACTTTTGAATAGATGTGTCGTCATCTAAGCCATGCTGGGTAAGGAAGACATTGTTATCATACAGAATGGCAACCTGGGCCCCAGAGGACTTAAAGAACTTGGAAAGCTTGCACAGCTATCAGACAGCAGTCTTGGAATATGCCTCCACCGCCCCATCTCCTAAGATATCAAAACTGGTTTGGGGTTTTTGTTTATTGTTTAGGCACTGTGATTTATAATTCTAATAATCATAGTTTAGACTTAATAGTGTTTTAGCTCCAAGCCCACCCCCAGTATTCCTCTACCAATGTTCCAAAGCTACCTCCTATCCCCTACCCATCTCTTTATTAGAAAATTAATTTTTAAATTTAATTATCATAGAGTCCAAGACCCTCCACCAATGTCCTTATGGTATTTCCAGTACACCTAATTATTCCCCCCGCAATGTCCTCTTTCTTGGCATTGTCAGCTCTGTCAGCTAGAGCCAAGGGGTTGCTAGCATTTGATACTTTCCGTCCCCCTGTCTTGGTGCCCTGTATGCCACAGATGAATCATATCATCGAGATTTGACCTTCTCCCTTTGACTTACTTTGTTCAGCATGACATATTCCAGCTTCATCTACATTGCTTCTACCTGCTTGATTTCACGAGCTGACAGGACTTTCCTATGAAGCAAAGCTGTGTATGCACTCTATGGTAGTTACTGAGGGTATGGACGCATGTTACCAAGCAGACATCAGGAGAAAAACAAAACTTTCATTTCAAGCGAATAGATTAGTTGGAGAGAAACTCTGCTTAATCTCAGTAGTATTCCTGCCCAATACTTCCTGTAAGAAAAACCTTCCTGTAAGAATCTTTCAAGAACAGAGCACCTTCCTGGTGGCTCCTGGGCTATGTGCTGGTTCTTGCTTGAGATCTGACAAGTGTCCATCAGTGACTAAGATACTGATAACTAGGTTAAAAACTATGTGGAATTTCCTGATACTCTTTCCCTCTTATTTACTTTTATCACAAAAGCCTCTGTCTCTGCCAAATTCTGAGACAGGTAGATGGGTGGAATTTTTATTCGTAATATGTCTTCCCAGCAACATTTTATTTTCTGGTTTCTCAGCTTTGGGACCACAACTAGCAATGCTTAGGGCTTCCTCCTGGCTCTGTGCTCAGAGATAACCACTGGCAGTACTTGGGGAACCATTTGAGGTGCTAGGGATTGAACCTGGGTCAGCCATACACAGAGGAAATGTCCCATAGCTCTGGTTTATTCATTCTCTAACACTGAACCTCAGATGCAGTGGGGAGTTTCTCTGGACCAGAGAGCTTTCCCTTTCCCTCCAGCAGGTTCATCTCTTTATTTTACTGAAAATGGTTGGACTACTCAAGACATTTCTATTCACATCTTTTGCTAACATTTCTATTGCTTTTTCTGTTATTTGTTATGCTTGGTCTTTTTGTTTGCTCAATAAGAGATTGCCTTGAAAAGAGTTTGTTTCGTTTTTGTTTTTTAAACTTATTTGATGTATAATTGTATTTTTCTTTGAGAATATTCCAGCAGTTCTTTCATAAATGACATATATGTGTTTGATATTATGGCATTTTATCTTCAATCTGTTGTTTGGAAGATTTATATTGAGTATCATGACTCCTACATGATTTTTTATTCCTCATGTTTTTCTTCTGTATTAGTGCCATATTTAGTGTATCTTTTGTTTTCTCCTTAATTTAATTATATTGCTTTTCATTAAACTTGAGAGCTGCCCTTTGACACTACATTAATGGGTTCTCCACTTCCTCTGCTCCTGCTAAGAGAAACCTTCGTCCTTAAAATCACTGTATCACTGTCATCCCATTGTTCATCGATTTACTCAAGCGGGTACCAGTAATGTCTCTATTACACTCAGCCCTGAGATTTTAGCAGCCTCTCCTTAGTCATCTTTCCCAATGATTGGAGGCTCTTTCAGAGTTAGGGGAATGAGACCTATCATTAGTGTTTTTGATATATCGAATACACCATGGGTAGCTTGCCAGGCTCTCCTGAGAGGTATGTATATATCTTTTACTATATTTGGGATATGAATACGCCATGGGGATCTTGAAAGGCTCTCCCGTGTGGGCAATAGACTCTTGGTATCTTGTCAGGTTCTCCAAGAGGGAGAACAAGGCTATTAGATGTCGCTCGTCTGCAAAGCTTCCGGAGCTTGGTCTTATAGTCTCTAGATGTTGGCCATTGGTGGGATTTTACTGTACCAGGGGCAGTTTGTGGGTGTGGCTGCCAAGCTACTGGAAAATGGGGCGTCTGGGTGGAGAAGGCCCAGTCCCAATCCAAGCAGGCATGGGGACTTCAGCCCCGGGTTCCGCACACCTGGGTTCCTCTGCCAGTCCCTTCATACGTGAGGCTCGTCTGAACGTGTGGAGAGTGGCCTTGAGCATCCTTAAAATATTTTTTATAAGTATCCAATAAAATTTCTCTAGTGAGATTCACTGGGTCTCCCCCAGAAGATCCTGTTTCCTCTTTGTCCCTTCACATTTAGACAAACAGAAAAGTTTCATCCATGCTTCCTCCTTCCCCTACACCGTTACTATCCAGCATCTTTCATTACTCTAACACCTCTCGAGACTCCTAACTTTTGATGTAATTACTTTATCTTCTGACAGCAAACTATTCTAATTTGTTTTACATATTTTTTCAAGACCCTGTAGTTACCAGTGTTACCATACACCACTCTGGTCTGTAGCTATTTAGAATTAATTCAAGCCCAGGAGCGGCACAAACTGTGTAAGTTATACAGCGGTGCCTTTCTCTCCTCTTTGCCTATCTTGAGGTCAGTACTTTGGATTAGTGCAATGAACTTGGCAATGTCCAACAAATTTCCTGCAGGGATGCAAATGTCCCAGATCTATGTGGTCCAGTTCGGTAGCCACTAGCTACACAGATGTATTGAGCTCTGAAAATGTGTCAAGTGTGACTCATGGTGTGAATGTTAATTTTATTTAAGTGTAACTGATTTACATTTTAAATAGAACAGCCTTATATAACTAGTAGCATCCCTACCAAATTAAAGAGATCTAGATCAAATCATTATATACCTTGAGTCCTCTCCCTCGACCTCTCCCCCTTCCTAAGTGGACCTTGCTGCTTTAATTGATCATGATTGTGTGTCGCTTTGTTTGGGCCTGTCTGACCGTTGGATTATAGCTTGGATGACTACAGGCTTTTCAGCTCTTTCACTCCTGCTGGCATCCCTCTCTTTGCAGCAGAGCCTGAGACAGGATCCTTGAGCAAATGATTCCTTGATGGCGTGTGAGCTCGCTGACAAAATTTGATAGTGAGGGAAGGAAGAAGGAGCCAAAGAATGATCCTGCCAATGGTATGGCTTGTGTCAGAGTGGTGCCTCCGCCTGAAACAGGGAAAGTTCTGGAATGTGATAGCACCTCCAGGCTATTTCACTGACAGATTATTACACTCACAGGTCTGACTTTGATTCCCATGAATCAATTTGTCATTGGCTATAATCCATCCTGAAGAAGGGCCTTCCTAGCCCTGTTCTGTGAGGCTTTGGCCCTTTCCAAAAAAAAAATCAGACTCATTTCCCAGGAGATGAAGCCAGAGCTCAGAGTAACCAGCACACAGTCATGGTACTGCATCTGTAGTGGCCACTGCACATGTTATAAACTTCAAGTTTTTAGAAAATAAACCCATTAGTACTCTTACTGTTCTTCATTTCCTGGAAGTGTGTATGTTTTTCTTTTAAATTATTAGGCTTAAGGAATTTCTCGAAAGTGAATAGACATTTGATATCTGTTCTAAATTCGACTATTTTCAATTATTTTATTTTGTAGTAGTTAAGTGGATGTAGGAACTTTTCATACCCCAAAGCAATAAGCTACCTGAACCCTTGTAAGCTGCACACTCAGGTCTTTCTTGAACTCAAGGAAATGATCATGTATGTTAAATTATGCCATTTGGTCCTTTTTAAAATTCTTTTGGCATGCCTATAATTATTCATATTAAGACTCTTCTCTCTGATAATTATTTTTATGTGTTTTTCCCACTTTATTTAAACCCTGTGATTTACAAATTTTGCTCATGATGATTTGCTTATGATGATTTGTTGCAAGCATCCTATATTCCGACACCAGTCCCACTGAATCCATCAACACCAACTTCCACCATTGCCTCCATTTTCCCAACCACCCCTCAATCCTGCACCCACAATAATTTATTTTACATTACATGTTACCACTAGTGGCTAATAGAATGGTCAAAAATATTTCACTAGAAGAAAATTTGTGAAAATGATTGTATCTCACCAAGGGGACTTAAAAGTAAATAGTTGTCTGAGAGTTCACCAAACTTTTGTTGCAAGTTAAGCCTTCTGTGTTAATGTTTTTATTAGTCAAGATTGCTTGGCTTCTGTGTTAGATCTCATCTTGTCCAATGTGCTACCACTGGGATATCAGTGTTGGAGAGTTGGGAGATGTCGCTCCAGAAATACAGATTATTTAACTGGGCAGTCTGGCTGGAGCTACGGTAATGGCTTTGGGGTGTGGGAGCAGCTGCCGGGGATTTGGTGAGGCAGGAGCCAGCCTGCTCCCTTCCCAGGAACACCCTGGAGCTCTCAACTGGGAATGGTTATCGGAGAAATGTTTGCACTAGTTGATCTCTTTTGAGATTTATATCTGAGTCTCTGGGACGATGCCAGTAGATGAGCTTACAGGCGGTGGCAGTGAGATGTGGGTGTGGCTACTAAGCTTCTGGAAGTATGGGGAGATGTGGGGAGGTCACCCACCCAACTCTGAGAAAGCCTGGAGTTTTCAGCCAGAAAAACCCATGTACCTGAAAGGTTTGGCAGATTATGTTTTCTGTGCAGCTCCATCCTAAGGCAGTGGACGGGGCCAGCTGGAGGCATGGCTGCGACTTTGGGGTGTGTGAGCAGCTACTGAGGCTTGGTTAGGGCAGGAGCTGGTTGTGATTGTTCATATTGTCACTCTCTTCTTCTCCATGACTTTCATCTCAGCATTTTTGGGGGCTTGGGATATTTCTTCTACTCTCAGGCAGTTCTTTGTATCGCAACAGGTGACCCATCCTGTCCTTCAGTCCAAAGTGTCCAGTAATCTGTTTCCAGATGCGTTGATTTGTGCCTGGAATGTTGGAACATAGACCCGGTTATACCCATGAAAGATCCCAGGACACTGCGAGGAGGGGCAGGAGGATAAGCCAGGAGGAACTGGAGTGAATTAAAGAAGCATTCAGGAGTTTGAGTCCAGGACACCTTAGAAGGAAGAGCATTGGGAGGGTGATGAGGGGATTAGCAGGAATGAGAAGTGTGCCTGGGGTCTGTCATGGCCTTTCCAAGTCAGCAAAGAAAGAAATGTTTTTTCAAGGCTTTCAGGCCAGTTCCTGTGAGCATCTGTATGTTTTCCATGATCAAATACAGCCAATGACTTTTTTTAAAAATCCAAGCTTTTATTTCTATTTCCCTCTTTCTTACACTAAAAAAAAATGAATTTAATTTAAATAATATTTAAGCAGGCTGGAGCGATAGCACAATATTCAAGTAACAGTCTACCTCTCTCACCTTCTCTCTGAGTCCTTAGTCTTGAAACGTGATACACAAAAGATATTAATTTCTTAGACATTTTACTTAGATAACTGTGCCAGTTCCGATTCATTTTTGATAACCATGTTCCATCCTATGCAAGTTAGTATTATGCATTAACTCACAGCTCTGGGCAGGGGAAACAGCCCACGTGGAGTAGAGATGTGTTTCTTCAATCTGATCATAAGCCCATAAACTGATATCCTTTGTGCAGGATGTATGTGTTTTATCCATGAACACAAGGTAACTTTGTATTGCGCATTGACATCATCTGTTAAAGTCAAATGTATTCTATCAGCAGCAGTCACTTCCGTGCCTTCACCGTTGGGAGCAACAAACGTGCTTTCCTTAGAGTGTGCTGCCATCTGCCGGTAGTACATATACATTACATACTTGCCCGTCTGAATACTTGTAATGGTTTGTTTTCAGTTAACATCAGCAGCTTAATTGAAGGTTAAATAGTTACACAATTTCTTTTTTCTTTTTTTTTCTTTTATTATTTTGCACCCAAGCTCATGGCCAGGAGGCTAGGAGCCCTCCCAACGATTCTCACCAACAGAGTGGGTGGTTCAATGGAAGGGGTCAAAGACTTCCTGGGTGATGCAGGAGACTGTGGATCCAGAGATCAAACTGGGTGGACTGCATGCGAATCTGCAGTCGTTACAGCCCCTGTTCAAATTGCTGTGCCTTCAGCTCTTTTTTCCCTGGTCTGTTTTCAGTTTCAGGGCATAATTTAGTTTAAAAATATTTTCACAATTTTTTTGATGACTTGACAATAAAACCCGTTTCAGTTGTTCACTCTTTGTTTTCCCTGACTTGCTATGAAAGTATGAAAGTCATGGGCACCAGGATTAGGAAGGTTAGACCCTAGTCTCCTGCAAACTGAGTCAACTCTTAGCTTCCGTTTCCTCATTGTTCTCAATCAAGGGTTTAACTGTGTCAGGTATTTCCTACTCCACCTTGCCATGGTTGGGGACTAACCTAGCACCTCAACTACCTGATGTTGAAAATTCAATGACGAAGAAATACTTTAAAAAACAAATTCCCGAAGTTAATTCTGATTCCGTGCCATTGAGAACCCCTGGATTTATCAGGGTTGTTTCCATTGATTCCAGTTTTGTCAAGGGGGAAATAAATTAAAAAGGTGCCACCTCATCACCCAGTGTATACATAGTATATACAGCCTCACACTCAGAACTAATCTACTTAAAATAGCAGTGTGAGGGTTGCACCTGGAATATTTTCGGTTGTTACATCAGATAAGAATTTACTGAAGCTTAAACTTGTCCTTATTGTCAGTTATTAATACAATTTGCATTTCATTAGTGAAACTGATGCCGTCATGTGATAAGCAAATGTTACCCATCAACGCACTTGGAATAATTAATTTGATCTCTTTTTGATTTGAGCCTTGCCCTTTTCCTGAACTCAGTAATGCCTCTCAGCCTGTTGTGTCTGAATCACACACAATTACAACAGTCCAGCTTTTAGTCATTTTTTAAAATACTTTTACAAAATTCCAGGAGGAACCAAGGAATGAAAGAAAAAACTTGAACTGAGAAAACGAGCAATTTCAACCCCATTGCTCCCCATTGCTACTGCAAGCGAGTAACAAACAGCAGAAAGTAACGACTGCCTTCTATCTTCACCCACTGCTTTCCTACTCCACCCCTATTGCTTGCTTTAAGTGTAACTAACTGCCCACAGCAAGCTCAGGCTATGAGGTGTCAAGAAGGAAGCCTGCCTTTCTTGGATCAAAGGACTTACTTGTGCCCAAGCAACCCAGCAAATTACCGCCATGAGTTATTTCCTGCAGATTCAACATTTCCTTGTAATGTTGAACTTGGAAGCAATTTTTCAGACCCCTGCAGGTCCAGCCAATCAGAATCTGCAGTAGGTTAAGATCCCCAAGTAATATAGGCACACATTCAAATTTCAGAAGCTCCACTGTGGAGAAGACAAAGGTTTCAGCCAAAGAGAGCGCCCAGGCCCTTCCCAATGTGCTGTTTGCTCGAACTTGGCTCCCAGAGGCTGGGCAGGATGAGAGTGGATCTGGCTTTGGTGGTTCTGTCTTTCATATCAACAACTTTGCACTCGGATGACTGCACCCACAGCCTCGTGTCTTTCCTGGCTGAGGCCGTGGGCATTGCACCCAGCAGAGAGCCTGCCTCAGTCTATCAACAATAACTAGCACAGCATGGTATTCTTTCTTTCTCCCCTCAACAAGAGATCCCTCACAAGTGCCCAGTACAATAAGACCTGCCAGCCATATGCAACTTATCCAGTTTTGGTCATAATCGACTTATATTTTTGAGCAGTGTTAGGTACACCGTTGAATTGAGCAGAAGGTACAAGACTTTCCATAAGCTTCTTTGCCCCACATACATGAACGCTTTGCTACTATGGAAGTCCTGCTCCAGGACTTCCCTGGAGCATTTGTTACATCAATGAGCCTGCATTAATCATCGTTACAGTTAAAGTAATCAGTAGGTTTTCCACCCTAAAGTTTTCAGGTCTACCTACCCTGCATCCCTTTTACTCTGTTAGTCTTACACAATTACTGATCTTTCTATTATCTTCAATAGTGTTGCCGTTAGAGTAACTATAGCACTGTCGTCCCATTGTTCATCAATTAGCTCGAGCGGGCACCAGTAATGTCTCCATTGTGAGACTTGTTGTTACTGTTTTTGGCATATTGAATACGCCACAGGTAGCTTGCCAGGCTCTGCTGTGCGGGCAGGATACTCTTGCTAGCTTGCCAGGCTCTCTGAGAGGGACGGAGGAATCAAACCCAGGTCAGCTGCGTGCAAGGCAGAGGCCCTACCCGCTGTGCTATGGAAATGATAGAGTGTATAGGCTTTCCAGATTGGCTGCAGTTACTCAGTCATAGGCATGTAAGACTTTTCCATGCTCTTTTCTTGGCTCAATCACGAATAGCTTTTGGACTATTTTTACTTTTTTCAATGCCAGGGATCAAACCCAGAGCCTCACACATATGCAAGGCTGTTAAGTGCTCTACCACTGAGCTCTATCCCGTCCTTCACATTTCCTTTTTCTTCTGAAAAGAAGATTGTGTTGTAGTGTCTGAGTATGTCTGAGTGTGCTACAGTTTGCTTATTCTGTTACTTGAAAAGCATTGCAGTTATTTCCACATTTTAACAATTATAAATTAATTTTCTATAAGTATTCATATGCAGCCATTTATGTGTACATGTTTACAACTTATTCTTTAAATAATTTTATACATGGAATGCATTTGATGGATCATATGACAAGAAGTGTTTAGGGAACACTTTGTAGGGAACCACCTACTGTCTTCCAGTGGGGCTCTGCCATTCTGCATTCCCACCAAGAGTAAAACACACTGTCAGTTGATACCCTTGCCCAAATTTGAGGATTTGAGCCATTCTAATGGATGTATGGTGGCATCTCATTATTGTTTTCATTAGTGATTCTCTAATGACATGATATTGAACATCTGTTCATATATAAGTATATATATAAATATATGAACATACACACTACTTGTTAATTGTGCATTATTTCTGGTAAATACTAGTTTATATTTATATTAAGTGCCAGCTGCTCAACAACCTCTGGGGGCACTCCATCAACCTCAAGGAGATCAACCTGAGGCCACAGATGTCCCAGGTGCTGCCCAGAGACGCAGGCAGGTGTGTGTTTGTCAGTGTGCAGATTGTTACAACATACCAGTCGACCAAAAGCTTACATTTGGTAGACTGTGAACACCTGTAAAGGCGATTAGAGGCCGCCCCAAAAGCTTCCATCCCTCTTGGAGAGCCCGGCAAGCTATCAAGAGTATCCCGCCCACACGGCAGAGCCTGGCAAGCTACCCGTGACATACTCAATATGGCAAAAACAGTAACAATGATGGTCCTCATTCCCCTGACCCTGAATGAGCCCCCAATCCACCATCGGGCTACACTAGCACACAACAGGGGCGAATAGAGACGTTACTGGAGCCCGGTTGAATAAATCAATGAACAACAGGATGACAGTGATACAGTCATTAGTTTATATATTTTGCACATTTTTAATTAGATTGTTCATTTTCTTACTGTTGAATTTGACAAATTTTTAATATGCTTTGGATTGCAGTCTTTGGTGAGCTATAGCTTATTTTCTCCTAGTTTTTATCTTGTCTTTCTCTGAAATGCATACAATGGAATATTACTTGGCCTCAAGAAAAGATGAAGTCATGCAATTTGCTGATATATAGATGGATCTAAGGAGTACCATGCTGAGTATAAATAGTCAGAGGAAGAGGGACAGTTATGGAATGATATCTCTCATACGTGGGGTATAAAGAAATACAGAAGGAGGCTAACAAATGCCCAAAGGCAACTGAAACAAAGAACCTGAGTACTAGTCTCCCGTAGGAAGACCCTAAGAGGAGTGGGACGTATGAATATAGGGCAGGGAACACTAAAGTGATATTCATGATGCCCCATCAGTAACAGTATTGTAATCCACAAAGCATAAAATAAAAGGGGCAGTGATGGGGCAGTGGAGTGGGAGGGAAATGGGACATTGGTGGAAGGAAGTGGACACTAGTGAAAGGACTGGTGTTGGAACATTGTATGCCTGAATCACGATCGTGAATAAGTTTGTAGTTCATGGTGCCTCAATTTTTAACAAATTAAGGAAGTGCCTGTCACAGAGTAGAAGTTTTCTTTTTTTTTCCCCCAAATGGAAAAATTCAAAGCAAATGCCCCAGTGTTAAAACCTTACTATTAGGCAAGAGGATAAATGCAATCGTAAATAGAGTAGAATTTTTCTATGTAAGCAAAATCCAGAATATCAGTTTTCTTTCATGCATCCCTTTTGATGTTGTATCAGATTTCTTCTCCTCTATCTCCTTCTAAAGATTTTATAATTTTGGTGCTTTATATTTAGTTCCATGATCTATTTTGAGTTCACTTTTGTGATAAACACCGGAGTATGTCTAGATTCATTTGTTGTACCTGAACATCTGAATGTTTCCCCACTATTTGTGGGGAAAAATGGGTTTTTTCCTTGTTTAAACTGTCGTTGCTCTTTTAAGAAGAATATGTTGACTTCGTTTATGTGGTCTGTTTCTTGATTGTTTTCTCCCACAGATCTATTTCTATGTTTAACCAATATCTCAGTCTTGATTACTGCAGTTTTATAGTGTCTTTTTTTTTAAAAAAAAAGTCCTTTTACTTATCATTGATTAATGGCAGGAGTTCTCAAACTTACTTGACCTACCTCCTCCTTTTCAGAAAAAAAAAATCACTCAAATTTTCCCTGGAAATCTATCATCTTTAAGTGAAGTTTCCTCCCAATTGGACTACTACTGTCCCCTCTCTCCCCCAGGAAGAACACCCAATTCACCCACTCTGAGTAAACACTGGTTTACAGTATGGTGGAATTTTTTAAGTCTTTGTCTTTTCACCTGTATGCATGTATAATTCTAATCACTAAAGCTTCTGTATCACCTCACCACCAAAAAGACCACTTCTCATTCCTCTCCCCACCCCTCCCCTTTCCCTCTAGAACCTCCATAGTTTTCAGAAAGATTCTAGGAATTGGTGTGATTGGTTTGGTCTCTCTTTTTTGCTTTCTTTATCCATGATTTACCTATTAATGAAAACCTCTTGTCTTAATTCCTGAATTATTTCGCTTAGCAAGTCAAATCAGTTTCCATTCATATTTGTCCCAAAAGCACAATTTCATCTTTCATCTAATCAATGACTTCTAACTGAATAATGCTGCTATGGACCTACGTGTGCAAATATTCTTTCAAATTATTATTTCATATACTTTGACAATATGACTAGTAATTGTCTTCCTAGATCATAGGGAATTTCTAGGTAATAAGCCTTGAATTTAATCAGTGTCAGTCATTTGGCTTTGTTCTTCTTCGATATCTCCTTCAATTTCTTGTCTATTTTGAGTCTATGGCCTTTCCAGATAAACTTAAGAAGTAATCAATCTGACCACATCCACAAAATAATGTGCTGTATTTTGTTAATGTTGTCTTGAATCTATGGATAAACTGGGAAGAACTGATATCTTGAGAACATTAAGATGTCTTCTTATCCATGAACATTTTTTTTAATTGAATCACCATGAGACAGAGTGCTACAAAGCTGTTCATGACTGGGTTTCAGTCATACAACATTCCAATATCCATCCCTCCACCACTGTAATTTCCCAGCACCAGTGTCCCCAGTTTCCCTCCCACCCCTTCAAGCCACTCCCTACCTCCTCCTGCCTCTATGGCAGGCACACCTTTCCTCTCTCTCTCTCTCTCTCTCTGTCTCTCTCTCTGTCTCTCTCTGTCTCCGTCTCTGTCTCTGTCTCTGTCTCTCTCTCTCATTGTAGGTATTATGGTTTGCAATACAGATGTTGAAAGGTTATCATGTTAATGGACTAAACATGATGACCTCTCAGTGTCTGTGTTGCAAGCCATAATTCCCAAAAGTAGAGAGAGAGAGAGTATGGGGAATATTGTCTGCGTTGGAGGCAGGAAGAGGGTGGAAAAGGGGGGATATACCCAGGATATTGGTGATGGGGAATGTGCACTGCTGGAGGGATGGGTGTTTGATCATTGTGTGATTGTCACACAAACATAAAAGCTTGTAACTATCTCACAGTGATTCAATAAATTTTTTTTAAAAGGTTATCATGTATATACCTTTACCTACTTCCATGAAATTTTTTTAATGTCCATTTATTTAGTTTTTCTTTGAATAGTATATTCAAAAAAGTTTTCTAGTTCTCCTCACTTAGAGAAAATGTTTAGTTGGGAGTATATTTAACAATTTTTGGGGATACTAACATAAGTAACTTAGTGCTTTTAATCTTAAATTTCTATTTGTTCTTTTGTGGTATGTAGAAAAGTGATTAACATTAAGTGCTGAAACTAACTATAATTATTTATTATTTAATAGAGTTTGCTAACCTTTTGTTCCTATTTCTTGCTTTGTTGTTGTTTGTTTGGGGGCCATAACAGTGGTACTCAGGGCTTATTCCTAATTCTGTGTTTAGGGATCACGTCTGGCAGTGCTTTGGGGGACCATATGTGGTGCAAAAGATTGAACTCAGGTCAGCCCTCAGCTAGGCAAACAATCCACTTGCCACTATACCATCTCTCCATCCCACTTTTCAACTGTTTCAGATTTTTTACATAGGTAGATGATCAGGTCATTGGCAAACCAAGTCTCACTTAGAACTAAGTCTCACTTAGTTCTTCCCATTCGAATATCTCTTATTTCCTTTTCTTGTCTTATTATTACCTTATCTGAGACTCTATGTGTTTAAAAAGGAATAGCCTTGCATTGATCTTAGCAAGTGAGCTCTTGTTTCTCACAATTAAATATTATATTAAAGGTTTTTGTATCAAGTGAAGGAGATTTTTATACTCCTAGTTTGCATACTGTTCTTATTATGAGTAGATGTTTGACTATGTGAAATGCTTTATTGTATGTACTATATGATTATTTTATTTTTCTTATTGATCCAGTAGATATAATGGATTCTATTCACTAGTTTTTCAATTTTTACTCAGCCTTAAACACTGGGGATAAAACTGTATACATGTATAATTTTTTCATATGTTGTTGGATTTGATTTGATAATGTTCTGTTGATGATTTTTGCATCTGTGTGAGAGATATTGGTCCACACTGTTCTTGTCTTTAGCTTTAGAAGTAGAATGATGCTAAACTCATAGAATAAAAATATTCTCTCTGCTTCTAGCTTTTAAAAAATGTTGCAAAGAATTGCTATAATTTCTTCTTAAATACCAACCCCATAAAAATAGTTGAGGGTCTAGGCTGAAATGATAGTACAGCATGTAGGGTAGGGTATTTGGCTCGCACAAGATCAAGTCGGGTTCAATTCCCAGCACCACATACGGTTCCCCAGATCTTACCAGGAGTGATCTCTGAGTGCAAAGTCAGAAGTAAATCCTGATCACTGCAAAGTATGCTCCCAAAACAAACAAACAAAAAATAGTGTGGGTCCTGGCAGATATATTTTTTCCTCGAGGGCAGACTGTGTAAAAGAGAAATAAGTGCTCAGCAGTTGGAGCGATAGAACTGCAGGTAGGTCATTTGCCTGGCACACAGTTCACCCCTGTTTCATTCCCAGCATCCTATATGATTCCCCGAGCACTTCCAGGACTAATTCCTGAGGGCAGAGCCAGGAGTAGCCCCTGAGCACTGCTGGGTGTGACCCAAAAAGAAAAAGAAAGAAGTGCTCAGTGCAGTGATTTTCAATCCTTTACACTGGTGGGCCAGTCACAGGCCTGTGATTGACAGCCTTTGGAGTGCTGGGAAATGTGCCTTTCAGGAGACGGTAGGAAGACAGGTGTGGAAGTGCTCTGTGGCTTCTGGCCTGGAACGCAAATGGGCAGGAGAGCTAAGAGGAGCCCCCAATAGCCAGAGGTCATGCCTCAGTCAGAACTCTGAGTCTTCAAGTTCACGATCATCCTACCCCAGAGTTAAGCCTCATCACTTTTCTTTAATCGATCAGATGCCTTTGGCTTAGACGCCTGAGGAAGCTTTGGGATCAGAACATTGTTCATACACATTTAAAGAATGTAATGAGAAGAATGTGGCTGTGTTAGGAGGAGTTCTTTGGGACAGAACTGAAATTATTATTAATATTTAAGAGACATACTAAGGAGGTGCTGTTAGAGGGAGGTAGGGGGTGTGAGAGAGATAAGAGAACAGAGCAAAGGCCAGAGTTTAGCAGAGAGAAATTCTAAGCAGATTCCAAAGTCTGGCTCCCAGGAGCACTGTGGAACTTGAACTTCTTCTCTGGATTTCTGCCTGCTTGAAGCAGGGAGCTGGACACTGACTCCCATAACATGCAGAAGGCTGAAGGCCAGCCTGTGACGGGAGGGGCATCAGTTCCCAGGCAGAACTGCCCCATCCTCAACGCTATTCTCGAACAGAACAGTGACTTCTAGGAACAGGTCATTAGAAGCAAAGCACCCAGAAGCAAGGGGGCACACAGGAAGAGTCAGAGACCCAGGGAATCTAAGCAGACCACCAAGTCTGCTCCAAACATCCAAGGGGAAGTCACAAAAAGAGGAAACATCATAGGATCTTGTCAGCTTGTGCACACCTTATAGTCGCTTCTCTGTAGTTTGAATATCAGACATATCTTCTGTCATTGTCACTGTCATCCCATTGCTCATCGATTTGTTCGAGCGGGCACCAGTAACATCTCTCATTGAGAGACTTATTGTTACTGTTTTTGGGATATCATGGGTAGCTTGCCAGGCTCTGCCTCGAGGGCTTGATACTCTCGGTAGTTTGCCGGGTTCTCTGAGAGGGGCGGAGGAATAAAACTTGGGTCGGCCTCATGAAAGGCAAACGCCCAACTGCTGTGCTATTGCTCCAGCCCCCCCACATCTTCTGTATCTTATTCAATTAAATGCATTTAATATTTAATGATATTTAACATTGTAAGTGAGAGCTATGCAGGCATGTGGCACCATAAGCTGGCCCCCCATTAAGTAATAGTACAGTGTAGTTCCCAGAGAGTTTGTTTAAGAAAGCTAGAAAATTCTGCAGATTGACCGCAAGCTCACTGTGGGAAGTTCCAGGGTCTACCTGGGGAGTTGAATGTTAGTCTCATTATCTGGAAGACGCAAGCTAAGTCTTCAATTTCCTTGGTATCTTTTATAGAGGCTATTCTGGCTCTTAATACAATCAATTTTAAAACCACTGTGGAGTATATTTACATATAGCATAAACCTGCCACACAGACTAGGTTTTATATATAGCAAGGTGATTGCAACCTCATCAGAAACACACAAAAATCTTTTAAACAACTTAGGTAGCTGTTGTTGCATTTACCTATGTCTAACACCAGAGGGCAGACTTGGGTCTTTTGAAATCTGTATGGTTCTTTGAAAACAATAGCTGTCATTTTCCTTTTTTTTTCTTTTTAAATCTTGCTCCCCTTGCTACTTTCCAATCTTCCTACCTCAGGGGAAAATTGTTATTGTGATGTCATGTGCTGATGATAAGGTGTCTGTGAACTGAATTTCAATGTGCTACTATCTATTGTTTTGTGTATTTCTTGCAATTCTAGTTGGAATAATATTTGAAGATTCATTTGTATTTTTACCAAGAGCATATACTATTCGTATTAAAGAACTGCCATTTACTATATGGACTATAGTGCCCAAATTACCAGAATAAAAAGTTTGTCATTTTAAATGTGTCCTTGTTTAGCTAGTGTAAAATCCCCCAATCAAGCTTACCAGAGGCACTAAAGCCCAGATGTTTGCCTACTTCTGACTTTGACGTCTCTTGGCAGAGGGATGCCTTCAGAGCTCAAGGACCATGAGTTAATTTCTCCAGAGCAGTCTCTCATCATAAATACCAGCCTTGCAGAAAAAAAGAAATAGCAATTTCTATCCATACGTATATGCAGAGAGATATATACATACATACATATTTAAGCAATTTATATATAACAATTTTCCCTTGAAGTAGAAAGATTGGAATGTATCAAGAGGAGCAGGATCTATTTATTTATTTATTTATTTTGCTTTTTGGGTCACACCCGGTGGTGCTCAGGGGTTACTTCTGGATTTGTACTCAGGAATTACTCCTGGCAATGCTCAGGGGACCATATGGGATGCTGGGAATCAAACTCAGGTCGACCACATGCAAGGAAAATGTCCTACCCGCTGTACTATCTCTCCAGCCCGGAAAGCATGATTTAAAATGAACAAAGAAAAAATATATATATATATATGTACACACACACACACATATATACACACATGTTTAAATTTAAAGAACCATTATTTACAAAGTTACTGATAGTTGAGTTCTAGGCATATAATATCTCAACACCAATCTCATCATCAGTGTCCAGTGTTCCCATATGCCATCGCCCCAACACACCCCCACTTCTGCCTGTCACCTTCACAGGCACATCACAAAGTCCCAGTGGCTGCAGCAGAGATCTCGTGTTTCCAGCTTTGTGGAATCTGTGTTTCGAATATATGGCTGTACCATTCTGCCACATCGCCAGTATAGCTGAAGCCCCAACAGTTGTGCGCCCATTACTTCCCACTTTCTTCTTCCTCCCTCCTTGATTTCTTTCCTTCTCTTCTCTAAACTCTAAGGACAAGTATGATCTGGGCATCCTCCCTTGACTACAATATATATTACCTTATCCAGTTTTTCTGTGTACCACACATAAGTGAGCTCACCCTCTGTTTGTCTTTCTCTTCTGTCTTACTTCATATGATATGATATCTTCCAGTTCCAGCCAGGTTACAGCAAATTACATGATTTTATCATTCTTTTTGCAGCTGCATAGTATTCCATTGTGTATATCTATGACATCTTCATAATCCATTCATCTATTGGACACTTAGGTTGATTCCACATTTAATACATCTATTGTATTAAATGCAGCAAAGAATAAGAGTGTGCATGTGTCCTTTTTGACTGGGTGTTTGTATGAAGACTCTCCATACTGTAGAAATTGTGTCTCTTAATGCCTCCTATTGGTGTTTTGCCTAGAAAATCATGGTGTTTTTATGTTTGTACATTGCCCTCAGTTTTGGGATAGAGAAACCTATATAGGCTAAACTGTAGTGTCTCTGGTTCTTGTTCATCTCGGAGGCGATGGCTCCAGAAAGTGCTTAGTGTAGCATAAATGCCTCTGACTGTAGGTGCCACTTGACCTCGTTTTCCTGGTTTAAACCCTACCTGATGGCCAGCTAGTCAGTTCACACATGGAACCACGAGCATCCTGGGAAGGGAGAACCCAGAGCATCACTCCTCCACCCCCACCATCGGGAGGCTGCCAGTCACTTGTTATATAAAGCTCCATATCTGCCTGCATGTTCTCTGGCTCTGAGCACAACATTGACTCCAAAGTTTGTAGATAATGAGAATAACTCAATGAAAATAATGAGAATAGTTCAATGAAAAGACATCATGAATTTGCGAAGGTGGGGTTTGCTCTGCTTTGTTCTTCACTGTATAGAATAGTTTCAATGACTAGCCACTTTCCCTTCATCATTTTCACCATTGTTTCTATTTCTAGTGGCATCAGATGGAAAAGTAGCAGCCAGACAGTTTAATTTATTAGGGTTGTCAGGGCCAATCTACTGCTGATAATGGAACATGGTGGACGTGGGCCTGTCCAGCCAAACAGATTTAATCTGAATGATTCAAATAATATTCCAGCAGCTTCCCATTGGTTAATTCCTTTTAGATCCCCTCTTATTAATCTTCTTTTAATTGGAGAATATGTGCCTGTGCCACACATCTTTCTCTTTAAAAATATATCCTGACAGGTTTACAGAGGAAGCTATTGGAAATATGCAACCTCTTTCCTCTGATTTAGAAAAAAGAGACTGAACGTCAAATAAAAAGACATTACTTAGGATGAGAAGTAGCTGAACACCTCATCCTACATAGAAACAAGAGCAGTTCACAGATTCTCCAAACTACTTTTGGAAGAGTAAAGGGAGGAGAAGGAAAGAAAAAGAATGAAGGGGAAGGGAAGAAGAAATAGATCAGAAGCAACAGAGGTGGGTGCATTCAGGTACATCAGTTGCTAAAGAATGATAGAGCTAAATGGCCAAACCAGAGGCAAGAACACTGAAATTATGAAGGACAAACTTTCATAACCAAACTTAAAAGCTGACTGTGAGAATGGCAGGTTGTGATGGGGTCTGAGGGAAGAGAGGGAATCTGGGAACACGGGTGGAGGGAAGTTGACCCTGGGGCCAGGATCAGAGCTAGAACAGTATATGTCAAAAACCCAACTATAAATAACTTTGGAACTCATAGTGGTTCAGTAAAATAAAATTTGGAAAATAAAAAGTAAATTTTAATCACTGTATCACTGTAGTCCTGTTGCTCATCGATTTGCTCAAGTGGGCACCATTCATGTCTATTCATCCCTGTCGCATTCAAGGTCAGTTCTTGTAAGCTCAGAAAATTAACTTCTTTCTATGTCATATTTTTAAGAAATTTTATTTTACAAAAGCACAATGATTTATAAAATTAGTCACGGTTGAGTATTGAAGACTGGAGCGATAGCACAGTGGGTAGGATGTTTGCCTTGCACGTGGCTGACCCGGGTTCGATTCCTCCATCCCTCTTGGAGAGCCTGGCAGGCTACCGAGAGTACCCACCCGTAGGGTAGAGCCTGGCAAGCTACCCGTGGGGTATTTGATATGCCAAAAACAGTGACAAATTTCACAATGGAGACGTTACTGATGCCCGCTCGAGCAAATGGATGAACAATGGGACAATGGGACGACAGTGCTACAGTGCTACAGTGAGTATTACACATACCATATTCCAGCACTGCTCCCACACCAGTATCAACTTCTGTTACTGATGTTTCCTAGTTCCCTCCCCTACACCTACACCCAAGCCCCACCCCCTGCCTTCCATCTCAAGAGTCACCTTTTTAAGTTTGGTTGTTAAATGTTCATAACACTAAATAATTTTAGTGTTATTGACTCGATGAGATATAATCTCACATAAGTAAGAATGGCACATCTCAAAAGATAGTAGGAACATTTTGTGTCTTGCTGGGAACGTGGTGAAGAAGGAGCTCTCATCCACTGCTCGCGGGAATGCTGTCTAATTAGACTCTTAGGGAAATCAATATGGAGGGTCCTCAGTTAACTCAGGACTGAGCTCCCATCTGACCCAGAAATTATACTTTTGAGTATCTAGCCCAGGACAAAAACATATTCATTCAAAAGTACGCATGCACGCTATTATTTATTGCAGCCCTCCGTATAATAGCTACAATTTGGAATCAACCTAGATGCCTAGTGACAGAGTTTGGCACCTTGTAAAGAGTACCAAAGCAGATTTTTTTTGTTGAAAATTCTTCCATTTGATTTTATCTAACACCCCCCCACTACACACACACACACACACACACACACACACACACACACACACACACACAGGGTTCAGATGTGTCAGTCACAGGTGGATTTGAGAAGCGATTTAGATTTTCCTGTTGGTTTTAATCTGTCCCATTGCTGTTGGCACTTATTTTTATTCCTCACTGGGTTGTGTCTGCCAAGTTTCCTTTTTATAAGTAACAAGTGTCAGAGAAGGAGGTAGTTTAATGTGAAATGGGCTCTTACAACTTTTAAACATCCATCTGTAAAAAAGTATTTTTCTGAAAAATCTTGGTTTTCCTAAGTTTCTATTCACAATGCATGTAAAGGAAAATTAAAACTTTATGCTCTTCTATTTTTTTATTCCAGGGGAATGAAAGTCTTGGAAACACTTTGAAAATAAGATCTGCATGTTCTACTTTCTTATCGTTTCATTGATAGTACATATGCAGAAAAGTGCACAAATCTTCACTACCTTTTGCAAAGGGAGCATAACATTCTCAGCTACTCTCAAAGTTACCACAACACCTAGATTTTACTAGTTTTTAACGTTAATGGAATTGCAAACTGGAACTGACCAAGTTTGGCATATGATTTGGTAGGACCCCCCCTCAAGCTGTGCTCAGTTGACCCAAGGGGCCATCTACCTCCTGGTGATGCTCTCAGACAACTGGGTCCATCAGCTCTGTGGTACTGGTTGTTGCTTGAAGTCCTCCCAGCTGGACTCCATATCTGGCAGTGTCCTGAGAGCCATATCATGCCAGGGATCAAACGTGAGTCCCCAAGCATAGAAACTTGTACCTCTGATAATTCCTGGCCCCAGGAGCTACTGGATTGTGAGTGACTTCTTTCAGTAATATGCTCATGAGATTCATCTTTATCAGTGTGACTATACACAAGTGTTAGTACTATCCCTCTTCAGTGATCACCTAAATTTGGGATCTTCCCCCTCCCCCTTTTTTGTTTAGTAAGCATCTGCGTCTAGAACATTCAGAACATTAGACAGTGGTTGATGCATCTTGGTATAACTAAGTTGTTGGCCAGTGTAAATTTATAGCTAACTATGAGCAAAACCTGGCTCTGGAGAAAATTTGCTCCGGTTTTGATTCTTCATCTTCAACATGCTGTGTAATCTTGACTAAGTACCTTCAACTTTTCCTCACCTCAATTTCCAGCAGTCATATGGTGACCAAAATTCCAAAGTTTTATAAGGATGAGTGGGTCAAATTTGAAAAAATAAGCAAAGCTTTAACACAACTCCCAGGAAGTAAGTGTTCATTAAAATATCACCAATTTAGAGATGCTGACTAAGGCATAAATTCTAGGCCAAAAAGTCTCAGTCAAATGCAAGTTTTGCTTCTTACTGTCTCAGCTCAAGGTATAGACCTCAAACCCAAAATAAAATAAATTAAAACTATTAACTAACCCAATCAATGACTAAGCTTACCGTACTAGTGTACTGTACTGCTCTACATCTGTTGTCTTTTTCATGAGAGCATCCCAACTAGGTCCTGACAACCTAACTGGAACTGTATGTCGTTCATCCTGTTCTTACACTTTTGCACTGTAATGCTTTTCTATGGTAGATTGGTTGCTAGTAAAATGCTTGGTTTACATGCAACACTTGACAGAGCTGAAATTCAGAAATGGTTCCAAATCAGTCAAATGTGAACACAACATCTGAGCAAAATAGAGAATCTTCTATATCAACCACAGTTGGACTGCTTCTTTGGCGATAATTTGGACTTAACACAAGAAATTTATCATCTTGCCTGATGTTTAGGGAGCAGAATTTTTACAGGAAATATGTATTTGTTTACTTGATCTAGCCTATAACACCAAGATAAGAATAAACAAAAAACAAAAAGCCCACAAGCAGACTGAACAAAAATAACATGTGTAATCCATCATACATTTGAACTCCTGGTCTTCTAAATCTCAGAGGGCTGAAACAGAAATTTGTTTCATGGGAAAGCCAAGTTGATTTATTCTGCCCTGTTTTCAGCTTGGCACAGAATGAGAAAGCTGAGTGGAACCACTTTTAATAAAAAAAAAAAAAGCATCACAAAGAGTAGCATGCTGGTTTGTACAGTGGCCTCAGGGGTAAGGATCAGACACTTTGGGGTAGAAAAGTAGCCAGTTCTCATAGAAAGCTCTGACGATACAAGGGGTTTCCGGGTAGTTGGAGCTCTCAGGGAGAAATGCAACTTGGGTCTTTCCTGGGCAGTGTAATCTGCAGTCACCATTGTGTAGTAGGAGGAAGTAGCTATCCATCTTCTTGCTTTCTATCACCTCTGTCACTTCCATTTTCTTCCTCCTACTTCTGTGAAACTGTTCTAGTTAGCCTACGTCCTTTCACAAAGGTTGTATATTCTGTTCTGAATCAGTGAATCAGTATCTTCTGGCCCCAGGAGTATTTCCATCATCTTCCATCCCACAGAAAAATTTAAGGTTGTCTTCTCACATTGTTTTTATTCACCAGAAAATATCCCCCCTGTGTATTTGTCGTCTCAATATGTATATTGGGTGTTCTCAGTATGGATAATGATCAGACAGAGAGCAAGGTTAATAATTGAAACTACATTCCAGTCTACTAACTTGGACTCACAAGCTGAGAACTTAGACAATCATTATAGCCTTTTTCGGTTGTAAAATAAGGTGTGATTAAAAATCTTTCTAGGGTGATTGGAATCTCTGAAAGCAAATTAGAGAGGATAGCATAAAGTAGATGTCTAATAAAGGGTGACTTGTAACACCAGACGCCCTTTTCATGTTGGGCCCTTTATCTCTCCTGTTCTCTTTTCACCATCCCATCAGCAGTTCTTGAATTTTCCTCCTTGGCCTCCTCTTACTTTTTACAACAGATTCAATTATTCTACTTTTATAGGAGATTAGAGCAATGTGGTTATCTTTGCAGGCTCCCCCTTTTATTTAGACTGGGGAAAAGACAGGTTGAATTCCAGGTTATCGGCTTTATGATTGCAAGCACAGTTTACCAATGAGACCTAAAATAATATATGTCTGTACCTGACCTTCCAACTTAAATCTGTGAGGGAATTTTGGAAAGTTGCTGCTGATGATCTGTGGAAGTGAAGCTCTGAGTCCCAAGAATAAAAGTGAAGTTCTGGGTCCCAGGAATAAAAGAGTCACAGCCCAAAAGATGGGAATACCCTCTCCGCGATACTAAAGCACCTTCCGACCATTCATGGGCCTTAGCATTTCTAATTTCTGTCCATTTGATGTCACAGACAAAAACACTGAACACAGGAGGCAAGATAAAAGTAAAATCATTACTCCTGTGGAAAACATAAGGACACGGCAGCTTCCCTGGCAATCTCCGTGTCACTGTCAAGTGAAAATTCCTTATTTTCACTTGAAAATGAGAAAGGGAAGACCCTTGCCGAGAGTTTCATAGTCATTGGAGAACTCGGTAGGTTTAGAATCTATGTCTTGAATATTAATAAAGGATTCGTCACCTATCATTTCAAATACAGTAACATGACAAAGCACACCAGAGCTAGAATTTAAGGTGTGCTCAAGCCTACCACACAGTGCTAAATAAATTCTAGAAGACATAATATGTGGAAGGCTATCCTGTGTCTATGGATTGGAAAAACTTAGTATTGCTAAGATGTAACTGTTACCCAAATGTGATTTACAGACCCAGTGCCACCCATATCAAAATCCCAATTATTTCAGAAATAGAAATAAAATCCTCTAATTCATGTGATATTTCAAAGAACCCAAAATACCCAAACCACTTTTCTAAAAGGACAGTTAGAGGATCCACACTTTCTGTTTTAAAACTTTACAAAATAAGTAATCAGAAAACTATTACAATAACAAAAAACTGAAAGCAATATGGGGCTGAATAGACATCTAGACCAGTGGAACAGAATAGAGAACCCCAGAAAGAAGCCCTCATGTATATGCTTAAATGATTTTCACCCAGGATCTCAAGCCACTCAATGAGAAGGGACATCTTTTACTAAATAGTACTGGGAAAACTGGATTTCCACATGCCAAAAAAACATGGGGCTGTTCTTTCCTTTTATCATATGTAAAAATTAAAATTAACAAAGAACTAAACCTAAGAGCTAAAAAATAAAACTCTTGAAAGGGAACAAAGGAAAAGTCTTAATGACTTTGGATATGGTAAAAGTTTTTTGGATGTAAACCAAAAGAATAGACATCATGGAGAAGAAATATCAGTTAAGTAAACCTTGGGAATATATAAATTTGCATCAAAGGACAGTATCAGGGAAGTTAAAACTGGCTACAGAATGGGAGAAAATATTTGCCAAAAAGGTATCTGATTAATTAATTATTTATATCTAAAATATATGGAGAATTTTTTAGCATTCAAAAAAAATAAAACAACACAGTTCAAAAAATAGGACAAGGACTTAAATAGACATTCTTCAAAGTAGATAGATGATTAGGTAGGTAGGTAGATAGATAGATAGATAGATAGATAGATAGATAGATAGATAGATAGATAGATAGATAGATAGATAGAAACATATGTACATATTTATACATACATATGCACACACATACATACATACTTACATATGCCCAATAAGTTTATGATAAAAAGGTCAATGTCAAGTGAAGGAACCACAAAAATATATCATTTCTACCACTACACTTTTTGTTTCTTTGTTTGTTTGTTTGTTTGTTTTTTCGGTCACATGGTGATGCTCAGGGGTTACTCCTGGCTCTGCACTCAGGAATCACTCCTGGTGGTGCTCAGAGGACCATACGGGATGCTGAGAATTGAACCCAGATTGGCTGCATGCAAGGCAAATGCCCTACCTGCTGCTGCTGTGCTGTTGTTCCAGCCCCTATTATTTTTGACTAAGTAAACTATTTGTCACAGAAGAGCCTGGAAAGCTCCCCGTGGCGTATTCAATATGCCAAATACACTAACAATAACAGGTCTCATTGCCATAACCCTGAAAAGAGCCTCCAAATGTTGGGAAATATGAGTAAGGAGACTCTGCTAAAATCTGAGGGCTGGGACAAATGGAGATGTTACTGGCACCCGCTCGAGTAAATCGATGAACAGTATGACAGTGATACAGTGAAACTATTTGAATAATTACAGCATATTATTCATCATAATTTTAAAGGAAACTAAGAGTTTCAGTGATGTGGAGAATCTGGAATTCTTCTGCATTGCTGAGGAAATGTAAAGCTTCCATACCACTTCCAGTATAAAATGGTGTGGTGGTTTCTCAGAAATTAAACACAGACTTACTAGATGACTCAACGATTTCATTTACCATCTGGTGTACACCCCAAATCATTGGAGGGCTGAAGAGGTAGTACAGCAGGTAGAACACTTGCTTTGCACATGGTCAACCTGGGTTCAATCCCCAATAATCCATATAGTCCCACAAGCACCATCAGGAGTAATTTTCAAAGCTCAGAGCCAGGAGTAACCTGAACATTGCTGGCCCAAAAACAAACAAAAAAAAATCATTGAAAACAGGGACTCAAATTCTTAGACACTGATGGTCACAGTAACATTATTTATAATATCCAAAAGATGAACCATCAACAAATGGATATATAAACAAAATGCACTCTAGATATATGATAGATTCTTTTAAAAAATACGTTCTTTTATTTTTATCTTTAATTCTTTTTTATTGATTGAGAGTATGTGGTCTGCAATACTGTTGGTTTTTCTCTCTTTTTTTTTTTGTATGTTTGGTTTGGTTTTGTTGTCACACTTGCCAGTGCTTCGGGTTTACTTCTAACTTGCCCAAGGATCACTCCTGGTGAGGCTCTGGGGACCATATCGGGTGGCGGGGAATCAAACCCACATCAGCCACATGCAAGGCAAACTCCTTGCCCATTGTATTATATCTCAGGACCCAACAATACTGATAATGATGATTTCCAATACACATACAGACACATAATTGATTCTTAGCCTTAAAATGAAATACAATTCTGACACGTACTACAGTATGGGTGAACTTTGCAAAGATAGCCTACATGAAACAAGCCAGATACAAAAGGGCCCCAGGATAAGCAAATTCATAGAGTCAAAGTATATGAGAGAACGAGGTACCAGGGGAGGCATGAAGGGATGTTTATTGTTTAGGGGACACAAGAGTTTTTATTTGGGATGCGGAGAAGTTTTGGAAACAGCAGTGATGGTTTCACAAGCACATGAATGTGCTTAAGCGTCTCAGAATTACACATTTTAACACAACTAAAGTGATAGATATTATGTGATACATATTTTTCTACAGTCTTTTCAGAGAACCTAAAACAATAAGCATGTGTTGTTCCTTGCAGTAACACAAGATGGTCATTTGGGCTCCACTCTGGTGGCAATCCCAGCCTCATCTGAGCTCATGTGTGTGTGATCCATCGGCTGCTGAGTGGACCGATCCAGAATGGCCTTCACTGAGATAACTCGCTCAGCTCCACTCCTTAAGTCAGCTTACTCTAACTCTCTGGCCTGGCCAGGATTGTTCACATGAGTAACTGGGCAAGGCCCAAAGCTGCAAACCACTAGAGGCAGGGGTTTAAGCAGACATAGGCATAATATCACTCTGGCTGCATTTAGTTGACCTATGCACATCATGTGATGAAAGCCAGCCTTTAGGAAAAGGGAAGCTGACACATCTTCTGATGAGAAAAACTGCAGAGTCATATTGCAGAGAACTTGTATATAGACAAGAGAGGAAAAACTGCTGCCATATTTCTGCATCAACCTTCCACAGTTTGACATTAATGGAGAATGTGTCAGGAGACCACCTGGTTTGTAACAGGCTGCTTTCTTGTGTCTAACCTTGTGGGCGTTTACAATAGAGCATCAGAACTTCTTCCAGGAATTTTGAAGCTTACAGAAATATACTCAAACTTGTCAGTGCACATAATTTTCTCCCTCAGGCATTAAGCACCTGTCAGACTATTTTTCAATCAAATTACCTGCTTTACTTGGCACTTTTTAGAAGCCGTAAATCTTTGGAACTGCTGAGACATGAAGAAAGGCTTGAAAACAACCAAGTTTAGATGCTAGAAAAGATAAAAACAAATTTCCGTATACATGAGAACCATAGACCCAGAAGTATAATGATTTGTGATGAAAGCATCAAGATTGCCAATGGCATTGAGGCTTGAGTGATAGCACAGCGGATAGGGTGTTTGCCTTGCATGTGGCCAACCCAGGTTCTATTCCCAGCATACCATATGGTCCCCTGAGCACCACCAGGGGTAGTTCCTGAGTGCAGAGCCAGGAGTGACCCCTGTGCATCGCCAGCTGTGACCCAAAAAGAAAAAAAAAAAGATTGCCAATGGCAGAACTTAGACTAGAATCTAGATTCCACCACCACAATCCTGTACACTCGTTAAAATGTCTCATTTTGTTTAGAATATACAATTTCCAACCCAGCCATTTAAATAATTGGATTTGTATTTAGGACTCTGCAACTAAAAGAATACACTGCAGATCAACAATATCAACATCACCTAAGAGATTGTTAAAAATGCAGTCATGTGTCCTATAAAAGATCTGAAAAATATGAAAATTATGCTCACAGCATATGTGGTCATAGAGCTTAGATGCTTTACATTGGGGCACTGTTTTTTAAACTTAGCCATCTCAATTTTGCACCAGAGTTCCTTATTTATTTGTTCCTTGGAGCAATCTGGGGCATGAAAGTTTTTGTTTATTTCTAATGTGCTAAAGTTATTGGCAGCTTTTAATAGGTTTTGATTCGTTGCAGTGAACTAATATTTGTAAGGGTAAGCATAACCTTTAGTAGACCTATGAATGGCCTTGTTTCAATGTCCTGGGTCAAATATAGGATTAAGGGATTTATAAATTGCTAAGCATTGTTTAAATAATAAAATTAAAATACCAGAACTAATATTTGAGAGGAAACAGTTTTTAACCTACTTTGTCCCCAAAAAGGATTGGCACAAATATACAATGGAATTTTACATAATGAATATTTAATAAATTATAAATACAATTTAAAAATATGAAAATTAAACACTGGAAGAGAGAATTCAATAAAAATAATATAAATACTCAAACTTTACACATGAATATAATTAACAGTTACGCTAAAGATTTTACTTTGCCCTCCACCCCGTAACCCCCATTTCTAGGAGGTTAGCTGGAACTGTAATACAATTTTCATCAATGGAAATGGAGATTGAGAGAACATCTTTCCTACAGGAAGTCAAGGATTTCCAATTCTAACTTAAAATCCATGTTTCAAAAAGGCTTTCTATGTGCAAACTGTGGTTCATGTCTTCAAAAAATTCCTAGTGCAAAAGCAAAATTGAGTTTTATGTTTCTTATGGTTGGATCTGTAATCACATTATAAAAATAGAGATAGAATTCAGTTTTGAACAAAGAAAACTAATATTGTTTGAATTTCTTCTGCTATGTGTATGTTAGGAAGAGGAGGTTATACAATCTCCCACTCTAAATTTGACCAAATAGCTATGATTCCACTTAGAGAGGGAGAGAATGTTTCTGTGTATTAGTGCAAAGGCTCCTGATATTCTGTCAGTATCATTTAATGAACAAGATTATCCTGTAAACTTCAGACTCCTGTTTCCCAACCTAAACTTGCCCTCTGGGATGTTTGAACACACGTAATAGAATAAATATACTCTGGCATTAAGTCACACAACACATTCTAGAACTGTAGTGCCCCTGAGCTGCCCTTTGTGTTATAAATCAATCATTTTCCTATTTTCAGTTTTGAATGTGTTTCTTATTCTATGAAACAAATGGCTCTGTAAATCTTAAGTTTAAGGCCTAGGGGATATTTTTTCTTTGATAACATGTCAATATTTCTCTCTATATGTGTAAATATAAGCATCGAAGTATACAAATTACATCTCTAAATCTATAAATATTTGTATATTAATGTATAAGTATTTCTTCTAAAGAGAATGGACAGATTTTTCAAAACCGCTATTGAATGAAATAATTTGAGTTGTGAATGAGACACCGCAGGCAAGTGGTTTAGGAATGCTGTTCAGTGTTAAATGCAGATGTGACCTCCTGTTATTTTGTAGTCCTAATTCAATATTTTGGGATGGAACTGCATTGATAATGGGCTTCCAGGTGATACTGATGCGGCTGATCTGAAGAGCACATCTTGAGAAACAGGGGGAGAAGGTCCACTAGCAATCTGTTTCCATACTTGGCTGCAAGCTGGACTCCCCCACCCAGGGAGCTTTAGAAAACCACCAACACCTGAAACTACTGCCAGCCATAGCGTTGGTCTGGGGACAAGTACTGTCCTCATAAAATGTTCATAAGACACCCAGGCAGTTCCAGTATGCAGCTGAGTCACTGCAGTTAAAGTTGCCAGATGACACTGAATCTTTCACCACTTTAGCCTTTCCGAGGAACTGCAAAAAGAAGCTCAGGGTTCACTTTTCATACCTTTCACTGCATGTCAAATATTTTTTAAAAAATAGAACCAGTACTGGTCGGGAGCCACTCCAGGCTCTGTGACCTGTCAATGTTCAGGACTGTGTTTGGGATTGGAACCATCTATTAAACCCCGGCCTCCCGCCTACTAAGCATGCACTCAACCCATTGACCTGGCTCTCCTAGCAAATATTTGAATTGTGGATATGCCTTACCTTGGGTAGATGAGTGCCTAGATAGGTAGGTAGACAGAATGGTACATAAAAGGACATAAAGTTAGGGGGGAAAAAACAGTTGTCATTTTACAAAAAAAAAAAAGTCTAGCTGTTCAGTAGACAGCTTCTATAAATCAAAGAAATGATGAAATGATGAGTGGTTCTCTATCCTGTGAAGAAGGACGGCTCCACAGACTGCCAGACTTCTCTGAGTGAACAGTTTGTAGCCAGTCATCAGATTCTACTTTAGAAATGGTGAAGAAATTCAGGATGAAAAGAGATTTTCATATCTTAATTATATGAGTTGTGCGGCATTTTTTTTAGGTCACTAGAACATTCTATAGGTTCATGTATTTGGGATTTGGCCCCTCAGCCACCCACCCCACAGTCACTCCCCACAACACTTGCTGTTGTTTTTTGCTTTTTGGGTCACACCCGGGGTTACTCCTGGCTCATGCACTCAGAAATTACTCCTGGCAGTGCTCAGGGGACCATATATGATGCTGAGAATCGAACCTAGGTCGGCTGCATGCAAGGCAAACACCCTGCCTGCTGTGCTATCACTCCAGCCCCACAACATTTGTTCTCTCTTCCTTTGGCCTCTGATCTTTCTTTGGTGCTGCATCAGCCTTACCTATTTAGTAGGGCTTTACAAATTACCTTCCCTTACAAATTACTTCTAACTTACATCCTCATTTTAATTTAAATTTTTTTTTTAAATTTTGGGCCATACCTAGCTATGTCCAGGGCTTTCTCCAGGTCCTACATATGGGGATCACTCCTGTAAGGACTAGGGTGATGATATGGGGTGGCAGAAATGGAGCCTGAGTCATTTGCATGTGAGGCAAGCACCTGACTGCTGTACTGTCCCTTTGGTCATACATTATCCTCTGAACCCTAGTCACTCTGTACCCTGTCATTCCCCATCCATGACAAGTGCCAAGCACACAATCATCTAGGGATGTTTCCAGTGTCCCTTCCTTGCAGTGCCCACCCTTGCAGAAACTGCCCTTGAGATCTTACATATTGGCTACTACATCAAGAGACCTCTTGTTGAAGGCCTTCAATTACACTTCAATGTAATTGAACAAAAGAATAATTTACATGTAATTATTACATAATTTACATGTAATAAGAGGCAAAAAATAATAAATGTATAGCTTGCTGATATGTTATGTATTTATAAATTCAAGTGATCACATCCCAGGTTAAGATACAGAACATTTTATTCATCCAGAAAGTTTCCTTGAACATTTCCTTGAACATTTTTCTTCTGGATGCAACCATTATTCTGACTTTGGTCACTGAACAGAAATGGAAGGCTAATAACTTGGAATGGTTGTCATTGCTGAACTTAATATTTAAGGGACTTTAAAGCTTAATATTTCTGAAATTTTTCAAGATTTCTGGATCATGTTTTTTTTCTGCTTTCCTTACACAGGGAAACGTTTGCTTCATTTATCATTGGTTTATAGTATTATGAGATTTGGGGCTATAGCTTCACAGGTTCAAATGTATTTAATACTTTTGGGGCAAGAGGGGTTTGAGTCACACTCAACTGTCCTTGGATCTATTGCTAGTGGTGCCTTACCACTATAGTAATATTCTCTGGTCCCATTTATACGTGACAATTTTTACCACTCCCACAACCAAAGTTCAAGTTCCATCCTGCCCTCATATAAAGGGTCTCCAAACTTAACTTCATTCATTTTTATTGCAACTCCAAGCACAGAGGCCAGGAGTATTTTGATGAATTAGGGCTATACCAGTATCAGCTATTGGTTGACCGTGGTGGAGCTACCTAATTTCTGATTCTTCTGCTGACCAATTCAAGCTTATTCATTGGAGAAAGAGGCAGGGACAAGCAGAATAGAAGTTGCTAAAGGCTTCTTGCAGTCTGAACAAAGAACTGGTATGTCATGTCCGCTACCCTCCTCTCTTGTTTACACAAATCATAAGATCATCTCAGATTCAAGTGTGCGAGTTACAGACTTCATTGCCTTCTGATATAAACACCCGACCCTGGTGATTGCCAATCATTAATCTATCTGAGAAACGTCAGCCCCCCTAGCTCCACTCCATCAACCCCCCATCTGGGTCCTGGGAGTGTTCTCACAGTCAAACTGGTCCAGCTGGCTTCAGAGTTTTGCCAGCAGGAACTCCAGCAGTTATGGAGGTAAGAAGATAATTCAGATGCAGCACTTCTGCACTCAGACATGGCCACTTTACTGCCACCTTGGGGGACACCAGTCTCTCAGCTAGTGTAACACAAAATAGGAACGAGTAGGTCAAAGAGTTCTTATTCTCATCTTTGTTCCCTTAAATTCAATTCTGACCTATAGTCTATGCAGCTCCTTAGAAGAACTGAGCCCCATTGTCCACAGAAAACCAATTTGTTTTCATGCCCTGAATTGGCTTTTCCTGCTTCCCTGTATCACTCCTCTCTCTGTTCCTCCATCCCACTTTCCTAAATAAATGTCAGTCTTTGTTTCAGCCTCTGCTATTAAGAAACACAGACGAAGATGCTACTAGAGCACATGGAAAATTAAATTTTGTCTCTGTCATCTCAGAGGATTCCTTGCACTTAGGAACGATTTTTATTTCAGTTGATGAGTAAACAAAGGAACAAAGATACTTGCTTAAACCTCATTGCTACACAGACATGGTACCCAAAACCAGCAAATAATGGCTCATTTCCTAGCTGTAGTTTTCAGAGTTTCAAAATGGCTCTCGATACAGATATAAAGAACTTCTGTGTATTAATTCTGGTCAAATTGATTTCAGCTGACTGCCTCACGGACTAGGCAGCTAAGAATTAGGGCTGTAAGCTGTTCACATTGCTTTGCCAGGCTTACAATAAATAGAAAGTCACCTCCTGGAATTATCCTTACATGGCACTAAATGTGTTGGAATTACTGTGATAAGAGCCATATAAAATGATAAATAAGAAATAATTTTCACTTAATGAGCAAATTTATGTTAAGTTCTACAAAATTCACATCATCTTTCTACATTCACATAATTTGTGAAGAACTTAATAGTTTGGGTAAAAAATAATTAGATTATTTGGTCACATATGATTATGAGATAATTTATTTGATAAGGTTTTAACAGAAACCATCACATTAACTCCTCTCTTCACTATCCTCCCTAATTACCATATTTCCTAAGAGTAAATGATTCTCAGTTCATCACTCTACCCCTTACACTATATCCCCTGTGTTTCAAGAAAAGAAATCAGATCTATTTGTTTGTTATCATTATGGTCCCAGCTGTCTCCAACCACATTTCTTAGTAAAAGCAAGGGTTCTGGTTCTCTAGAGAGCAAGAATTTTAGACAAATTGTGCAAAAGTAGATGGTTTCTGAGTGTCCAGGAATTGAGTCCCGGGAATGCTTTGTTTATTACCTCCCAAGGAATGTTTACCCAGAAAGACAAAATGAAATATATTCTTGAGGAGTATAGAAGATTTAAAAAAAAAAAAGCAAAGCCATGAGGTCTTATTAGGGCAAAGCTGTTAATTACACACTTAATTATTGTCAGGGTTAATATAGTCTCTGAGAGCAGAGGTACTTTTTCATCTCCGCCTGGGAACAAGAGGAGACAGCTGTTCTTACGGACAGATCCATTATAGCTTATCACCAGACGACAGCCCGAGGAAGGAGCACCATGAAATATGGCTGCTGTCAGCCAGAGCCATGGCAAACACTGAGCTGCTCCACGAACAATGCAAAGACAATGAGAACCATGGTGTCAAACTCATCTAGATTGGGCTTCACTGATTCTTAATGCCTGGCTGTACCACTGCATGACCAGCACTGATATTATTGATTTCCCTAAAAAAAACTGCACAATCTTGTTTTCATAAACATCACATACTGGCACTAATAAGTAGTGGTCCTTATCATGTGAAACTCGGTTAAACCGAATTTCATAAAATTCTGCATATTTGGATTTTATTATGATTGTTTTGCTGTTTGGTTTCCTTAAAATGAAACCCATGTCAGGGAATAAATTGCCAAGTTTCAAATTTATGTCTTCATGATTAAACACGGTTATTCTACCCGTCTTTCCTGACTTGGGGAGGCAGGCCAACAATTTATTGATTAGATTTTTTTAATTAATTAGATTTTTTTTAAACATAGATTTTTTTTCTAGTCGTTTCTTAACACATATTTCATTGTATTCCCTAAGAGAGCAAAAACGTACTTGCTTCTTTCAGGGTAATGCAAAATCATCATGAATATTTTCAAGGGAGCCTGAGAAAGAACATGCCTTAGGTGGACTCTGCTTTCATTTCTTTGGGGTTTTGTTTGTTTTCCTTTGGCTCTGCTGTAGATTTTTTAAAATAAATACTTCACTTAGTGCTACAAACCCATATTTCCTTACAGGATACTAAGACTTTTATAGCTTCAAAGTAATGAGACTATAGAAGCAGGTGTACCAAATGTTGAAATTTGTTTATTAAAAGTTTATTTAATTTTTTATAAAATTAAAAAATACTTTCTTCTCAATAGGAATGGGAAAATGATTCACAATATCTCCACCACAAGCCAACTCTAGCACCAAATAATTTTAAACAAGTATATAGGTATTCTTTACTAGTATATAATATGCATAGCATTGTACAGCTAAGTGGAACACTATACATAATATTCAAGCCTATGTTATATTCTTTATAAATATATATAATTTTATGTATTATTGCACTAAAGCACTGTTGTCCCCTTGTTCATCAATTTGCTTGAGCAGGCACCAGTAACGTCTCCATTGTGAGACTTGTTGTTACTGTTTTTGGCATATCAAATATGCCATAGTTAACTTGCCAGGTTCTGCTGTGTGGGCAGAATACTCTTGGTAGCTTGCCAGGCTATATTATTAAGTACAGGAATTATTAAATTATATATTTAACAAAATACAACATATATTTAATATTAACTACTCTGACTATGTAATACTGATTTCTCTTACACTGGAATATATATCCCTACCCAGGGTTTTCATGATAAAAGTAACCTAGATTGTAGACAAATTGAGCAATTCTCTAACACCATTGACTAGTAAGTAAACAACGTGAGTGTTAGAACAGCAGCATTTCCTGGAAGTCATTTGAGGCCCAGAATTTCAAGCCTTTCCAGATTTTGTAGAATCTGAACCTCCCCTTACTTAATGGGGTCCTCAGATGATTTATGTGTACGTGAAAGTTTGGGAAACACAGTTCTCAAATATAATTCACCCTTAATCTCCCCACAGAGAGATGATTGCCTTCAAAATTTAATATTTATATTAACCTTTTCTCTACCATAACTTTCTTTGTTTTCTGCATTTTGTTTTTGGGGCCTTCCCAGTAATGCTTAGGGGTCCTTGGAGCCACTCCCAGTAATACTTAGAAAAATCAAGGTTTGCAGTTCAGCTCTTGGGCTTGAGTCCTCTGTGATGCCAGAGACCACCAGCACCTACCTGGAGGGGCACAGGGGACTACAATGCATGGGAGGTTTTGAGGTGCTGGGGATCAAATTAAGTAGGGCACATGTAAAGCATACACCTTACCCCTGTTCTATCTCCTCAGTCCTTGACAAAGCACTTTAAAGGACCATAACAGTTCTGGTCCTAATTTGAAAGTATTTAGCTTATTACAGCTAATAAGAAGCACTCATCGCTGTATCACTGTCAACATATCACTGTCATCCCATTGTTTATCAATTTGCTCAAACGGGCACCAGTAACGTCTCCATTGTGAAACTTGATGTTACTGTTTTTGGCAGATCGAATATGCCACGGGTAGCTTGCCAGGCTCTGCCATGCGGGCAAGGTGCTCTTGATAGCTTGCCGGGCTCTCCAAGAGGGGCGGAGGAATCCATTCTGGGTGGGTCGTTTGCAAGGCAAGCACCCTACCCACTATGCTATTGCTCCAGCCCCAAGAAGCACATATATGTGACAATTATAATTAAATATGCATCTTATGTTTAAATTAATAAAATTTGTGGTTTACATGTAAAGTAACTAAAGTAGCTTTTGTTTGAGTTTTTTTAATTTTTATTACTGAATCACTGTGAGGTACTGTTACAAACTTATGACCTTTAGTGATTGCATTTCAATCATACAGTAATTGTTTACCCATTCCTCTACCAGTGCCCATTCTCCACCAATATTCCCAGTATCCCTCCCACCACCCCCATCCCATCTCCCACCACCCTACCCTGCCTCTGCGGCAGGACATTCCCTTTTGTTCTCTCTCTTTTTGGGTGTTATAGTTTGCAATAGAGTTATTGATTGACCATCATGTTCAGTCTATAGTCTACTTTCGGCATGCATCTTTCAACCAGAATGGGTCCTCCCAACATCCTCTACTTGGTGTTCCCTTCTCTATCTCAGCTGCCTTTTCCCCAGCATGTGAGGCCAATTTCCAAGCTGTGAGGAAAACTTCCTGGTCCTTATCTCTACTACTCTTGGGTGTTAGTCTCCCACTCTGTTACTTTATATTTCACAGTAGAGTGCAATCTTTCTATGTCTGTCCCTCTCTTTCTGACTCATTTCACTTAACATAATATTTTCCCTGTTCATCCACTTATATGCAAATACAAGAAGAAAACATCCAACCCCATAAGAAAATGGGGAGTGGAAATGAACAGAAATTTTCTCAAAGAAGAAATCCAAATGGCTAAAAGACACATGAGAAAGTGCTCTACATCACTAATCATCAGGGAGATGCAGATTAAAACAACAATGAGATATCATTTCACACCACAGAGACTGGCCCACATCCAAAAGAACAAAAGGAACTGGTGTTGACGCAGATGTGAGGAGAAAGAGACTCTCCTTCACTGCTGGTGGGAATGCTGACTGGTTGAACCCTTTTGGAAAACAATATGGATGAATCTCAAAAAATTAAAAATTGAGCTTCCATTTGACCCAGCAATACCACTCCTGGGAATATATCCCAGAGAGGCAAAAAGTTATAGTAGAAATGACATCTGCATTTGTATGTTCATTGCAGCACTGTTTACAATAGCCAAAATCTGGGAAAAAAACGCAGTGCTCAAAAACAGATGACTGGCTAAAGAAACATTGGTACATCTACACAATTGAATACTATGCAGCTGTTAGAAAAGATGAAGTCATGAAATTTGCATATAAGTGGATCAACATGGAAGACTAGCTTTTAAAAAAATATGTGGTATTCTTTTCTTTCAAGGTTACAAGGTGGACACTTATTTTTATCATTTATTATTTATGGCTTCATTTAATTCTTTCTAAATTATATCCATCTAATTTAAGAATAAATTTTTCTCATAATATGATGCAGTAAATGTCACTCGTTACTACTTTCTATAGACCAGGAATGATGCCAACTGTTTTATATACATTGTTTTATTAAATCATTACACAAATCCCCATGTAACAAAAGATTTATTCTGGCTTTCATTCTGTATTAGAAAACCATAGTTTAAAAAAGTTAATTTGCTCAATAACATAGCAGATAATTTCTACAAGTCCTAGATCAAAAGCAAGAATAATTAATACTTTAGTGATTTGTTAAACTGTTTTATTTAATGAGTAGTCTTTATTTTTCTTTTAGATAACATTTAATTGCAGCATCTTTTTCTTTGATAAAAATATTTCTACTTATGAAGTTTATTGTTATTATTTGCATATAAACTGAATGTGCTTTGCATATGCAGTGAGCAGTACACAGAAACTGCATGTTATTTCTGAGGTTACAGGTGAATTTTATGCTAAAGCATCAACCCTCTCATTTCTAGGGGAATATGGATGAATATACTTTGAGGACAAAAATTATTGTAAAATAATGGCATTTTATTTTCTAAATCTAAGACATCTTTAGCACAATTAATGATTAAAATTCTTTCAAACATAATGAACAAATGTTTATGCTATCACTTGCAAATATATGTAGAGATATTTTAGATATATGTGGGGACATAATATATCTACCTGAAGGGGTGCAGGTTGTTTGCCTTGCACACAGCCAACCCGGATTCAATTCCTCCATCCCTCTCAGAGAGCCTGGCAAGCTACCAAGAGTATCCCGCCTGCATGGCAGAGCCTGGCAAGCCACCTGTGGCATATTTGATATGCCAAAACCAGTTAACAACAAGTCTCACAATGGAGACTTTACTGGTGCCTGCTCAAGCAAACCCATGGACAATGGGACGACAGTGCTATGGAGATATAATAGATATCTGTTGTAACTAAATATTATTTGATTGATAGATTGATGCCTTTGTGGCATCTAAATTCTCTTTTCCCAGTGTTCTCCAAAATTACAATGAATTATTTTCACTGAATTCATTAATTCGAGGAGTTTTAGAGGGAAAATAAAGAAATTTAAAGAATCCTGCAGTTTCAAGGAATTTTCCGTAATGTTTTGATCTGAAAGTTATCATACCAGTAATCCCCTTGCTTTCTTGGAAGTATATATTCTGAAACTAAATTTCTGAGATGTCTAGCCCCCAACATAGTCATTTGTCTATTTGCTGTTGGTGAACTAACATGTTTTTTGTATATAAATTCCAGACAAATGTGACTGAAAATCTAAGTTAATATGAAATGAGCAGACTTTTCTTCTATAATTATAATTTTCCTCATAGTTCCAGAGATGATAGCATTGCAACACATGCTGTACAATGCCTGTACCTGTACCCCAAACACTCAGTAAGTGACGAACTGATAGCTCTGCATTCCCTCCTTGCCACTACACACACATCTAAGTGAAGCTGTTTTCTCTGGGGTCTATTTCAGAGTTCTTCTTTTCCAGAAAACTTTCCAGGGGGTGAGAGAACTAATTTGGATAGCACTCTAACCATGAATACCTGATGCTTTTTCAGTTTTATTATTTTTATTTTTAATTTTTTTCAGTTTTGGAGCTACACTCTGCACTCAGGAAGTACTCCTGGCAGTGTCTGGGGGACCATATGGGATGTCGGGCATCATATTTGGGTTGGCCATGTAGAAGGCAAATGCCCTACCTGCTAAACTATTACTCTCACCCCATTTGATAGTTTCCAATGTGCACACACTGATAATGATACGTATCTGTCTATATCTCTATTAAGCTAAGCATAAATTCATGCTGATAGACCAAATCTAGAATCATAGTCTATTCTAGCATGCCTCCTTATTTATAGTCCCTAACAGTGAAAACTCAGCATCATTTACTTATTCAATCTCAAAATACATGTACACCAATTTCAAATTATTAGTCCACAATATAGTAGGAAATAACTTTGCCAACCAGAGTGTAGTATTTATTCGCAGTTCTTTTGACTTTAATATTATAGTTTCCATTCAAAGCAGTCTTCCTTTATGCATTTAATCTTTTTATTAAGGCACTTATCATTTACAAAGTTTTTTGTAGCTGAGTTTCAGGCATACAGTGTTCTGGCACAAATTTTCAGTTACTTAGGTTAGGTTTTTCCCCGGATTGAAGTTAGTTAATATGAGTATAGCAGGAGGTTATTTGGTTATTGTCTGTAGTCCTCTCATTTTTTCGTTTACTTGATTTAAACTGCCTGGTTTTGTGCTGGAAAAGTCTATGGGTATGGGTATTGAAACTTATGCATTTTCTAACTTTGTTTGCTGAGAAGTTCTGGCAGCAATAACACCCCAATAACAATAAGTACACTTGGCACTTAGATCTCAGTTTAGGTATCATTTGTCAACCAAAGGACCCAGGGTTCTTTGGGGAAAATGACAAAATATAGTGCAAAAGCAGAGCAAATAGAAGATGAACCCAGGACATCTTGATAAAATGAAAGAATGGGGGCAAGACAAAGGGATGCCAGTGCCAATCTGATAGAACTCTCCCCATCATCAAAGCTGGAACAATATGAACAGCAAAGCTAACACCATAGTATTGTAGGAGAATAAACATAGAATTGTAACCCAAAGTAGAAACAAATATCCATGATTACATTCATAGTTCTGCAAGTAAACTACTGAATAAACAAATCAGGAAAATAGGCAAGTGTTCTCTACAGAAGACTTCCAAGTTCTTCATTTGGATGCTCTCTCTGAGGGAGATAGGGCTTGACTCACTCACCCTTTGGGTATGCGCTGCGCTTCCCTCAAATGTGATATAGAAAGGAGGAAGGAAGTAAAATGTAGCTTTATAGTGTGGAAACTGGCATATTCACCTTGGCTGGGTGAACTCAAGATGAACATCACCAGGATACTCTCGGAAGCTTGCTAGGCTCTCCAGGAGGAGCGGAGGAATTGGACCCAGGTCAGCTGTGTGCAAGGCAAACACCCTAGCCTCTGTGCTATCATTCCACCCTAAAACTAGAACCAAAAGTAATTATTTCCAGGTGTATCTATTCCCTATAGAATTTTAGTTTAGTTTAGTTTCTACATATCATCATCATGGGTACCTCACAGTAGGTTCTTGGAAGTTCTTGGAGTCCTACCAGTGATTCCCAGCCCACCAGGTTGGCTTTCAATGCAAGGGCTGAGGCTACTGTGCTGCTTGGGCCTTCTGGTGGCAGGGATTACTCAGAACCCCCCAGTGGTGCTGCAGCATCCAGGACTGCATCCAGGGATGATCAGGAGATCCTGTGGTCCCAGGGATCAAACCCAGGTCAGGTGGATCCTAAGCATGTGCCATGACCTCTCTACTCTCCTGGCTTCAAGACTTCGAGCAAAGCATGCAGGCTGAAAGTAACTGATTGGGAAAATAGCAGAGCTGGTCTTTCTACAGTGACAGGCTCTAGAACCACTTTGCTCTCTTTTCTCTCCTCTGTCACACTGAGGTAGTTTTTGAGCTCCTTGTTTCTTATACAAAGGTATTTTTCTCTTAAAAATCCTGGAAGTCTGAAGTCACAATACTTTTTTCTTTGTTCTTTTGTCCACCCCCATCCTATTTTGCCACAAACCTTGTCACTGTCAAGGCACAGCTGACTGTTTTTGTAAGTGATTTGTGATTCCTTTTTATTCCTGCTATTCTGGTGTTCTTTGGGTTCACTAAAGGAAACATCAGGACTTTACAAGTTTTTCACTAAGATTGAGGCACAGCCTCAGCACGTCAGGTCAGAAATAATGATACACTGAAGTGTGACTGTAGCACAATGGCATCTGTGTCTTTAAAAAGAATATCACACTTGATCACAAAGTAAATTGCAGAAAGTACCTTTATGCTCTTCCCTATTAAAAAATATTAAAAATTCAGAAAGTTTCTTCCTCAACAAAATCTAATACTCGAATAATCAAATGATTATATTATTTCATCCCACCAAGGGATGAAATATACATATATATTTTTCCAGCTCTGTTAATAACACTCCAGTAGCAGTGTTTACTATTGTTTTGCAACTGATCTGAATAATGAATTGCAAAAACTAGTAGATAGATCTTTTTTGTAACTCTACAGTTATAGACATAATCATCATCTTATTGTTTGATGGTTAGTTATTATTAAAGTATAATACTGGAGGGGAGGGAGGGATAGGGCGGGGGGTGGGAGTGATACTGGGATCATCAGAGGTGGAGAATTGCTACTGGTGGAGGGATGGGTACTTGAGCTTTGTATGACTGAAATACAAGCACGAAAGTTTATAAGTCTATAACTGTACCTCGTGGTAATTCACGAATAAAAAATAGAAAATAGTAATAGTTTTTAAAAAGCGTAATACTGGAAAGGGGGAGTTTTCCATAAACTGGTAAATTAAGACAAAGTTGGCCTATACAGTTTTGAAATGGATTTTGTTGTTCTGTTGAGTAGGTAAGAAAAATTTTCTGAGATTATTATTCATGTCTTCTTTTACTACTGAAGTCCATCAATATTTTTCTTTGTCAATTTATTACCTGTTCCTGGGATCTATGTTCCTCTCCGTTGGAATTTGGGTGGCACGGGAGTGGGGTCTTTTCCGTTCACTGAAAAGCTTGGAGAGGTTTCCTTTTAAGATTATTCCCTTTACTATCCCCAGACAATCGTGAGAGGCAATAAACCCTGCAAGGAAACGTCCATCAACGGCCTTCTGGAGGACTTTGACAACATCTCCGTGACCCGATCCAACTCCCTGAGGAAAGAGAGCCCACCCACCCCAGACCAGGGCGCCTCCGGCCTCGGCCCCGGCCGAAGGGAGGAAAACGGCTTCATCACCTTCTCCCAGTACTCCAGCGAGTCGGACACCACCGCGGACTACACCCCCGACAAGTACAGAGAAAAGAGTCTCTATGGAGACGACCTGGACCCCTATTACAAAGGCAGCCTGGGGGCCAAGCAAAACGGGCACGTGGTGAAAATGAAGCACGGGGAGGCCTACTACTCTGAAATGAAGCCCCTGAAGTCGGAGCTTGCCCGGTTTCCCGGGGATTACCACGCGCACCTGGACTCGCTGAGCAAACCCAGCGAGTACGGCGACCTCAAGTGGGGGTACCAGAGAGCCTCCAGCAGCTCCCCGCTGGATTACTCGTTTCAGCTCACACCTTCCAGAACTGCAGGGACCAGGCGGTACTCCAAGGAGAGTCTGGCGTACAGCGAAAGTGAATGGGGACCCCTGGACGATTATGACCGGAGGCCAAAGTCATCCTACCTGAATCAGACCAGCCCTCAGCCCACCATGCGGCAGAGGTCCAGGTCAGGCTCAGGGCTCCAGGAACCCATGATGCCCTTCGGTGCAAGTGCATTTAAAACCCACCCGCAAGGGCACTCCTACAGCTCCTACACCTACCCTCGCCTGTCCGAGCCTACAATGTGCATTCCAAAGGTAATGCTCCCCGCCTCCTTCCCTCATGCAGGTAGGCCTCCTCCAAGGGGGGTTAGCATGACCTCCCTCTGCAGTCAGATTCTATAGTGCTTGGGTGCCTTTCAAGCAAGAATCCAAGTGGAAAATTCCTGCGTGATCTCCATTCTCTGGATGTAGGTTTTTATTTACTTATTTATTAAATATCTCGGTTTTATATATTTATTTATTTATTTTTGGTTTTGGGGGGTCACACCTGATGATTCTCAGGGGTTACTCCTGACTCTGCAATTACTCCTCTCAGTACTCAGGGGAACCATATGAAGATGCCAGAGATCAAACCCCAGCCGTCTGGGTGCAAAGTAAATACCCTACCCCCTGTACTATCACTCCGGCTCCATGGTGTTCCTTAAAACCCAAAGCCTTTTAGGACCTCCAAAAGGGTTTTGGACTAAAAGCAAAGAATTTATACATTTGAATAATATTCTGATGCACTACTGTATTGTTTGTTCATATAAGGTTAATTTTCTTCAACTGAAAATGAGATAATCCTTTATTTTGAGTTCTTTCTACTCTATTCTAGTGGAAGAGTATATTTTGTATAAAATCTTGGCATAGAAACTGATCTTTTTCAGTTAGCTTTTTATTTTTTTTAAATAATTTTGGTTTTCTTAAATATCTTCTTATTTGTTTCTTTGGAAACAAGTGGTCTCTGATGTACTAATTTTGGGAACTGCTGTTAGAGAAGTAACTGAAGCTAAAAGCACAGACTCCGTAAAAAATACACTGAAGAAATGGCGAAGAAATGGCTAGTGGTTAAATAGCCATGCCCAATATAAGCATATATTTGCTACCTTGTCTGAATAGCAAAATGGAACATTTGGTGATAGACTATTAATTATGAATCAGTTGAAAGAATATAATTATTAGTTGTGTGAACATATATGTTGATGCCAGTGCTCTTTTATCAACAGGTAGTTAGGCTACACTGTAAATTCTGGAAGGCAAGCCTGCCTGCATTTACCTGATTTGTTGATTGTCGATAGATAATATTTTGCTTTGCATATTAGTTCTGATAAATTTAATCCAAAATGTTGAAGAAAAATATGATTTCTTTGTTGCACTTGATATATTACCTTTTTTTTTGTCGATGGTTTCCATTTTGCTTTTTGTTTATTTTTGCTTTGGTTGCCTTTGTTTTGTGTGTCAATTCCAAAAAGTCATCAAAGAGACCATTGTCAGACCATTGCTTGTGTTTTCTAGGATTTTTCTTTGGGGCAGAAGCCTTACACTTCATATATTCTGAGTTGATTTCACATACAGTATAAAATAGAGGTCCAGTTTTATTCTCTAAATGTGGTTATCTAGTTCTCCTAACTTCACTTCTTTGAGCCTGTCCTCTCTGTGGGTTAATTAAGTCAAAAATTAATCAACCACATTCATGTAGGTTTGATATTTGAGTTTGCTATTCTGTCTTATTTGCCTGTATACTTGTCTTTATGCTGACACTATTCTGTTTTGATTAGTATAATTTGTGATTCACTGGAGCCAAGGAACAGGATGCCTCTCTCTGATGCTCTTTCTCAGAATTATTTTGGCTCTTTAAAGTTGAGTGTGTGTGTATGTGTGTGTGTGTGTGTGTGTGTGTGTAAGTGTGCCCTTGCATGCACATATGTGTATATTATATTTGAGCATATGTGTTAGGTGGCTCTTTTAGGCATGATCAGAGAGAAAATTTAACAAGAGATTCTAATGTTTCTGATCTGGCCCAACCAGCATTTCTTTTCAATATCTGGAAAATCAAGAGATTAAACTATTAGTCTTAATTTATGGATTTTAGGCTCTTGGGGAAACAAATGGGATAACCATGTGTTCATAGGCCCCATATTTTTATATAGTGTTGGAAGTAGAACCAAGTGGAGGTAAGGTTACTCTTTCATAAAGGGCCGCCCCTTTATTTATTTTTCCCACTAGCCTAATCCCTAGAGGCATTGGGGATTTACACTGACACCAATAACCCCTGCTCATTTATTTCACATAAAGAAAAACTGAGTTCTAGAAAGTCAAGTGACAAACAAAAAAGTTTCATAGTTGTTACAACAGGCCAAGAATCCACCTGTGGTTGTTCTCCCAGTTCAGTATTTCCCCATTGTACCAACATATTATTTCAGGAGTACTACTGCATTTGCCAATAAAACCCATGCAAAGTCAAAGGTGGTTACTGGCACTTCCAGCTAAGTGAAGGAATGAGAAGAGGATGGAATATGGCAGAGATAGAAAGGAGCAATTTGTTGCCTTCCCAAATTCATCTTCCTACAGACATTGAACTGCCCAGGTTGAGCAGACCTGCCCTGAAATAGTTTTCTCAAATGCAGAAATGATGCAGAAACTCTTGTGACTCCACCAAAAAAAAAAAAAAAAAAAGAAAGAATAGCAACGTCTTTATCCATGGAATCATCAATTGAGAGTTCTTAAGCCTGTATAATTAGGACTCCAAAGGAGCAAGCGGCTGTTCCATATTTCACAGGAGACTTGTGAGAAATTCACGAGAAGGTTTTGTGGGAGGGTAGGAGGTGGAAGGAGGCATGTTAGTAATTAAAACGTTGACTTGATTAAAATATAACATCTCCCTGAAAAGACCTAGATGCCTATGTCTTTAGAGCTGTACTTTAAAAAAATCTACCAATCAGGTTTGGATCTCCTGCCGAGAGAAGAAATAGCAATCACGACTCAGATAATTTGCTTTTGCCTCGTGAAAAAGTCCTAGAGGCTGGTGTCTAATATTCACGTCTTTAATAATTAGAGAATGCATGGAACTTGTACAGGTTTTCAGCTAGAACAAACCAAGGAGAGGAGGGGAGCATGTCTGCCAGTGTGTGTGAGTGTGTGTGGGCATGCTGCTACACACACATTTTGAGCTCAAGAACAAAGGAATTAGTATTAACCTACAGTAAAAACTCCTCCATGGGGCTGGAGCGACAGCACAGCGGGTAGGGCATTTGTCTTGCATGAGGCCGACCCAGGTTCGATTTCCGGCATCCCATATGAACCCCTGAGCACTGCCAGGAGTGATTCCTGAGTCAGGAGTAACCCCTGAGCATCACTGTGTGTGACCCAAAAGGCAAAAAAAAAAGAAAAAGAAAAGAAAAACAACCTCCTCCAATTTTACTTCCTTTCCTGATTTTACAATTGACCTAACAATTTCAGCATGTCATAAAATGTGTAGATACTGGCATCTTCCTCCCTACTTTTAAATGTTTTCTGCTGAGATGAAACAGAGGAAACCTTGGGAGCAGGGGTAAAGGGAGGGAAACTAAACGAAACAAACTCCATTCAAATGCCAGAACTACTCCCTTAGCAAAAAAACAAGATGTGGAGCAAGAAGTCTTGCCCCTTTCCTCCTGCAGAAGGGTCTGCCTTATAGGAGAGACACTGGCTGGCAGATATTGCCACCGTGTATTTGAATTTGCTCATTACAGTGCTCTCCAAAGACCAGGAAGATGCCTGCTTGTAAGTCTTGGTGCTGGCCCAGCAAATCTATGCCTTGTGTTGCCTCCAACTGAAAGCCCTCATCAGAATAGCAATTCAGCCCGTTCACTGAGCACTCACCATGTGCCATACACACAGATTGCCTTGAACGGAATAGTATTGTCATGCAATAATGCTTGTCCCTTTGTAAAGTGAGAAAAGAGGGTCTTTGAGGGGATCAGTAATAACCAGGTCTATGAGGATCAGGAAAACTTTAAATATGTTCCCCAAGGGAATAGGAGCAGCTTCTATGGGCACCTCCCAAGTTCCTTTTAATCCCTGTAGTCATAATGCCCCCTTGAGTTGCAATGTTCTGTGTCATTCTATGGGTTTCTCAACCTTGACACAATCTGTATTTGTGGTTTTACGGATTTGTTGGCGGTGGGGGAGGGCTGTTTTGTACCCTGTAATATGTTTAGCAGCATCCCTAGCCTTGCTCACCAATGCCAACGGCACCCCCACCCCCCCGCCTCATTTGAACAGCCAACTTCTCTCTAGATACTATCAAGGGCTGTATGTCATGGGAGAGGTGAAATATTTTCAATTGAGAACTACTTGCCCATAATTTCCATATAGCAATTACCTTTTTTGGAAGTTTAAGCTAGGTTCTAGATATTGTCTGAATCCTAACTTTGTTATATCTGAGTAACCTTAATTACTTGTCTATTCTTTTGCTTCTTTATAAACTGGGAATGAAGATAGTCCCAGGCTTTTTTTTATTTTGTGAAGGTTAAATACTTTGGCAAGCACAATTGTCTTACATGTCTCATTGTCAACATGTTTGTTTCAGGTTTATAAAAGAGAAACCATATTTCTCACCCATGACAGAAAGTATTTCAGAGGTCAGTTTTTCAAATCAGATTCCCAGGATATAACTCTAGCTGTATATCTTGTGTATGCCTCAATTTCCTCTTTTGTTGAATGTTCAACGTAGGATTTTGAAGCTATCTCAAGGATTTTTTTTTGGAGTGCATATTTTTAAAAAACCTAACATATGGCTAATACGTAGTGCCCGCCCCTATTCCTGGAATATTTCTAGTTGGAAAGCACTTTCACTAGCACTAGCAATAGAAATATTGCTTTGGAAAGCATATACTATATCTGCTAATGGAAAGCACTTACTGTTCTGCTAATGCCACCATAGGAACAACCTGATTGTGTAATCTTTTATGTTCTAGCTGACATTATCTTCACAGCCTCGCTGCAACCTGTAAATTCAGCTGACCTCACTTTGGAGACTAGGGTGACAAAAGAAAGACCAAAGAAGCTGTATATTACCTTCACAAGGCCATGCAAAGCCATAGTGACCCCAGTCTCACCACACCATAGCTCATGCTACTTTTTGGCATGGGAAATATGGACATAAAATTGTCAGACTTCCCATAGGAGTCAGAAACCTTGCAAGAACCGAAAATTTATGCTGACCATCTCCTCAGCACCAGACAGCAAGGTAACCAAAACTGCAGCCCAAGATGTGCCATAGATGAAGGGTTTTAAGCAGAGATAGAGGAGGTAAGAGAAACATGAATGATTTCTGAGGTCTTACGCCTTTCTTCTGGGCCCGCTAATGTATTGGCTTTTAAAATTGCTCAACTCTCACTTTTCTTTCCCTGGAAAGAAAAAGCAGTTGAACCACTGTACTCAGCCTTCTTGAATGATAATTTAATATCCCACTACTGTCCATTGCACTTGTCACACCCAGATTCAACTAAGGTTCTAGAAATGAAATTATACTTTTTTGTGTGTGTGTTTGTTTTTTTTTAATCTACCTAGGATTCCAGAATGACACCTTGAATCTTTTCTTTAAGGCTGCTGGGTAAGGAAAAGTCAATGCAGCATCAATCTGCTAGACTGTACCAGAAAGTAAAATTGAAAGTGAAAGAAATGCTTGTCACTTTCTGTAACAATGAGTATTATTGCCTTTTGGCTTCTTTCTTTCCATGGAGCCTCCAGTAGGATGCTCATTAAGGCTCCCTAAACCTCCAAAGAATAAATTCACAGGAATATTGCTAACATCTGTGCCTTCTGGTGGAAATTTTTTTATGTCATTGGCATATGAATGGACACATCTTCCCATGAATGTTCTAACGATTCTATTTAAATTTGCATCTGGGTCATTATGAGTTTCCCCCCTACCAAATTATAAACAAAGAAATCCTACCTAACATTGTCTGTGCCAAATCTCTCAGAGGACCCTTCATATTTTAGCTATTCTATGGCAACGAATACCATTCCCAGAGGTATAGAACCCCCATCAAAAAGCACTTCAGGCAGTGAGTGACAATGATGGATCAACTCCCAAGGCAGAGTAATCTGCCCTTGAACAGAGAATACTTGCTTTTGAGTTTGGGTTAGCAACTGTTGGGTGTTAATTGGATATACGGATTTGGAGGAATATCCTGAAGCTCTATATTTGAGCATGCTATGGCCAATTTATTCATTTCTAAGTCAGGGAAGTACATGGTGCGTCATATATTATGTCACAAGGTGTTATTTCCTTCATGTTTAAAAAATATCCAGGGAGCTTTCCTTGTAAAATCCTAAACATGGAGAATGGCTATCTGTACATACAATTTGAAACTCCACCACATGTCTGACCATCTGGAGTTTAACTTTCCTCCCAAGGCCCCTGCTTTAGGACCTCAAGGAAACACCTAAATTCTTTAAGTTCTACCAGGACCTGCTAGTGATCTCTACTCACCATATTTTGGAGAACCCAAGCTATTTTACCACAATTGACCCTCAGCTCAGATCATGGGCTGTGTTCCTTTGATATTTGGTGAGGGTGAATGTAAAAAGACTACCAGGTATGGCCACTCCATTTTGCAAATAAACTTACATAAGACGGAGACAATCAACCATAGTTGATCCCATGTCAGAGTTTTGCACCAAGCTGGAACAGCGGTTCTATTTCATTAGGATCCAAGTGAAGATGGAGCAATTCTCTAACTCCCTTCACTCCTAGGGACTCACCAGATCTTGACACCAACCCCCTCAGCACGAAGTGGCATAGTCAGGCATATCAAGGACAGAACCCCTGAGCCAGGGGTCTCGTGCCAAGGCTGGCTGTCACCAAAGGTGGGCAAGTGGGAAGAGCTTCCACCAGCCAGCAGGGTCCATGGCAGGGAAATTCAGAATCACGGAGCACCCTAGAGGGACCTATTCGAATAAACACAAATTCAAGTGACAGGAGTTCCTAAGTCCCCTTCCTCTAGATACTAATATCTAAGACATCCCTGCAGAAAATTCGAATTTTCTATTCTCTCTGTAATTTATACAAGCATATTGCCTTTTCCAGAGGCTGGTTTCTGTTAAATGGGAACAAGAAGTTACCTTTTTCCTTGCTCAAATAGTAGCAATTAGCTACTAACTCTACCCCACTTTTCATGTCTGTAGCTTTGTCTTTGGGAGGTGAGCAGTCTCTTTGTTTCATTATGTTCAGAAAAGCTGTGTGGGAAAAGCTGTGTGAGAGGTTCACACTCAAGAACTGGAACCAGCTGCTTTCCAGACCCTGCAGTGGTGTGAAGTGGAAAGACTCTCATCCTCCAGGGAACATACTGCAGTCCCCATGCTTGGGTATAACACCCCCCCCCCCACACACACACACAGACACACATATACACTCTCCAGCATGATGCTGCCGCACCTGTCCTGTCACTGGTATGGAAAGCCACAGTGACAAAAAGATGCTGCAGCAGGATTCCCCGCCCCCCGCCTTCTTTCTTCTGCCCTGCCCCCACCACATCTTTTTTTTTTCCTTCCAGCCTTGGCATAAAATGGTCAAATGATGTTCTACTGCAGAATTCAATTTCACAGTTCAGTTGGGTCCTTGATTACACTGCCAAATTCAGATTAATGTGCATTTAACTAACATGGATCAGGGGAATTCTGGCTGTCCGCCAGCTGTAATCGGAGCAATTGATAGCTGTGTGGAGTTTGATGCCCTGTCCACCCCAGCGCACCACTGGTGAAATTGATTGATTAAATGAATTCATTGCTATAATTATTTATAATTTTGATACATCACAAGCCTGTGTCTGACCTGATCCTTGGAGATGTCGCACTCATTGTGGCTGGGTAGTCCGGCTGGGTCGTTAACTGGGAATCGTTTATTCATTCCCGTATAATGATTTGCCCCGTTCTTGCTTTTTCTCCTTAGCTTTGAATAAGACATGAGAAATCACACTTTTGTAAGAATTCACTCATGTGGTATACTGAAAGACGTCAGGAAAATGAAAATTGAATGTGTGTTTTTAACCATTTCGAAGAGGCATGATGCCAACCAAGGCTGCTTGCATGCTGTCCCAATTCCTGAGAGATTCCTGTAGAAAGGATTCCTTCTCCCCACATAGCCAGCCTGTAACACTGCAGCTAAGCCGTTTGGAAGCCTGGGTGATAATTTTCAAAATCTATCTAGTCTTTTCTTATTACATCTTCCCATGTGGAATGCCCCCCCTTCACACACACAGACACATACACACACACACACACACACACACACACACACACACACACACTTCCAAGTCTGCAGACCCAGGTCTCATTTCAAGGATCACTTCACAAAATCCCAGGACTGCTCAGTTCTCAGGAATGGGGGAAAAGCCTCTTTTTCCCTGAGAAAACAAAAGTCCCACTGTTTTCTCTCCTGCACAGTGGCTTACATCTATGTATCTGCTCACTGTGCCTTCGAATAAGACCAAGGCTAAACTACAGTACATAGACTGTTTAAGAAATAATTTAGTGGGAGATACATTAATTTATTAAATTTCAACCTTCTTTTTCCCCATTCCATTTCCTCTGTACTGTGGTCTCACTAAATGATCAAAATCTACTGTGCATAGAACCTGAAAATGAGTCTTTTCCCCTTCCTTGAAGATATTGGTAGGAAAGGGAGCAGTCCAAGCTTTATTTCTCTGCAAGCCTTTCTTATGTACATGCCCTTGTGTGTAATATACAAAGTGATAGTTCTGAATGAGTACTTCATTTCTCTTGTACCCACTTCAGATTTAGAGGGTATCACCAAAAAAGACAGTGAAGAACAATTAACTATAATTGTAACATTTCCAAAACCAGGTAAGAGGATGTTATAGAAGGCTTGAGCTTGCTCTCTTTAAAGAACACAAGAACATTTGGGCACAGTTGTAGCGAGCACAAAATTTTATTCTGATGAACGCAAATATAAAAGCAATGAGTTATGTACATAAGCGAACACTTGATTCTCTCATGATTATTCCATATTTTTTAAAACTGATTTTGCTAAGTTGAGTCTGTTAAAAACAAAAACCTAATTTTTTTCTTCTTCTTCCCACTCCCTCAGGCATATTCATCCATCATTTTCTGGTCCAATTCTTACATTTTTGCTCAGGGCTGCTCAGACATCTGTGTCCCTACTGAAACAACCTAACTATAGGCATCACTCCATAATTCCAATCACTGTGCAAACCACAGCTTCTCTAATCACTGAACTGTGTATCTGAGAATTTAGCAAAGGTCCATATTTTAAAGTGGCACTGGTCTGGATTTAATTTCCTAACTCCACTCTTTAGCTCTTGGACCTCTGCCTGACCTACTTACACTCATTGTCCTTTGGTCTCATAATTGGTAAAATGCAACCATTATTATACATATCTCATTGTATAACTTGAGGTTTAAATGTAACCATGAATGTAAAGTGCTTAGAAAAGTCCCTGGTTTAGAGAATGCACTCAGTAGAGTCAAGTAGATTATTACTGTGTGTTGATCCTACTGCAATAGATTTCCAATAGAGCAGTTATTTGGTGGCAGAGGCCAAACTCTGTTTTACAACAAAGCACCCCTATGATTTATCAAGGAGAAAGTACTCTGTCCTTAGTTATGCAAATCAAGAAAGTCACAACCAGTGATAAAAGTACCAAGACAGACAAGAAGGTAGGCCCAGGGTACCAGAGTGCTGTACAATGGTAAGAGCATGTGGGCACACACTGAGCAGAAGAATTGTACCTTTTAGTCTACTTCAGAATACAAAGTCATGTCCCTTCTAATGAGGCAGTTTTACCCACCTGAGTCTCAGTACAATCTATAACTAGACAGAATATACTACTCTCTGGCTCTCAGAATCCAAGAGAAGTCCTTCTGTAGATAGCAGGCTGGCAACACTTACCATCGCAGAACCGACAGTGCTATGAAGACTAAATTGAGCATTATAGTTCTGTGATTTGGTAGAACAGTAAAGTCATTCATGATCTTTCCTTCAACAAGTGAACTATTTGTCTTCATTGTCCTTGAATGGACCGAAGTCAAGGGACAGTAGAAAGAGTACCATGTTCTCTTTAGAGGCATACAGCCATTTCGCCTCTCTGAGCAGTCTACCTCAAATTTGCCTCATTTGGTTCAAAAAACTGTCAGATTATAGTGTTTGCCTTTCATCCATTTCATTTTTAAGAGCTTGTGGATCTTGCTGGAAACCATGAAAGACAATAGCTATTTTGCCCTAAAGACCTAATTTCAAAGCTAGTTTAGCTCTCATGAACAGCTCTACATTATATCTTTGACTGGAGCCTATCCTTTTCATGGAGGTAAGTATCTTTTTCTTTTTGAAAATGTGTCAAGAGCTTTGACGAACAGATTTGGTTATAGTCAATAAAGAAGAAAAATGACCTAATGCAGTGTAGATGTGTGCTTACAATTTCTACAGGACTCAGCTTTCTGATTTCTAATATATTTTTTGGGATAAGTTATACATGCTTGTGAGGAATGAATTTAATTTCACTTCAAGTTCATAATCAAACTGGAAGACATTGGAAAGAGCACACAATGGTACCAGGGTACATTGTGAGCAATAAAGGTCATAAACTCCACTTCCTGTCACACACTGTGCTTGGCTAATCTTGAGCTTAAGATTTTTGAGTCCTGAACTTGTTTTCCCTTTTTTTTTTTTTTTTGGTGGGGCAGCTGGGGTGTGATGGGATTTTTAGTCTTACCTGGTAATTCTGAAGAGTATGTGGTGTTACAAACTCAAACCAAGGTCAGTCACCTGCAAGGATAGACTTTTACTACCTATACTATCTATCCACCCCTGTCTGCCTCTTTTTTAAGAAAAAATTTCCCACATTTAAGGTTCATGATTTCATGGATGAAGAAACGAAGGCTCCAAGGGGCTAAGTGATTTGGCTAAAACCATCAGAATCAGAATTCAAACTTGATTTTGACCCTCTACTCTAAATGTGTTTTTGTATTTTCTCTACTCTAAGTTCTAGCCAGGGCCCCAGCTCAGTAGCTTCTGTCATCTCTGCCAGTTGGTTTGAGGCTGCCTGGCATAAACCACCCAAGTGTGATATTCTCCAACTGAGGCAGTAATGCATGCTGGATGTAGGACTTTCTGGAAGCAATGAAAAATGTGGAAGAACTTCAAATATTTTCTTGGAATGGTGGCAATTTAAGTAGCCCATTGTCACCTTGTTCCTGGGTTGTGGATTCATTTGCTTAAGTAGCAAATACCCTTTGTATGAAGCACACTTTAACTAAAGCTCTGCCCAGAGTTCATGAGTAGGTGAAGATGGCATCCCACGTCTGGCATACTGATGTCCCAGCCATATGGAGTCCTTCATTTCCTCCTGTTTCTATGTACCAACACTGCTTTTAATTTTTTTCCTAATGCAGTGGTTTCTAGTTAAGGGACATTTAGCCCATATGCCAGGGTCATTTGGCAATATATCAAGATGTCTGTGTAGATCATAACAGGGAAGAGTCGATACTATGGGCATCTAGGTAGTAGAGCCTAGGAACGCTGTTAAATAACTAACAACAGAGAGCCTCCTATAATATCACAGAATTATGTGGTCCAGCAATTGAAGAGTTCTGCTGTAAGAGTTTTCTCCTTCCCCTGGAGTCTGCTCAACCCAGGGAAGGTCAGGCCACATGCACCAGAGAATTAATACCTCTAGGAACAGATGTTAACAGTTGTTAGAAGGCGCTGGTTCAGCTCTCTGGTCCTCAGATGAAACACTTTTAAGATGCTCATCTCCCAGGATTCGGAGTTAACAAGTGGGGTTAAGTTTCATTTGCTTCAGTGGTAATTTGCTTTGTGTTTGTCAGAGTTGACTAAAGAAATAACACTAACATGGTATGTTTATGTGTATAAGGTGTGTGTGGGTAGGTGGGAGGGATAGAGAATGAGAACTGAAAACAAGAATGTGAGGAATAGATCTATTCAAGATTGTGAAGGCTGGCAGTTCTCATATATGCCAGTCTGCCTGGCAATCTGGAAATTCTACCATGAATTGATAGTGTGCTCGAGGCAAAGACTACTCCTGTTTTTGTGATCAGTCTTTATCTTCAAGGGATTGGGTACCATTTAGTCATATTATGAAAGGTAATCTGTTTTATTCAAAGTCTAAGGACAAATGTGAATTGTGTCTCAAAAATACCTTTGCACATATCTGAACTAGTTTTCACCAAGTGATTGGGTAGTATCACCCAAACATGTTAGACATTATGTTCTAGAATTCATTTTCCTTTCCCTATCTCATTTCATAATCACCTACTACTACTTAAATTTGAATCCATATTTTCTTCTAGACATTTAATAGGAAAGGAGAAGGAGGAAACACAAAGAGGCTCTGAAGAGAAGTTAGAGTGCAGATAAAGGGTGGTGGCAGAAGCGTCCTAGACTCAAGATGTAGACTGCACTCCCCAGTTGGATATGCAACAGTGCTTTCATCAGAACTGCAGTGGGTTGATTCTAACCAACTAGCCTGTGACATTGGGTTGCAAAATGTGAATATTTCCTGTCCATGTTTGTCTTCCCAGGTGGATTATGATCGAGCACAGATGGTCCTCAGTCCTCCACTGTCAGGGTCTGACACTTATCCCAGGGGCCCCTCCAAACTACCTCAAAGTCAAAGCAAAGCAGGCTATTCCTCAAGCAGTCAGCAGTACCCATCTGGATACCACAAAGCCACCCTCTACCACCATCCATCCCTGCAGAGCAGCTCGCAGTACATCTCTACCGCTTCTTACCTGAGTTCTCTCAGCATCTCATCCAGCAGCTACCCACCACCCAGCTGGGGCTCCTCTTCAGATCAGCAACCCTCTAGGGTGTCCCATGAACAGTTTCGGGCTGCCCTGCAGCTGGTGGTCAGCCCAGGAGACCCCAGGGAATACTTGGACAACTTTATCAAAATTGGAGAAGGGTCAACTGGCATTGTGTGCATTGCAACTGAAAAACACACAGGGAAACAAGTGGCAGTGAAGAAAATGGACCTCCGAAAGCAACAGAGACGAGAACTGCTTTTTAATGAGGTAGATAGTGTGTTCGCATTATATGTTATTTCCTATGCAACAATTCTTTCCCATTTCCAAAATAATGCATGTACATTTTAGGAAATTTGAATACCCTGAAAATGTGATTACGGCAATAATCCTCCTCCCAATCATTCCTTCTGCTCTTTTTCAATGCAGATATGACTGCTAACTTTATAAAGTACTTCCTGTGTGTCAGCCTCTATACTAAGATTAATCAGATTTTATCTCACAAAAACCTTCTAGAGGCAAATAGAGGTTGTCACCATTTTAGCAATAAGAAAGCCTAGACTGAGAGAAATTGTTTAACTAGCCTCAGCTCACACCACAAGTTGATATGAGAGTTAGAATTAGAATTCTAGTGATTCCAAAGGCTCATGCTACATTATCTTTGTGAGTCTATGTATATTTTACTCTATTTTGATACCCTATAACCTTTGTGCCTGTTTTTTAATCATAATAAATAAGATAACTTAGCTATGGACTATAAATGTATTTTAGTTTACAGTGGACTTTAATTTTTTTTTTTACTTGTAGAGCCAAAGAGATAGTACTATAGGTAGTGTGCTTGTCTTGCAGGCAGATAATCTAGGTTCTATACCTGGTACCCAGGCACTTCCAGGAGTAATTCCTGAGCAGAGAGCTGGGAATAAGTTCTGAACATCACTAGGTGTGGCCTGAAAACTGAACAGAATTTCTTATTCTGGAACTAGGGGACAACTCTATAGTAAAGGACACTTGTCTTGCATCCTCAGGAAACTGAGATTGAACCATGTCAACACATGACTCTTTTTGTACCAAGTGGCTATGGTGGTCCACAGTACCACCAAGTCCAGGAACTACTATATTCCTGGCCCAAACATTGGATTTTCTGGTCTAGTAGGCAGAGTTGCAAGAGTGACTCCTAGGCTCACTTCCTATCTGCTTGAAAGTCCTCCCACCCACATACACCTCTAATTTTTTTCTAATTTTAAAAATTATTTGCTTCTCTTATAGAAAATTGCCCATAATTCTGTGACTAATGATAACCTATACCAAATTTTAATATTTTCCTTCCATGTTTTTTTCTATTGGATAATTGGAATGTAGTGTTGGTTTCTAGAAGATTTTTATCAAGTTGAACCTCACCGATAGTTCTATTTGATCCTCATTAGCATTTGGACACTTGTTAATCTGAGAGACATGAATGCATGCAATTGCTTTAATTAGCATTTTTATTACAAGGAGTCTAAATTGACTTTTGCATGCTTATAGTCTTATTATTTTCATTGACTCAAATCATTTTCTCCATTTTCAGTTAGGTTAGTAGCATTGTTTAACTAGCCTCAGCTCACACCACAAGTTGATATGAGAGCTGGAATTAGAATTCTAGTGATTCCAAAGGCTCATGCCTCATGCTAGATTGTCTTTGTGAGTCTATGTATATTTCTAGCATTGTAGCATTGATTTGTGAGTACTTTGATACATTAGTAATAACCCTCTTCTATATTCTTGATGCACTTCTTTTTCTACTTTCTCATTTATCCTTTCAAACTAGTTTATTCTTTGAGAGTTCTAGAATACTCAGAGGCAGAAAACATGAGTTCTTGTGTCCAGAGATAGCATCAATTTGATGATATTGTAGGAGTCTTGGAGGCAGAGATAAGCTTTTGTGGATGGGGAATCTAAGTGTTAAAGTCATCAAATCAGTATTCCAATGTTAAATAATGTAATTCTCTTTGAAGGTGTCTCTTCCTTTTGCATCTCATCATATGCCCCATGTCATAGAAAAATATAAAATACATATAGAAAAAACTATATAAATTCAGTTTACTTTGACTTTGCATCTCTTCTGTGAACCAACATTGATCTCTGACCTTTCTACCTCCCACAGGTAGATTTCATTTCTTTTGCATGTTTACACAGAGTGCCAGATTATTTGACCTCACCTTCTCAGTCCACAGTTCCTGCTTCCTGGAACTTTCATTCACATCACAATTCCAAACTGCATCCTGTCATCGAGCGGGCACCAGTAATGTCTCTCATTGAGAGACTTATTGTTACTGTTTGGCATATCCAATACGTATCAAGAAATATAATACGGATTAACAACTCTAGCATCATTGCCCCCAAAAGTAACCATTAGTGGACAAAGGGCAGCAATTCCTGGAAGCTCTCTCCAGTTACTTTTATGCATATGTCATATTTGTTTTTACCATTATAACATCTATTTTGCAACCAGTGAAAACTTCTCTCATGTTCCACTTAAGTCTTTTCCCAAGTAAAGTCAGCCCCATAAGGCTCCACCCCTACTAACTTATTTTATCCATTTATGAGATCCACTTAGTTTTCACTCACTTGCCATGAGCTTTAGAGTATGGGTAGTTTTTTCCCAGAACAGTCAACAAATTTTTCTTTTGAATGCAATTTTGCCATGTTTCTACCTGTTCTCACTCCTTATTCTGCCCCACCAATCCTCTTCCTCCCCAATCCCCGGCTGACCTGCTATTTTCTCCCAATTTAATAATTTAGTTCCTCATATTTCTACCTGCCCACAATTCTTTTTGAGTCTGTAGTATGTTTATAAATAAATCTTTCCACAATCAATACTTCTCAAACAGTGTACTCACAAATGTAAAAAGTGTCTTTCTATTTACCCAGGTTGTAATAATGCGGGATTACCACCATGACAATGTGGTTGACATGTACAACAGCTACCTTGTCAATGATGAGCTCTGGGTAGTTATGGAATTTCTGGAAGGTGGTGCCTTGACAGACATTGTTACTCATACCAGGTACGTTTCTTTATTATTCAGACAAATAATTGAAGGGACCATATTCTTTCCCAGGATGAGGTCTCAACAATATTTTTGTTAGTTCTTTACATATTGTTTCTGTTGTTGTTGTTGCTATCGTTGTTGCTTTTTTTTTGCCATAACTGGCAATGCTCAGAGATTATTCCTAGTTCTGCACTCAGGAATTAATCCAAGTGGTCAGTGCTCTGGGGATCACATGGGATGCCAGGGATTGAACCCAGGTCAGCCACATGCAAGGCGAATACCCTATCAACTCTACTATACTCTGGTCTTGTCTTTTCATATTGTAATCACTTCAAAGTCAAGGAATATAATAGCACTTTTCCTCTATTTTTAAAAATACCTATTATAATTTCATTTTATAGAGTTTATTAATTAAACTTATATGCTCTTTGACTTTTAGAAATTTATTAATGCTTGTTGATTTTATTTATTTTTGAAGTCATACACAACTGTTCTGAAGGCTTACACCTGGCTCTGCACTCAGGGTTCACTCGTGGTGGTGTTGGGAGTTCACATGGGATACTGGGAGTCCACATGGGGTACCAGGGATTGAATCTTGGTAGGCCACATGACAGCAAATGCCTTAGCCACTGTACTACCACTCTGGCCCAATGCTCATTGATTTTAAACCAACATGCTAAGAATGAAATTTTTGACTTTAAAATTGTTTATTTCTTCATAGAGTTTTTCATTTCCTTATATATTTCTAAATAATGTATTTTTTTAAATTTCTTTAAGACTTTTAAAGCTGATCTTCATTCTCCTGAGTTGCCATGACATTAATATGTTGTTATTACCAAGGATATCTGGGAAAGAATAGGGCAATGAAAGATAAGCCAGGGTTTACATCATAATAACAAAACCACATAGGTGAAAAAAAAATTTAATTCTGCTTTTGCATGTAACAGTAGTTAATTACCATTGCTGTCCCAGTTACTTTCATGATGTATCCACTGATATTATTTTATCAAGTGTTTATTCATTACCTTTTTATGTGCCAGGTTGAGGGCATTTTTGTGAATATCATTTCTTTAAAATTTTTTTATCAAATTGTGGTAAGATAGACAGTTATAAAGTTATTCATATTGGGTCTCAGTCATACAATGTTCCAACACCCATTCCTTCACCAGTGCACATTCTCCACCACCAATGTTCCCCGCCACCCCACTTTTAGTCTGCATCTACAATAGGCACTTCTCTTTCTCTCTCTTTCTCCTCTCTCTCTCTCTGTCTCTCTTTCTCTCACTCCCTCTCTCTCTCCCATTCTCTCTCCCTCTCTCTCTCCTTTTGAGCATTATGGCTTGTAATACAGGTACAGAAAGGTTATCATATCATACCTTTTACTTACTTACTTTCAGCACTTAGTTCTTGTCCAAGTGCCAGATTTTTCTAGAGTGCTAGACATATAAAAAAGCATGCAAATGATAAATTTCACATATATTCCCTCAGAGAAGTCACAGATTAGAAATTATAACTATATATATTATTATGTACTATAATGCCTGTGTAGATGTAAAAGATATGTAAGTAGTAGCATAGATGAATATCTGAATATCTATCTCTGTTGAAATTCAAGAAAGATTTTCAGTATAACATTATATCCGAGATGTGTTTTGATACATAGGACTTTATTGAGAGAGAAAGTAATGAAAGCATTGAAGCAGAAAAAGAGTACATGATAAGAAAGTGCTCCTCAAATTTTAATATGCATGAGACTACCTGTCAGTCTTATTACAGTCCCAGATTTAATAAGGAGAGATTGTAAAACTATTGTAACAATCTCCCATGTGATGCCACTACTATTGGTCTATGGAAAACACCAGAAGATGAAAGGTCAAAGAAAAGGACATCCTAAAAAGCACTTTACAATTGGAAAACTTTATCTTGCTGATAAATTATATATCAGTTGATGTTGTCATGAACAAAAGTCATTGAATAGCTCATTTCTTGCTTTGGGAAGCTTTAGGTAGCTACTCATGTCTCCCTAGCATTCTTGGTTTGTAGAGGTTCTTTTCCATTCTTTCTTTCAGCTGCTTAAAAGTTAGCTTTTTTGGACTCCATTGTGATTTCAATTTTTCTCCATGTGATTTTTTTCAAACAATTTCTCCTTAAAGGTAGAATATAACTTGTGAATAAGAAGGATAAGTATTGTGCATCAAGGAATGTGTATGAAAATCTGGAATTTGAGAAAAAGATTTTTTTTGGGGGGGTCACATCTGCTGGTACTCAGGGTCTACTCACACACTCATCAGGAGTCTTTCCCAGAAGTACTGGCTGTGCATATGAGGTACTGGAAACTTAACTTGAACTTCCTGCATGCAAATGAACGTCATAGTTTTGAGCTATCATCTTGGCCCAAGAATTCAGAGGACTTCCAATGACCAAGGTTCAATAAATGGTTTATTGAATGATTACTTGATTGGCTGATAAAACATCTAACCTTTTGATACCCGTAATTTGGTTTGGTGATGAGAGCATAAATATCTTACGGAAGCTTGATAGAAATACAGAATCTCAGGATCTACTCAGACCCCAGAAATGAGACTCCTTGCTCTATCCAAATGCTTGATTATTCTCTTAGGCATATTGAAGTTTTAGCCTTACCTAGAATTGTGTAAATTTTATCCTCCTGATTTTTAGAAAACACAGGTTTCCAAAAGTATCAGGTACTGCCATGTTCTTCATATATTAACCCATGTAACCTCCAAAGTTTAATAAAGTAGATGTTGATGTGTCTGTCATATACTAAAGCAACAAATTTTCAAAATTTTTAAATTTTCAAAATTTTCAAAAGTATCTGTTTTTTTAAGATCACACATTTAATCATTACAAGGAATGGAGGATTAGGATATGAAGTTTATTTCAGAACTACGTTATCTTTGCCCCATATGAGACTTCTTCCTTATATAAGTCAAAAAGCACTTTCTAAAGTTGATCCTATACATTTCAAGAATCAATTAAGAATCATAAATAACAGTTGTCACACATTCTAGTGAAATATGATCTCAGCTTGTGGTTGGAGCTCAGGTTCAATTATCTTTGGCAATTGTTGACTTGGAAAGAATCTTTAAGCCTGAGCTCAATCATTCAAATCTCATGGAATCTTAGAAGAATCTCAAATGGTGATTCTTGATCCTGAGTAATTCAGAATATTCTTGACTTTGTCCTGTTGTTGCTGCCCCATGCCTCTGAAGGATGTACTTTGGACACATGAAAATTGGCATCTGAAAGCAGTCCAACACGAATAATCAACCTGCCAACCACAAAGTTAAAAACACAGAATTTTTAGGTTCATACTTCATTTCCAACAAACATCTTTCTTTGGCCTGCCTTTTTATTTATTTATTTATTTTAATTTTTTTATTGAGTCACCATGTGGAAAGTTACAAAGTTTTCAGGTTTAAGTCTCAGTTATACAATGCTCAAACACCCATCCCTTCACCAGTGCACATATTCCACCACCAAGAATCCCAGTATAGCTCCACACCGCACCCCCACACCCCTAGCCCCCCCACACCCCTAGCCCCCTCACCCTTAGCCCCCCCCCGTGTAACTAATAAATTTCACTTTACTTCCACTTTGATTGCATTCAATATTTCAACAAAACTCACTATTATTGTTTGGAGAGTCTCTCCCCTAAAGTCAGACCTGCTGAAAAGGAAGCATTAGATAATTTGTTTTCCGTTGCTGAGAATGAAGAGGTATGAAGTCGAGTGACCACACTTATGGCCTGCCTTTTTATAAGACTAGTTTACAACTATTGGAATCCTTTTGCAAAGAAGGGCACCTTCAATTATTGGTCAAATGTCTATTTCCTTGGGTTTTTAATTCAGATTCTAGTTTGACTCTGGGTTAGCTTGTATTAATAAAACAAACACAAATTCAAGGTTATCCATTCATTGTCCTAAGGAGCTAATTTAGATTCACGGAATTTTCCAAGTTAATTGTTAAATTTTGGTGCTTGTCATTTAGACCCACTGTTTCTCCTGAAGTTGCCTCTATTGGTATGATGTCTTTATTTTTTATTTTAAAATAAAAATCTAGCCACATTTGCTATCTAATTTGGGCATATCTCACATACCTCTGTAATAGGAAGGCAGGGGGACTATTATACCTAATGAGTTAGGCAGATCCCTAACAAAGTCATTTTGAGGACAATGAGCAACCCCTTGTTTTCAGAGGACTTCCAATGACCAAGGTTCAATAAATGGTTTATTGAATGATTACTTGATTGGCTGATAAAACATCTAACCTTTTGTTATTCATAGTTTGGTTTGGTGATGAGAGCATAAATATCATATGGAAGCTTGATAGAAATGCAGAATCTCCAATGGTTCTTCCCACCTAGATTCCTCAAGACCTAAAATATTTTGCTCACTAGAAAGTCTATACTCAGCCAGAGTTCAGCCTTAAAGAAAATCATTGTTCTTCTTATATCCAAGATAAGGAAAGGGAGACCCAGTAAAGCTAAAAGATTTGCCCAAAGCCAGCTAATGACCACATCTAGAACTTCAGGCTACTTACTCAGTGTGTTATCTTCATAGGACCCTGGGGATTTATCAGTAGCTAAATAATTTTCTATAAGAGACCAAAGAAACACATTCAAGTTAATGACTAAGAAATAAACATTAGTCTCTTCCCTTCATCTTATATTTGACTCATGTGATCTTTGATAGCAAGCCTCACAGGCTAAGAATCAGATACCAAAAACTTTCTCTTCCTTGCTAACAGATTTTTCTATGCATGGACTATAAAGCACGGTCCTCTCTTGATGTTTTCTAAGATGTTCTTAAACATGTCTTTGCTCCACACATGTTGTTTCCTTTTTAGAATGAATGAAGAACAGATAGCTACCGTCTGTCTCTCAGTTCTGAAAGCTCTCTCCTATCTTCACAACCAAGGAGTGATTCACAGAGACATAAAGAGTGACTCCATCCTCCTGACCAGTGATGGCCGGGTAAGACTTTCACATTTGGCCCCCTCCACAATTTACCTTGTCACTTCATCTGTCATAGGCATTATCCTCCTAAGAACATTTCCTCATAATTATAGCTTTACTTAGTCATAGTCACCCACTGTCCTCCCAGAAGGCTTACAAAGAGGATATTACCATCCTCTGTGTCATCTTGTTAGTCAGAATTACCTGTGACCTGAATTTGATGGGTAACTTTTTGCTATAACAATGAGGGTAGGAAGTAATAGAGGCAGAATTTGTTTTTGTTTTTCTGCCATCTTATTTTGGTTGGAGGAGGAAGAAGAACTTTTCTAGGGCTATGTCATGCCCCCAACTCACCAATCATGTGACTGTGTATTTGCTGTATCTCATTGAGTCCCTGTAGGAAATAGATGACAAACACTATAAAGAGAAATTTGATGAATCGATAAATGTGCTAAAGATAAGTGCACAGGGCTTAGTATGAAGGGTTCTAGAAGAGAATTTCACTTTCTATTGTGGCAAAGCAGGGAACTGGTTACTGGAATCTGAAATAGAGATTGTCCTATGAAGAAGGATGCCTACAGGAGTTCTGAAATTTCATGGGAGCCAGACCATAGTGAACTTGCAGGACAGGATTTATATAAAAAATACATTGATTTTTCAAGAGCTTACAGAAAGAGAATAGATCTGGAAGAGTAATTAGAAGATATCTATCATACAACTGTATTTCAAGATTCACATTTCTTCATCTGTCATCACTGTAACATACTTAATAGATTCTGCTGAAACTTAGCAGCCACTCCAAGGTACTTGTGAATATAAAATACAACAGCTAAGATATGAATGAGCCTACATTCTAAGGAAGGCTCAACTAGATGGAAGACTTTTGAGGTTTAAATTCTTACCATTGAGGCCCTTTTATGCTCTTCAAACTCCCACCAGAAGTAACTGCCTAAAAGGATTGGAGTCTTTTGTCCCTTTGATGTAACTGTCTTTTACAATCTAACAACTTCAGCCACATAGAAATTGTTCGTGTCACATCAAAATCTGCATAGAGGGTAACCATAAGAAAGTGTCATATCAAAATGATCAGAGGATAATCAGAAGAATGTCCAAGCACTTGCTTTTTCTTTCATATTTTTGAAAATATTGCAAATTTTATTGTATAAAATTGATTTAATTCATAAAAGCATAAAAGATATGTTCCTTATTAAAATATAAAGTATATAATATAAATATAAAATATATCATAATATAATAATAAAATAATATAAAGTATGTAATATGAAGTATAAAATATTACTCTTAATCCAGTTTTCCATTTCCCTTATAATTTCATTATATTTAATGTATACATTATTTTCAAACTTTGGATTATGTTTAGTAGGCACAATTAAATTCTCCTTTTTGCTCGGCAGTAGATAGCAGATAGTTTTTGCTATATAACAAACCACTCAATACCAATTAATGTTTTAAAATGACAACATTTGTTTGTTAATTATTCTGCAAGTTGGTGTTGCATTGATCTCAGCCGGGACAATACATATCTGCCCAATATGGCATTAGCTAAATTCACTCTTGTATTTGGGACCAATCAGTCTAAAGTAAACAGCTTCACTCATTGGCTTGAAACTTGCCTTGAGCAACAGAAGTAACAATGAAATTTATCATTCATATTCCTGAGACTAGCTTTATTCACCTGGTATGTGTGGCAAGGCTGATAAAAGCATCAAAACTTCGAAACTCTGCCTGTACTGTGTTTGCTAAAGTCCCTTTGACCGAGTTAGTCACGTAGCCAAGCTGAGGCATAAGGAGTAGGAAATAGACATTAACTCTTGGTGAGAGAAGATTGATGGTCACATTGCAAAGTGATGATAGATTCCAGAAGAGGAAGAATTGTGTCTATTTTTGTACAATTTACCATAAAATTGGGAAACTGATGATAAAGAACTAGAATCCTTCCCTGCTCTGACTCAGGAGTCACCAGCAATTATGAGCGCAATTTACAAATCACTGTGCTTTCCTGCACCGTGACGTAGCACAGTGGTGTGCAGATTTATCTCTATGTTTAGGTACTTACAGAGAAGTCTAAGCTAGTCAATTTCAGGTCAGAGTTTATGTTGCTTGAGATTTAAATTGAATGTTCTGTGCTATATGTATATATCAGATGTTAAAGCCAGACATGCGATTAAGATAATAATTCATTGTTTCAGCATATTAGTTAAATATCTCTTCTTCCCACAATGTCCAAAAGACTATAAAATCACCCAGTTTCATTCTCAAGGGCAGAACCTATATTCCAAAGATAATCTACATTTACCCATGTGCTCCACAAAAGATCAGAGGAGCAGATATTTCGTATTGTAATTGATTTTTGTCTTAATAATTTGTTCACTCCTTCATTCAAAAAATGCAACTACATGTCTGTGGACCAAGACAGATCTTACTCCTAAGTCTAAAGAAGGCAAAACCACTACTTTCACTAAGCATAATTAGGGTATGGGCATGTGATAATAAATAGATTAAAACGTAGCACTGGAGCATTATAGCACTGTCGTCCTGTTGTTCATCGATTTGCTCGAGTGGACACCAGTAACATCTCCATTGTGAGACTTGTTACTGTTTTTGGCATATCGAGTACGCCATTGGTAGCTTGCCAGGCTCTGCCATGCGGGCAGGATACTCTCGGTAGCTTGTCAGGTTCTCCGAGAGGGACGGAGAAATCGAACCCAGATCTACCGCGTGCAAGGCAAACACCCTACCCACTGTGCTATTGCTCTAGTCTCAAGGTCAAATAGATTAAAAACAAAACTAAGATAAATAAAAGTGATTACATTCTAAAATTTTTATACTTAATTTAAACAATACATGGAATTGAAGACTGTTGAGGGGAAGACAATAGGGCTCGGTTATAGTCCACAAAGACTCCCCTCATTAGGTGGTACCTATGGATATCCAGAAATGAGAATATTTGAGGAGGAAAGAACAGATGCTGTATTGTAAAGATCTTTATTTAGGAAGGGTTGCTGCCAAACAACCCTCTGGGGCTTGGGGCCTACTCCCAGTGATAACAAAAAAGACAGTATTAGGGCCCCTGAATAAAGAACTCACTGTTCAGGACCTGCTTGGACAGAGACCACCAGGGCACCCCAGAAGTGCTCTAGGGATCACCAAGTTTATATTTATCAGTGCTTGGGGATGGGGGGCATAAGTTTCCAGAGGTTGAACCAGGGTCCCATGTTTGCAAATCATGTGCCCTTGACCCCTATGTGCTCTCCAGCCCCTCTGATGCTATTCTTAAGTAAATAGAGACTTTGATATGTTAAACAGTGTGTTGACAATTGATCTGAACTACACCTGACCTCTAGCTCTACTCCCTTCCCTGTTCTTATATAAAGGTTACTTTTCTTGGGTCACATGAAAGTCAGGAAACCCTCTCTTTAGTCCATTTTCAATAGAGCAGTACCATTTTGAGTAAATTGCTACTTTATTCTGCACCTCCCAAAATTACAGGGAGGCTCACTGAAATGTCCCAGTCATACCAGTTTGAACACTCTGATGCACTCCTCTTGGAATCGACAGCTAAAGAAATGGCCCTCAAGTTGGAGGTACCTTAGTTTGGTCCCTTATGTGACTTTCCACAGTTCCTTTGTCCCTAGGTCATTTCTCTCCTTAAAATAAAATTTCTCAAACTTTAGTGAGTAGAACCACAGAACTTAGCAAACAATACATTCCGAAGCCCCACTTCCAGAGACTGATTTGGTCAAGTGGGTGGTGCTCAAGACTCTACATTTCTAACAAGTTCCTACAGGGTCTAATGCTTCACACTTTGAGTACCCTCTCCCTAAAGTACCCAGAAACCTGGCACAAAAGCAACCATCTTTTTGATTGAGCTAAACTTAGAGCAGATGCAAGAATTGTTTTGAGTCCACACAATTTATACAAGACTTCTATTCCATTTTAAACCTAGAGCTGTCTTATGCATATACTGCCTACTCCCCCAGCTCACTCTTGACGTTTCTGTGAGGTCCCTGAGTTTAACCCGGTCACAATAAGATGAAGAAGGTCTCAGGATTAAAGACCAGTTTTGTCTGAGCCTCAAGTTGTAGGTTCTTGTCTGATCTCCTCTGCAGTAAGTCGTGTTTCTTCCTTGAGGCAAAGAGACAATGTACTACCCCAGTTCTCTTAGCCTAACTACTTTACTGAAACAAAGGTGGTTTCCCAAGTAGCTAAGTTGTACAATTCTATCTAGTAAAGGCACAGCTTAGAGTCAGTTTGACTTGCTTGTAAGATCAGCCTACAATGCTTTATTATACTCATTACTTGAGTTCTCATTATCTACTTGCAGATTTATTTGGATGAATGTTGTGGGCAATTATGGTCTTTTAGAAAATTGTCTCTTTTGTGTACTTAGAGGAGTAAAAATCATGCGGAAGCACTTATACTCCTACAACAGAAGAGCAGACCTAGCTTCTGAGTATTGAGTTTCAATTTCTCATTTTACATTTTGTCAGAGAGATAATTATTAGTCTGTCAGATTTTGGAGTTTTTTATATCTGGAAAGAGAAAAGCATACTAGAGTTTTTGAAATAAAAAAAAAATCCTGCCAGTTCCAACCTGCTAGTGCCTTCACCTCCTTATATCATTCAGGATTCTCATATTTATAGACAAATGGATTTAATTTTAAAAAATTATTCCTCTTCTGCTGTATTGCAGGGTTGCAGTGCTACTCACACTTGAGCTTTGGAAACAACTATATGCACACACACAGGCACACATATACTCACACATAGTTAGAATTTCTGTCTCTCATACCAAACCTAATCTTCCAAAGTATCTCCATTAGCAGTATTTTTTAAGGCACACTATTTTAACTCAGTCTATTACATTTAGTTGACTCGACTAATTTAAGAATTGTCATTCATCGATCAACCTCATTTTTATAAGGTTTACCTTTCAAATCTTAATCTCCAATTTGGCCACCACCTACTTTCTCTTCCCACCTCCCACCCCCATCTTTCTCAAGATGGATTCTGGGAAAATAAGAAGCAAATGCAACTTATGAGGCCTCTTGATAAAAGAAATATGACCTACCCTCTGCTATTTTTTCCGGTCTGTACCTTGACACAGCTGGCATTTCTGCTACCTGGACTGATAGCAAGATTAAAATAGAAGAGCCCTTCAATCTTTTATCCTGAAAGTTTTTTAGGATAAAAATTGCGTGCTAGATTTTTTCAGGAGAACAACTCTCCTGTATTTCACAGCTCCAGTCTCTTGCTTTACGTCTTGAAAAACATCCTTGAGTCTATATTCCCCCGTGAAGCAATTCCTCATTTACTTACCAAAATTTCGAAGAGCTTCACTGCAAAAAAGGCAATAGACGTGTTGAATTTGATTTGCACACGTGGCCATGTTTAGCCAATATTCACTAGTATATACTACTATCGTGAAAATCGCAATATTTTCAAGCTTGTTGGTCAACAAATACTATTTTAAGTTACTGAAGCATTCCCCATTACCACATTGTTGCATGAAGTGATATCAGTCAGTCAGAGGCGCAGAGATAAGACACGCAAGAGAAATGTAGAAAGCACGAAGGGTCACAGCATCGCTCTGGCTCATGATGAAGAGCGACTGACAGAGGTCTTCTTTTATTCTATTTTTTTATCAGTTCCATCCTAATGACTTTATCACAAAGAAAGAATTCACTAACGAGAGTACAGTTATTGGATAAGCATTCATGAAAAGAACATCAGGGACACATTGTCTTGTCAAAATTATGTTATAATGATTAAAACGTCAGAGAAATATATGGAGCTGGACACGTAGCCTCTACAGACTATGTCCCCCACATTCTTGTGATCAGTTACATACACACACAAAAAAAAGACTCATACTGATACTTAAGGATCAAACCAAATTAAGGATGTATAAGAGAAGGGGACATTGCTGCTCTGTACTGCTAAGATAGTGTATGATCCAGTGGGCGTATGAGAGCATGCTGCACTTTCCCAGGTCAATCAGACTCACACTCCTTAGCTTGCCCACTTAACTCAAAGTGGGGCCTCAATTCTGCTCAGGGCACTCCTTGATATCTGCATTTATATGGTTCCAGATGAAATATTAAAAGTCATGAATTATTGTCTCTGAACACAGACACATATGGATTTTCCTCCCCCTTGGTTGTATTAGACTATACATGCCACTTAGATACTTTAAAAATCCATGTCCTGAGCTGGAGTGATAGTACAGTGGGTGGGTAGGGCATTTGCCTTGCACGCGACTGACACGGGTTTGATTCCCAGCATCCCACATGGGTCCTCTGAACACCGCCAGGACTAATTCCTGAGTGCAGAGCCAGGAGTAACCCCCGTGTATTGCTGGATGTGATCCAAAAAGAAAAAAAATTCATGTCCTTTCTATCTAAATTAGTAAAAAATGCTATTTATTTTTTTCTGAAAATAATGCCAGGCTAAAAAATAATGGACTCTAGGATTTTTACTTCTCTAAATTGTAGAGTCCTTTTTAAATATGGTAATAAGGATTTTAGACCAGCAGGACTACTTTCTTCATACCACATGGCAATTATCTTATCTTAGATATCTAATTTGGTGGAGGAGGCATATCCAGCTATGTGTGAGATTTTTTTCTGACTCTGTGCTCAAGGGTCACTCCTGATAAAGCATGGGGGACCAAGCATGTACAGGGGAGTCAAACCTGGGTTGACTGAGTGTAAGGCAAGTGTCTACACTATACTATCTCTCTGTTCTTGGATTTCATTCTTGATATGTTAAACATATATATGTATATATATATATGCTAAAATTAAGAAAACTATCTCTCCACTAAGCCATTTGTCTTTTGCACTGCACCTGAAGTAATGCAACGCCTCCTAGTCCTGCCAAAATCATCACTAGCCTTAGTATGATTATAAAGAAGTTTATGAACAAAAACATAAAAAAACAGCATTTTATAATGAAAAGAAAAGTTATCTCCATTTCATCTGTAATCCAGTTTTGAATCTTGAGATATCTGTATTCAGTAAGTTAGTTTCGGATAAAGTTTCAGAAAAAGCACCACTGCTTTTTTATCACCTTTTTATCATCTTTTATATATGATTTGTCATGATATATGCCTGTCAATATAAAATAAAAATCATTCTAGTCAGCTATGTTTTTGTCAGTATCTATTATATATCAAGAAAGAATGAATATGTGACACCTCACAGTTAAAATGTGAAGATTTGTGTTAGTGATAATACAGTGAGTAAAGTATTGTCTTGCATGTGGCTGACCTTTGATCTCTGGCACCATATATGGTCCACAAGCCCTGTCAGAAAGGATTCTTAAACACTAAGTCAGGAGTAAACCTTAAACACCACCTGGTATGCCCTCCACCCCACCCAAAGAAATTAAATGGCAAAGAGTTTAGATTTTCAAGTCTGAGAGGAAATTTCATTACTAGATAAGAGTTCAAGATTTAATGGTGTGTCATTTTAAAATCTGCATAAGAAACCATTAATAATATTATAGATCATAATATCTCAACTTTTAAATTTGTTTTTAATTATTAAAAGAGGTCAAGGTTTGGTGAATGGTGTAATTATCTCATATTTGTAGAGGTGATCAGTATGAACTCCTGAGGAAAAAAATCTGAAGGAAGTAAGAATGGATTGAATCCTTGTATTATGCTAAAGGTTTTAATATATTTTTACACTGAAATTTGGAAAAAGACAAAAATGTTCCCTCTTATTCCTTCCAAAATTTATATTACATATGCTTGCTTGTGCAATAAAACAAAAAAAAGAAGATATATTCCTGATTAGAAAGGAAAAATTAAAATGTTCACACATGATATGATTATTATTGTAGAAAATTCAAAAGAACAGGCAATAAATCTCTTAGAGCTGAAAGGTTATTTCACCAAAGTTTTAAGGTAAATGGTTAATAGGCATAAATAAATTATTTTTATATTTGCTGCAATAAGTGGAACTTGAAATTTTTTTTTTCTTTTTGGGTCACACCTAACAATGCTCAGGAGTTACTCCTGGCTTTGCACTCAGGAATTACTCCTGGCGGTGCTTGGGGGACCATATGGGATGCCGGGGATCGAACCCGGGTCGGCCGCATGCAAGGCAAACACCCTACCCGCTGTGCTATCGCTTCGGCCCCTAGAACTTGAAATTTATTACATAAAACCATTTACACTAGCACCCCTCAAAATAAAATGCTAAGGATAAATAAACCTAGTAAAATATGTAAAAGTTCTTTATAATCAAAACTACAAAATCAGAACAAATGGAGAGGTATTCCATGTTTATGGATAGGATTCAATAGTGTTAATATACCATTTCTTTCTAATTGGATCTATAAACATAATAAAAACTAACCAGATATTTCAATAAGGTATTTTTTGAAAAGTGACAAAATTCAAATATATTAGACAAAAGTTGATTACTCCCCCACAAAAAAAAAATAGCCGACAACAGAGTGGCAAGTCTGACTCTACTTAAATTTTAAGACTTACTATAAAGCTACAGTAATCAAGACAGTGTGGTATTGACAATGTATAGTTGTCAATACTGCACTGTCTCGATTATATGAATATGTATCATCATCATCATCATCCCGTTGATCATTGATTTTCTCGAGCAGTCTCAGTAATGTCTCCATTCGTCCTAGCCTTGAGATTTTAGAAGCCCCTCTTTACTCATTCTTCCCAATGGTGCCACATTGGAGGCTCTTTCAGGGTCAGGGTAATGAGACTCTTCATTGTTACTGGTTTTGGCATATGGATACACCACAGGGAGATTGCCAGGCTCTCCCAAGTAGGTGGAGAGTATAATGTAAAATTAAGTGCTGTAAATTTGAAACATATATAATGTTATATAGTAATGTTACTTCAATTAAAAATTTTTAAGGGGATTGGTGGAAATACACTGAATTGAAAATTAGAAAGTCAGGTTCTAGCCCTGATTGTGGTAACAAATAGAGATAAGTAAATTTAGACAAGACATTTTAATTTTTGGATTTGTTTCCTCACCCACATAAAAGAAATCTTCATAATTTTCTTTGCCTAATAACAATATTATTGTGAAACTTAACTAAGGAGGGTTGTTTATAAGATATAAGTAAAACATAAGATTTTACTTAGGCAAGCTACCGAGAGTATCAAGCCCGCTCAGCAGAGCCTGGCAAGCTACCAGTGCATATTGGATATGCCAAACACAGTAACAATAAGTCTCTCAATGAGAGACGTTACTGGTGCCCGCTCAAACAAATCAATGAGCAACGGGATGACAGTGACAGTGACAGTTCAAAAATTTTATTTAGTTCAAAAAACTTCACAACCCTGCTAATCTTGCAGTACCTAATACAACCTGAGAAGCTTACCTGATTTTTAATTTCAACTTGCTTCTGTGACCAACAAAAGTAAACTATACCTGGGCTGGAGAGATACTCTAAAGATCAAGGTGGTTGCCTCACACTCAGCTGTGGCAGTGACCCCAGTTTGAATCCCTTCACTACCAGGCCTGGCCTAAGCACAAAGCAAGGTGTGACCCCAAGAACTTTTCTAGTGTGCATGCCCCCAAATAAAGCAAAGTACAGTTGATGATATTCTTATCCAAGCCTTAAATTATATATAGGATATATATGAGTTATATGAAAATATATATACCACAGTAATCAAGCTACATTAATCAAGTAATATAAACTGTATATAATATATACAATATGTCACTGTCACTGTCATCCCGTTGCTCATTGATTTTGCTCGAGCGGGCACCAGTAACATCTCTACTGTGAGACTTGTTGTTACTGCTTTAGGCACATCGAATACACCACAGGTAGCTTGCCAGGCTCTGCCATGCGGGTGAGACACTCTTGATAGCTTGCCAGGCTCTCTGAGAGGGGTGGAGGAATAGAACCCAGGTCGGTCACATGCAAGGCCAACACCCTACCCTCTGTGCTATCACTCCAACCCATATACAATATACTGACAATATATATTAACAATACTGTACTGTCTTAACATAAACATATAAATTATATATGATATATATGAATGTATATCCACATAAATATAATCAATTGATCTGAGACCAAGGAATAAAGACAATGAAACAATAGTGGGGGAGGGTTCCACGAAACCACTCGGACTGCATCCTCTCCCTCTCCCACTTCCAAGGGAAGAGAGAAAGGCAGTTGCAAGGGTAAAAGGCAGTTGCAAAAGCAGTGTCTAGAACCAGCTTCACGCAGAGCAGAGGGTGCTCTGGCTCCTCCTCATGGTTTCTGGTATTCTACACTATCAGAGAAACTTCTCCAGTAATGCTCAAAATGTGAGAAACAGAGGTAGTATCAGAGAAGAAAACCAAACTGAGATATTCAGAGAGCTATAAAGAGAGCTGAGGGAGAATTCATTCCATTGAGACTATACCTTTAATTTATAGATATTTTAATTTAAAATTGCTATTCTGAACCACACATGAAGGAACCAGCAGAGGAACCCAGGTGTGCGGGACCCAGGGCTGAGATGTCCAAGCCTGCTTGGATCAGGACTAGGCCTCTTCTGCCCAGATCCTCCATTTTCCGGTAGCTAGGCGGACACACCCAGAAACTGCCCCCAGCACCGTGTAATTCCATCAACAGCCTGTAACATCCAGAGACTGTAAAACCAAGATCCCAGAAGCAGGCAGCGGGGACATCTTATAGCCTACTTCTCCCTCTCAGAGAACCAGGCAAGCTACCAAGAGTCCCCTGCCCGAATGGGAGAGCCTGGCAAGCTCCCTGTGGTGTATTCATATGCCAAAACCAGTAACAATGATGGGTCTCAGTGCCCTGACCCAGAAAGAGCTTCCAATGCGACACGGTTGGGAAGGATGAGTAAAGAGAGGCTTCTAAAATCTCAAGGCTAGGACAAATGGAGATGTTACTGAGACCGCTCAAGAAAATCAACGATCAATGGGATGATGATGATGATGATGATGATGATGATGATGATGATGATGATGATGATGATTCTGAATCATTACAAAACCTGTAACATTATTTTCTTTCAATATATTTCATCATCACTAAAATCCATAGTGGCAGTTGTCTTCAGTAAGTCCATCTGAATTTCAGGCCAGACCACAAATCTTCCCTCCCAGAAATAAATTGAATCCTAGTAATTTAGAATATATAAATTATCACAGTGGGTAACTAATGAAGCATTATGATTGTGATCTTCAATGAATTTGTGAAGCTTAGTGCAAGAATTTTCAGTGATGGTCATATAATATGCATTACATTGGATCATTAAGATCTGCCTTAAACCCCCATTAATCAAATACTAGCAACCAGATTCTATGTCCATATTTACATTTGTGTTGTTCATACTGACAATTTCAATTTTATGAGCAAAACAGAAAGACAAGATGGAAGGGCATAAAGAGGATAAGCACAGTTAATAATTATCTCAGTATCCTAAATAAATGGTTATTACAATAACTCAAATATAGAAAAGAGTCTATTTATTTGAATCATGTCATGGTACTTAGAAATGAAAATATGTTCAAAACAAAAAATAATCAGCAGCAGTTTGTACAAAACTCAAATTGAGAATAATTAATTTATATGCAAACATGATAAGTTGTATTAAAGTTGTGGGTTGGAATTTTAACAAGTTTTTCATTTGGGGGTGTATTTAATTTTAAATTGTTTTGTATTTGTAATTTTGTCAAATATGTAGGCATAAGTTTAAATATTTGCAAGTCAATCTTGAATAGGTTGTCAGATTTTCCTTAAAATTGCCACACCTTTGCAAAGGAGTGTCTGAACTACTCAAATTTTTCTAAGACCTCTTAGAATGCAATGGTTTTGAATTTGAAATACTATTTCTAGAACTTGCTGCTGGTGTCTTCTGAATTGCCACGTGTGCTTTGCTTTCCTTTTCAGATAAAGTTGTCTGACTTTGGTTTCTGTGCTCAAGTTTCCAAAGAGGTGCCGAAGAGGAAGTCCCTGGTTGGCACTCCCTATTGGATGGCTCCTGAGGTGATTTCTAGGCTACCTTATGGGACGGAGGTAAGACAGTGACCATCAATGCCTGGGAGCCACAAAACCTGGACAGGGGATCTAAGATCATTGATGGGCATAGGCAACCTGGGAGATGACTATTGATTCCACTTGTGATCCTCCATCCACTACCCTTCTGACAGAGCAAGGTGTGGCAGAAGGTCACTGACCACCTCTGAGGAAATTGACATGACATTGATCTAGGCGCCATTTCTTGAGTTACTGCAAGAGCATCCAGGACAAGCCATTCAAACTCAGATCCTACTCTCTTTGGCAGGAGGCTGCAAAACAAAGCATGACAGTGCCACTTGAAAGTGGCTGGAGAGGCACAAATGAGCAGCAGGCATAGCAAGTCAATGGTTATAAAGTCAGAATAAAACAAATGTATTGTTCAGATAGGACTGGAGCGATAGCACCAGTAGGTAGGGCATTTACCTTGCATGCAGCCAACCCGGGTTCGATTCTTCTGTCCCTCTCACAGAGTCCGGCAAGCTACCAAGAGTATCCTGCCTACGTGGCAAAGCCTGGCAAGCTACACGTGGCATATTCAATGTGCCAAAAATAGTAACAGTCTCACAATGGAGATGTTACTGGTGTCCCCTTGAGCAAATCAATGAACAACCGGATGATAGTGATACAGTGATTGCTCAGATAGCCTGCACTTTTTTTCTCTAAGGAGAAAGGTATTCTATTTGAAGGTTTTACCATTTAAAATATAGCATTACTTCTCTTTCTTCTGAAAAGGAGCCACTATTTCTTAGTAGAGTTTGGCATGTGCACATAAGGCAGCTGAAGAAGTGAAAGAAAGATTGTGATGGGAGAGGAGCGCGTGAGCAGAAGCTCTGAGGTACACTCCCAGGGAGACAAGGTGCTTATACCAACTGGGTGTAACTGTTTTCGCACTTTGCAGCCCAGATGGCAGTTCTCAGAGAGGAGAGGCCTAGAGGAGATGTCATGGATCAGTGAGCGAGGAATATTAGCATCAAAGCAGGCTGCGCTGTCTTTCCCTTATTTGCTTGCCCTTGGATCAGTACTCAACTTGTATTTCTCACCATGGTCCCCAGAGCACGAATGCTCAGGGAAGGTCACTACAAGAGTTATAACAAGAGTGCAGCTGACTGATAAGGAGTGTAATGAGACTAGAAGAGAAAAGTGATTCTAACTGGGAATTTATAGCACAGCTAAGATCTCTCATTGTCCTGACTTCCCTTTTTTTTTCACTCAGAAAGAATTGCTTGTCATCTCTTCCTTTTCTTTTTTCTCCATGCCTTGAAAATGGTTTACAAAGCAGGGCTTTGTGTATGTCGCTTGAAAATATCAAACAAAGGAAGGAAAACTCTAAGAAGGAGGAAAGAAATCATTTTAAAAATCAAATTGACAAAAGAAAATGAACACTTGCTGCATTATGCAGGGAGGCTCTGTAGTGTGTTATGACTATGTCAAACACTTGGCATTTTCTAATGGTTCCTGTGCAAGTTTCTCCTACATGTTCATAATATAAAGCTTCGAGAGTTTTTATCATCTGCTCTATGAAGCACTTAATCATCAAAGCTAAAAGTATAAGAAAAAGTTATAAATTTCAGAATGTTAAGATAGTCTTGTGGAGGTAATTGGTGGAACATTTATTGAAGTTGTTATTAAAAATTAAAAGAAGATTGTTAGCAAAAATCCAATCACTCAAAACTTCAGTCCATAAATATATATATTGTAATTTTTTAGAAATTGGGGGTTAGAGACATAGCTCAACAGAATGAGAACATGTTTTGCATGCAAGAAACATGAACTTAGTATCCAAAACCACCTGGTTCCTTAAGCATGGCCGGGAGCACCCCTGAACACTGCTGGATATGACCCATAGCTCAAAACCAGATTTTGTGACAGGTTACAATATCACATTTATTTGTGAATGAGTAAATCTACTGAGTTTCCTAGGCAGATCCACACTTTAGAGCATTCTTGCCGTCTCAGTTAACCAATGGGTTGTGCCTAACAGGTGGACATATGGTCCCTGGGGATCATGGTGATAGAAATGATAGATGGTGAACCTCCCTACTTCAATGAACCTCCCCTCCAGGCAATGAGGAGGATCCGAGACAGTTTACCTCCAAGAGTGAAGGACCTACACAAGGTGAGAAATGGACTGACTATGTGGTTGAAGTCAAAATTATGGATTTTCAGAGTCTTCAGTTTCTATATTTTCTATATTTTTATCACTTCGCTGGTTTATGGGAATACACTTTAAATTTAGAGTCTTTCACATTCGAATCCCTGTTCTTTCTTATAATTCCATGCTAAATGATGAATTATTTTTCTTTTAATCTGTAAAATGGGATACAAACTACACCTCTCTTGTAGAGTTGGCTACTAATATAAATCTGGCTCTTCACTCAGTGCTACATCTTGGATAACTTATAATGTACTAGGGATTGTTCCAGTTGCTGGGTTACTCAGCACAGACCCACATTTCCTGATTTTCATAAGGCTTGTAATAAGGTTAGGGAGACATATAATAAACCACAAACAGATCAGTAAAATAATGTCTGAAAGTGGTATGCACTCTGCATTGAATGAAAAACACTATGTGTTAGTGCAAGAGAGGTAATGTTGGGTCTAGTTTAGATTGAAGAGTGAAAAGAGACTTTCTCCTTCTTTAAAATTCTAATTTGATTTCTCTAAAGTGTTATTGTAGTTTTGATAATATTGTGTTTGTATATTATACAAATTTGATAATTTGTATATTATACAAATTTGTTTGTATATTATACAAATTTGATAATATTGTGTTTTGATAATATTGTTTGTATAGTGCTTAAGTTTTTAGCATCAGTATACACCATTATTGCACACTGCCACCACCAACATAGTGCTCATTATTCTCCATCACTGTCCTGAAGAAATTCTTTTCTTGGAAGCATTCATGTTTTGGAACTTGAATGGGATGTCAGAGTAGGTTATGTGAAGAGATATGGGAGAAAAATTACTCAGGCAAAGGAAACAGTAGTGTTCCTACTTTACTCAAACTTTACTCAAACTTTTGTTCCCTTGGACCACCTAAATACAAAAGAAGTAAGCATAATATTCTAGAAACATGTACAAGAAGAACTGCAATGCTAATAATCAAAAACTGGAAACCACCCAATGCTGTTTCCTGAATGGATAAATAATAAGTACAATAATTCAATAGTGAATACTATACAGCAATGGAACTGATGAAAATATCACAGACATCATATTGAAAAAAAGTCAGAAAGAGATCATTTGACCATTTGTGATTCTATTTCTATAAAGAAACAAAGAAGGAAAGTTTCTTTTTTTTCCTGTTGGAAGTCAGGATAGTGGTGACCCTTTGAAAGGAGTTGGTTATTAACAGGGAAAAGGACTGAGATCATCTTCTTGTGGGATAGAAATATATAGTTTTTATCTTGATGGGGAATAAAGAGATATAATTCTTTGTCTAAAGATGTATAAATTTACATTTAAAAAGTTTGTCTAAGAGGTGGAGAGACAAGGGACTTGAGACCTTGATGATGGAGGAGTGTGGGCATTGGTGGTGGTTCAATGTGTATCTGGAGTTCTAATATGGATGGTATTGTCAATCAATCATGCCTACATAAAATATTTTAATGTTTTAATACTGCTAAGTAAGCATATAATATATTTGAATTTGTATGTAATATAGTTCTAAAACAGAAATTATAAGAAATTAATGGGGAAATGCTGTGTAAAATATCCTTAAAGAAGCTCCTCTTCAAGAAAGAGGATTCCGCAGAGCCTGGGTGATTGCAAGTGTTAGAAACATAAAGCTATTCCATGTTTATACCATACTTCAAATTTTTGCAAGCAGTGCCTATGCATACTAGGAGCATCATACCAGCTTTTAGTATGCTGTGTGTTCATCACTATTGTTACCATTTATATTGAAAAAAACAATCGATCCTTTTTCATTATAACTTTGTATATTCCTACCTTTTCAAAACTGAAGAAATGATTGAAAACATCACATTTTGGGGCTGGAGCGATAGCACAGCGGGTAGGGCGTTTGCCTTGTATGCGGCTGACCCGGGTTCGATTCCCAGCATCCCACATGGTCCCCTGAGCACCGCCAGGAGTTATTCCTGAGTGCAGAGCCAGGAGTAACCCCTGTGCATCGCTGGGTGTGACCCAAAAAAAAAAAAGAAAACATCACATTTTAATTTAATCAATACTTGATTTTGTTTCTCTAACATATTTGCCCTCATGGAAACTTTGTAAAATTTGCTATTGTTGATGTAGTCATTTTCCTGAATATTAGCTGGAAGGTCAGTTTAAGGAGCTGAATTGGTTTTCTCTGTTGGTCTTCATCACTGTGTGTTGGGTGTTGACAGGTTTCTTCCGTGCTCCGGGGATTTCTAGACCTGATGTTGGTGAGAGAACCATCTCAAAGAGCCACAGCCCAGGAACTCCTCGGACATCCATTCTTGAAACTGGCAGGCCCGCCATCATGTATTGTTCCCCTCATGAGACAATATAGACATCACTGAGAGAGGAGTCACATAAGTAAAAAAAAAAAAAGCTAGAGGACATGAGCATAATTCAGGAGAACATGAAACCAGAGGACATGCAAAAGACCAGCTGATTGGTGGGACAGTGTGATGACCAGCAGGGTTTGACAGACCAGGGCATCTTCTTGTGTCTTAAACAGGCATCTCTCCACCAACAGCTGGCATGATCATTTGGAACATCACTTTAAAAAGTCATTATTATATTTTTCAACCTTCATCCAGCAAATCAGAAGGACTCAGTACAAACTCCGTTATGATATATCCTAGCCACATGCAGGGTAATGCGTAGGGTTTTCTATATTGAAAGAATACTTTTCTGGCAAAAAAAAAAGAAAGGAATACAAAAAGCACTTTTTTCTTAATGGTAGCAGTGTAATGTATTTTGCAATGAATTTGAATTTGTAATTTTTCTGTACAATAGTTTTGATAATTTATAGTACTTTGATGTCACGTAGCCATTGTATCAGTTAAAGTAATACTTGTTTACTAGCAAGAGTTTGAACAAAGCCTTTCCTACTTTTTTATCCCTTTCAGAGACCCAACGATTCTATAGGAACTTTGAATACTGAATGACTCTCAATCACCGTCAGCTTTAGTAGAATATCTTTCTTATCTTAACAAGTGTCTTATGTGATGGACGAAGATTTAAGAGTGATGGTGATGGTGGTGCACATTTCATTTATTCAACCAAAAATAAAATAAAATTTGAGTCACAGTTTACCAACTACTCCTTGGGATAAAGTTAAATATATTGGAAAATTACTCAGTCCTTATGCTAGTATTACTACTAGCATAGCAGGGTGTTTTTTTCCTTGTGCCCTCTCTTGAATGGGCATGACATGACCCTTGTGGCCAAATTGCCCTCCCAAGGAACAATTTCAATGCTGGGATCATGAGACTCAGTTCCTCAAATTGTATGTTTCAATCAGGTCATGAGAATTGTAGTATCACAAAGGGAAAGGAGAGAGAATGGGACAAGATGTTTGGTTTCATTTGTCACTGTTTTCAAAGCTCTGTATGCTAGCACACCAAACTCTTGTCTGTACTTACCTTTGTACCACAGTATTAATCGCTATTGTTCATGTATTGTGCTGGAAGTCTGAATTGATTCTAGAGGAAGAATAGGAAAGGGGATATTTTACAGGTATGATCTGACTTCAGTTGTGACCATGTTATAATGTGTTTCTAACATAGGAGAGTTGTGCTGCTGTCTAGATCTTCTTGAATGTTGATAAAAATGAATGACTACTATAATACATTTTGTGTTGCTTGTTGGATGAATTTGCATGTTAACTGTAGGCCAATATAGATTTGCCTTTAAAACTCTGAAAGAGCTACATAGTCACCATTAGTTTTTATTACTTACGTGTCAGACAAAAGCCATTTGTACCAAACTAGAAAACCAGAGGTTTTTCATAATGACTTCATATACTGTAACAAGAATGAATTTAATTTCGTGAAAATGCTCTGGTTGCTCTAAGCATAATTAAGAATTTTAATTAATAGGTTGTTTATTATTTATTATCGTTTGAAAAAGGAAAAAAAGGCATAAGATGACCTTCTACTGCTTAGATTTTCAGTTTTCTCCCAGACTGGAAATGCCTCACCATAAGTAATATCTATAATTTATTTCATAAAACACGAGTCAATGTTTTATGTAATATCTTAAAATATTAATAAAATAAGTAAGAAGAAAAATCTAAATCCAGAAAATGACAGTCCTAAAATTTCATGGAACAGATTGTATTAAGATAACTAGTACTATATAGGCTATAAATTAAAAAAAATATTTATAATCAGAACAGATACTAAAACCATTACAAAAATAGTAGATTTGAGATTCCAACCATTTTTAAGAGTGTAATAGAAATGTTTCTGTAATTTTCTTATCGCTGGGTATTTTTTAAAGTAGTCATTGAGTTTACCAAAAGTTACTGTAGCTTAAAAAGGTTTTGTGAGCACTATTGGCAGAAACTGCACTTGCAAATAAAAATAAATGTTTGCCTTTTCTTCCACTGTGTTATTGGTGCTTCAGATTTGTTTTTTAGAAATGCAAATGAGTTGGTATAAATTTACATGTAGCATTATGACAAGAAGCAAAGAAAAATATTCCCATTCTTGGGCCTCACAGAGAGTGTAGAGCTATGGAGTACGGGCGTGGGGAAGTATTAAATTCTGGATGGCCAAGTTTAAAGGAAGTCATATTTATCATCAAAAATCCCACTCTACATCCCTATTACAATGATACTCATCTAAAGGCCTTTTACCAACAAAAGCTAACAAAAGAAGAGTGTTGGGGGTGGAGGAAAGGGACATAACTCAAAGGACTGAAACACATACTTTGCATATAGGCGAACAGCGTTTTATTTCTGGTACCATATGGTACCAGGGATAAAATGGAGCGATAGCACAACAGGTAGAGCATTTGCCTTGCATGCAGCCAACCCGGGTTCCATTCCTCCATCCCTCTCGGAGAGCCTGGCAAGCTACCCTCAGCGTATTCGATATGCCAAAAACAGTAACAAGTCTCATAATGGAGATGTTACGGGTGCCCGCTCGAGCAAATCGATGAGCAATGGGACAGCAGTGACAGTAGGTTATTTGGGTTAAACTTGTGTCAGAGGAAGAGAAAGCGGTAATTAGGGATATGAAATGCCAGCAGACATGGTAGGTACCTATTTACCCTTTCTGTCTTCTACATCCTTCAACCACAACTCTCGTATTAACTCATGGTCCATGGGGAGCAGCTTTGGAGCTTGTTTCTGGTTAAAGAAATAACTGCAGTTGGCTAACTTGTATATGCTGTTGGAAAGGGGTAAGATGTCTGAACCTACTTTGTTTCCACCTGAGGACTACAAATACTGTTTTCTAGAACTCCAGAATAGTTTTGGTGTAAATGGCATGTTTTCTCTGAGAGCAATCTTCAGCCACCACCATATTTTGGATATTTCCATCCTAAACCCCAAAGCAAAACCAAAATAATATACTTTGTATTGTTTGTTATGAAAAACGCTGAAAATGCTACAAAAAAGTATCCTTAGAGGAAAGAGGTTGAAGACTTTTGTATTTCACCCAGGGGCAATTAAGCCCTTCTATAAGAGATCACTAACATGTTGTTAAAAGTTGAGTCTTGTGTGCTTATATATATATATATATATATATATATATATATGTATGTATATATGTATATATGTGTAAGGAACTGGAGCGATAACACATTGGGTAGGGTGTTTGCCTTGCACGTGGCTGACCTGGGTTTGATTCCGCCATCCCTCTCCGAGAGCCGGCAAGCTACCAAGAGTATCCCACCAGCATGGCAGAGCCTGGCAAGCTACCCATGGCATATTCGATACGCCAAAAACAGTAACAAGTCTCACAGTGGAGACGTTACTGGTGCCTGCTCGAGCAAATCGATGAACAATGGGAGGACAGTGCTACAGTGCTGGATCATTTTTAAAAACATATTAGAGTGATCAAGTCAGACTGAGCTATGGTCGTGTCTCCTCATTTACCACTGAAACAAACATACTTAGTAGCAATTTCTAATGTCACTAGTAGCATTCTATGAACAATGAAATAATTTCATGAAGTTAACAACTCAATGAATTCAGACTCCTTGATACAAAGGGTCAATTTAATAGCGTTGTTTCATGGGGGAGAAAAATGGTAATGATATTCCAGGCAGACAAAAGCTCAATTTGATTAAAGCAGATACGAAATACAAAAGCAGAAACAATTCTGTGAAAGCAACAAATCGTGCAGGAAGTCAGCCAACTTGAGTCTGGAAATGCATGCAATTTGTGTTGTATTTCTAAGTCAAATGAATATATTAACTTAGTGTGTCTTATGTTCAAAGTGAATCTAAAGACTTAGACACATATTTCACTAAGATCCAAGGAACCTCACTCAATATAGTGTAGTGGGTAACTGAGACAGGAGATATAAACTAATAATAATACGTGTTTTTTGAATGAGTTTTTCCTAGGTAACCCCAGGCCCAATCCCATGGTAGCCCTTCCTGGAAAGACATTCTAGAATTTTCCTTTGGGGGCATGTGGGAGATGGAAAGGGCTGACAGAAAGGTGATATGCCCATGAATCTACCAGCTCCTAACCATCAGTGGTTTAATTGCTGCTAGAACATCAACTCCCAAAACATACGTTGTTTTTCCAGTGCATTGGCCAAGTCTATTACATCTGACAGAAGTAAAGAAACACAAGAGGTCCTGGGCATACACAGAAACTACCAGCACAGGCCCTGGAGTAGAAATAGGGGTTGACAGCTGAGAGATCATGGGTAGGAAACTAACAACAGCTCCCATGCGAATAAATGCAGAGAGAATAAAGAGGGTTTAAGAAAGTCTATGCACGGATAATTTTTTTTTAAGTTTTAAGTAAAGTTACTTAAAGAAATGGGGGTGGGGGGAGAATAAGAAAGAAAGAGAAAGGTGTTCAAGAGAGAACAAGGGCTTCTCCACAGTGCAAAAAAAAAAAGAAATGGGTTTCTAATTTCTCCATCAAATAGACTTTTTCAAAAATTCTTGCTTTTTACTTTTGATAAAAACAGAGCTTGAAATGCACTGCAAGATAGACAGTTACAAAGATGTTCAGGATTGGGTGTCAGCCTGACAATGTTCCAACAACCTTCACCAGTACACATTGCTGCCACCAATGTCCCAATTTTCCTCCCGCCCCCACCCCAAGTCCAAGTCTACCTCTATGGAAGACACATTCCTTTTCTTTTCTCTCTCTTTCTCTCTTTCTCTCTCTCTCCTCTCTCTCTCTCCCCCCTCTCTCTCTTTCACATCCCCCTTCCTTTAGGCACTATTATTTGCAATACTGTTACTGAAAGGTTATGTTTATAACTTTACCTCCTTTCAGCACTCAGTTCTTGTCCAGAGTGATCATTGTCAATGATCATTCTAATAGTGGTCCCTTCTTGGTCCTAACTGCACTTCCCCACAACTTATGACAAGTTTCCTACCATGGAGTGGACATCATGGCCCTCGTTTCTAATGTGTTTTAAAAATAAAGGAATAAGGATGCGGTGCCACCAGCAGGTTAACCTGTACCCATGGGGAGAGTGCATCAATAGCCTGGTGATGCCTTCAGGCTTACTGATACCCCAAAATTGATGCTATGCATCTGTTCAGGCCCCAGATATTTGGGAACAACTTTCCAGAGAAATTAAAAGTCCAAAAGTTAGGTATATGGAAGCCACACCCACAAACCATCTATCTCCAGCTCAACTATACAATAACATGTATCTGCCTTGATTAAGAAACCCATTAAATAAATCTCAAAAGAGATCAAAAGCTGCAGTTAATCTCAGATGCATGCAAGGCTGGACAGACCAGCGTACATCAGAGTGGGACTGGTTAGCCTGGTGCCCTCCCAAGCAGAGTCCTTTGTAACCACTTGCTCCCACAATCGAAAATTGCTGCCATGTCCCCAGCTGAACTTCACAATCTCAGATATAATCTGCTGGAAATTTAGTGCCTGAAATTTCCAGGCTTTCTCGGGGTTGAGATGAGCTACTTTCCCTTGCTTCCCTAAATTTCTGGAAGTATCAGTAGTCACCCCATGAACCAACTCCAGTAGGTTCTTTTACTGGCCTTGCTTCAGAGACCCATAAATAAATCTCAAGAGACCAAAAGTCACAGTTAATCTTGGATCCACACAAGACTGAAAAGACCAGGGTAAATTGGAAGGGGGTGGGTCAGCCTGGTGCCTGCCCAACAAAGGCCCCAGCAGCCGCTTGCTTCCTCAGTCCAAAATCACCACCTTGCCCCCAACCAGACTCCACTGTCTCGGGACAGACCTCACCAAGACATAATCTGCGGAAAAGTCATGTATGCAGGCTTTGTCACTAAAATCTCCAGGTTCATCTCAGGGTCAGGATGGGCTACCTCTCTCCCACCTCCCGGTACTTTCGAAAGCCTGGGCAGTCATTTCCACCTCCCAAAGCTGCCACCTGTTTAAAAAAAATGCTACTCTAGCTTTACCTTCTTGATAAAAATACTGAATGCCCTGAACAAACATGATGACCTCTTGGTATTGCAAACCATAATGCACAAAAGGAGTGACAGAAAAAAGAAAAGTGCCTGCTATAGAGGCAGGTTGGGGGAAGCAGGCGTTGGTGAATGGTGGGAGGAAAAAGGAGGACATTGGTGGTGGGAAATATACACTGGTGGAAGCACAGGTGTCAGATCATTGTATGACTGAAACCCAATTATAAACATATTTTGCAATGGTCTATTACATAGGTATTCAATCACTACATCACTGTATCACTTTCATCCCATTGTTAATTGATTTGCTCGAGCAGGCACCAGTAATGTCTCCATTGTAAGACTTGTTACTGTTTTTGGCATATCAAATACGCCATGGGTAGCTTGCCAGGCTCTGCCATGAGGGCGAGGTACACTTGGTAGCTTGCAGGGCTCTCCGAGAGGTATGGAGGAATCAAACTCAGGTTAGCCACGTGCAAGGTAAACTCCCTACCCGCTGTGCTATTGCTCTAGCCCATGGATATTCAATAAAAAATTAAAATAAAAATTCAAAGGTTTCCTTTCACTGAAAAGTTGTATCACATAAAAAATGCTAAAATTAAAAGTTTTTAATTTTAGGGGCTGGAGTGATAGCACAGCGGGTAGGGCGTTTGCCTTGCACGCAGCCCACCCAGGTTTGATCCCCAGCATCCCATATGGTCCCCTGAGCACCGCCAGGAGTAATTCCTGAGTGAAGAGCCAGGAGTAAGCCCTGTGCATCGCCAGGTGTGACCCAAAAAGCAAAAAAAAAGTTTTTAATTTTAGAGATCCAGGATCTAAATGATCCATCTCACCTGAAGTAACAAGATATGCAGAATGTAGCCAATGGCAGCACATTAAGCACAATACCTGAATATATCTGTCAAATATGGGGAAAAAAGAAAGAAAGAAAGAAAGAAAGAAAGAAAGAAAGAAAGAAAGAAAGAAAGAAAGAAAGAAAGAAAGAAAGAAAGAAAGAAAGAAAGAAAGAAAGAAAGAAAGAAAGAAAGAAAGAAAGAAAGAAAGAAAGACAAAGAGACGGAGCTAGAAAGGGGCTTTAGTTCTTAGAATATGTATTATCTAATTTGTCACTAAAATCTTTGTGAGGTCTTCCTGAGAAGAAATGGCATATTCTTTGTCTTTTTTTTTTTCAGTTTCTGGGTCACACCCAGTAGTTCTCAAATCTTACTCTGTTCTGTGCTTCTGGATCACTCCTGGTGGTTTGCAGATACATATGGGGTACTAGGGACTGAACCCAGATAGGTCACGTGCAACACAATTTCTATGCTATCTGTCCCATGTTTTGTTGCTTTAAAAGACAAATGAAGTGGTTGTTAACCCTTGAATTCTTGACCTCATTTTGTCCTCTGGACACTACTCTTGCAGAAACTCTTCTGGGAAGAAAAAGTGGAAATGCTTAAACTAGAATACGTACTCTTGCAAAGAGACCTAAAGAATAGTGAACTGAATTTTTTTTTTATTTTATTGAATTAGTTACAGTGAGATAGTTACAAGCTTTCATGTTTGGGTTACAATCTCACAATGATCAAACACCCATCCCTCCACCAGTGCACATTCCCCACCACTGATATCCCGGGTATATCCCCCTTTCCCATTTTCCCCCTGCCTCCATGGCACACAATATTCCCCATACTCTCTCTCTCTCTCTCTACTTTTGGGCATTATGGCTTGCAACACAGATACTGAGAGGTTATCATGTTTAGTCCATTATCTACTTTCGGCACACATCTCCCATCCCGACTGATTCCTCCAGCCATCATTTTCTTAGTGATCCCTTCTCTATTCCATGTGCCTTCTCCCCTCTGCTCATGAAGTAGTCTTCCAGCTATGGGGCAATCCAGCTGGCCCTTGTATCTACTATCCTGGGGTGTTAGCCTCATGTGATGTTTTCCTCTACTCCACAAATGAGTGCAGTCCTTCTATGTCTGTCCCTCTCTTTCTGACTCATTTCACTTAGCATGATACTCTCCATGTCTATCCATTTATAAGCAAATTTCATGACTTCATCTCTTCTAACAGCTGCATAGTATTTCATGCATAGATGTACCAAAGTTTCTTTAACCAGTCATCTGTTTTAGGGCACTCAAGTTGTTTCCATATTTTGGCTATTGTCAACAGTGCTGCAATGAGTATATAGGTACATATGTCATTTCTACTGTGGTTTTTTTTTTTGCATCCTCGGGATAATATTCCGAGAAGTGGTATTGCAGGGTCATATGGAAGCTCAATTTCTAGTTTTTGAAGGACTGTCCATATTGTTTTCCAGAAAGGCTGATCCAGTCAGCATTTCCACCAACAGTGAAAGAGCATCCCCTTGATAGACATAGAGGGACTGCACTCATTTGCAAAGCAAGTGCCTTGCCCACTGTACTATCACTCTGGCCCCTGTGCCAGATATTTCTGAGGAAATAAAAGTGCCATTATCAATCTTCAATGAGCTGTTAATTATAAGGGAGCAAGCTCCATTTTCAAGTGAATAAAAAAAAATTGGCTAATGTAGCACACAAGTTGATAGCAAGGACTATGTGTGCGGGGACAGGAAAGGGTACACCCAGTGGTTCTCAGGAACCACCACCTGGCTCTGTGCTCAGGGGCCACTTCTTCCTGTAGGGACAGGGGCAACACTTGACAGTGCTTGAGGGTACTATATATGTACTAGGATTCAAACCATTGCTTTGGCCACCACATGGAAGGCCTTAACTTCTGAACTATCTCCCTAATTGATAGGAAAAGTTGTAAAACATTTGTAAGGGAAGGGCGTGGCATACCTGGTTGTTCTTGGAGCTTACTCTTCTTTTTTGGATTTTGAGGTCACACCCAGAGATGCTGAGTGATTACTTGTGGCTCTGCACTCAGAATTACTACTGGTAGTGCTCTGGGGACCATATGGGATGCCAGGGATCAAATTTGGGTCATCTGCGTGCAAGGCAAATGTCCTACCCATTGAACTATCACTCCGGCCTCTTGGGCTTGCCCTGGGCTCTGCACTAAAGAATCAGTCCTTTGGTCATTCCTTAAAAAAACTAGAAATTGAGGGGCTGGAGTGATCGTACAGTGGATAGGCCGTTTGCCTTGCATGCAGTCGACCTGGGTTCGATTCCCAGCATCCTATATGGCACCCCAAGGACCACCAGGAGTAACTTCTGAGTGCATGAGGCAGGAGTAACCCTTGTTCATCGCCGGGTGTACCCAAAAAGAAAAAAAAAAAGAATGAGTCCTGGTAGGCTTGGAGGATGGGGTGTGGGAGAAGCAAATGAGATGCGAGGACTCAGACCCTGAGCTGCCAAGTGCAAGCCAAATGCCTTTCCTGCTATACTCTCTCACTGGTTTGAAGATTTTAAACTTGATGTGTTTATACTATTGCATCATAATTATATGGTAAGCATAGTATATTCTCAGTTTCTACCATGAAGACTCTCAGCGAATCTAGAGCGATATATTAATGCCATTGTTTTTCAATAGATCTGGGAAGTCTGATATGTCTCTTGTAAACTGCACCTGAGACACTGCTTTAAAGTCTCTCAAGGGAAGCTAGAAAGAAGACAGGTGCCTGCCGTAGAGGCAGGCGAGGTTGAGGGTAGTTTGGAGTGGTGAGAGGGGAAGCTGGGGACACTGGTGCTGGAAAATTACACTGGTGGAGGAATGGGTGTTGAAACGTTGTATGACTTAAACCCAGTCATGAACAGCTTAGTAATACTCTATCTCATGGTGATTCAATAAAATAAAAAAATAGACAAGGGCCAGGGGGATTGCCCCACAGCTGGAAGACTGCTTCATGAGCGGAGGGGAGAAGGCAGATGGAATAGAGAAGGGATCACTAAGAAAATGATGGCTGGAGGAACCAGTCGGGTTGGGAGTTGCATGCCGAAAGTAGATAACGGACTAAACATGACGACCTCTCAGTGTCTGTGTTGCAAGCCACAATGCCCAAAAGTAGAAAGAGAGTATGGGGAATATTGTCTGCCATAGATGCGGGGGGAGGTGAAAAAGGGGGAGTATACCCGGGATATTGGTGGTGGGGAATGTGCACTGGTGGAGGGATGGGTGTTTGATCATTGTGAGATTGTAACCCAAACATGAAAGCTTGTAACTATCTCACAATGATTCAATAAAATTTTTTAAATTTAAAAAAAAAAATTTAAATTAGGGGGCAAGTTAAAAAATTTAAGCAAAAATAGATAAAAATGTAAAAACTAAGTCTCTTAGAGCTGTAGTGATAGTATAGAAGGTAGAGTGTTGGTCTTGTATGCAGTCAACTCTGCTTCTATCTCCAACACCCTATAGGATCCTCTGAGCACTCCAGAAAAGATCCCTGAGCTCACAGCCAATAGTAAGCTTCAAACACTGTGGAGTGGAGCCCCCAAAAGCAAAATAAGTAAATCTGATTCAGGTTACTCAGGCTGAGTCTCTCTGACTCAGGTTACTCAGACTTTTTGTTCTTAGAAAATATGTGTGCCCAGGGCACATGGAATTCTACCTACACCTGTCGACACAGCCTGCTGCCTGTAACAGACATGGTAGTTTATTGTTACCTTTCCTTCTATTCTTCCTTCACAGTTCTCTGATTCTCCCCATGCAGCTTTGCCAAATTATTTGTTAATGAAAAGAATGGACAACTGTGGAATAAGAGAGTGGTTATCACTGTCACTGTATCACTGTCATCCCGTTGATTATCGATTTGCTCGAGCGGGCCCAGTAATGTCTCCATTCGTCTTAGCCCTGAGATTTTAGCAGCCTCTTTTTATTCATCCTTCCCAACAGTGCCACATTAGAGGCTCTTTCAGGGTCAAGAGAATGAGACCCATCATTGTTACTGGTTTTGGCATATCAAATATATCACGGGGAGCTTTCCAGGCTCTCCGATGAGGACAGTAAACTCTCAGTAGCTTGCCAGGTACTCTAAGAAGGAGAACTAGGCTATAAGATGTCCCATGGGAGCTTGTTTTTATAGTTTCTCTATGTTGGCCATTTATGGGATTACACATTATGGGATTACACAGCGCAGGGGGCAGTTTGTGGGTATGGCTGCCAAGCTACTGGAATATGGGGGTCTGGGTGGAGGAGGCCCACTCCAGATCTGAGCAGGTTTGGAGATCCCAGCCCCGCGTCCTACACACCTGGGTTCCTCTGAGAGTGGTTATAATGCAATTATTTCTTATTCTAGAAAATAGAAGTTCCCTGCTCTTTCGACCACTTCTCTGGAAGCTAATTCCCTGGGAATGAAAGACCTTGCAAAGAATTCTGACCTGAATTTATTTGTGTTTGCTGTTGTTGTACTGTTTATTTTTAGCGGGTCCACACCCAGTGTTGCTAAGGGCTTACTCCTGGCTCTGTGCTCAGGGATCACCTCTGGCAGGGCTCAGGGAAACATACGCAGCATCAGGAATCAAACCTCAGTGAACTGCATGCAATTCAAGTGCCTTACCTGCTGTACTATCTCTCCAGCACTCTGACTAGAATTTAAATCAAACTCACCCTCCGCATCTCCTTCCAAAGGAATCTGTATGTGGTTTATGTAGCCTGATTTTCCCAGACAAGCCGACCAGCAATCACTCCCTGCATCCTTTTGTGCCTGGAGGTGTTTTCATTTAAAACCCCCATAAAAAAGAAAAATGACAGTGAAAGGAGTAATTGAGCATCTGTGGTTTATCTACTTGGTCTTCTTCCCATTGCTGAGTTCCAGAAGCAATGCAGCTACATGAGCTTGATTAGGTACAGGAGCAGCGAGAGATGCAAGAAAGTGACAATAGGCATGTATGGGGCCCTGGACTGAGGCACAGGATTGAGTTTGCCCCTCTGGCCACCCTACATTCTCTTCCCAGAAACCACTGCCTTTTGCGTAGTCAGGAAGCTCCTTTTTCTTTTTTGTAGTTTATCATAGAGAAAAAGAGGACTGAAAGAAATAAGGCAAGGTTCATGAGATCTAATGTCAGGAGTTATATAAAAACGATGTGACTAATAATAACAGCCAGGGTGGGACCAGGAAGATAATATAATGGGGGAAGGCATTTGACTTGTATACAGGAAGGCCTGGATTCAATCCGGCACCACTATAGCTCCCTGAGCCCCAACAGGAGTGAGCCCTAAGCTCAGAGCCAGGATTAAACCCTGAGCACAGCTGGGTGCACCCCCAAACAAAAACAAAATATTAACAGTGATGATAATGTAATTTATTGCATATACTCCATATCACAGTAGGAAAGCTTCCATTAATCTTGAATCAAGATTCTAATGGAATCTAATGGATTCTAGTCTGGAGAGATAGTATAAGAGTAAAGGCATTTGCCTTATGACGCTGCCTACACCAGTTCTATACCTAACATCGACTTATGATCCCCGAGGACCTCCAAGGATCACTTCTGAGCACAAAGCCAGAAGTCCTGAACATCACCAGGTGTGGCCCACTATACACACACACACACACACACAAATTATGAATTCTAGGTATTAGAAGTATGGTTCACATGACATACTACATGCCTTGCATGTGAAAGACCTGGCACTAAATGAACCACCGCCCCCAGCCTCCTAGGAGTGACCTTGATGACACCAACACTATTGCTAACTCCCAGAACCTGAACCTATCAATACAGTACCTGTAGACTCCCTGGGCTTTGTTTTCTATTTTAAAAATGGAAACAGTGAAAGGGGAACCAGAGATAATAGAAAGGTAGATGCTTACCCTTCAATCCTCTAATTCAAGTTCAATTCCTGGCAATACAGCTAGTCCGCTGAGACTTATAACCCCAAACTCCATTTCCCCCAAAACAGTGGGTGTAGGGCAGAAGAGATAGCTCATAGAGTTTGAGTTCATGCCTTATACACACAAGACCCCAGTTCTATGCCTAACATACATGACTCTGAGCACTTGTAGGGGTAGCCTGAGAGGCCCTCAGCATTTCTGGAGATCTACCTGCACAGAAACAAGAGAGAGAAGGAAATATGGTTTCTAGAAAGATTTAGTCAGCTTAGACACAGGAACTTGACCATGAAAACGTTTTTACCAGGAGCTACTGCACTTTGTTCGTTTTAGAATGACAGGTGTGTGCGTTGTTTGATTTCCTGTCAGTTCTCCAGCTAAGACTCTAAGTTGTCAAGTTTATTGATATCAACTTGTCAACTTTGAGGTGTGGGCATGAGAAGTTCACAGATAATAGGAGTAAACCGTTGGGACCAACAACCAGCACCAAAGGTCTTTCTTTTTCCTTGTATAATGGTCAACTTTCATGAAATACCAAACCTTTCCCTTCCCTAGTAAATAATTTATGGTCAAACATGGAGTTTAACAGAGCAATAGACAACTGGTTATTGAAACAGAGACTAGCTGTTAGAACTTTTCGGATAATTAGAACTTTCTGAGACTAAAAAAAACGAAAACAAATCTTTTAAGGATTTAGAGAGATGAATTTATGGACTGTCTCTCATATGTCAAAGTGTGTGGCAGGGAGGAATTTCCCATTCTGAACCAGAGATAAAGGATGTCTACTATTTACACTTACTTTTTCTACAAAATCCATATTTAGAAAATAAGTGAAATTAAGCTATGTATATTTCTTTAGAAAATTTCTGCAATTAACTTCTCATCTCAAACAAAACTAAACCTAGGATACCTAGTTCAGGCTACCTTTTTTTTTTTACAGTTAAATGCCAAGTTATCAAAGATTCTGAAACAATATTAGACTACTTAATTCTTCAAGAGGTGCCATTATTTAAGTAATTTATATTCGACAAAATATATCCTTCTTTTTTGTCTTTCTTTTTGGAAAAGTGCGAAGTACTCTCTACCATTCCCCCTTCTCCTCTGGATGCCAAACTAAGCTTTTACATTTTGTGTTCTTGTTCCAAGAAAGCAGCCAAACATTAGACAGTAGTGGTTTTTAATTCATTTGGAAAATCACAAACTCACATGGTTGATTCTTCAGGTCTCTTTACTTAGACCTGACATACTATGAAGTCCAAGCAACTCTGCAGAGTTACACTAAACGGGTTCTTGTGCTGCTGCAAAGTCACTGGGTGCAGGTAGCAGTGAAACATTCCCAAGACAATCACTAGACATGCAGAATGCCAGCCAGAAGCATGGATCACTTTCAGGATCTTGCTGCAGGGAGCATGAGGCTGTATTTGTTGTGTAAATTAAGCCAGCTGTGCTTAAGGGAAGCAACCACTCCTTGTTCTTAGGAACCTGAAGGAGTATCTCCCCCAAAGAAGTGTATTTCCGAATCCTAAACTTTGGAGCTAGATACCTCCGGAAGCTGTATGTGTTGCTCTTTGGAGAGTCAAAGACAAGCCACCATGAGCATGAAAGGATGGCTGACACCCTCCCTTCATCTTCCCAACAATGAGAGTTGCCATTTGCTCCAGAAATTCAGAAGAATCCCTGCCCCATCCCTGGTTTTAAGCATGGATGCAGGTCAAGCAAGCCTTAGATAACCAGGCCTGTTAGATTATAGCTATGTTGATAGATCCCATGTATAAGGTGAAAAGTGCTTTTGTTTCTCTACCTGATCCAGCTGGGGAAGGGAACTTGGGGGTCCCTGCCATTATGGCCCCTAGCCCATGTGCTTATATTGGGATCGGTCCCTAGGAATCTGCACCTGGTTGGCAGTCATTTTGAGGTGGACATGGTAGATTGCCAGTGTAACCACAATGACAAGGCCCAAAATGATCCCCAAAATCAGGGGCAAGGTTTCCTCCAATTGCTCCCGTTCATCCACTGGACATTTATGCTCTGAAATGAGAAAGAGGAAGAAAGCAGTGAGTCTGTGTCAAAATATTATGAATCACAAGTCCCCCATGAAAAAAAAACTATTGTAATATTGGGAAAGATTTCTCCAATAAACTTCAGAAAGACTTCCTTCTTAAAAATAATTTTTAAAATTTCATAGACGACTGATTTACAAAGTTACTGATTGTTGAGCTTTAGACATATAACATTTCAATACCAATCCAGCTTCTTAAAAAATATATTTCCCCAATAGTCCCCTCAGATTCCTTGCTTTGACATTTCTGCATGATGTCAACTAAAAATTTATCACTTAAATAAACAATAGTTATCACATGTAGAGCAGGTGTCAATAAAATAGCCAGATAATTTATTTAACTTTTCAGAATTTTGCCATTAGATGCAACCAATAGACCAATATATCCTTTATTGTTGATTTTCGGACTCTATTTTCAGTTCTTGGGCCACATCCAGAGGTGCTCAGGGCTTACACCTGACTTGGCTTGTGGCTCACTCCCAGAGGGGCTGGAGGAACCACATGGAGATTGAATCCAGTTTTCCCACTTGCTAGCAAGCAGCTTGCTGACTTTACTATTCTCTCTGCCCTCCTGATTTTGTTCTTAAACTTTTTTATTAAATATATATATACACACATATGTTTAGAAAATGGCATGCAAATGAAATTTAGAAAAAGACTGGAGGTAAGTGCTGCCAGTAATATGGAACAACTAACAGTCATCACGGTAGAAAATGTTACAACTATTCCTGTTTAAAAAATATAAAAACTATTTATGAGTTTCTAATAAAGGCAAATAGATAAGCCAGCACTTCCTTTCTGGGAATTAAGTCAAGCATAATAATGAAAACATATAGTTCAAAGAGACTTAAACATCAATCTTTACAGAAGCCTTATTCATAGTTACCTAAAACTGGAAATGATCAAAAATTCCTATAGAATTAGAATGAAAAAATTAACTGGTACATTATTGCAGAGGAATATTTATCAACAACAAAATGAAATGAGCTACAGTGATGCAAAATTCATTTTCTCAAAAACACTGAAAATTGAGAATAGTTGTCTGACATATAACAGTGTATGACATTTATAAGAAGTTCAAGAGCAGGGAAATTAAGTATATAGTTATAAAATCAGAGAAATACCCACATCTGGGAAGGAAGATTCAAACATTCACATGTATCAAAGCATATTATATCTGATTTTTGTCGTTTTGGGACCACAGCCAGCTATGACCAGGGCTTACACCTGGCTCTGCATTCAAGTTGACTCAGAGACCATATGGGGTGCTGGGCATAGAAGAGGGTTGGCTATGTGCAAGGCAAGCCCACTCTCCCCATTGTACTATCATTCAGGCCCCAGCATACTATACTTGCATCTATATTCAGGTTGCACAAATGCAAGTACAGGTAAAACTACCTCTGTTCAGGAGTGGGCCCAGACTCGCTGAGCACTGCTTAAGAGATACACCACCAAATTATACACTGAGCTTAAACTTTGGGTTTGTGCTTTAATATCTGTAAAATTACACAACAATTTGGGGGACAGGGCTTACACCCAGTTGTGCTAGACCTTCCTCCTAGCTCTGCACTCAGGGATAACTCCTGGAGGATTCAGAGGACCATATGATGTATTGGGAATTGAACCTACCATAACTCCTGTGCTATCTCTCCAGCCCCTACACTACAATTTTTTTTTTCTTTTTGGGCCACACCAGAAAAAATGCTCAGGGGTTACTCCTGTCTCTGCACTCAGGAATTACTCCTGAAGGTGCTCGGGGGACTATATGGGATGCCAGGAATCAAACCCAGGTCAGCTGCATGCAGGGCAAATGCCCTACTCGCTGTGCTACCGCTCCAGCTCCTACACTACAATTTTTTTTTATTAGTTTATTTTTAATTAGAGAGTCATCGTGAGGGTACAGTTACAGATCCATACATTTTTGTGCTCATGCTTCCCCCATACAAAGTTCAATAACCCATCCCTTCACCAGTGCCCATTCTCCACCACCCGTAAACCCAACATCCCTCCCCCCCTCCCCAGACCCGTCTCCCCCCACCCCACCCTGCCACTATGGCAGGGAATTCCCTTTTGTTTTCTCTCTCTGATTAGGTGTTGTGGTTTGCAATAGAGGTGTTGAGTGGCCATTGTGTTCAGTCTCTAGTCTGTATTCCACCCGCCTCACCCTTCCCCCACATGACCTCCAACCACATTTTACTTGGTGGTCCCTTCCCTGAGTTACCCAGAATGAGAGACCAGCCTCCAAGCCATGGAAACATTCTCCTGGTACTTATTTCTACTATTCTTGGGCGTTAGTCTTATAGTCTATTATTCTATATTCCACAGATGAGTGCAATCTTTCTATGTCTGTCTCTCTCTTTCTGACTCATTTCACTTAGCATGATACTTTCCATGTTGATCCACTTATATGCAAACGTCATGACCTCATTTTTTCTAACAGCTGCATAGTATTCCATTGTATAGATGTACCAGAGTTTCTTCAACCAGTCATCTGTTCTAGGGCACTCGGGTTTTTTCCAGATTCTGGCTATTGTAAACAGTGCTGCGGTGAACATATAAGTGCATATGTCATTTCGACTATACTTTTTGGCTTTTCTGGGTTATATTCCCAGCAGTGGTATTGCTGGGTCAAATGGGAGCTCAACCTCTAGTTTTTTGAGAATCGTCCATACTGTTTTCCAAAAGGGCTGAACTAGCCGGCATTCCCACCAGCAGTGTAGAAGGGTCCCTTTCTCCCCACATCCTCTCCAACAGCGGTTGCTTTTGTTCTTTTGGATGTGTGCTAGTCTCTGATACACTACAATTTTTTAAAAGAAACTGTAGAGCTTAATAAATTTTACACATGAATATCTCATGTAACCAGCAATTCAGGGTTAATTCCTTCTATGCTTCCAGAAATTCAAAATAGTTTTAGTACCTTGTTCCATATAACCATAAAAAATAATTTTTGCTCACAAAATTTCAGAATCACTTTCCAGAAACAGGAACATATTGATTTAGGTTCCTTTGCTCCTATTGGTAATTTGTCCTTTTCACTAAACTTTAAAGTCAGAAATTGAGAAAATAGGCCATAGGTATTTATCCCTCTAGATGGACCAAGGTTTTGAGTCTAGAAGACCTGGGAACTCTTCATTTTGCCTCACTCTTTTCCAGGCTTCTACAGAACCCCCGTTGACATAGTTCTTCCTCTCTCCTCACTTGAGACCCACAGAAAAGAGGATGAGACATGAGTCCTTCAGGTTTTCCTCAGTAATAGTAAGAATCTTGTAACTTGTATGCAACACTTTTTTTTAACTCTACCTAATGTATCTGGTTCCTACATTTATCTTAATTTATAAATCAAAGATTGCTTCATTTATCCCCCAAATTCAGATATAGTTGACTTGAATGACACAAATTTGAGCTATGTGGATCCATTTATATGGATCCATATAATTTTGGTGGCTTTTATATATATATATACATATATATACATACATATATGTAATTTATAGCTTCAAAATTCACAAATTTAATCACCTAAAAAGTATCAGCTATTTAAATGTGCAAAACAGAATCCAATTTCAAAAGGTCACTTCTAAGTTATATTCAAGTTTGCTACGTGCAGGCATCTCCTGCCCTCATCACCATGTTGTTCAAGGGTCAATGTTATTATTAGCAGATTCATTCTTTTTGATTTGTTTGGTTTTGACCTTTTTTGCTTGTTTTATTTATTATACTTTAGGTTACATGTTTACAATAGTGTTGGCATTCATGGTCAGTTACCTCACCTCAATATCATTAAAGTGTCACCCACACTTGGACTGGAGAGATAGTGCAGCAGGTAGGGCATTCACCTTACACGTGGCCAACTTGGGTTCGATTCCTCCACCCCTCTCAGAGAGTCTGGCAAGCTACCAAGAGTATCCCACTCACATGGCAGAGCTTGGCAAGCTACCCGTGTCGTATTCGATAGGTCAAAAACAGTAACAAGTCTCCCAATGGAGATGTTACTGGTGTCCGCTCAAGCAAATCGATGAGCAATGGTGTGACAGTGACAGTACAGTGACAGTGACAGTCACCTACATCTCCCATTCCCTGATTTACCTCCAGTCTTCCTATTCCCCACTAATATGGTGCACTCAATTTACACCCCTGTGTCCAGGACTTGTTATTACTCGATACTGTCTATATTTTTTGTTTTATTTTCCTTTTTCCCTCAGAAGAGTGATATAGTTCAGTGTTTGTCCTTCCTCTGGTTTACTTTGCTCAGCTTGACATTCTCCATTTCTATCCAAGGTGCAATGAACTCCATGATTTATTTTTTTCTTGTGGCAGTACCATATTCCATTGTGTTTATACACCACAACTTCTCTATCCATTGGTCTTTTGTTGAACATTTGGGTTGTTTTCATATCATGACTACTGTACTAAGCACTGTAATGAACAATGGCATGTATGTATCTTTTCAAATTAGTGTTTCTTGGGGCTGGAGCAATAGCACAGCTGGTAGGGAAATTTGCCTTGCACGCGGTCGACCCGGGTTCGATTCCCAGCATCCCATGTGGCCCCCTGAGCACTGCCAGGAGTGATTCCTGAGTGCAGAGCCAGGAGTAACTTTTGTGCATCGCTAGTGTGACCAAAAAAGAAAAAAAAAATTAGTGTTCCTATACTTCTGGGATTAATGATCCAAAGTGAAATCACTGGATCATGGGAGCTCTATTCTGAATTTTTGAGAGGTCTCAATAATGTTTCCATAACAGATAAATCAGAAAACATTCTGTAGAGACAGTACAGCAGGTAGGGTAGTTGCCTTGCAGGTAGCTGATCCCAGTTTGATTCCCAGAACCTACTATGGTCCCCAGAGCACCTTAAGGAATTATCTGTAAGCACATAGCCAAGAGCAAGCCCTGAACACAACCAACTGTGCCCGTCCACCCAAAAAAAGACATTATTTTCACCAACAGGAAGTGAAGTTTTTCCTTTTTTTTTGTCACACCCACCCCAACACTCTTTTGCCAATAATTTTGATAGATCCCATTCTCACTAATGTGAGATGAGATCTTATTGCTGTGGTCCATGCTGTGTCTGAGAGAGAACAAAGGATACCCAAGTTTCATGTCAACCATACACTCTAACCCTTTGAACTCTTCACCTGGTCTTGATAGATTAAAAAATATATATTTTAGCCCAAATTTTTGCAGCATTAAGAAACTGTTTGTATTATCTGGGCCTTTCTACTTACCACAAAGACATTGAAAATAATAAATAGAGAAACTTTGTTTATTACATTCAGTTCTAAAGAGTCCCACTCCTTGAGTGCCAGTCTGGACAATATGTCCATCACTCTAGACAGGGAACTCTTGGTATAAGGGGCAGGCATGTGCCCGAGGCTCGAGAGGTAGAGACTGTTTTTTTTCTAGGCTACTACAGTGAATTATTTTTTTCTAAATTTGGGTCACACCCGGAGATGCACAGGGGTTACTCTTGGTTCTGCACTCAGGAATTACCCCTGGCAGTGCTCAGGGGACCATATGGGATGCTGGGAATTGAACCTGGGTTGGCTGCATGCAAAGCAAACACCCTACCCACTGTGCTATTGCTCCAGCCCAACTGCAGTGAATTTTTGATTTTTTTTTTTTTTTTGCTTTTTGGGTCACACCTGGCGATGCACAGGGGTTACTCCTGGCTCTGTACTCAGGAATCACTCCTGGCGGTGCTCAGGGGACCATATGGGATGCTGGGAATCGAACCGCGTGCAAGGCAAATGCCCTACCCGCTATGCTATCGCTCCAGCCCCTGCAGTGAATTTTTGAAGAGAGCAGTGAATAAAACTGAGGGCTCCTAGAGAAGACATTTTAACATCAAAGCTTATTTGCTTTCTATACAAAGATACACAGTCACCCTTGTAACATGGATCAACATGGGTCATGGCAGGGCTTGCTAGATCCCATTAAACTAGCTGCAAACACTTTGTTATGCATAACAAATTCCCATTACTACCTCCAAGTTTATGTTAATAGGTGACTGTGGAAAAGTCACAGGTCATTCCTGAAATAAAGGCTTAAAACTTTCAGCCCCATCCTTCTAATGTCTAGGAAGGTGGTAGTGGTTGGAAATTGAGTTAAATTGCCAGTGGCCAATCATTTAGTAAATTATATCACTGTAACAAATTCTCCCTAAAATCCCCAAACAGAAGAATTCTGGGTGAGTATTAGTGAACCCCTGGAGATGCCTGGGGAGAGGGATAATTGAGAAGCCATGGAAACTATTTTTCCTACCCTCCCCCACCCCATACCTTGACCAATTCATCTCCATCCATATATTCTTTGTAATGATATTGGATCATCTAGCAAATAAACTCTGAGTTTTGTGAGTAGCACTGCACTGCACTATGGTCCCATTGTTCATCGATTTGCTTAAGCTGGCACCAGTAACATCTCCATTGTGAGACTTGTTGTTACTGTTTTGGGCATATTGAATATGCCACTGGTAGCTTGCCAGGCTCTGCTGTGCAGGTGGGATACTCTCGGTAGCTTGCCAGGCTCTCTGAGAGGGATGGAGGAATCAAACCTGGGTTGGCAGCATGCAAGGCAAATGTCCTACCCACTGTGCTATAGCTCCAGTATGAGTTTTGTGAGTAGCTCTTGCAAATTACAAACCCAGCCAAGTTGTGGGAAATAACTATCTATACGTGATCAGTAGGAATCCCAGGTAATCACCTGAAGACAGGAAGCAACCTTGCAGGGTGAGCCCTTACGGTCTGATTTCCAGGTGAATCATGTCAGAATGGAGTTGATTGCAGGACACCCAGCTGCTGTACTTGATAGTGTGATAAAAACATCTACATTTCATAATTGGTATCAGATTATAATTGTAATACCCAGAGTATTAACCTTTCCATTGAGGGGTGCGGGGGTGGGTTAAGGGGTTGACATCTGACAGTGTTCAGAAGCCACTACCTATTCAGTGCTTGAGGGACCATCCAGTGCAGCAGCTTGAACCCAGGGCTCCCTCCTCCTGTATGCAAGCATGCACTCCAGTCCATTGAGCCATCAATGAATAATTTTCGTGTTGTTATAGCAAAGAACATCTTACATTCCATCACTTAAGGAAGAGACAGAAACAAAACATGATGCATCTTGGTTTACAAAGATGGTGAAATGCTATTGTGTTTCTTTTCTTTATTTTTTTTTTGTGTGTGTTTCATTTCTTAAAAATAAATTTGGGGCCTGGAATGATAACACAGTGGGTAGGGCGTATGCCTTGCACGCGGCCTACCCGGGTTTCATTCCCATCATCCCATATGGTCCCCTGAGCACTGCCAGGAGTAATTTCTGAGTGCATGAGCCAGTCATAACTCCTGTGCATCGCCCATGTGACCCAAAAAGCAAAAAAAAAATTGTTTTGCTGTTGTTTTTTGAAAAAATATTAACAAAACTTCCCACTGAAAGGAAATTTGAAACTATAGACTTTTCAAAGTTTCTTGGGAAATTAAAAAGATTTTTAAAACTATCAAGAAAAATATTGAGTTCCCACCCTTACCCACCCCATCCACTAAATGCTTAAATGAAAATGGCTCCCTGAGTTGATTCTTCCTTGTGATTCGTTCCAAACTCCATATTGCTCTGAAAATCATAAGTATTTTCATATTTTACCAAAAGTACATAAGTAGCTGACATAATATCAGACCAGTTCTGCTTCTTATTCATCCTACTTATGGTGATGACCCTGTGCTTTACTGTAGGAAAAAGTTATTAATGTTTATTTATGTAGGACGGCCCTACTCTTCAGGGTCTTTCATAATGTATGGACTACTCATTGCAGTATTTTTGTAAAGTCAAAAGGATTCTCAATTTAAAAATTAGTATATCACTTAAGGCATTTAAAAGAGATTCTAAACCCAAAAAAGAACACAATTTCTCTTGGACATGTTTTGCTTTTGCTTTTTTAAGTTTTTCCTGACTTTCTCTTTGATGATTTTTTTTTTGAGTGAGTGTTTTCAAGCTTATCTCTACCCAAAATAAAGCAATATTGTACATCACAGCTTGCATGGCAGAGCCTGTCAAGCTACCCGTGACGTATTCGATATACCAAAAATAGTAACAATAATGTGATCTTCATGTCCCTGAAGCGAGCAGATGCCATTGGGCTACACTAGCATGAGACTGAAACGAATGGAGATGTTACTGGTGGCCGCTCAAACAATTGATGAGCAACAGGATGATAGTGATACAGTGATACAGCACATCACAACTCAGACCATATACAAATGCAGAGAACTAAAATCAAGGTTTTACAAAATAATAGTTATCTTTCCCAGGCTCATAATTATGGCTCAGAATTATACTCTACATTATTCTCTTTCAGATAAAATGGCTGGTTACCACTCACTAATCATTTTTGTACCACTATGCAATCATTTTTGTGCCACTATGATAAAGCAATGAAGCCCTCCTCAGAGGAACCATATAAATAAAATGCATAAAGATAAGACAGACAATTACCAAGGAAACAAATTTCCTGGAAGTCTGACTATCAAAATAATTTACTGCTCTTTTTTTGGGGGGGTGGAAATGTTATCAAGGATCAAACAGGGGTTGGTTTCATGCAAAGCATGTTCTGTAACCACTGTACTAACTTTATGACCCTCAAAATACTTTTTTTTTTTGCTTTTTTGGGTCACACCCTGCAATGCACAGGGGTTACTCCAGGCTCATGCACTTAGGAAATGCCCTACCCACTGTACTATCTATACAGCCCTCAAAATAATTTTAAGAATAGTGGAATATAGAAATTTATATTTCTTTACTTGTATATTTGTGTCCCAACTGAAAAACTGTGAGAGCAATAAATGTTACTTTGAAAATACATTCACAAACTTGTATGAGATTAAACTGTCTATAATTTTAGAGTCAGAGAGATAGTGTAGCGGGTAAGATGTTTGTCTTACAAGCAGTTAGTCCAGGTTCGATCACCAGGACTTCATCTAGTCCTTCAAACTCACTAAGAGTGATCCCTGAATACAGACCCATATTTAAGCTCTAAGCATAGCTGGGTATGGCCAAATAAATAAAACACATAAACAAATAAATAAATAAAATATCTATGGTTTCTACTGGAGGTTAAGTCTCAGGTACTCTAATACCTCTTTAGGCTGCTACCTTCAATTAGAATGAAAGGGAAAGTGAAATATTAGTTAGAAATTAATGAAAATAAAGATGCACATTTTCCCACTGAAATTGAGGACACTCTTAATTCTATCCACAAATCCTATGGAATCCAGAGCTTAAAATTTTCTGCAATATAATTGATTATAGAACTTAGATTAGAAAGCAAGTAACACCTTATTTCTTCACCAGAAAGAGAGCAACGGGATGACAGTGATACAGTAATACAGTACATCACAAATCAGATTATGTACATATGCAGAGAACTAAAATCAAGTTTTTACAAAATAATTGTTACCTTTCCATGGCTCATAATTATGGTTCATAATTATACTCTATGTTATAATCCTTAGCATAGTCAAGCATCCACATTTGAATGCTCACAATGTCAAACTCCCTGTCCATAGCCATAGGTCTTTGAATTCCTCATACACCTGTCCTGACTGCATTCAGGATTCTTGAATGCTCCAAACAGGGCCCAAAGTTGGTGGTCTATGATGGGTAAATGCAACAATCATCCTAGTCATTGGAAAGAATCAGATGACAACATATTAGAAAATGGTGGGGTAATCTGTTTCCAGTTACCAGGTGCCATGGAAATCCCTCAGTATCATAAACCCAAGGAAAGATACCTATTGAAATCCTGATTCTTCTTAGGTTCTGTTTTCTAGATATGCATAAGATTTCATTTTGTTCAGCTTTGCTTTCTTTGTTGACCACAGTTCTTAACTTGTGCTTATTTCCTGAAACAGACTACAAGAAATCTTCACTATACCCCTAAACAAAGAGCTTTGAGAGGAGTAGTGATCCAAGAGGTAAGTACTCTGATGTCTTCTTCTCTGAGTACTCCTGTTCAAGGAAGAGGAAAAGCCTTCTGGATTGTACTTCCCTCCACTGTGTGGGGAGACAGCTGGAGGGGGAGACATTTGCCCATTTTCCCCCAATATTCTGTGGGTTATCTGGACACTGGCCTCATAACCTCAGCAGAACATGTTCTGTATATTGAAAAGTGAGCTTTGGAGAAAAGCAGGCATTCAGCTAACTATAACCTCTAGTGACTCAAAAAAGGGTATTGAAAACAATTATTTATTGGCTATAACTAAGGCAAACACAAAAAAACATCGTATAGACTTTTTTCTTAATATGTATGGGGAACAGTAAATCTCAATACTGTTTTGATATGTAGGTTTTCATATTGTCCTACAAAACAATGTGTCTGGAAGTTTCGCTCATAGGAATATATCCCAAGAACACAAACACACCAGCATCTTCTAGATAGACACACACCTGTATTCATCGTAGCAAAGATCTGTTTGCAAACCAAATGTCTGAAGATTAATAAGTGGGTGGGTAAAGAAGTTATGCTATGTAAACACACAAAGAAATACTATTCAGCTATAGAAAAAGATGAAATTTTGCCTTTTGACAGTGGAACTAATGTCACCAAGGGCTAGGGAGTTGACAGCGACAGTCTTACAGACAGTGGTGGAGGGATAGTAGTACTTTGATAGTGAGTATGCTGTGGTAACATTGTATCCCTAAAACATACAAACATTTACACTTCTAAAACAGTATTAGCTTGTTAATTTAAAAATACGAGTAAATTTTTCAAAGTTACAATTTGTAAATGAAGCAACAACAAAAAAGCCATGTTCTACTAGTTTGTAGACATGTTTAGGGTAGAGATTCATGTAAATCAATCACTACAAATAACAGAAAGGGATAGTGGTATGGTCTTTATACCCTGGGTATTCACCATTCTCACACGTTCTACTAATAGGTTTTGACACACAAGTAATCAATATTGGAAGGATCAGAAAATCGACCTCTTCTTACCTTACTTACTACCAATGGTGAAGTGTTAATAGAAGCTAGAGCTCAGGTAAAGACTACATACATTTTCCCTAACCCTCTGATGCATATTCTACATTTCCAGTTTGAGCCCCAGGCCACAATGGTAGACTTCCTATTAATGCATCTGTGCAGATTGCCTTGCCTGCATGTATCTCCTTTTCATACTTAGTTACTAACTAGTATTTTTAGATACTTAATATTATAAAGAAACTACTTGTGTTGACATACTCTGCTTCTCAGAGGACACAACCAAAGCCAGAAGTAGACCCTGAGCACTGCCAGAGGTAACCCCTCAGAAACAAAAATTATTGGAATTTGAAGTTATAAATAGCACCTTCTTTAACCACTGCTGTTCCTCTAAACCTCTAACCTTGAGACTCCTTTAAACAACAGTATATTTGGAGTCAAATAAATAGTATAGAGTATTACCTTGCATGTGGCTGACTCAGATTAGTTCTCTCCACCTGATATGGTCCCTTGCGACCAATAGGAATGATGATCCCTGAGCACAGAGCCAAGAGTAAGCCCTGAGCAAAGGTGGATGACCCCCAAACCAAAAACAAACATAAAACATAACCTAACAGTTCACAAATAGGCAACCTTCATCTGTATTGTCCTCTAGTCTAGTTCTCTTGCCCTCTCTATTTTCTAGATGCTGGTTCCCAAAGCATTGAGAATGTTTATGGACAGTTTTATGATGTGACAAGATTCCATTCTCATGCAGCCTTGACCAAGTGCCACCTGACAAAGCTCGTTATATGTTGAGATGTTAAATGTAAGCTTATTTATCTTACTGACAAAAAATTTTCCTTGATGAACTCAAAATCATTGGAACCCTTTATATAGCATTCCATAAATAAGCAGCAGCACTTATCAGGAAACATTTTGGAAAAGGATATTGGAGCCTTGCTCCCAGACCCAACAAGGGAGACGGCTTGCTAATAAGCTTGCCAGAGTTGTGCACAGGCTTCATCTAATGATTTCTGTGTATCCTCAAATGGAGGTAGCTGTATTCGTTGAATTTTGTTGGAGATCAGTGCAGTAGCTAAGTTCAGTGTATTGAAAGGAATTAGTGGAATAAAAGTATCAAAGTCTATTTGGGCTGCTCTTAGCCCCTCTTGAATGTCCACTAACCCATTTAATAAACCTTTCCTAGTTTTTTTTTTGGTTGGTTTTATTTGGGGGCCATAGCCAGCAGCAGTACTCAGGGCTTATTCTCAGCACTGTGCTCATCTCTCCTGGCAGGATTCAGGAGACCATATATATGATACCAAGGGACCAAATCCAGGGGTTGGCCACTTGCAGGGCCACTTACTATCATTCTGGACCAGACCTTTTCTAGCTTTTTGCCAATTTTATTAAGGGGACAAATATAAAATGGACAGTTGGTAGGTTTAATAATCCTTGACAAAAAGCTTAGATTATTCACTGGAAGTACTTATGTGGTAGATTCTGCTGGAGCATGGCTGTGGACACACACACACACACACACACACACACACACACACACCTATACACACCTCTGCAGTGAGCATGCAGATATCTGATGCCTCTATTCTGTCAGGCTCAACTCACACACACAGAGAGAACTGGTCAACACATCCAGAGTCTCTGGAGCATGTCTATTGTGGGGAAGACTCAGTCCTTGTCCTGGGCAGGCACCCTAAAAGGAACTTTTGGGATTCTACCAGATGAATAAAATAATCTATTACAAAACACAGTGGGAGGCAGGTGCTGAGAGGCACAGATAGGAGGAGCCAGGAACAAAAGAACCCGAGTCACACAAAGGCAATTCGATCCAGTGAGTGATTCTGAATGAGGCTTGCCTCCTCCCAGGAGCCTGGAGGCTTGGGCCCCAGGGCACCATACAGAAGAGAACATCCTAATTATTACCCAGAAAAGCCCGGGTGAGACAAGTGCAATTTGCTTGCGCTTAATATATCTACATTTGGGAAGTTATATAGGCTTACAAACTCCCTTGCTGCTCCTCCTTCCTGGGACTGTTGAGGGGCTATATGCTGCTTTTTAAACAAACAAACAAACAAAAAAGTCTTAACTCCACATCATGAATTTAACTAATTTTTAGGGAAGTAGCTCTTGTCTTTATAAAGTATGTGTTTACGGAATTCTGGACATCTAGGAGTTTTGATTTCTTAGGAATGAAAGGACTCAAGAAACAGTTAGGCTGTGATTATGATGAGGAGCTATTAAGGCAGGAATTATAGCCACATGCCACCATGAAATAAGGACAGCAGAGAAACAAGATACCTAACAGCAATTGAAACTTTTAAAAGTATCCCAGTAAACTCTAAATACTTATGGTGGGGACTCTAGCACCTGCTAACTACACAGTTCAATACTTTCATAACAAATTTCTGAATGTCAACAATCACAAGCCAAATTACTTAACATGATGAACATTTAATTTTAAGAAAGATATTTACTATTATATTTTATAAATGCTTCTACAATTAGTTTTCAATGTTAGGTCATGACAGATTTGGTTTCAGCTAGTAGGAAGTACATTAAAATAGAATAGCATCCTTTCATGAAATTAGAAAAGTGTGTCACTATTTTATTAAAAAGTATTTCGTCATGACAGTTCAGCATTCCAATCATTTGAAAGTCACTATTAACTGAATGCACAACTTCAGAACACAAATTCAGCCAAAATTAACTGGACATCTGCTGTGTATCAAGCACTGTACCATTAAAAAATACAAAATAAAAAGAAATAAAATGTTCCATCTGCATCAAGGTCAACTGAATTTAGGAATTCTCACATGATTTCTGAATAATCATGGAGGGAGTGGATTTTACTCAGTAGAGTTTGAAAGGGGTGTGGTATTTTATGAAAGCTGAATTCTTTGGAAAATGATTTGCTTGTGAAACAGATGGTGATTCCCTTCTATACTTTTAATCGTTGGGTTTACCTGAGATTCCTAGAAAAACAGGAAAGCACCCATTAAGAAATTAGAATATTTCTCCATTTCTCCATTCCATTTTTACCAAAAGGAATAAACAAAATATCAAACTAACAATCTTCTTTAGACAAAAGAGAAAACAAGTAATTGAGGAGTTGTTTTACCTCACACTTGCAAGTAAACATTACTGCAGAAATGTGACCTCCCCTCAGCCTTGTACATGCCGGGATGCAGGGAACCAAGAGATGTCCTGACCTTGTCCCAGCTGCATACTGCCCGATCCCCTCTCAGACGCTTGAGCAGACTCTGAAGAATTCTCCTTTACACCCTAAGAAATATCAGTTTCCCTTCTTCCTTCTGGGGGTGGTCTCATGGTGTTCTTCCCCTTAAAGTCTAGTACTAAAGGAAGCAAGCCTCTCTATGACCTATATATATGTCTGACACACACACACACACACATGCCTTATGCACCACAGAGGCTCTGGGGTAGGACTACAGACAGAAGGGCCTGATAAAATGTGGAAAAACTGAAACCTATGAGCAAAGGGCCTATGCTCTCTAAAAAGCTACTTGAGTCATTTGGCTGTTTTGCTTTGGAAAATTTGCATCAATTTTTTAAAGATGATTATTTTTATAACCTCTATCCCTGTATTCTGGAAAGTAAACAGAGAAAGATGATGACATTTTAAAAAGAGGGAGAAAGGGAACCAAAAGTAGAGGAAAGGGGTGAAATGAAGGATGGGAATGAGAAAAAATGAAGTGAAGGGAGAAAAGATGGGTGCCTGTGTGTTTAGTGGGGGGATAGCCCTTGAAGAAAGTTGGTACAATGCCATTGGCTAATTTTTCATCACTGAAAGAAATATTATAGAGGGCAATAGGGTCATGCCAGCATTGACAGAATTCAAGTGGTAATAAACTAGGGCTTTCCCCACATCTATCCTGAAGTTAACCTTTCCCTTTCTTCTCACCATTTCCTCCTCCCTCCCTTATAAGCCTACCTTCACTGAAGACGAAATCAGAGATGATGTCAAAAGGCTGGATGTGGACTGAAGACAGGATCATGGTGACTGTCTTCTGTGGATCGCTGGAAGCCAGGGAAATAGTCTGCTGTGCTTGACATTCATAAGACTTCCCAGCTGGGGTGACCAAGGCAGCAAGATGATGGGAGTTGGCTGTGTGCTTTCCAGCTGCAGAGAAAGCCCAGAGTGATGGTTAGGACTGCTCATTTGCAGAACATCCCCTGCCCCTAACCACAGTTTGCTCTTCTCTGCTCCCACCCCTCCTCTCCACCCCAGGTACTCTGTGTCCATATAGCATTGCTTTGCTGAGGCTGGCATTTTGCAAATGGCACCAAGTGGTGTTGGAGGACAAATGCCCCCACTTCGATGAGCAGGGGCTCCTTAAATATTAATTTTTAATATAGGTAAGAGTACAGGGGGCACTGGAGAGATGGTAGAGCAGGTAGGCACTTGCCTCACAGGCTTCCAACTGGGTTGGATTCCCAGCACCATATTTAGCTCCCCCAGTACCACCAAGAATAAGCCCTGAGGAGAGTCAGGTGTGACTCAAACTCTCCACCACCAGAAATAAGAATGATACAAAACGCAACTACTTTTACTAAATAAAATCTAGCAATGGATATTTCAAAGACACAAGACTGTGATTTGGTTCGTCACATTCATATAGTATCAACAAAACATGACTGAATACAATACTATGAGAAAATGTCCTTGAGCACATAGCTGCCCTCTGGAAGCCTGTCCCCTTTTCTTCTTTTCTGGCTTAAGATTGTTCTTATGACACACCCTTTTTGTGATCTAAGTTAACAGAGAGAAATGCTTGAATATGAATTTTGATCAAAAGAAGAAAATGTCCTTTGTAAAAACATCCCTTAACATGATAAGGGATGAAATGGGAGAGAAAACACACTCTTGTCATCTCATCTCTTTCATAAAAGAAAAATCTTTTCCCAACTCAATGTCCAGTGTTCAAAGGTCTCAGTATGAGTAAATCAGACTATTTACAGAATAAATGAATGAATGAAACATGGTGTTTGATGGCGCCTTCAAAAGGGAGCATGATGTTTCGTGACAGCTTATTCCTTTTGTCATCCTCTTTTTGAGGACTTCGGTGAGCTGTTGGCATTAGGGGCAGGTAAACTCATAAACTAGAACTATTCAGAATCCCCCATGGGGTGGCTGAAGTCAGTGGGGAGAGTCTTTGAGCCCCGTGGCCATAAACAAGGAAACACTGACACCGTCACCTCCAGACTGGAAGGATTGGCATAACGCCCCCTTGAAGGGGGAGGCCTGAGAAGACAACCAAAGATGTAGAAAAAAATGAAAACATGGGCTTTTTCCTTCTCTGTACTCCACTAAAGAACATCTGAGCTGCCATCCTGTAGCAGTTAGGGCACATAGGGCAAGCTTCATCCAGACCAGGCCACAGGGATAAGGCCCCCAGCTCCTCAGGCCAACGAATCCTGGGGAATCTACTAAGCATGAGAACAAAGAACTGACCATTGCTCCTTCTTCATCTTGGAATTGGTCTGGGAGAGAGCAAAGATTGGAGAGGCTTCCAAAACTTAAAGGATTTTAACAATTTCATCCTGGCTTTCTGCAGTTCCCGTGCTTCACCCCAGGCTTTCTCCCCTAGTCCTGTTGCCTTCTACTTACCGCGAACTGCATCTTTAAAATGGGTCTTTTCTGATGAATCATAAACAAATTGCACTTTGCTCAGTCTCCAAGTTCCCTCGGGTCCCTTGGAAGTATTGTGAGTTTCCTGCGGGATGGGAGAGGAGGGAAGAAGAGAGTGTCAGCAGCCCAGGACTTCTGGGGGCAGGAACCTGGGGGAAGGGGTGACCACTGTCCACACCCTACCCAGGTCTGCAATCCCTCTGGGAACGCCACGGGCAGTTACCTTGACAAACAGCAGTTTGAGCGTGTATGCGCCATCCACCCAGAACACCTGCAGCTCCGACTCATTGTGACCACAGCGGCCTTTCACCTCAGCTCCCCGTGTCATTGAGATATCAGCCTGTTCGGTGATCAGCTGGGAACACAGACGCCCCGTCCCCGCTCAGCGCGCCCGGCCCCAGGAGGGACGGTAAAGGGCGGCGCGTCCAAACTCCGGGTTGCACGCCTGGGCGCTCCTTTGCTCCCGCTCCCAGGTCCGGGAACATGCGGTTAGATGCTCTACGTGCAGACCCCCGCGGTAGGGAAGCGGAGTGAGAGAGGGTTTACTTTCAAAGCAGGCAGGGCGAGCAGAGGCGTTACAAGCCGGAACCCCCATGCAGCATTCAGGAGCAGCCTGCAGGGGCACAGGGGGGAAGGCGGGAGATCTGGGTCTTCAGAGGGCCTTGAGGGAGGGTGCCCTTCGGCCCTGGAGCCCTAGGAGCAAGCTGGAGGGGAAAAGGTTTCTTACATCCACATAATTGCTGGCCCACACATCATAAGGGACAATAAATTTGGCTGCAAACTCTGCCATGAGACACGTCGTCCCATTTTCCCGCACCACAAATATATCTTTTTCAGGGTTAGTGGAAAGGCCTGAGAGATTTTCCACTTCTTGTTCAGCCATGATTCGAGCCATTGTATCTGCAGGGAAAAAAATCCTATTGGTTCTAGGCTCAGCAAGCCCCAGTGTCTGGGGCACAGGAGTAGGGAGATGCCATGGTCTGCAAACAGGCTCTGGTTGCAAAAGTTCCCTGCTGCCTGCTGATGGCTGTGCGCTCTGCAAGCCATTTCTCTAACCTGGCGCCAACATCTCCACCCCGTTAATGCATATTTGTAACCATTTTTTCTTTTCCTTTGAAAGTCTTCCTAATTTAAAATCCTTCTGGCATTTTTTTTTTCTCCTACCGCCCCCCCCCCCCCCACCTCTCTCTCTCCCAATTTAAGCTTTTAAGCCCAATCTTACCTGCCAATGCTCAGCCCTAAGAAGCAGGCCCATAGAGCACTCTGGAATATACCATACAGGTGTGATCCTTTGGCATTGGCAGTAAGGCTTACCCCTCCCCGTCTCCCTCCAAAGAAAAGGGGAGGTCCGCAAAAACGTCCGGGGGGACGGGGGGGAGAGCACATTTTGACCTCAAACTACTGGCTTTATTTACTCTGCAGGAAGAGGACAGCTGTCCTTGCGGTCACTGAAACGCTACTCACGGAACAGCATCAGGAGAACTCGAAGTCTATACACGCTGGAAATGGCTCTTCCTCGGAGACCCATGCTCGCCTGGCAGCAATGAGACCAGCTGTGCCGCTGCGGAGGCCGCCGGAGAGGGAATCCCTCCAAGTCGCTGCCGCTGGAGTGAGCCGGGGTGAGCAAGGGGCGGGGGCTGCGAGAGGGAGGCGGAGGGGAGCGCGCGTTGTAAGGAGCGCGGGCCGGGAGGAGGTGGTCCTGGAGGATGCAGCACCCGCCGGCGGGGGATGTCTGAACTCCGGCGGATTCGCGCTGCAGAGGAAAGCACCGCCGGCGAGGGAGCTGTCCACGGCTAGGAGTGCTGAAAGGAATAGGTAGTGGTGCGAGAGCTAAAGTGGCTTGGCCGGTGCTGAGGGCCAATGAGATTTAGTGGGAGGGAAGAGGGGGTGCTAAAATTCTCCTCGAGTCTGTTTCCTGTTCTGCAATCGCAGCCGCAAAGATGATTCAGTCATGAGAAACTTAATTGTGCCCTCGGAGTTTTTCAATAGCCCATCCAGAGACAGTTACTAGGTAGTGTAGGCAATTGCATTGCTTGGAGTCCTGATTTTTTGAAAATGCACCTTGTTCCTGAAAGAAAACGATAGAGCACAAATTGTTAAGGCTTTGAGGGAGGAGGAGTAGGCAGAAAGAGAGAAGGAAAATGCTATGGCAACAGTTCCCTGAATTTGGCGATGTCCCCTTCTCTCACCTGCTCACAATGAGCTCATAGATTTAAACTTAAATTGACGCCTCCTCAAGTGGGGTAGTAGACGCAGTATAACCACCCAGTCTCGTTTTCTGAATTCTGATTTCTGATTCAAGGGATCTCTAAACTCTAGGGTCATCGGCCATACGATTGTGGCCGCACTGCCAAGAGGTATGTAAATATGCCTGAAGTTTCTGAGGTTTATGTAGGGCCTCAAAAACAGTGTCATCATGGCTATATACACATGATACACACCATATTACTCTGCAGCAACTGGGGAGTGGGCAAAGAAACAAACACTACTAATTCTTGCATTTGTGTATTTGGTAATTGCTTATTTTTTTAAGTTTTTTGCTCAATAAATCAGTATGCAGATCTTTCAGCACTAGTGCTATCCTCAATCATTGTGGTGACATTAATTTCTTGCAGGCATTCTATTATATAAATAATATATTATGTCATAAAATAAGCAATGTCATACTAAAGGTGAAATTATAGAGTGTTTGCACGTGCATTGTTAGATTTTATCTTCTTTTCTGCCTTCCAGGGTAAGCAAAGAATAAATATCTCACTGTGGTTGCACATACCTCCAAAAACAGGCTTGGAGATATTAAGTGACCTTCTAAATGTCACATGGTTAGTGAGAATTAAAATAGAAAATATCACATGCTCTATAGAGATCATCATTAGCCCTTATATAACATCTTGCCTCTAAAATATACCATATTTTTGTTTTTGCAAAATTTTTATTCAAAGACCAAGTAACAATATGAAAACTAAAATCCATAACACTAATTCACATTGCTGAAAAATATATACTTCTATCTAATGTAAAATATTTCAACAATGAATTGTTCTTCTGCTGAAACCCATTTCTGTATCAATAATTAGATCAACAGTCATTTAAATTATGAAGTAATATTTAAAGTGACACTATTTTTGTATTCTTAATTTTATATCTGCTTTTTGAATAGCATAAAAAAATTCTCACAAACTATACTAATGGTTACATATAGAATAATTGAGAAAATGTGATTGATTTAAAGTCAATAATTATCTATTGAGAATTGAAGCTATACTATAAATATAAGCATGAAAATATGTCCTGTTAGCAATTTCTATTATTTATTCCCCTGTTGTATTGTAAAAATATAAAACAATTGGACATTTTTAATGAGACATTTATATTATCTTCCCTCCAGTACTTTAATGAGGACAGACCTGAATCCATTTTGGACAATAATTCCCTATGTATTACTTTTGTGATCTTGTACAGATTTTTTTTCTTGGCCTGGTCTAAAAAATTGGGAGCTCAGAAATTGACTGATTAATCAAGTAAGTCAGTCAATATAAATGCATTTAAAATAAAACAGGTTAACTTAATCTAAAAATATCAGGTGATACCCTACCACTTAAACCACTCCCTACCTCTATACTTGGTGCTTTGGATACCTAAAGATGAACAAGTGCCATTGTACAAGTAGAAGAGATATATGTAAATTATTTTGATAATTTATATATATATTAAAATACATATACTCATTTTAAGATGATAAAAATTGACTTAATTACTTGAATATTGCATTTAAAACAAAAATATTAGATTGGAAATGGTAGTGGTCATGTACATTTAAATTATAGTATTTGATTTCTAAATCACATGGTAGTAACACTGGAAATGGTTTATTTCCAGATCTGACATAAATGGTCACCTTTTGACATCAGAGAGTACTGAACTTAGTTTAAATAACAGAAAGAAAACAATTTTAATGCTTCATGGGAATATCATCTTCAAAACATAAGTAAGGATATTCCCAGTTGTTTATCTTAAACCTACTTACAAATAATCATTCATTTAGTTTTGCATTCCAAGTGATTCTTATGTTGCAAGTTGCATCATGTTTACTATTTTAATTGTCATCTGCATTGATTAAATAACTTTTTCACTTTTTAATGAAAGTTTATTTCTTTAAAATTTCCAGAAAAGGTGATAAGGGTGCAGTAAGCCAGACTTTTAAGAGACTTAAGTTTTCCAGAATTTGTTCCATTCTTCATTTTTTGAATGGGAAAAAAGAGGAAAAATGGATATAAACATGCACACTGGTGTATAGACGACAACTGTGTCAATTCATCATTGCTGTTGGTGGTCATGATGAAATGTCAGGAGTAAATGTACTTCATACCCTTAGAATCTGCTTTAAATCTTTCAAACAATTCTCTTCAACTTGTATATGGACTTAATCAAATAGCCTCTATGAATCCCATACCATTGGATGCTTGCTTTTTCAAAGATATGGAAAGAAATTTCCCTACATTTTTATTTCCATTTTGATGTAAAAAATATGAAGATGCATGAAGACATGGGGTTGACTGGCAACATGTGTAGATAAATATTTAGGGAAACAGAAAGCACAGTAGCTTTTGGGTGAATTGGCCAAAGATGGCCTCTTGAAGAAGATGGATCTTGAATCTGAAAGACAAGAAAGGAAATGTAGATAAAAGAAATATGTATTAAAAGAGTCAATGCAAAGATGTAACACTATATCTTTCATGTTTATTAATTTGCAATAAACTGGGCAATAAATTAGGCCTCCTTACTATTTAGATGATAGAATCCCTATTTTAATATTTTATTTAAAACCTGCCCACATGTAGTGTGTGCAAAAAAATGGTATCCTCAGAGCTTATCATTAATAAAACAAAATATTTTCATCATTTCATGCATTTCTTTATACTGGGTTTCACAAGTGATTGACTTTTATTTGTAGACTCAAGAAACACATTTAGAAAAATGGGAAATATACAATAGAAAACCTTTATGAGCTTCAAAGAGGGGTGGAATGATGCTGTGTTGCAGCTGAAATTTGACTTGTGGTGTTTTAGCACACCTTGCAACAAAAGTGCAATAATATATGCTGATATAGCCTCTCCATTTCCCTCCGTAACATAAACACAAAGAAACAGATAACAGAAGCAGGCTTAATATAACTGAGAGCAATATACATGCCATTGTTAAGCCAGAATTATTGCTCACTAAAACATAATCAGATTATCACTGAACAATTATTTTTATTTGATTTTATCACTAAAAGGTTTTATCATTAAAACCTTCTCTAGTATATAAATTTTTGTGGTAGGAGTTGAAAGGTTAGTATACACAAGAATATTTTGTGTATAAATTGCCAATTCATAGAACAGTTAAAAAATATATATGAAAGAAACTTTGGGCCTCTGATACACTCAGATTACATGACGTCTGTGAACTTCCCTTCATCCTTTCATTTCACTGGTCTCTCTTGCACCTAACTTAAGTGGGACCAGGGTGATTTCTGCAATGAAGGAAACCAGTGGAATAATAAGGGCAATAGAAAAATGGTCTTTTCCTCGAACATTGTATGAAGGAAACACAAGCATGAAAATGTATAAATCTGTAATTGTACCCTCACGGTGACTCACTAATTAAAAAAATTTTTTAAATGGTCTTTTCATTAGCAAATTTTCATATTGAGTCTTAAATGTTCAGTTATAAGTTTACTTAGAATGCTTTTTGCTCATAAGGGAATAAAGATGAAAAGTTATGTAAATCTAAGTCTAAATAAATATGTTTATTATTTTCTTTGGAACCAGTAGCTGTTTCTAACATTGCTTTAGATTGTTTACCACTAGCTTAGGTGATTTTTTAGGCCATGGAGTACAATTCTCCTTATTTTCATAGCAGTGATGAAAATCTTAATACAAGAGCAGGGGGCATTTCTGTGTCAGAATTTAAAATAAAAATCTTATTTAAAAGAGTTTTGCGTTTGTTGTTGTTGTTCCAAATAATAACAATGAACTCAGTGGGTCTAAGATCATAATTTGAAGTAGTTTACTACTGAATTCTGAGATAACGGAATTCCTTAAAAATCTTTTCTAATACTTCATAGGTGCTCCTAGTCACCACTTAACTACTCTTTCAATTGTCTATTTGAAATGAATGATCACTGGGAGGAGAGAGAGAGGGCAGGCAGCGGCCTGTCTATTGAATGTGGTACTTGAAGCTCTTCCCATAGAGAGCAGGAATTCTAAAATGCGCTCCCACCCCATATCCTTCAGATTATAAATTACAGATCTTTGCTCTGATTATTTTTTTCCGGTGAAAATATTTCCAGATGCTCTGATGACCAAGAAAGGGGGAGGGGAGAGGTTTTGGTGAACTGCAAAGGCAACCGGATTGGGAATCTAAGAAGTTAATGTGTTTGCTATGACTACGTTGCTCCATCAACGTCTTGGGGGTAGTTTCACCTCTCCTGTCTTCAGCAAGGCTTTTCAACCAGATTGTTCTAGGACTAAATGCCCGTTTCATTGAGTCACTTTATCCGGATAGTAAGTGACGATCAATTCTTTTTTAGGAGTAAGCTTGTCGGAAATTCCATTATTAAAGCATACGACGCCCACGCGCACGCTGGCCTGCTGATCAAGACACAGGGACGGCGGCCTGCTGCATTACCTTTAGGTGGTACCGAGGAGGGCGGGCCTGGTTACTCGGGCATGCAGCTCCGCCGGACGCACAGGCTTTGGATTCTAGCCCGGGGAACTGCAGCGGAGAAGCGCGCAGTGGCCCGGAGGCTGCTTGGTTCCCTGGCACCCGGAGCCTGGGACGACCTCAGGCTGCGAGAGACGTGGGCGCCTGACTCCCAGGTTGGGCTACAGGCGCTTCGGCGCATCCGCTCCCAGGCAGCGGTGGCGGGATCCGAAACCCGGTAAGAGGGATCAATTCCCAAGATGCTAGGATTCTCACAAATTCTGGCCACCACGGCACCAGAAACTGCTGGGTCTTCAATATCCGGAGGACGAAGCTACGGCTTTTAGAGGAAGTCCAAAAGGATGGAAGTTTCGGACAGAGGGCGCGTTCCAGTGTAGATGTCTTCCCGCCCAGCTGTTAGGCCCCAGAAAGTGTATCCGCCGGCCCCGCATCCCGGAGGGGAGGATGAGGTGTGAGGCCCAGAGAGAAATCAGACTTGGGGGGAGTGGGGGGAGGTCGGGGTGCTAAACAAGAGAGGCGGAGGATACCCATTTAGAAGTTTCTCTGCTTCCCTGAGCCTCTCCCTTCTTTGTTCCCCCTTGAGAAACCGGCAGAGCCCAGTCCTGGTCCGGGGGCTCACGGCGGGGCAAAGGTCCCCCGAAGTGGTCCAGGCGGTCCAGCTTCCTCGCACATAAGTCTCCGGACACGGCGCGCCGAGGGCTGGGGGTGCGCGGGAATCCCAGCCGCGGCCGGACGGGTCCAGAGCAACTCGGGAATCCGCGCGAACTTTTGCAGACGGAGAGTCAAGTCTGTTGAGAGGAGTTCGGCCACGGAGGCTCGCAGCACCACCGAACCTCTCCTCCGCGGGCAGAACCCCGGGCGACGCTGGAGGGTGAGGACGCACTCTCCCGGGCCTCTCCGCGGAGGCTCCTGCCAGCTCGGGCTGCTCGCTCCTCCCTCTGGCCAAGAGTGAGGCTCCGAGTCCCACCTCCACCCACCTCGTACGGGTTCCGGGCGTCCCGCGCTGCAGAAGAAAGCCTAGAGCTGTGAGGTTAGGATGTTTTACATCTGCATTCTTACTTTTCAAATCGGGGTGGAGGCGGGAGAGGAGGGCAAGCTCCAGCTCGGGTCCCAGCTGCAAAAAACCCCACTTAGTGTGAGTTTCCAGGGGCGAAACTAAGCCGGGGACTCCTCTGCAGGGTCTCCCACTCCAAGCTGACCCTGAGCCCCCACCCCAGGCTGCCTCCAGCAGCTGCTTCCCCCGCCAGTACCACCTGGGGTGCCACCCCGCTGCTGCCCCCAACTCAAGGCGGGGTATCTGTGCCCAGTGTTTGGTTCCGCCCTTCTCTGCCCCAGTGAACTGCGCCCCAAGAACTCCGGGAGCACTCCCATCTAAAACTCCCCCTTGGAGGCCCGCCTTCTGTTTTCCTTCAAAGTAAAAAAAATGACACCAACTTTCCCAAGAAAGTGAGCGAAACAATTCCGGCGGAATTTCCTCCACCGCGACTCCATGCTGCTGCTGCTTCTTCTTTTTCTTTTTCACTTGCATGAAAAGCGAGTTTGCCTAAGCATCCCGCTTGTGAAATTCTCCCAGACGTCCACCCGCTCCTCAAAATCTGTGATCCAGTCTGCATAAGCCTGTTTAGCTAGCAATCCTGGGGGTCAACACGCGAGCACAGACAGAGCACAGCCCCAAACCCATTCCTCCCCGCATGCTCTTTCTGGGCCTAATTCTCCGAGAAATGTCTTTCAGCGACCTGAGAGACCAATCGCCTGGAGCTGGGAGCTGCAGCCGCCGCCGCGGGAGACAGGCTCACGCCCCCGAACGAGCCTCGAACGAGCCTCGGGGCGCAGTGCACCAGCCACCGCCTACCCGGCCCGCGGAGCCAGCAATCCCGGGGGTGGCTGGACTGGGGTCGCACAGATGGGGACGCCTCGGGTCGTGCGCCTGCTGCCGGTTGATGGATGGTCCCATCTTCCTGCTTGATGGACTGGAACTCGGGGCCAGAAGGGGGAGGGTGGGCGTGGGAACCCAGCTGGACCACCGCCTCGGCTGGGTAAGAGGCTCTGCTTTGGGGGCAGGAGCAAGGGGAGAGGAGAATGCGGTATTTCTAACTTAGGGGGAAACCCGGAACCCCCCACTTTTCGGAATCCGAAGGGCACCCTTTCTCGTTCCGTGCTGTGAGTGCGGGAACGGGAAGAGAGGCGCAGACGGTGCGTGCCAGCTGCTCCCTGCAGCCGGCTACACAGCGGGGTCTGTGCGCTTTCTAGAAAGCACGAAGGCAGGACCACCTCCAGGTTCCTGGAAAGAGCCCGTGGGAGTGGGCGTGAGGGTACTGGAAAGTTAAAATGTGTGTGGGGGGCTTGGGGGGGGGAAGTTTCCAACGAGTAGGAACGAGGGGGATCAGTGGGGACTAGGGTTGGCAGCAGCCTCATTAGAGTCCGTCTGTCCCACCTTCCTTCAAGGCCACTCTCCCCACTCCCCTGTCTAGGGGAGCTCCAAACTGAACCTAGGGGCGAGGCAGCTGAACGGGAGAAGGGATATAGGGCACGGGGGTTCTCTCCCCTCCCCTCTCCCTCTCCTCCCTGTCCCTGTCTCTGTCCCAGTCCCTCTCCTTCACCTTTACCCTCTCCCTATCTCTTTCTCCTCCCTCACCATCTTCCCTTCCTCTCCCTTTCTTTCTCTTCCCTCCCCTGGCCCCTTCGATGTCTCCCCCTGGAGCATCTCTGAGGACCCTATGAATTGCTGGGATCTATCCTGAGTTAGCCACTTGCACCTTATCCACTTTCCCTGTCCCTCTGCTTTTCTTTTTTCCCCCTTCCTATGTTCTTCTTAATCAAAAATTTCCCCCTAAAATTCCTTCTGTCTTAGAATGCCGAATTTTGCTCCAGGTGTTATCCTATTCTAAGCCTTGAAGGACATTAAGAGGATGGGAAATACTGTAACAAGGTGAGAGCCCTGTTATCAACCTAGGTGTTACCAACTGGGAACAGGCAGAGCACCCATACCCCGTGCCCGACTGGCAGGAAAGTAGAGCCCCACGGGTCAGGGGGCTGTAGACTGCACTATCCGAAGTCCCAGTGAGGGTCAGAACCCACTCCCGCACCTGGACACTGCAGCATCTCAGGTCCAGCCTGGGAGTTTGTGCGCATCTAGTGGGAGAAACCCTGATCTGATTTACAGTGGATGAGTTTAGCCACTGCCAGCTCGTTTTCCTTTGTGTCTTCCTCATCAGCTGTCAAATGGAATACTGAGGTAAGCACTGATGAATCAGCTCAGACCAATAACACTGAAATGTAGTCAGAGGGTTGGAGAGATCGAACAGAGGGTTAAGCGCTTACCTTGCATGCAGTGTGGTTGACTCCTGGCACTGCCTATGGTCCCCTGAGCCCAGCTAGGAGTGACTACAGCCAGGTGTGGCCCCCAAACCAGAATTCTGGTTAGAGCCTGGGTGAGAGTGAAATTTATCTATTGATTTAAAAAAATTTTTTTTAAGTCATCATGATTTACAAAGTTGCCAACAATGGAATTTCAGGCAATTTTCCAATCTCAATTCCACCTCCAGTGTCCCTAGGTTTTCTCCCTCCCTTTCCAGCCCCAGGAACTCCTTCTTAACAGGCTCAATTTTTATCTATTGTAATATGTAGCTTTTGGCTTTAGGAGGTCATATAGATACAGATAGTTCACATTTGTACCACTAGTGACTCCAGATCCTTGCTCCTATGTTACCATCAGGCCACTTCTTCTATTCCCACCTCCCCCCTGCCCTACCCCTTGTCACTTTTCTTCTGTCCTATCCTTCACAACTTTGTAATGTATGTCCAAGAGTTTTCCCACCTTTGATGAATTTCATTCCCCTCATGCTATTCTGTATATCATAGATGACTAAGAATACCGGGAGTTTGTTCTTTTTCTGACATACTTCACCTGACATTATCCACTTCCATTTAAGTTGCAGCTAATTGCATTATTTTGTCATTCCTTGTGCCTGTATAGTATTCTCCTGTGGGTATATACCACACCTTCAATTGTTATGCAGATCCCCATAAAAATTCCCACAACATCTTCAAGGACTTAGAACATTCACTAATAAAAGTTGTATGAAACTATAAAATACACTGAATAACCAAAAGCTATTACAAGAAAAAGAAATTGGGTAGTATTGTACTGACTTAAAACTATACTATAAAACCATAATAATCAAAACAGCATTGTACTAGAATAATAATAAACTAACTAATGATTTAGAACCGAAAACCCAATGGCAAACCCTCAGTCTATGGACAGGTAATTTACAACTAAGAAGCCAGGTACATAGATAAAGAAAGCCTATTCAGAAAATGGACTAGGAAAACAGGATAGCCAGAAGGAAGGAAGGAAGGAAGAAAGAAAGAAAGAAAGAAAGAAAGAAAGAAAGAAAGAAAGAAAGAAAGAAAGAAAGAAAGAAGTTGAATCCTTATCTCACATCTTACTCAATGATCAATTCAAGTGGACCAAAGATCCTGAAATTAGACTAGAATTCATGAAATAGTACATTACTAAACATAGGTAGAGTGCTCCAGGATTTGAATCTAAGGTCTTAGTTTTCAGTGATATTATTCCATTGACAAAGACAATAAATACAAAAATAAACAAACGAGACTACAGCAGATAAAAGTTTCTGCAAGTTAAAACTAAAATAAAATAAAAACAAACTAAAATTAAATTTCTCCCTACTGAACGGGAAAAAACACTTTTACATAATATAGCAGTAGAGAGAGCAATATTCAAGAAAAAGTACTCACAAAGGAGTGAAATTTTAAGTGTCTCTAGGTGATACTAATGAAAGGAAGGAATTCACTCTGCAGACTAGCTCTGGGAAGGTCTGGGTGATATGGAAGGTACTAAGTACAATGGATAAGGCCTCTGGACTCTAATGCCTGAATCATTCTAGCTCCAGCAAGTGTGGCCATGAGCCAGTTAATTAACCTTGATGCCTTTCAGTTTCCCTGCCCATAAACCAGAGTTAATAATAAGGCCTATCACAGATGTATTTAATCCAAAAGACAACAACTGTGAGTTTATACAGCCTTACTTTCTTATTTTTTACCCTCTGGCCATTTTGTATTTGTTTTTGTTTTTGTTGTGATGCATCCCACATATTTGGTTGTGTTGCCAGGGAATCACGAACTAGGGACTGTGCTCTGCAGGATTATGCTGCAGGGATCACACTTCATGTATGGTCTCATAACTGCTAAGCAGGCATTCTCTCTCATGGAGCTGTCCCTTGGGGCCTCATTCTCTCTCTGTCTCTGTCTTTGTCTCTTTGGTTTTGTGGACATGCCCAGTTGTGCTCAGGGATTATTCCTGGCCCTGTGCTCAGGAATCATTCCTGGTGGTGCTTGGGGGAACATATGGGGTGCCAGGGATTATCCCAGGTTGGTCATATGAAAGGCAAGTGCCATAACCAATGTAACTATCTCTGCAGCTCCAGTCTTTCAATATTTTTGTTTGTTTTTGGGTCACAGCTGGTGATGCTCAATGCTCAGGGATTACTCCTGGCTCTGCACTCAGGAATCACTCTTGGCAGTGCTCAGGGGAGCACAGGGGTGTCAGAGATCGAACTTGGATTGGTTACATTCAAGGAAAGTGCCCTGCCCACTACTATAGCTCCAGCCACTTCCAATCTTTTATTTCATTATTTCTTTCATTATTTATTTATTTGTTTGTTTATTTATTTATTTATTTTGCTTTTTGACTCACACCTGGCAATGCACAGGGGTTACTCCTGTGCACTGAGGAATTACTCCTGGCAGTACTCAGGGGACCATATGGGATGCTGGGAATTGAGCCCAGGTCAGCTGCGTGCAAGGCAAACACCCTATTAGCTGTGCTATCACTCCAGCCCCCTCCAAACTTCCATTTTAAACCAACATAGCAGACCCTGCTTTGATGGCTCTCATCTTCTTCTTCCCTCTCCCCAACATCAATCCTCTTGTAGGATGCAATGGTTTATTACAGTGTCAACAAGAAAATACATATTTTAAATCAGTTAGCAATCTAGTAAAGTTGTTTCACTTGATTTTTGCCATGCCTGGTGATTCCATTTCTAGCCCATTCCTTTGAGAAAGCACAGTCAAGTGTGCTTCTAGCTTTATGTTTTCTCAGGGCAGCTATTGAATAAAAGTATCTGGAGGGCTTGTTTCTTAACATGCTGATTCTGAAAATTTGCATTTCAAATCAGCCCAGAGGGTATCATACTTGGAGAATTCCAATGCCAAACGAGTATTCTGCTCAGATTGTGGTGGATATCTCAACAGTAGCTCTATCTAATAATATAATGCAAGCCATATCTAATAAAAAGATTCTTATAGCCATATTATAATGTTTAAATATAAACCATCTTCAATAATTCAAATGCATTCAAGACATTAGATATTTTGGCATTTGATCAGTATCAAAGTGATAAACTATTTTTTATTTTATTTCTAGATTAACTCTGAGCTACTTATAACCTGGAATGGCCATATTTCAAATGACCATATTTTAAATGTTACAGGTATCTGGTGGTTTCTGTAGTAAATATTGCAAGTCTAAAGATTGCTTCAATTAGAAATAATGAATTTTGTTGTTCCCTTAGAAACTGCAGAGGTATGCAAAATCAAAACATCCAAATAGTTTTGTGTGTGTTTCTTTTTGTAGATGAGGCAGGGGCTGTGAGGAGGGCAAAAGGACACAAGAAGAAAGAGTATGTCAACCGTTTGGGAGCTGTGAGACATGAGACCATACCACCATAGTGTGATTGTTGATTTGGTGCATGTTTGAAAAAATATTTAGTGGACATCTCTTGCTTTACTTTCTCACCCGTATGTCCACTTCTACTTTCTTTACCTAGGTTCAGTTTCCCTTGAAAGAAATTTTTATGTTCAGCTCTTAGTCTATAAAATTATCAAAGTTGAGTCTGTCCATAGAATTCTACAAATGTGAAACATGTTATTGAATGCTTTAGAGATCAGCATTTGACCTTATGGGGGATAATACATTTCTAAAGATGCATACTTTCGAAGGTGCTCTTGTTTTTCCCTGGACTTGACTAAAAAGATTAGTAAAGTCTGGAGCTTTCATGTGACAACTTAAACTTCTACCAGGAGAAATAGGCTTTCTAGTAACATACATATAAAAAGATCAGATAGGTGGTAGGGGTGGGGGATTCAGTATGAGCTGTGTGCTTTGATTCCCTAGTCTATCCATACTTAAGGGCAGGTATCATTAGTGCCCCTTCCCTACTTTTGAAATGACAGGCAAGCTCCGTCATAGAGATTGAGGTGTTCGGAGTGAGAGCTTGAAGGGGTGTTGGGTTTCCTGGGGGAGGGAGTACGCACCACCACTTGTGATGGGTGTAGTGTTGGAATGATATGCATGGGAAACCACCAATAACAATATTGTAAATCACAGAATCTGAAGCAGTTGAAAAATATAAGTTCCCAAATGACAAAGAAAGTAAAACCAAAAAATTGCCACTCATACACAAGACATTGTTTGTTTTTGTTGTTTTGGGGGTTCTGAAGAAGCACTTAGAGAAACTTGGGGCCACTCCCTGCAATACTCAGCCAATTGGGCTAGCAATTCAACACTAGGGCCCAAGGATATAGTGCTGCTCAGGCCCTGTAGCGTCAAGAACTCACCCATATTGTTCTGGGGCTCAAAACAGGGTCACCACTGTATCCTGTATCCTGCCACTCAGATTCACCTTGTGATCCTATGGTCAATTTCTTGGGGAGTTCTGCCATTGCTTCAATGCATTTTTAAGGATTCTGGTCTAATCCTGAGATCTTTAATCCCACTTTGGTTTACTTTTGTGAATGGTATAAGGTAGGGTTCTAATTTTAAAAAATCTCTCTTTGGTTTGTTTGCTTGTCTTCAATAAAATGACCACAGTGGCAAAGACAAGGTCTTTGGGTTACTTAGCTTACTCCTGGTTCTGTGTTCTGTGTGTTCTTCTTCTGGACCAAATGGGCTATTGGACACTGCTAAGAAATGTTTATAGGCTCAAGGTAAGGATCTAGCCTTTACTTTTGGTGCAGAGGGAAGCATTAGAGGACTTGAAGCAGATGAGTTACATGAATGCTTTCATTTTTATGTAGAGGACCACTCTGTTACTATGTGAAGAAAGGGCTGTAAAGACTCCAAATGAAAATGGAAGCAGAAGATCTATCTATCTATATGTACACATATAGATAGATATGTACACATATATATGTATGTGTATATATGTGTACATATATATGTATATATATATGTGTACATATATGTGTGTGTGTGTATCTCCAGAAGAGTGTATTCCATTATTTGGATTTCCCAATGTTAAGAAGTGATATAATTTCAGACATGATTTAGATAAAGAGCCAATGGTCTTATTTATTGATTAGACAGTAGCCAAAGATTATTTTTAGAATTTTAGTATGAGGTTGGAAAGAATATAATGAAATTTACAACTGAAGTGTAAAAATGTGGGTTTTAAACATAAAACAAGTCCAGTGGCTAGAGTTTTTAGTACTTGCATGCAGTTAGACCCATGAGGTCAGTCCTCAACATTCCATATGTCACTGCCAGGAGTGATCCCTGAGCACAGTCAGGAATAATTCCTAAGCCCTGCAGGTTGTGGCCCCAAATAAACAAACAAACAAAAAACAAACAAAAAAGCAAGTAATCCTTCAAAAAAATTCAGGAGTTCTCTGTTTTGAATAAGCTAATTTTGAAATGCTGAACATGCAAAATTGTGCAACTAATTACTAAGGGTCCTTTTCAGTTCAAGGTAGAATGCATTGCGTTGTCCCAATTCTTTGGTTCCTTTTCTTCTACAAATGAAAAATATTAGACTTTCACATAGAGGAGTAAATTTAGAAATGAATACTGTCCTTGAGACAGAGTCCTATGGCTTTCTTGGCACTTGCCATGAACATGCATTGGACTTGGGATGATTAATGGACAGAAGTGTTCATGACCCACTTAAGGATCATTTATTCTAGCCCTTATAAGCCTCAAAAATCTAGATAGTTGATTGCATTCTATATCAACTGGAAATTTTTCTTTCCTTACAATTATTTTTTTGATCTTAAGAAATGCAAACAAAAAGTCCCAGGAGTTATTCATGTCTCTAGAGAATGTTATTATTAAAATATAGCACAGGAACAGGGAGCTAGTACAGTAGTCAGGTTCCGTTCCAGGCACCATATTGTTTTCTGAGCTGGTGCATTTCTGCAGTCTTCAGAACCCCACTGGGTATGATCCTAGAGACCTCCAGCACTGTTGGCATGTCCTAATATTCCTGGCACCACAGAGCCTGAGCAGCATCTCATTATAGTTGGCCAGGAATTACTGGTAGGACCCCAGAGCCTCCTGAGCAGTCTTGACCCCCAACAGTCAGGAGCATCCTAAGAATAATGGTGAATCTGACTTTGTGAGTCACACAGTCGTTTTAAATCAACAGTGTAACAGGAAAGCAATCATTGCTCACATAAAAATTGATAAGCATGGCTGTGTTCCAACGCAATTTTATATATGGACAAATTAATCTGAATTTTATATTATCTCACAGTGAAAAAATAGTTTTTATTACATGATTTTCCAACTACCTGGGGGTGAGGTCATGCAAAAACAAGTAGTGTGGGAATCTAGCCCAGGACAGACCACAGGAATCTATTTAGCTTTCTTAAGACTCTTTTTACAGGAGCCCGCATTCTAGAATAACTTGATTTTCTGCCCCTGAGCAAGGAATTCAGATACAGGCACCCCGGTTCGCAAGAAGGGTGGTGGTCAGACCAGATAACCAGACCCATATCACATGACCCGTATCACAAGACCCAGAACTGCCCCCAGAACCGGGACATTCCTGAATATTGGCGCGAATACTGATCTCTAAAACCATAGGCTAAGGAGTGATGTCCTTTTAAATGGATTGGTTAAGAAAGTTTGCAATATTACAAATCTATTGGCTATGAAATGCGCGGGCTCTGCTGTAACGGCCGGGGGAGGCCTATATAAGATCTCCTTTGGAGAAGCTCGGGGTCTTTTGCCCAACCTGCTGGACCTGCGTGTCCGTGTAGGCGGCTGGACCCTGGCTAGCCAGTCTTACAATAAACCCTGCTTGCTGTTTGCAGTCTCTGGAGTCTCTTTGTCGTTATAGGGAGATCTCGATCCGCGCCCTAACAGTAGAAAACTATATGTGACCCATAAGTCATAGTTTGCTGACTCCTAGACTAGATTTTTAAATGAAAAATCTGGGACCAGAGAGATGGTGCAAAAGGTAGGTACTCGTTGCCTTACATACAGTTGATGCTAGTTCAAATCACTGGTTACCCCATATAATCCTGCAAGTACTACCAAGGGTCACTCCTGAGTACATGGTCAGGAATGGATCTGAACACTGCAGAGTATGAAGAGGAGGGCAAGTTTAGAGTCAAGAACTGAAGGGCAGGTTAAGGGTTAACCGCTGAAGTTGCCCTTTGTAACTACTTGACTGCTTTGAAAGATGTCTTCAGGACCTTCCCCTGGGCAGGACTCTGTCACCAAATGCGCCAACAAACTGCCCCAAGGAACTGTAAACAAACATCTGCTCAGAACGGTCAACAAATGTTGAAATTAGCATATTAAGTGAAATAGGTGTGGTTTTCCCTTTTGTATGGTTTTCCTATGGTTTCCTATGGTTTTCCTATTGATCCAATACCTGTGATTTTCTTTGATATGTATGATTCTCCTTTGATTCAATACATGTAATTTTCCCCCAATACATGTAATTTTCCCCCAATATATCCCCTTTGATATATAGATGTGATTCCCTTTGATATGTGAGATTTTCATTTGTCAACAAATGTTTAGATATGCAAATTAAGTGACCTATGTGATTCCCTTTGATATGTGAGATTTTCATTTCTCCCCCAAAAGGGTATAAATACAGCCTGCTTTTTGGAGGTCGGGGCCTTCAGTTATGCCACGCTATTGAGGCACAATTGAAGGTCCCAATATAGCTATATTGGCTTAAATAAACCCCATGCATTTGCAGAAAGAGTTGTCTTGGTTTTGTTCTTTTGTCTCTCCGAGCCTCGAGCCTCCCCCTGGCAGAGATCTGCCGACCCTAACAAGTATGGCTCAACTTCTTGACCTTCCCCCCACCCCTGCTACTAAAAACAAATAAATAAATAATGTAAAATTCTTATTTAGATTTTACTAGTTTTTAGGATTTCTTTTGACTGGTATTTTCAAATATCTAGTGTTAATAATTTGTTGAAGTGATCAAGTGCTGGCTTTTTTGTTGTTGTTTTTGTTTTTGTTTGGGGGGAGAGGATGGAGACATTCCCTGTGACACTCTGAGCTTATTCCTGTCTCTGCGCTCAGGGGTCACTCCTGGAAGTGCCCAGAGGACTATATGGAGCTCCAGGGATCAAATATGGGTTGGTCTTGGGCAAGGCAAGTACCCTTCCTACTGTACCCTCTCTCCGGCCCTAAGTTTTGGTGTTTTCTTAACAAGTCATTCTGGGGCAGGAGTACTATTTCTTTGCATTTTGTAGTGGTAAATTAATCATAATAGCATGCTAGGAGTTTATTTGGTTTATTTTCTGCTATGTGGTATTCTGTGGTACTTAATCATTTGAAGATGAAATTATAAACCCACATGAAAAGGTGTTGTGTGAATATTCATGCCGTCAGAGGCACTGAGATAAGGAAGAAATGTATTTCATGGAGGGCCAAGGTTCTCTCTGACTCTTGACAAAAGTAGAGAGCCCTGTGATCTCATTTTATTGATCATGGTACCTCTAAAGGGCGCAATAAAGTGACATCACCAAAGGCATCAAAAGAAGTTACAGGAAGAACATTGAGGCAGTAGAATATGCATTATTTCCTTGCATCTGCAGGCCAGTAATCTTGGCCTCCAGAAAGAAGATACAAAACCAAAACTGAAACCTTTGTTGGACTTAAAGCACTTGGATTTATATCCCAAAGACAAGGCTGGGCTGCCACAGGAAATTTACATGTCAATTACAAACTAGGCAGCACCTGAAATCTACATCCCAAAGACTAGGCTGGGCCAGAGCCTGGAATCTACAAATGTCAAAGATCAGGCCTGGCTAGCACCTGAGATCTGCATGTCAAAGACCAGCCAGGCTTCTGTGAGAAAAGGAAAACTGCCCCTTTCAATATACTAAAATTATTGATTGAAGGCAGCTTGAAGGGGGAAAATGTTCAGCTTCACCCAAACCAGTCAGGACACACGAGAAATCTTGCCCATTTTCATGGGTCCCCATATTCATGCCCATAGTACGGTACAGTATACATGGGATCGCCCTGATAGCTCAGTCCAGCCCCAACAAAAACGTTACCATGACAATTACATGATTATGGCAATTTGATAATCTATTGAGATTATAAAAAAACCTAAATGCTTTTTAATTGTAATTCTAAGATATCATGTGGTACTGTGATCACGTCTTTTTATACAAAATATGATGATTTATGTCAATGATGGTGTTCTATAGAGAAGAAACATTTGTTTTCTAATTTTTGCTTGTTCTGGAACAAATAAGGCAGCATTAAGGGGATATTCTGGACCCCATGCTCAAAGGTTTCTTGAAGCAGTGCTCTCAGGACCATGTGGTGCCAGGGATGTGGCCAGGAGCCCTCAATTTCAAAGCATGTGCTCAGCCGTATTGAGCTATCTCTTTGGCCAAAGAGAAATTTGAAAACTTTAGAATAAATGCGTTCTACTATTTAATCTTCCACTATGTGGTGCTTCTGTCAAGCAATAATTTTCCTATTGGACCAAACTGTTAATACAGTAGCTAGGGCTCTTGCTTTGTATGTGGCCGATGCTGGTTTGATCCCTGGAACCCATGTAGTCCCCTGAGTCCACCAAGAGTGTTCCCTGAGTGCAGAGACAGGAGTAATCCTTAAGCACTGCAGGGTATTCCAGCCTCACAAGAAACCCTCCAAAACTATAACTAAAAAATAATTTTACCATCTGTACCATGGTGAAAATTGTTCTCACTAATCTGTCCCTATCGGAGAGCCGGGCAAGCTACTGAGAGTACCCTGCCCACACGGCAGAGCCTGGCAAGTTACCCTTGGCGTATTCGGTATGCCAAAAACAGTAACAAGTCTCACAATGGAGACATTACTGGTGCCCGCTTGAGCAAATCGATGAACTATGGGAGGACAGTGACAGTGACATGAATCTCTTGAAAAGAGGGATATAAGAAGAGAAATTCTTCTGCTGGCTTTGAATAAGTAAGCTGCTATATTATGACGAGAGTATGGGAATTTATGTCTCCATATAGCCTGTGGTCATAAATACAAAAAACAGGACAGTATTTTAAGAATGAGGAAATGGCTGTTTCAAACACTGCTGAGAGGTTTGATGAGCATGCAAAGTGACTATTGAATTTGACTTGGTAAATGTCATCTATATCTTGAGCAATATCTGTGGCATATTGGGAATTTTAAAAGTAAATTTACCTGAAATTTTTTTATCATTAATATTTAAGAATAGTGCAAGAAATGTAATGGGAAAATAGTTGTCTTTTCAACAAATGGTGCCAAAGCCATGAAAATAAATGCACAGAATAGATATGCATTCACAAAAATAAGAAAATTAAAATAATTTTATTATTTTTAATAATAAGAGAAAATAATAAAAATTTAAAAAAACAATAATTTAAAATGGATCAAGATAATTTAATAATTTAAAATGGATCAATATCTTACCTAAAAGTAAGAGCTATAACTATGAAACTCTCAGAAGAAAATAGGTATAAACTTTGTGACCTTGGATTAAGTAACAATTTCTTATATATGGAACAAAATAAATTGGACTTCATCAAAATTATAAAAAAATTTTTTTATTCAAAGACATCATTTCCATATTTTGGGCACTGAATAGATAAGGGAAGGATGGGGAGAAATGGGAACTTTAAACCCAGAATGCTGGTTCCTGGAGGGAAAAGGGTGCTCAGTGGGTACTGTAACTTCTCTATCTTTACTCCCTCTCCCAGAAAAATTTCCCCTTGAGAAAGCCCATTACGAAGATGATTGCCCAATGCATTAAGGCCCTGTGTGTGCGAAGGTTATTTGAACAGATGACTGGATAAAGAAGCTGTGGTACATATACACAATGGAAAGCAGAACTAAGACAACATATTGTGAAGCAAACTCTCTGCCTCCTGTTGCTCAGCTCCTAGCTTTCTTTCCATGAGAGACCACCTCTGCATAGAGGAGAAGAGCCTGCTGATTTAATTTTATAATCAAATCCTTCTGCATAGTTACATATCTTAGCTGATTCTCATTAAAAGGCTTTGACACTGCCTCATCTTCCCAATGTATATGAGTTTTCACATGTATAAGTTTTGTATATGTTAATTGACTTCATACCCTAAGCCTGCATTTGAAGCATGGTTTCAAGTTAGATACAGATTCATGCAACAAAGCACAAAAATCTTAAGTGCACAGCATAATCAGAGTTTACCTTCACAGATACTTACATAACTACCACTCAGCTTAAGTTATAGATCAGCAGTTCACAAAATCTTTGTTCTCAGGAACTTTTACACTAATCCCAGTTTTTGCTTAGCAAGTTAAATCTATCATGCTAATATGTTAGAAATGAAAGCAAATTAAAGTATCAATACCAATGATAAACTTTATAACTATACATGAAATTGTCTAAAATATAACTGTATATTAAAATGATATATTTTATTTAAAATATCTGTTTTATTTTCTAAAGTATTTGTGGAAAGAATGGCATTGATTTATATTGCTGCCCTTTTTTTCAGTATCTAGCATCCCAGAAGTCATATGAATTCTGATATATTTTTCTTTATTAAGTTTGTTTGTGATATAACATTTTCTTTGATTGCATGGAGAAATCTGGCTTCTCCTAAAGATGAATCTAAGATAATAGGACTTCAAAGCCCTCTAAAATTCTCCTGGGTTTACATTGGGTTTACAAAGAGATCTTTCCTGCACATTTTTAAAACCAGTAATATAGATCATTCCTTGTTGGGGTCAAGAAGATCAGGAGACCACTGAGGCAAAGGAAAGAATACAAAGGAGAGGCTCAGCAGCATCCGAAATCAATGGTGATGGGTGGAATGCTTGTCAATGAGTTCCTGCCACTTGCACAGTTTTTCTTCTGCAGTGATGCAAGTTTATCTGGGACTCTTGGCTGTGACCCCCTTATCCTGTCATGGGAATTTTCAAGCAGAGGGCGCCCTAATGGCATTTTAAGTGCCTGACCTGTCCTCAGGGAGAAAGGTGGACGTTGCCTTTTAATGGAAGCAATGCTTGAAAAAACACACAGCGAGAATGAGACAAGATGCCAAAAGGATGATGAAGATACCAGAGTCCTGTGGTGAAATACAGATATATGGAATAGATGCCAGGCGCCCCATAGGTAGACGGGGAGAAGGAAAAAACACAGTGAGAATTGACCAACGCAGTCCTGTCTCAAGGAGGACTCCTCTGACAGTCTACCTCACTGTCAGGGGGCAGAGCTTGAGCGCCCGTTCATTCCCCTACCTGAATTACCAGCCGGGCATCCCCTATGCAGTCGCCTGTTTTACTGCATGATTCGGGCCAACAGGGGGTCATACCTTGCTCCAGTGACATCTGCACTGTCCACGTCCACACTGTCCCTGTTCAGGCGCCAGATGTCGGGGTCCTGGCCAACTGACCCCTGGCACACTGGAGTATGATCTTCCGAGGTCCCCGGACTTACTCCCTATATGAGATAGATTAGGAACGAGAGAAGCCTCTGCCCTGCTCCTTAGAGCACCATGGACTCTTGCTGCCAAGGAGGAAGAAGACCCAGAAAGGGGGAGGCTGGAGGTCAAGCAGCTCCCCATTTATTAGCTCTCAGGTTTTTATACATGCAGTTCAGGGAAAATTCCAGTACACATCTTGCATTTGTCTGGCCAATGGTCAGTACAGATGTTAGTTAATGATTTACATTTCCCACCTTCAGGGCTGGGCATGTCAGCACGGGCAGATGGTAACGGTCGCATCCCACATCCCGTTATCTTCTCAACCAGAGTGCCTACCTGGGTGGAGTGCTGGCACATGGCCCTGAGCCCCTGTGAACAGGGTCAGCTTCTGTTTCCAGGGGCAGGGGACTTGGACAAGGTCTCAGACTGGCTGCTGAGACCCCAACAATCCCTACCGTTCCAGAAGGTTCTCAAAGGAAACCATTATTCTGATGTACTCCAAAATTAGCCTTACCTTCTCTTCATCTTCATAGTATTAAGACTTGTCTGTATTCTCTAGTTATTGTAGCTACCACAAAATATATTGATCATCATAATTATCTATTTACTATTTCGCTCATTTTTAGTTTAGCTGTGACTGGTCTTGAGTCAGCTTTCAGATAGTTTCATGGAGAAGATGACAATCTTCCAGGAGTCTCTTCCTATACCATACACTGTTCTCAAGAAAATGACAGAGATTATTAAATGGATCGAATAAAAACTCTCTCTGTGTGTGTCAAATTAGCTGCTATTCACTAAATAAAGTTACATGGCCAAGCTTAGCCTTTTGTCGATGGGCACTAGGGTTCTACCAGAGGATAAGAACCAAAGAAGGCATGAAAAACTGGAACAGAAATACCACTGATCTTCACGCTGATATGGTTTAAAATGATGGTTGTGGGCATCTGGAGATGGTTCAGTGGTGAAATGCCTTGTTTGCAGGTGAGGGAAAAGTGTTGGATCTTTGGCACTACCCATTTCCCAAGAAAGAGGTAATCAGACCTTGCATTTATACTTTTAAAATTTACCTAAGTGTATGGCTTCCATATAACCAGAATAATACACTTACAGGCATTATTACTCACTTGTTTTCCCTAGAGCAGGTAATTAATAATGTCACATAACTGTGTAGATTATCTCCTTTGAAATAAATATGAAGAGACTTGTAATTATGGTCCTTTGGGCAGTGAAGTCTTTGAAAACTTGAAGCACTAAAGTAAGATTTTTGTGACTTTAAAATTAAAAATTGTTGGGGCTGGAGTGATAGCACAGCGGGTAGGGCGTTTGCCTTGCACGCGGCGGCCGACCCGGGTTCGAATCCCAGCATCCCATATGGTCCCCTGAGCACCGCCAGGAGTAATTCCTGAGTATAGAACCAGGAGTGACCTCTGTGCATCGCCGGGTGTGACCCAAAAAGAAAAAAAAATTAAAAATTGTTATCAAATATTATTATTATAATTATTAGTATTATTATTATTATTATTAGTAGTATTCTTTCAAAACAGAAAATGTGACTACCACAATGGCCAGCAGGCACATAACAATGTGTACTCAGCAACTTTGTCATCATGGAGAATGAAGAGAGGATAAGATAAATTATTTCAGATGGAGGTATTATTAGTGATGCCTCAAGCTACCTCTCAATGACTTCTTTATCACTGAGAAATTCTAACAGAAACCACACTTTTACTCAACTTTTCCTTTATTCTTGGCATTTGACAGAAACCCAAGCATGAATTTTAATAATTTCATCTTTAATATCATAATAATTCCTGGATAGTGCCTCTAGGATAATTTTTTTAGTTATCTTTAATAATATTTTGTGAAAAGTATTCTGCACCATAGTTTTGAATGACAAACACATATTAAAGAGGAACCAGAGATCATTTAAAAATAGCAGCATTGTTGCTTTTACATTAAATGTATAAAAGGTACCTGTGACTTTTCAATAAGGGATAGAATGCCTTTTGACTTCTCTCCTAGTGTTAAATTTTTATAATGGCACTTGCCTTACATGTGGCAAACCTGGGTTTGATACTTGATATCCCATATGGTCCCCTGAGCACCGCCAGGAGTGATACCTGAGTGTCGAGCCAGTAGCAAGCTCTGAGTACAGTCAAGTGTGGCCCCCAAACAGAAAAAAAGATGTTTGTGTGAGGGGGCTGGACCAATAGGATAGTGGGTAGGGAGCTTGCCTTGCACACAACTGATCTTTGTTCTCCTTCCTAAGCCCTAACAGGAGTGATCTTTGAGGGCAGAGCCAGGGGTAAGCCCTGAACACAGCCAGGTATAGCTCAAAAACACCAATTGTGTGTGTGTGTGTGTGTTGTGCAATCCCCAGGTGACTTCATCCTATAACTATTGAGCCCCTTTATCGACCAAGATAAAATTTGGAAAAGTTTTCTAAAGGAGGCCAATTTAATATTGTATTCCTAATTATTCAAACCACAACCCAACAGTTTTTTAAAAAATATAAGCCATTATCCAATATTTAGGGATGTGTAAAATTGTTCTTCCCTAAAGTGCTGGGAGGGCCACCTGGGTGGAATTTAGGGCCTCAAATGAATGTGCGAGGGAGGTGCTCTAAACCTTCACTTTGATCTCAGTCCTTCCCTAATAGCTTTTAATTAGAACTACCAAAAACCATAAGGAGTGATTTTAATTTGACTCTGGGTCATTCGTGAACTTTGCTACCATATCATTTGAATAAGGAGATGTACTGGGCTATTAAAATACTAATCAGGTTTTTGTTGTTGGGGAGACTTGGTTTTTGGGCCACATGTGATGGTATTTTGGGTGGTGCCCAACAGTGCTTAGATGTGGTGTGGGCAGTTGAGTCCCAAATCTCCAACATAAAAACCATGCTCTCAGTCCATCCATTGAACTATCTCTCCAGCCCCAGATACTTTTTTAAGTGCCCCTTTCATGCGTTGTATGGTATTTAATTATCTCTAAAGTCACATGGCTGTTTATATTTTATCTTTTGCTTCTATTGTAAAAAGAAATCTCTTGGTATTTTAGAGTGGGGTTCTTAAAACAGCATGTTAAACATGACAATAACACTATACTGTGAATATTTTTTACGTAAGTTGTCTGCCATACAAAAATTATACTGAACACATTTAGCATTGGCATTAGTATTAGCATTAATTAATTATTAACAACTGATCAATTGAATCAGCAGCACTGAATTGATAAGCAATCAATAATTTATTACAAGATCCCTATGTACCTTTAAATTTTAACTTGTAAATTGTATCAAACTATCTGCAATTATAGTTTTTGTTCTCTTTCCTTCCCTTTTAGTTACTGTTGCATTCACACGGATGGCACACATTTGGTTCTGGTGCTCACAGACTGAGCCATGGTGCCATATACTTGCTTGTGGTGATTGCACATATATTGGTTGTAGTGCTCATTGAGGTCACATACCTGACTTTGTCCTTGCATACTTTTAGTTGTATTTGCTAGGGCTCACACACTTTTTCTTGAATTCTGCTCTACACACACCTGATTTTGGTGCACTAAAAATTGCACAGCTGTTCTGGTACTTGAAATTCTTTTTGATAGAGGCATTATTGGAGGTTGCCTTTCCCCCCTAGAATTGCTGGAACATCATTACTTAATGTGTGCTATGCAGCTGTGACAGAAACTAGTGATGTGTTCACACTGGCTTGCTGAGTGGGCAGAATGGGGACAAATCAAAAGCTGATACTGGTAATCTCAACATTATTCTTTAACCAAAATTTGTTTTGTTTATGAGAAGAATGGTAATTGTATCAAAATAATAATTTGGGGAGATAAACCCATGTGTAGAAAGGATTTGATAGGCAAAGAAGTTCAATAGGAAGTTATCAAAATTCTAGGCATTAACATATAAAATTGCAAATGAGTGGGAAAATTTTTTTTAATTGAATCACCATGAGATAGTTACAGACTTATAATCTTTCATAATTACGTTTCAGTTATATAATGATCCGGGCACTCATTCCTCCACCAGTGCCCATTCTCCACCATCAATGTTCCTAGTTCCCTTCCGTCACCCACACCCAACCCCACCCCCTGCCTCTGTGGCAGGCACATTCCCTCTTTCACTCTCCTTTTGGGTGTTGTGGTTTGTAATACAGGTACTCAATGGCCATTATGTTTGGTCCATGGTCTTTTTCAGCACACATCTCCCATCCTGAGTGATCCCTCCAACCATCATTTACTTAGGGGTCCCTTCTATATCCCAGCTGCCATTTCTCCCAGCACGTGAGGCTTACTTCCAAACAGTAGTGTAATCCTCTTGGCCCTTGTCTCTATTGTTTTTAGGTGTTAGTCTCCTATTTTGTTACTTTATATTCCACAAATGAGTACAGTCATTCTATGTCTGTCCCCCTCTTTCTGATTCATTTCACTTGGCATGATATTCTCCATGTCCATCAATTTATATGCAAATTTCATGATTTCACCTTTTCTAATAGCTGCATAGTATTCCATTGTGTAGATGGTCATCTGTTCTTGGCACTTGGGTTCTGGCTATTGTAAACAGTGCTGCAATAAACATACGCGTGCAGGTGTCATTTCTACTGATTTTTTTTTTGCATTTCTGGAATATATTCCCAGAAGTGGTATTGCCAGGCAAATGAAAGCTCAACTTTTAGTTTTTGGAGGAATCTCTATATTGTTTTCCAAAAAGGCTGGACCAGTAAGCACGAACAATGAGAGTCCCTTTCTGCGGGGAGTTTCTAAGATACGGCAGAGTACATAGACTTGATAAAGGTTTTATCAACGAATTTATTATGGGAGTAAATGAGATAGAATAGATATAATATGATGCCAAATTTAGTACTTGGTATGCTTTAAATGAATTATAAGCCATATGGCTATTTTTTATTAGGTATGGTGTATTCTTTAGTCACTTATTTTTGAAAATCTGAGAGTAAGAACACAAGTTCAGAGCTTATGGAAGTTGTGTGAAATTTTGAATTAGAAAATTATGTCAAAAATTAAAGGTATGTGATCAGATGAAACAACTAGGGAAGTAAACAAGAGTCTTTGAAGATAAAATACAAGATTTATTTGTCGTTCTAAATTGCTTTCTTGGAAGTTAACTGCTATATTTTTATTTTATTATTACTTTTATTTGGATTTTGACCACCTGTGCCCAGGGCTTACTCTTGGCTCTGTGATTAGGGGACAACATATGATGCTATGGATTAAACCAGAGTTGGTTGCATGCAAGACAAATGTCTTATATCTAGTGCTCTCACTCTGGTTCTCATTATTAAATTTTAATTACAGAAATGTCTCTTAGCTTAGGTTTTTAAACACAATATTTCTCTGGTGCCCTCTATAAAACTTGTTCAGCAACTGAAGATTTGGGGTTTGGACACTTTATGTAATAATTTTGAAATACTATATACTTCATGGATTCCAAGATTCATCAGTTTTTATTCAAATTTTAACATTGCTAAAACTAAGATGTGCCTTATAATGACTGGATGGTATGTCATAATTTGTGATTTAATAAATGGTTCCCAACTTCAAATGGTCCAACTAATAATTTTCCAGTTTTATGGTGCTGAAGGTATGAAAACACTATACAGTTAACAGAAATTGTACCTGCAATTTTGATATTTTCTGGGCCAAGTACTATGTGGCATAATATTCGTTACTGGGCAGAGCATGAGTGCCAATTCCTGCTCAGCTATGGAGATCCCAGGGATTAAAAAGCCAGTACTCTACATTGCTTCTCACTTTCAGTTACTCTATTCAAAAAATGCCATGACACCTTCTACACGGTTATAAAGCAGACTTGTGTTTGTGTTTACTGGTCGTAAGCACAACAGGCTAATACATATCTAAGCATGTTTAAGATAGACAAGGGTGTTTTGATGTGGTGCCCAAGGGAATACTGAATCATTGTAATTTATTTCTTGGAAGTTTTAGGCTACACACACCTGGCTGTGTCAGGACTCTGTACACAGGGATCACTCCTTGTAGTGCTCAAGGGGGGCATATGTGTTGCTGTGGATTAAACCCATGTTGGCTGCATGAAAGGCAAGTGCCTTACCCACTATTCTCTCTAACCCTAAGTGCATTAAAAATTTAATGCTTTTATTACACCTGAAGTAATATGGTTATAACAGTGTTTAAGTTTATACTATTGATGCCCAACGTTACACACAGCCCCCCTCAATGTGTCCAAGACCCTTAGCTACTGTCCTTCTCTGTCATCTGAGCTTCATCCTTCCACTCTCCCCTCCACTGCTTGATAACCCTGGTCAATGGCTCATTTTTGCTTGATACTGTCTATTCTCTGGTATTTTTCTCTATATTCCATAGATGAGTGAGATCATCAGGTATTGTTCTTTTTCCTCTGACTTATTTCTGGTAACACAATACCTTCTAGCTCCATCCATATGGTTTGTAGCAAACCAAGTAATCTCATCATCTATTACAGTTGCATAGTAGTTCATTGTGTATCCATATTAAAACTTTATCCACTCTTGGGGCTGGAGTGATAGCACAGTGGGTAGGGCATTTGCCTTGCATGCAGCTGACCCGGGTTCGATTCCCAGCATCCTATATGGTTCCCTGAGCACAGCCAGGAGTAATTCCTGAGTGCATTAGCCAGGACCCAAAAACAAAAAAAAAGGAAATATATAAATAAAACTTTATCTGTTCTCAATGCATTTTCCACTTACAATATTTTGAATTCAAAATGAATTTTTCAGGAAGTTATTCTATTGTAAGATAAGTCTGTATCAATGAATAGTGCATGTTATAATCAATAGTGTTTTAGATTTCATGAAATATGGTTTAGTGGGTTTCCATTTTTTAGCAATATGGTTCCTTTCCCCGGAACCTTTATTCCTTACAAAGGTGAATAACAATCTACTTAGAGAAAGTACTATTCTATGTGAACATTGTAGTTTATCCTGAATTGGCAGTTGTATATTCTTCCTGGGTGGATCGGAAGAAAGTAAGAATTGAGACTCATGTCACTGACCCAGTTTAAACACCACGTCTTCAGAGCAGATAAAGAAAGATGTAACAAAAGCCCACACAGACTGGGGCTCAGTAGATTCAGACATGCTTCTTGCTTGTTGATGAAAAACTCACGGAAACTGTAAGTTCCTTGGGAAAACATCTATAATACTGCAACATACAAATAGCTGCCGAAGAAGATATTTAAAGAGACAGACTTGAGTTTGCATCTATATTTCCTTCACAGCCCAAACAGACAGATAAGTGCCTACCAATTCGAGAAGAACCCCAGAATAAACTGAGCCTAGAATGAAAACTAAGTTTAAAAAATCACTGAAATACTCTGGATTGAGGGTCTCATTTTACAACACTGTAGTCAACGGCAGGGAGGACAGTTCAATTTTGGGAAGACCAGATATGTTTTACCACCGAAAGGAAATCCCCTTATCCCAGGGAGCATCTGAGGAAAGCAGCAAAAAAGACTTCCTGAATGGGGAGGTAACTATTACAGGGGATTTAATTTAAAAATAATTAAATAGCTCTTGAAATAGATTTCTTAAGCTAGAAGAGAATGAGTTGCTTTAGTTGGCAAGACTTATTCTTCATAAGAGGTTAGAATGCAGGATTTGAATATACCATGAACTTTAAATAGAAATAAAAACCTATACTTTTGTTGCAGATTTTAATTCTACTATGATGGAAATCTAGGAGGACCTCTGAGAATCAGAGAAAATAGGAGACAGGTCATGGACTTAGTGAAAAGTTATTGCATGATGAGCTCAGCTGAGAATAACCACTTGGAAGTCTTTGAAATTGGCAATCCAAAAGAGATACTGGCTTAATAGCCAGAGTGTTTTATAAGTATCAGTGCTGAAAGACCTGTCGATTCCTGTGTTTTTACAGATATGGAAATCAGGAACTAAAAAAGTTTCCCATGATAAAGATGAGAAGAGAAGCTAGCACCTTACACCTGGGAGTCAATCTGTTTATGTATGCTGTACTGTGTCATTTGGGAGAAAAATATTATTGGGGTAGTGAATAAACCCTTTTTAGGAATACTGAAACCATCACTTCTGAAAAAAATAAATAAGCAGGAAAATTTGCTGGAAAGCACGCGTTCAAGAGCAAACACTGTCACGGTGTTAAATGTGTTTTATTGTTTTATTAGAGAAGTTGGAAGTTCAATTTCAATATTGATGGTAACAGAATTTTCTCTGCTTTGTTCAGAGGAACACACAGAATCAATTTGTACAAGCATATACAACAATCCAGTTTGTGTTTCGTGTCTTAAAATCAGTCATCTGATTAGTTCTAGACTACCAGCCTTCCACGCACTCCTCTTGGCTTTGTGGCATGGCTCAATCCCCAGCGGAAGAGTTTTTCATGCACTGTCGGCAATACAACTACGGCAGGCTTAAAACCATGCAGATTAACACTGTAGCAAATTGTTTGGATATTTAACAGACATAAAAAGGTTATTTTCTGATATGAAATTCTGAAAATCTGCATAAATATTCTTGTGTAAAATTAAATTAGTTATGTATTTTTGAAACTAGAACTTGAAGTATCAAGAATGCCCACATAATTCATATACACATATATATATATAGACTGTTTCTTTATGCTGAAAGTTTTGATAGTCAAATTATATTCTGTGCCATACATTATTTAACCAGTATTTATTTGGCATTATTTAACTGTGCCTGTGTGGAGTAGTCTTAATTGGTGCTTGTGTATCATGCAAACATAATTCTAGTAGTCCTGTTTACTAATCTTATCATGTGGCAATACTTAGATGATTGTACTCTATAACAGTGTGAATTAAAGAGTATAAATACTTTATACATGGTCACATTTACAAACGTTTGCCAATAACCACTTCACAATCTTTATGGTGTAACAGTGAACTGTAGTATCTGGAATTAGCCAAAGCAATTCCTATAAAGCAGTATCAGATGTAAACTTCCTTGTGCCTAACAGAGTTCTCTTGAGCACTGATAAATTTTGGCACAGATACACTGTTCTGTTATGTTTTCTATTGTTCTAATAATTTCCATGAGTTTTACAGGAAATTAGATTCTTACGGCAGATAGAGACATGGCACTTACTGATGAGGTACTGAAATGTAGAAAAATTCTGCAAAATTATTTGTCTAGCAGATCACCACTTCTGCTAATAAATTTGTAGACAGAGTTAGTTTTTGTCTAGTGCATGCACTTGCTATTAAATTGCTAATGCACTATGTTTGTTGTAGTTCAAACATGTCCTAATGCATCACAAAGCAAAATTGTGAACACCAAGCTCATTTACTTGTGATGGTATTTTATAACAAACATGTTTAAGTTGTATTATTAATGGTTAAAACTCTGCCTTACCAGAATAGTAATTTTTTATGGATTTGAAGCTACTTTGGGTTGGTCAAAGAAATTCAATATGCAAAACATTAAATAGAAGTATGTACGTTTCGGTGGATTCAGGTAACTTCTTGTCTGTACTTCAAGGGAACATAAAAAACAACGGCTTTCTTCATTGGAACTTGGTTCAGAAGTTTGGAAGTGATTTTTTGATGCTGTGTGGGTTAACGCTACTTCAGTTTGCATTTTGGAGTTTTACACTACTGTTGCTGGTCTGCGGTCCATCTCGGCTTCCAATTTCACCATCTGCTGCATCTCCTTCGCCTGTAACATCAGAAACAGTCTTACATATTGAAATCCTCTCTTGACAGCAAGTAGCATCCCTGATCACTCTTTGGTTAATCTTATGCTACCACTGTCTGCCTGCTGCTATTCAAAGTGTGGTCCATGGGCAAGCAGCATCAGCATCTCTTGGGACCTTGTGAGGAATAAAGAGTCTCAGACCCCTGACCAACTGAATCAGAATCTGGATTTCAATATGATCCCCAGGCAATGTTTATGAATATCAAAATTTGAGACAGACTGGTCTGCAGTGGAAACCAACATCAAATAGTCTGAGGTACTATCCAGTCAACTCAATAACTTACAGCATTTTAAGCTATCTGGGTTTAATTGTTATAAATTAAAAACTTGCTTTAACTACATGTTGCTAAATCACAAATGTATTTCCCCAAATTCTACAGTTTTATTCAAAGTATTTCCTTGAGAACTGCATTGGTAAAGAAAGGGGTTCAGGTAGAAGCATGCCATATTGGTTTGGTTGATGTATCCTGCAAATAGGATACTATAGGAATGAGTAGGATTCCTGGAGGCCTGCAGACCAACAATGATACCTAGCAATTCACACTGCTCTGAGAATTCATAGGCTAACCCAAAAGTATGCCATGGTGAATACGATCGTATGAATTAAGACTGTCACGTAAACAACCGATTTGGGAGTTAGAAAGAAAACAGATAAGGGATAGATTCTAATAGTTGTTTCATAATATAGGGAAGACCAACTAGTTCTTTTCTATTCATTGCTTACTTTCCAACTGGACGCTTCTGCTCAATCCCAAATGTTTATCTTTTGGCAGAAAAATAAAGCACACTTTTCCTTCTTTAGTGACATGCATGGAAAAATGATTATCTACAGGTTTAACTAAGAGGAGTTCCAGTTAAATGGAAAATCAATTAGAGGATGTGGACAACTATGTAAATATGCCAGATTAAGTCCTGTTAGAAATGGAGTGTGATCCACTGATCATACATTAATTTTCATCATTTTTCATATTGTGGCCTTAGGTTTCATTTTGGTAAGAATGAATATAATACAACCAAACAGTGGTACTTTTCTGTTTAAATTTGGGATGAACGGTTCCTTCTTCTTGGATTTTTCCCCCCTGAAGTATATTTATATACTATAGAGAAATGACAAAATGGAGAAAAATATACAAACATGAAACTATGACACAAACACTATTCATAAGAGATGACAGTGAAACATTACAGGCACTGGGAAATAAATACTTCTATCTTCAGTAGTAAAAAAAAAAAAGCTTTTCTATTCTTTCCTCCTCTAAAAATAAAGACAATATTACACATAATTTAGAAGGAAGAATCAGATAACATTGAAAGACTATCCCAACAGCTAAGTTCTCTTATGAGCAAGGTGACCATTCATTCCCATTTTCCAGGTACAGTTCTGATTTGTGCCCATAGTACTGACTGATACAATACCACTCACTCTCCTGGTCTGGACAAAATCCTGGTTTGAATGATATCCCGGTTTTGACAATCAATCATATGGTCACCTTATTTACAAGGGGTAGTTTGGACCCTTGGCAGACCTGAACTAGCAAATAGCATGACAAGTCACTGCATCAGAACCCACGGCAAAATGACACTGTATAATGTTTCTGCTTGCAGACCATAACTGTCATTAGAAACCGCCAGTGAACTTATCGTTGGTTTCTTTAAAAATTAACTAATGTCATATTAGTCCTTGTGAAAGACATGACTCTGTGACCCGAGTCTGAACTGTGGTAAATTCGAATGGCAAACATTTATCACTGTTCTCCAAACTGGGGAATGTCTTCATTACCATGACGTGAGTTTTCCAGGTCTGCAACTGGAAACACCGTCTCAAACTTCATGAGCTATAGTTCTCTAGAAGTGTGGCACTTTTGGTTAGAATATAGCATGAGAAATCAAGCATGAAATAATCAAGCTCTTACATCCAAAAGAGAGATTAATTAGTTATGAGCAGAAGTAAAGCATGAATAGAGGCTGCACCGAGAATCACTGACAGAGTTGAGAAGTTAAGCAATGTCTTGCTTATCCGAGGTTCAGTCCTACCTTGCGTTTGGGACACTGCATGACAGGATTTCAACAGCTGTTTGTACAAAAATAGTCATGTCAAAATTGAGTCATACATACAAAGCAAAGAAAAATAAATGAATACTGAAGTGAATTTGAGAAATGAATGTAAAACCATATACAGAAAAGCAAAAGGCTAAGAATAAAACATGTAAGCACCCATCTGTGACAAATTTCTCCCAGGCTGATCTCAACAGAAAGAAAAGAACAAAACAAATAATTGATGCCTATTAGCCTGCACCATGGCCCTGTTCTCCTCTCCTCAAGCAACACTTCCTTCCGTGAGACCCCTCAACTCTACTAAATGATAGGATTGATGGCAAAAATCAATTTTGAAAACTTGTGTGTAACAATAATGGAGCTGTGAATGTTTGAAATGGTACATGTTAAGACAGATGAGAGGGGCTGGAGCAATAGCACAGCGGGTAGGGCGCTTGCCTTGCACGCGGCCAACCCAGGCTGACCCAGGTTCGAATCCCAGCATCCCATATGGTCCCCTGAGCACCGCCAGGGGTAATTCCTGAGTGTAGAACCAGGAGTAACCCCTGTGCATTGCTGGGTGTGACCCAAAAAGCAAAAAAAAAAAAAAAAAAAAAAAAAAAAGACAGATGAGATACCGTATCACTGGAACACCGGGAGGAAAACTTTTTAAGTAGGAAAAGAATACCTTGCCTTTGTGGAATTTTGTTTTAATATTTTCTTGACCAAGCAGGCAAGTTCATCAGGAGGCTTCAATAGGACACATAAGTTTGGACCCACAATCAGGGTCAAAATATATTAGAAATTAAGCTGTTTCTTCAGTGCTCTTAATACTGGTCTCATTATAAAGGTACATTTCAGGCTTTTTAGTAGAGGGACTGGGAAAATTCATAGGACTATTCATAGCATATCAGTAAAAGAACTTAATAGGAGATCTGACAGGAAAATGTTAAAATTAATTTCTCTTTGATTTAGAAACAGACAAGAGATTGGGGGTTTAATAATGTTTGGTCCTGTCTGGATATAGAGAATGGATTTTAGCTAAGGAAATGTTTATTGAGTTATGATGGGAGAGCTCCAACATGGTTTTAGATTTTTCTTATTAGGAGGGAAAACATAAAATCATACTATCTTTTGTACTGTGCCTAAGGCAGGTAGTGTTATAGTACATAAATGACCAAATTTAAACCTCTGACCATTACACTAAAAAAATATACTACTACAGAGATTTAAGACTGAATTTGCTACTGAACAGGTTAAGTTTACCAAGCATATTTTAACAAAGAAAAGGGTTTTAATAAAAAATGAGGGTTTCAAGTTCAAACCTTCATTTGCCAAAAACCAATAAATTTTAAATTAATTTTCACTGAATCCTAGATCAAATCAAATTTCAAATGATCTCATGTTCTCTGCTTTGCTCAGTGTCTATGACTCAAAGTAGTATCAGTTGTGGGTGGTAGACATAATTTATGACATACTCAAAGGCACTATGTGGATTTTAGAACAAAGATTCATTATCCTTCCCAAATGATCTGAATCAACACAGCTCTGAAGAAGCCAATGTTTCGATGTAAGAACTTGGATATGCTTTGGAGTATCCACATCTTGGCATAAAAACTCAAAGTGACTGCTTAAATTTTGTATTTTAGGTCTGAAACTAAAAACACAAGGCAACCGTATTCTCTAGGTCTGCTACACACCCCTATTGTAGAGATGGGTAATTTTTAGCACATTTACATTCTTTTGTCAAACTTGTTGCTAGGCAACACAATAACTTCTGAGTAGTTTCTTAATTTAGTTAACTGAAACATAACTATGCCTTACCTTTATTGTGCCTTCTTCTAATGTGTCCTTATCCCCACCCAGCCCTGAATCACCAAAAAGAATTCTGATGTTTTGGCAAGGCTGATTTTAATTTTACTTATCTTCCCATTCTCCAACCCCCACCACCCGCCCCCGACACTCACCCCTAGAAAACTTGCTCAAAAGTGCTTTAAGAGCAAAAACAAGAAGGTAACTTGTCCCAGAATGTAATACATCTATGAATTGGTCAAATGAACTGGGCCCATGGGACAAAAAACATTGATTGTCTCCCTTTGGAAATCTATGGACAGCTAATGAATAGAACCATTTTGCTAACAAGAAAATGGGAGACATAACTTATAAGTATGTTGATGAATAAAACTTCTGTCCACCAAAAGTAAGGCATTTGAAACTAGACGGTAGACTAAATTGTTATTCAATGTGACACATAGATTCCTGTGGTTTTGTTTTACTTTTTCCAAGGTACTTTTTAGTGTAAATTCTATTGAAGTGCACTTCAGTGGGAGACATTTACTCCAACAAAATATACATCAAAAAGAACTGTTTTTTAGGTGGGAAGAAATAGAAAAGAAAAATGTTGCACATTTTTACATCAAAATCCTTAGTACTGAAGAGACTGAAGAGAAATAATAACTTCCACACCAGTTATAGTTAAAGAATGAAATTTGATCTGACATAAATGAGATTTAATTTGCTGAGGGTCATTCTGCTATAAAAGTTAGAGGTATTTTCATCCAATTGAAATGCAACTTTGCATTATTAACATGCTGTAGCCCACCTGTCAAAGGTAAACCCAAAATCTTGGTATTGGTATATATAGTATGTGATGGTTTAAATAAATAATTGTATTTTTATTTTTTGATACTTTTTTTTGTGTCTTCACCTTAATTTAATGTTTAGTCTTTCTGGTGATCCACCCATGTAAATTAGGTTGTAGGTAATGGTGGCTGCTGGCCTTGGGTTCAGAGAGTAAGACCAAAGAAGTCTTTGATTTTTTACATTTTACATTTTTACACAGAGGTTGAAAATAGGCAATTCCTTTCATTTGCTTTAAAACCTTATATCACTTGCAAATTATAAAACTCTAAAAGAAAATGTAGGAATTTCTCCCCTCCCCCTCAGGAATGTCACTCTTAGAATCCCCATAATCTATGAAATGAGTTTTGATCCTCCTCCACCTCCAGCCCCCAGTCACATTTCTCCCACGTTAAAAAATATTTATAGGTCCTGTGGGATGCAACAGGGGAAATAGCGTAAGAGTATTCCTTCCCCCCAGACACATTCCTTGGTACTACTCAACGACTAAGTTTCATGGGAGGATTACTGCTTGCTGCAGCATCTGCCTCCTGAAGCTGGCTGCCTGTGCCTTTGCATGTCTTTATGTTAAAATACCTGCTCATTCTGTTTCTCGAGGAATTCTAGGTGTTCAAGCTGAACTTTTTTCAACTGATCCATTTCTTTGGATTGTTTCATTGCAAGCTGCAAAATAAAATGATGATAAATTTTAGGTCACAATTAAGAAAAATTAAATTTGTATTAAAGTTCTAATAGTAAACATAAGGATATGAAATGATGGATGACCTTAAAACTCAAGCTAATGGGATGATAATAAAAGGAAGAAAGAAAAAATTAAAAACTGGAAGCATTTAAGTTATAATTTTTACTGTGAAGTCATTTCTTGCCAAAATCTCAGAAAATAATAGAGTATTCATGCACAATTAAAACCTGACTTCGTGTTCTTTCTTAAGTGGTGCCAAATAATTACCTTAATGATTTTAGTGCAAGATTACTTTAACTTTCAGGGAATGGAGGAGAGAAACTAGAAGAATTAATGTACAGAAAAGTCAAATTATGCAAATTAGATACCAGTCTTTTACCTAAGTGTGAATTATTTTTAATAATAAAAGTTTATAAAAGAGTGCCAAGAAAATTTAAAATACTTACTCTCTTTCTTTCTTCTAGAAACTTTTTAGTGTTGCTGCTGTTTAACTCCCTGACTCTCCTAAAAGTAATAGGTAAAAATAATATTTGGCATGATATCAAATAGAAGTGACAAGATATTAAATAAAATTGATATTACATTTAGCTATACAAATGGGATCATTACTTTCTTTTCCTTATCTGACTGTGGAGTTTTAAATATACATTGTATATTACAGAGTTTGAAAAACAAAATCTGTGTACCCATCATTCCATTAGTCACAGCTGGTGATTGTCATGTTTGTTTCATTTGGAGGGGCCTTAGGGGAAGGGCACACTCAACAGTGCTCAGTGTTTACTCCCGGCAGTGCCTGGAGGACCATATGGGCTGTCAGGAACTGAACCCTGACCAGAAGTATGTTTTTGATCAGGACACAGTGTGTTTAGAGAAAGTCAAGTTTTATAGATAAAACTAAGTCACCTTTATAGTCTGCCTGATTCATATCCTACCTCTCCCTCTTTCCAGAAGAAACTAGTACTGTGAATACAGAATTTTGTGTGGGTTGCGTGTTACTTTACATGGACCTTCTCTTGTTGGTTTTTCCTTTGTTGTTGTTATTTTTCTTTTCTTTTCTTTTCCTTTCTTTTCTTTTAGATGATGAGGATGATGAAACTCAGGTCTTCTGATGTACAAAACATGTCCTCTACCATAAAACTATTTACCTGAATCCCTACCCACACACTAATATTTTTACTACATATGGATGAATCCTTGTGCAATACATACAAATGTTTCTCAAACTTTTAAATGTATACAAGTCATAGAAAGGCACTACCAGGAACAGATTGCTAGGCCTACACCCAAAGGATTTGATTCAGTGGGACTGCAATATACTTAAGATTCCACATTTCTAACAAGCTCCCAGATAATGCTGAGACTGCCAATATATATGTATATATAATACATATATTAGCATATATATATATATATATAAAATATGTAGCACTGTAGTCCCGTTGTTCATCGATTTGCTCAAGTGGGTACCAGTAACATCTCCATTGTGAGACTTGTTGTTACTATTTTTGGCATATGAATATGACACGGGTAGCTTGCCAGGCTCTGCCATGTGGGCAAGATACTCTCGGTAGCTTGCCGGGCTCTCTGAGAGGGACAAAGGAATCAAACCTGGGTCGGCCGCATGCAAGGCAAATGGCCTACCCACTGTGCTATGGCTCCAGTTCATATTATGTATGTATATATTATGTATCTTTCAAATGTACCAGATCGTAACATATTCTGGGTTCCTTTTTACTATTTTCACATAGCTTGGTGTTTTAGAGATACAGCCTTGCTTCAAATTATTCCATTCTTTCAACTCTGTATGGATTTTTTTATGCTTATAAACATCATAACATTTTTACTTGGTCATTAATGAAAGGGCTGGAGCGACAGCACAGCGGTTAGGGTGTTTGTCTTGCACGCAGCTGACCCGGGTTCTATTTCTCCATCCCTCTCGGAGAGCCTGGCAAGCTACTGAGAGTATCTCGCCCACATGGCAGAGACTGGCAGGCTACCCGTGGTATATTTGATATGCGAAAAACAGTAACAAGTCTCACATGGAGACCTTACTGGTGCCTGCTCAAGCAAATTGATGAGCAACAGGATGACAGTGACAGTGATGCATTAATGACAATTAGGTTATTTCCTAACAGTATCGAATGCTCCAGGGCAGCTAATCTACTATGGCTGAAGCAAAATTATGGTGGGTAGGGCACCTTTCATGCACAGTCTATCTGGGTTCGATCCCTGGCATCCCATATGGTTCCCTAAGTCTTCCAGGTGATCCCTAAGCACGGAGCCAGGAGTAAGACCTGAATACAGCTGGGTAATCAACCTGTCCCTGAATCCCCCCAAGCACAACACCCCCAAAACTGGACTAGATAAATACATGAAATGTAGAGCACATCTGTTTTGCATGTGATCACAGATTTCTCTGGGATGTGTAGCTACAGTGCAGGTTGGTCCATTTCCTCGCCTCCCACTAATTACTGAAGGTGAAGATTATATTTATGGTTCCTGGGAATCGAATACTATTATGACCAGTTAATGCCCTTTGAAATTTGCTTTACTGGTTTTCACCAAAGGACTTGTACCTGGAACCTTCTTGGAAAGCCATGTGAATCTTCCTTGAATCCCAACTTGTCGAAGATTAATACAAAACTTCTAAAGCCAGACACACTGGGCTCAGAGCGGCTGATCCGTGGTACAGTGTGCACTCTAGAACTGGGTGTTCAACTACGGATGGACTCACGTGAGGACCAGGACCTAAACCAATCCCTGCCTGATCCCCTTCTGTTTTCTTGACTCCCCCTTTCCGAAGATCTCTACCTCAATACATCATATACACCAAAATTCCTGTCTTGGTCTCTGTTTCTGAAGAGCACAACCTAAGACAAGAACAGACTGAAAAATGACTGGCAGGGGTGTTCTGAGATGAGGACAGCACAGCCAGTCAAGGACAGAAAAATGATGCTCCTGCATACTGTGGTGTCCTACCCCCACCCCAGAATGGCCTTATACCTGCCAGGTGAGATGCCTGCAGGATGACCTAGCAGAATATGGGAAACACATCTCTGATCAGATTATTGCTATATTTTATGTAATCTGTTTGAAGAGAATATATATGTATGCACACACACATACACACATATATATGTATATATATATCATGAATTTATTTTCCGGATTATAGTAGAAATAAAGAGTTAATTTACAGCAAGAGTAACGTGGATTTCAGTAGTGTTCTGACCTAAAACTCACAAGATAATTTATATCTCCAATGTTGAACAGGTAAGTATTGTGTAGGGGTGTCAGTGATAGTGTAGTAGGTAGGATATTTGCCTCACATGAAGCCGACCTGGATTCAATTCCCAGCACCCATATGATCTCTCAAGCCAGCCAGAAGTGATTCCTGGGCACAGAGAGGTGTGGTCCAACAATAAAAACCAAATAAGTCCATGGTACATTTGTATTGTTGGCACTTTAGACTTACCTTTCCCGTTCGGCTTTATTTTTGATAGATTTATCTTGGCTGATGGCTTTGCTATTTTCCATAGAAATCTTAGCTTGGTGTGCTCTCATTTCCTTGCTTTCCCTGTGAATTAGAAATAAACAGGCACAGGGGGTGGGGAGTCAGTATTTGATGGATACACAATTTCATTTGCAGAAAGTGAAAAATCTCTGCTGATGCAATGTCTTTATTTTTATTATTAAACTCATCAAGTTATTCTGCATCTTGTGCAAAGGTCAAGACCCCTAACTCATGTGAAAATACCTTCCTGAGGGCTAAGGGTTATTAGTGATCAGAAACAGGGATGGAGTACGAAAATAGTTTTTTTGTCCATAAACTATAAGGATTTTTCAGTTTTGTTCTGTTACCTGGAGGAGAGCAATAAAGATAAATACAGGGAAGAAGGTAAGAAAAAAGAGAAAGAGAGGGTAAAGGGAGAGAGAAAGCAGCACATGAGAGAGAGACAGAGAGAGAACGAGAACAGGGGTTAAGGTAGTTGCTTTCCTTGCACGGTCTGATTCCCAGCAACACATAAGGTTCTCAGAGCACTGTCAGAAGTGATTCCTGAGCACACACATAGGAATAAGCAAGCCCTGAGAATCCCTGGGTGTGGCTCCAAAACAACAACAAAAACAGAAGAGGAGAGAATTCTGATCCCTCAAAGGGGACAGTCCTGTTTTCTGACAACTGGTGGGAATGAAGTATGCAGAGGATGAACCACAAAAGAATACTTAGAGCTCACTGTAAAAATTCATGTGTGCCTGACAATCTTCACCTCTTTAGATTATTTATGTGTACATTAAAGGCATTTAGAATACTAAAATTAGAGTATCATTAACTTTTTTCAATTAAATTTATAGAGGTCTCTATGAATCACACCACCTGTAAATGAATGACCAAGAAGTCAGGTTATCTAATAGTGTCTATGTTGCCTCATAAGTGATGGATGGGGCAGTGCCGAAACAGACTTCAGTAGTGACCTCAGAATCTGACAGGAAAAGCTAAGGACACACAGTGCAAGTCCAAAGAAAATGGCTTTAGGTATCTTACCTACACTCCGCCTCACACTAGTATGACAAGAATAGCTGGAAATGATCACGCTGGACAAGAACTGAGTGTTAAAAGTAGGTAAAGGGATATACTGGAGAATTTTTCAGTATCTGTTTTGCAAACCACAATGCCCAAAATGAGTGAGAGTAAGGGGAGAGGGATAGAGATAAAGAGAGAGAGAGCATGTGAGAGAGAGAGAGGGAGAGAGAAGGATAGAGAAGGGGTGAGGGATAGAGATAGAGAGAGAGCATGAGAGGGAGAGAGAGAAGGAGAGAGAGAAGGAGGGACAGAAAGAGGGAAAGAGAGAGAGGGAGGGACAGAGAGAGAAGAGAGAGAGGTATGTGCCACATAGGCAGGTGGGGGAGGTAATGGGAGGGACACTGGGGACACTGGTGCTGGGAAACGTTCACTGGTGGAGGGATGGGTGGAGACACAAGGGAGAAATAATCAAACTGCAACAAGGCTGCGATGGAAGGATGCAATCACGGACACAAGCAATCTGCCTGCAGAAGAAGTCAAGTTTTTTATTTATTCAATCATCTATTTATTTACTTACTTCTGTTGTCCAAAGCAGAGCAGGAGCCTTGTACGTGAGTGTAAGACAAGAACTCTGTCACTGAGCTTCACCGCCGTGTATCATCTTAAGTATAATATTCAGTTTACCAAGGTAGGGAAAGACTGATATAATTTTTCTACTCTTTGTTCTATTTTTCCCCCTAGAAACTGCTAAGCTTGCATCCTCTCCCTCTCACCCTTCCAAGGGAAGAGAAAAGCGATCATCAAAGATTTCTATTTTGCAAAAGCAACACCTACAACCGGCGTCATGCTCAGGAGAGGATGTTCTGGATCCTCCTCACGGTTCTGATCAGAGAAACTTCTCTAGTAGCGAACTGTAGGAACGATCCCTGGAAGAATAGCCTTCTCTTTGTTCTTTCTTGATCAGAAAGTACTGGCCCTACTGAAACCAGAAAGCCATGAAGACTCGGAAAGCGGCAGAACCTTTTTAGATTAGCTACCTTTTGGGGTTCTGACATTTTTAGCATGTTTCATCCTCATAGTTTGGCATCATTTTCTTTCTAAGTGCCATACCTGGCATGTGAGTAAGTCCTTTGATGGAAGCAGTCACTTCTGACACTTCACCTTGCTCACACCCACCACTGGTTACATATATATATATATAGTGCATATAAGCTCAAAGTTGATTTTGCTTCCTATTTGGCACTAATGGCAGAGTCTCCTGCCCCTGTACCTGGCTGTCTTCACCAGGGCCTCTCAGAGGGGAGCGGGTTGAGTTTCCCTCCCTGTCCTGAGCAGAGCCCCGGTAGCCCAAGACCTCTGGAACCTAGCCACAGCCATGCTCAAGGCCACTCTCCACACACTCAGATGAGCCTCACCCATGAAGGAACCAGCACAGGAACCCAGGTGTGTGGGACCCAGGGCTGAGACCTCCAAGCCTGCTCAGATTGGGACTGGGCCTCCTCCACTCAGATCCCCCATTTTCCAGTAGCTAGGCAGTCACACCCACAAACTGCCCCTGGTGCCTTGTAATTTCATCAACAGACAATATCCAGAGACTATAAAACAAAGCTTCTGGAAGCGTGTGGTGGCATTTGTAACTGCGCAACCTCTTATGTTCTAGTTCTCCTTCCTAGAGAACACTGCAAGCTACTAAGAGTATCCTGCCCATATGGAAGAGCCTGGCAAGCTTCCCATGGCATATTCAATATGCCCAAAACCGCAACAATGCTGGGTCTCATTCCCCTGACCCTGATAGAGCCTCCAATGTGACACTGCTGGGAAGGACGAGTAAAGAGAGGCTTCTAAAATCTCAGGACGAATGGAGATATTACTGGCACCAGCTCGAGCAAATTGATGAACAACGGGATGACTGTGACACAGTGATACAGTGATACTTGGCTCTCACATATACACGTTTCAAAATGATTAAGAATGGCGATGCTAACTTCCGTACCTGTCATGAGAGAGTTTCAGCTGCTGGGTTTGCTGCTCATGAGCAGTGATCAAGAGCTTTTTCAGCAGCTCGCACTGTTGGCTGAGGTGCAGGTCCCGGATTTCTTGCTCCTCTGCACTGTGGGTGTTGATCATTTCTGACCATTCCTTTGTGTGCTGTGCTACAATTTCTTTGACCTGTGTGGGGAAGGGGGTGTTGGAAAGCCGTTCTCATAGATTTGGCAAGTCCTAAGAGCATAGTATTTGTCATACATTTCACATCCCTCCTACCCTCCTACTTAATGAACCGATGGAGACTTATAACCTGCAAAATTAAAAATGTACTAATCGATGGAAGTCAGAGCTTATTAAAAAATCCATCACTTTAGCTTAATGTTCTTTCTCACAGCCTGCTCTTTCCCTGACTAACTTGCTCCTCTGGGCCTTGAGCTCCTTTACAGATTCCATGAGTGATTTTGGCATCACCTGCTTTTTCATTGTCATCTGCACAAAATGCTGTGTGTTCTATCCTGGGCAGGACTTACTATGTCCACCTCAACAGACACAGGGATAAAAAGGTTTCTGCTTCAGTTTCCACACATTTTTCCACCAATATGGTTTTGTAGCTTCTCATCATGAGCTAGAATCTATTTCTCCACCTTCTTGAACCAGGCTAACTTTATACTTACTTTAACTTATAAGAGAATAGCAAATGTGTGCAAGTGAAGCCTGGCAAGTGCTCATCTTTTTGTGAAACCTGGAATCCTGAAGGTGCCCTGTGATTAAGCACATGCTATCCTACAGGAGAATGAGAGTTCTGGTAATAAAAATCAAGCAACTAAATGGTGCTAGATATTTGGCCAAGGTCATCAATCACTTCTGACATATTAGTGAGCCAGCCAAAATCAGTAGAACCACCTAGCTGAGTGGAGCCAAATTCTGATCCACTGAATTGTAATGTAATATATAGTAGTTGTATTAAGCTAATATATGTTGTCCTGTGTTACTCTACAGCAAAATAAAACTGACGTAGTTGTCAAAATTTTTACGTATTAATGCAGATAAAAAATATGGCACATTACACAGGTCTTAAACAGCAATGATTTCAAGAAAGAAACAGTGAGAAACAATTCTCAGAGACTCCTGCCTAACTGCTTTCACAGATTTCATGGCAGAAGAAGCAGCAGAAAATAAAGAGGACCAAGAAGATTCATGCTGAATAGCATGGTTGGGAAAACTGCTTGTTCTTGTCTGGAAATTACCACTCAGTTCTCTGGTGCTACAGAAACCAAATATTCCTCAGGTTGCAATTTTCTTATGTATTTAAAGAAACAAGATAATGAGGTTGATCTCGTAGAATATGGATTCTTGATTTTCTTCTCATTACAAAGTTCCACAGAAAAGTCAGCATGACAGATTAAGAGGTAGTTACTGCCCAAGTTGGGTTATTTCCTCTGATATATTTCATGTTACTTCTATAAGAAAGCATAGTCTATATTTTATAGTTCTTTCTTTTAGTGTTTTTTATTCACTTGATGGCTCTGAGGCAGACAACATAGATATTGTTAGTGTATTTCTACGACTGAAGGAAAAGATGTTCCATGGAATGACTCTTCTCAAAGTCAGTGAGAAAGGACAAATACGAATCCTTAAGTATTCTGACTTCTTGGATCAGACAGGTTTTTAGAATTTACAAAGAATATTCTGTAAGCTGCTGCTGTTAAAACAGCCATTTTCTCACCTTAGATTTGTGATCTGTTGTGAGCGTCTGAATCTTGATTTCTGTTTCTTTTTTCATCTCAAGACAATTACTTCCCCTGAAAATGGAAAATCACAAATGCATATAAGCCATTAGATATCTTCTCATTCCCACAGGCATTTCTACAAAGATTTCTGGTGAAGACAATCAGTTCACCAAACATAGGCGGTCATAGATCACTGGGCAACCTAAGCTTTTCTAGTAATAGATATATACCTTATAAAATATCTGCATTGTGATTATTCAATTCAATCACTACACAAAGAAACACTTTAAATCTAACAATTACTTCATTGCTTAGGGACTGTTGTTGGAGTTTCCATTTTGGTTCCTGCTTTTATTCAGTCTATTTTTCACTTATTCTGAAATAATCTTTGGGATGGAAACCTTAGTTTAGAAGTGATTTTTCTGTTCTTTCATTTTGGCTGTAAAGCCAAATCTTTGTCTTTTACACATGCCAGAAAGAGAGAAAATAGAATTTCTTGGCATCACGGGGTGATTCTGGCTTTGTATCATTTTATGAATAGGGGATATATACTAGCAATTACCCAGAAACCATTATTGTTTATTGAACTGATTACATTTTTCTTCAAGAATAGGAATATTTAGATCATTGCTGCAATCAGAACAAACCCTGTCTTCAGCATTCATGCTCTAACTTATTATAGCCCTAAGTTAGATACTACATTCAATTATTAGCGGAGAGTACCTCCAAAAAAGCATTAACATAAAAATCTTAAAAGTCATCAAATCTATTACTTCTCAATGGCTGGCACTGAATGTTTTCCCCCTCTAGAGCATTATTCACTGAGCGAGGAGCACTGCAGAAACATTCTCCTGGCCAAATTCTATACATAATCTTTCACAATAAATGAGATGATGAATTTTATTGAATAACCTTGTTAGCATAAGCTAACAATTCTTGCAATTTTAAGAATCAATATTGCATTTTTCCTAGTGCATCAATTTGATATTAATTATCTCATGATGCAAAATGTTTCTATAATTTTAAATTTTTCTAACTTTACCTTATCCCTCTCTCCCCCTTTGACCTTTTTGAGATTCATTAACCAACATCAACTGCAGTTCTTAAATAAATAAGCCTCTCTTGTTTTACTTCAATATTCCTTCAACTGATTGAGTCATTTTAATTTCTCTAAATCTTAATGCTGAAGACAGAGCCAAGACTAAGTAGTCCTAGACAGGTAGCTGAACTGTGGGAAAAGACACAATACAAAAAGTCAAAAGGATTATCTATGGAAATAAATAGCTTTACCCTTTCTTCTTCATTGCCTTCTCTAGGATTTTCTCATGAGTTGACTTCTCTTTGTCATACTGGGCCACAATTTTGTCAACTTGTGTGCAGTGTAGCTTCTGCATAGTACTGTGCTCCTGGACAAGAAGAATTTGCAGTTACAAGGTGGTAATTAGGGTAGCTAATGAACTTGAACTTCTGTTGGGCTGGCATACATTTTAGTAGCTTTCCCAAAGTTGTGATTTGAACAACCAAGGACTAACCAAGTCTGAGAATGAAAAGAATGTTCAATCTTTCACCCAAGACAAGAGTTTCTAGTACAGGGGTATCCACGATGAGGGTATCTCTAGTTTAAGTGTAACAGACATGTTCACCTCAAAAGACAACCCCTCTGCTCCGAGCAATGCCAACCATCCGACAGCCCTTTCTTCCCCATACAAATATCTCCTCCAACTTTTACCTCTCTGCCTTTGTTCCGCAGTCTCAAGACACCTAAATACACTCTTGCTATCCACACATATGTCCTCAAGTCCCAAACTCCAGCTGCCATCTCTATTCATCATGTCACATGATCTCTAAATAACAGGAACATTCGGAAGGTCCTGGATACCATCATTTCAGAGTAGGATCTGTCACAGTGGTTGTCACTCTCAGTGGACTTGATATACCCATCACTTAAGAGTTCCACCAGCTTTCTTAATTGGATACATTTAAGAGGATTACAGAGTGGTCAGGGTTCCAGCTTTTTATTTTTATGGGGCCAGAGAGATAGTACACAGGTAAAGGTGCTTCCCTTGCATGCTGCTGACCTGAGTTCAAACCCTGGCATCCCATATAGTCCCCCAAGCATCACCTGGACTGATTCCTGATTGCAGAACTAGGAGTAACATGTGAGCACTAGGTGTGGCCCGGAATCCAAAATATAAAGATAAAATAGTTTTCCTACTTATTTATTCAACCACTGGAGTTGGGGCTTCAAGGTTTTAAAAATAATATTTCTCATTGTGTTCTCTTGCATACCATAGTGCTTAAAGAGAATAGAGGGAGAAGGGGGTGGGGGAGGGAGAAGAAGAGAGAGTAAGAGGGAGGGGGAGAGAGAGAGAAGTGTCTGCCATACAGTCTGGTTGGGGGTGGTGGAGGTGGGTGGGAGGGAAACTGGGACACTGATGGCAGGAAATGTACACTGGTGAAGGGCTAGGTATTGGTACATTATATGACTGAACTTCAATCATGAACAACTTTGTAACTGTATATCTCATGATGATTCAATAGAAAAATAAAATAACCCAGGACATAAAAGAATATGTATTTCTCAATAGGCATTATTTCCTCTTGATAATACCACCATAGTCAATGACATATTTCAAATTAGATATTCTTAGCTGCTCAGCCCCTAAAAAGAGGAAATCAGTACTATCAGATATATCCAACTCTAAATGACACTGGATGTTATATTCTAGGCTTATCTGCGAAATGGAGAGAACTGGCATAATATTTAAGTGTGGAATGGTTGTTTAGATCAGTGGTTCTCAAGTGCCATTCAGTGGATAAGTTAGAGTCTACAGGGATAAAAAGGTTAAAAACCACTGGTTTTGATCCAAAAACCACCTTCACATACATATGTCCTTTTACTTGTTTTCTTTTTAAAGTGAGTGATTTAGTTAAAGGTTAATTTTTTTTCTAATAGCTTCAACCCTGAATAAGTCTATGTTATGAAACTCTTTAAAAGATTTTATGAACTATAAACGCGATTTTTAGCATTGGGCTGGAGCGATAACATAGCGGGTAGTGCGTTTGCCTTGCACGCGGCCAAACCAGGTTGGATTCCTCCGCCCCTTTCAAGCTACCGAGAGTATTTCGCCCACACAGCAGAGCCTGGCAACTACCCGTGGTGTATTCAATATGTATGTCAAAAACAGTAACAAGTCTCACAATGGAGACGTTACTGGTGCCCGCTCAAGCAAATCGATGAGCAACGGGATGACAGTGATACAGTGATTTTTAGCATTGGATAAAAGATATCCTTAATTTCTCAGCAATGTCTGTAAATTAATACAGGCCTTGATCCATATTTTATAAACGTAAACTGAACTATAATTTTATAAATGTAAATTAATCTATAATTTATATATATATATATAGAACTGAAGCTAAAGCACAGCAGATAGGGCATTTGCCTTGCATGCGGCTGAGCCGGGTTCAATTCCTCAGTCTCTCTCAGAGAGCCCAGCAAGCTACTGAGAGTATCCTTTCAGCATGGCAGAGCCTGGCAAGATATCCGTGGCATATGCCAAATATGTATGCCAAAAACAGTAACAAGAAGTCTCACAATGGAGATGTTACTGGTTTCCACTCGAGCAAATCAATGAACAACAGGACGACAGAGCTACAGTGCTTATATATATATGTGTGTGTGTGTGTGTGTGTGTGTGTGTGTGTATAATTGATATATAATATATGTATATATTAATCAGAATTACTCTGGTGCTCAGGGTCCCAGCTTTCTTGTTCACTGGAAATAAACATTTTGGAGGAGAGGGGTTCTGGGTTCTTGGGATCTGAATTCATAACTGGAAAAATTGGGTGGTGCAGGGTGGCTCTAATTGCTCTGGATTCGGTACCGGGAACTATCCACAACAATATCTGGCTCTGTGATGAAAACAGCGTTAATCAAGCCATTCATATTATTAATGAATCTACACTTTGTGTTATGAACGAATTTCAGTCAGGATTTTTTGCAGTACACCAATGGATGGAAGGGTATGGGTCCCTCAATCTCAAATTCTGGTTGAGAAATTACTTACTTTTTGGACTATTCATCTTTCAAACTGATAGTGATACCTTCTTCACAGGATCATTAGGGTTAAAATTAAATAGAATATAAGTCATATTTCAAATGCCTTTATACCTCATTTAAAAATGCAGTGATATACAGATCTATTTATACTATTCAATACCTAGGATAATATACAGAAAAAAGATAAGGGAGGGACAAAAACCAGAAATTTATATCAATTAACTATTCCTCTGTGCTAAATCTAATATTTTCTTAATTGAATAGGCTTAATTTACATTATCATGCAGGGGACACTACTGGAATAATCAAATACTAGTTTTCTTTCACATATATGTTGAGCATATGGGCAAGCTTTCCTGGAAAAATACATAAAGGACTCTATGCAAGCTAAAATGAAGAAATATTAGAGGCGCTGCAGTTTCTTTATTCTGTTTCTTTTTGAGCCATTTTCTGACTGTGCACAGGGTCTTACTCTCTTGACTCCTCAGCAATCACTCCTGGAAGTGTCTGGAGGACTATATGTAGTACCAGGGGAAAAAATAAGGAGCAATTGCTTACATGGTAAGTGCATCAATTCCCATATTATCTCTTGGGCACTGTGGCATATTCTATGTCTCTTGTAAATATCAGTGAATGGAGGATGGAAAAGATTGTTTCTATAAATATTCCAGTGCAGAACAGAAACAGAGACACGGAGACTTGGAAATGTACTGGTATAGATGATTTCCCCAGAAAATATTCTAGGAAACGTTATTAATCCAGTTATATATGAGAAATGGGGCTCTGTATCATGAAGGTGTTCATTATGGGTCCAGTTTTCTAAGAAATACTCTAAAAGGTCAGGGAAAGTCTTTATTGCAGGCACAAAGCATTGGACAAATTACCCAACTCCATGCTCAATAAATATTTGTTGCCTGATTAAAAAATGAATCCACTTGAGGAGCTGAAGAGATAGTATACTATTATAGTGTTTTCATTGCGACTGCCACAGATCAAGAAGTAAGCCCTGAGCACTGTTCAGTGAGCACAAAAAGTAAAACAAACAAATAAAATCCTACTGAAAAATAAGATGTCTTAGATTCTAGTTTAACTTTAAATTCTAGTCCCAGCGCAGTCAATAACTACCCAAGTAGCCTTATAAGACGTGTATAAATCTCTCCAGTCTCACTTTACTTAAAAAATAAACATGATCCACTTGTTCAATGTAGTCTGTGGGCTGGTTATGAGCCGCAGTGCCCTAACATCTACAAAAATAATTTGAAAAATTACAAGTATATTGAATTAAAATAATTAGTTAATATAAATAAATATAAATAAAAATATAAAGGCCACTTTCCACACACTCGGACTGAGCTTCATGCATGAGTGAAGTCCCACGGAACCCATGTATTGCGGAACTTTGTGACCTTGGACTCTGGGCTCAATGGGTCCAGGGAGCAGAGATACTCTGCCTGCTTCCCCCAACCTCCGGTGACCCAGGGGTCACACCCATAAGCCACCTCCTGCCCGTGCCAGATAATCTTCTCATAGGCCACCTTCCAGAATTTACAGCTGCTTCTCCCGGAGGGGAGCATAACATGAGGCCCCCATAACCATGCCACCAGACTCCATCCCAGGCTGTTTTCACTCAGGGCACCCCAGATGGGGGTGGATGAGAGCCCTCCCTGCCCCAAGGGACCCAGCCCCTGCAGCCGACCTCCACTACCCAACTGCTGCTATGCTTCAGGCTGCTCTACACATGCTTGGTCTGAGCCTCACAAATGAGTGAACATATTCCTGGACCACACAACCGCTGACACATCATAAAACACTCCCTACCCATCTACCCATTTTCCATAATTACTACACCATATTTGATGGGGTTCAGACAGTAGGCAACAAATCATAGAGGGAAATATATATATATACATATATATATATATATATATATATATATGCCTCTTGGAGAGCCCAGCAAGCTACTGAGAGAATCCCGCCTGCATGGCAGAGCCTGGCAAGCTATCCTGTGGCATATTCGATATGTCAAAAATGGTAACAATAATGGGTCTCATTCCCCTGGCCCTGAAATATGGCAGCATTAGGAAAGATGAGGAAGGAGAGACTGCTAAAATCTCAGGTCTGGGACAAATGGAGACGTTACTGGCACCCGCTCGAGTAAATCTATGAACAACGAGATGACAATGATACAGTGATAGTTAATAGAAATAACAATAAATCTGGTCTTAAAAATGATATGTGCTTCTCTCTGTGATCAGAACTGTACCCACATGTGGTAGGCAGGGATTACCTAAGTGTTTGCGGGTAAAGTGTTTTTAAGGTAACACTTCTTTCATTAAGAAATGAGGATCCGGGGCTGGAGTGATAGCACAGCGGGTAGGGCGTTTGCCTTGCACGCGGCCGACCCAGGTTCAAATCCCAGCATCCCATATGGTCCCCTGAGCACCGCCAGGGGTGATTCCTGAGTGCATAAGCCAGGAGTGACCCTTGTGCATTGCTGGGTGTGACCCAAAAAGCAAAAAAGAAAAGAAAGAAATGAGGATCCTGGGCTGGAATGATAGCACAGCGGGTAGGGTGTTTGCCTTCACACGGTCAACCCGGGTTCGATTCCCAGCATCCCATATGGTCCCCCAAGCACCGCCAGGAGTAATTCCTGAGTGCATAGTCAGGAGTGACCCCTGTGCATCCCTGGGTGTGACCCAAAAAGAAAAAAAACGGGAAAAAGAAATGAAGATCTTAATTGCTGATCCTCATGTTGAGAGGACTAAGACACAGCTTTCTGAAGTGTAAATTAGAGAAGGTAGGAAACTATCTCTAAGTCTACTTTAATTAAAAAATATATTATTGATTTTATTCTTTTTTCAATTAAATCATGAGACACTATGGGTGTTATATACATATAAATATATGTGTATGTATGTATATATATACATCTCTCTATATATATTTCCCTTGTCCACTTGGAGGAAAAGTACCAATATTAGATATATTGACTTAAAAGTCTGTCTTAATTACGACATTACCAGTAAACCCAGTCTGTGTGTAGCTCTGATCTCTGTCCCTTTCTACTTCCTAACAGAGCCAGTTGTGGGCATGTTACTGCCTTCTTACTATAAATTATAATGAAAGAAATAACAGCCTTCCTGTTAAGAGCTAAATTGCTTGTCTGGCAAGAAGCAAAATTTCCATTAGTTGCTTTTCTAAAATGTATCTTCAGTCAATTTCTCAGGCATTTTAACCAACTTGTCAAATGGTCATGCTGCAAACTGGTAGCCTAATGGATGCATCCAGTCTTCAAATGTTTTTTTTTTTAATTTATTTTTATTTTTTTTATTTTAACTTTTTATTAAATCACCATGTGGAAAGTTACAAAGTTCTCAGGTTTATGTCTCAGTTATACTATATTCAAACACCCATCCCTTCACCAGTGCCCACACTCCACCACCAAAAACCCCACTTTACCCCCCGCCCCCACCCCCCACCCCCTACTGTATTACTAATGAATTTCACTTCATTTTCTCTTTACCTTGATTACAACCATATTTCACTACAAAACTCACGATAGTTGTTGGAGTTTGCACCCAAGAGAGACAGACCTACTACCAAGGAAGCATTTGATAATTAGTTTTCCATTGCTGGAAATGAAGAAATATGTAGCCCCACTGCTACAAGTACATAACTCTTTTTCTTTTTCCTCCCCCCCCCCTTTTTTTTTCCGTCATCCCCCTACCCACGCCTCATAGTATGGTGTACGCCACGCCACGTCGGCCAGTGTGGGGCTTTTGCTTAGTTCACAGTCCAGAGAGGTGGCTGCTACATTAATAACCTTCAATATTTCAACAAAAACTTACTGTTATTATTCGGAGTTTCCCCCCCAAGTCAGACCTGTTCAGAAGGAACCATTTCATATTGCTGACAATTATAAATGTTAAGTCACGCGGATGCAGCAGCGTCCGCGAGGTTTTGGATTTCTGTATAAAGTCCAGGGAAAATTCTGCCAGAAATCGCATAGCCCAGCTCACAGTTCCCGTGCATTGCTGTTCTGGGGACATGGTTGGGAGCACTTGCTGGGTTCAGAAGTCATCCATCTGTCTCCAGATGTTGAGCGTAGAGCAGCAGAGCGGCCGTGTGAACGCATGGCCACCCGGTTCGAATCCCGGCGGAGCACAAGCCGGAGCCGGTGCCAGCCCCAGCCCACTAATTCGACTTCCCAAGTGTCCCGCTGTTCAAGTTCAAAACACATTATTTTTTTTTCCTTTCCACGCCAAAAGTTCATACCTGATTAAACGTCCATAAGATGGCGTAGGCCGCGCCGCTTCTCCCAGAGGGGAGAGAACCAAGGAGGAAGGATATTTCCCCCCTTAGCCGACGCGGGGCTAAAGCTTAGTTCACAGTCTGGGGACATGGTTGGGAGCACTTGCTGGGTTCAGAAGTCATCCATGGGGCTCCGGATGTTGGGCGTAGAGCAGCAGAGCGGCCGTGCGAAGGATCCCGGCCCAGTCTTCAAATGTTTTGTTGTCATATAAAATTTCACATTTTATGATTCTCATTTTAAGAATGAAGCTGGCCCATATGGTGGGTACTAAGTTTACTTAGACCTTGGACAAAAATGAGGGCTCCCTGTCTTCTATACCAGGCTGACTTCCCATGTTTACCTTTTGCTTGGTTCCTATGGGCATCTAACTTGGAATTCTACTTCTCATATATTATTGGGGATATTTATCCAACTTTGGGCTTAGCTGATTTTTCCCCCAGGACTAATTACATTGGGCATTTGAAAAGTAGGTCTGTTTCTTAAGAAAAGCAACCCACGTTTCTGGCTCCAGTGAGTCATGCAGTAGGGTGGGATTACTGTTTCTTAATTGTTTTTATGTCTTTCATCTAATGGACACTTGAAAATCACTCCCCTGGTTTCCATTTCAAATTGAAGAGGTGGTTCCATAGTGAGAGAGAACTAAAAGTGATTGCTAGTTGCATTCAAGGGGGAAAAAACCCTAACCAGTGACATTTTCATTTAAATTAGACATTTTAACTAGCATCTTGATTTCATTTGGGAAAGGAATGGTCCTTACCCTGTCTTTTTCTCCTCACTGCACTACAATAGATCACATAACTATTCCCAAGGCCCTCTTACAAAAGGTAGAATCTCATCTTCATGGTGTGATTCCCGTTCCATCTCACAGCCAATTTTTTTTTTTTTTTGCTTTTTTGGGTCACACCTGGCGATGCACAGGGGTTACTCCTGGCTCTGCACTCAGGAATTACCCCTGGCTGTGCTCAGGGGACCATATGGGATGCTGGGATTTGAACCCGGGTCGGCCGCGTGCAAGGCAAAAGCCCTACTCGCTGTGCTATCTCTCCAGCCCCTCACAGCCAACTTTTACATTGGAAAATAGTCTTCCTTTTGGACCCTGCATTTATTTCTCAAACCATCAGACAATAGTTCAAGAACACCTTGTTTCCCATTGAGTCTGAAAAACAGACTCAAACAGACTCAAATAGAATGATGTACAAGATCTGAGTTCTTATAATCACTTATTTCCTATAATCCCTATAATCACTGAATATGGATTATGTGCTGTTCTGCTCTCATCATTAAGTACGAGGATTGAGGCTATGCTGTGTCTGACTGAATGTGACAATAACAGCTTCCACCTGGGGAGGTTATTTTAGAACTCAAGGGTATGGAGTGGCAAACCTTGGTTTCATTAAGATGGCTGCAAGACATACAGAAGGGTCACAGAGACAGGCTGGGCAGTGGGAGAGAAAGTGGGAACATTGGTGGAGGGAAGTGGATATTGGTGAAGGGGCTGGTGTTGGAGCACTGTATGCCTGAAACTTAATCATGAGTAATTTTATAATTCATGGTCACTGTCACTGTCACTGTCATCCCGTTGCTCATCGATTTGTTTGAGCGGGCACCAGTAACGTCTCTCATTGAGAGACTTATTGTTACTGTTTTTGGCATATCCAATACACCACGGGTAGCTTGCCAGGCTCTGCCGTGTGGGCTCGATACTCTCGGTAGCTTGCCGGGCTCTCTGAGAGGGGCGGAGGAATCGAACACATGAAAGGCAAACACCCAACTGCTGTGCTATCGCTCCAGCCCATAATTCATGGTGATTCAGTTAAAAAAAAAAGAAAAAATTCTGGCCCATATTAATGATTCATGTTAGAAATGGAGTATAAGTAATGGTGTGTCATTCTGAGCTAAGGACACAAGAAAACTGTCATGCTTCTGCTTGGTCTCTTGGGACCCCTGTCATACGAATAAGCCTGAGCTCGTATCACTGAAAATCAGAGGCTGCAAAATGAAGAGAGAAAATGGCTCAGCAAAGACCTTCCTAGATCTGCAAGGCCATCGGGACTCCACCAGCTCACCACCTGCCAAACTATCAGGACAGCAGATGTGTGACTGAATTCAAGTGAAACCAGAGGAATCACCCAGCTGAACTCCAAACTGCTGACCCACAGTGTTATGGAGGTACATATATTGTTATTATTTTTTAAGTTATTACAGTTGGAGTGATCTGTTCAATAAAAAAGGTAACTGGTATAAGCTATAATAAATACAGGCTTTTCTTATAGAGTAATTATTAAAACTACCATAATTATTTAGATATACCTCAATATATACTTGCTCTATCATTTTGAATGCATAGGCAGAAAAATTAGTGTTAGGCTAAACAAGGTCAAACGAAGGTCATACAGATCAGGCACTAAGTACTTTTAATAATCATAGAGTTAACATTTCATTCCTCCCCCAACTGGCACTTGTTTTTCCATTTTAAATACAAGTATGATAGCAGGGAGGGCCTCAGTACATATTAGAAAAATAAATATCCATACATATGTGTACAGACATATATTATGCATATATCCTTTATCTTAGAAGTAGCTCAGATGACAGTGGAAAATTTTACAGACTGAAACATTATAGTTTATAGACTAAATGGTCTAATTATCTGAAACATTCTGTTGGCAAAGTTCTTGAACAATTAAAATAGATAAGAAGCATTTAATTGCAACCAGAATTAACTTTTAGTAGATATACAATATTTAGTATAAAACTTACCTCTGTGAATTGTATTTTATTCATATTTAAAATCTGGGACACTAGTATTTGTTTTAGGGATGCTAGAGGATTTAATATATAAAAATGTGTAACAGAAAAGTGGCACTAAATATATAATTAGGTTAATTATATTTATTATTAGTTTTATATTAAAAACAGAATTCTGAATTCATAAATTATACTGCCAAAGAAGTATGAAGAAAAAAGTGGTTCTTCTGTGAAATTAATGTGGGAGAATGATTTTACTCAGCTAATAATCATATACTTGTAATTTGAACTTTTGAAGTGTGTGAGAATGTGAAAAACAAGCTTGAAGGGTATTCTCTGGTTTAGAAATAAATGCATTTTGGCAAAATAATGAATAGGTACTGTAGTTCTGTTATTTGGCCCGAAGACATTTGAAGATTTCCTCCATAAAAGTGAACACTGACTCTATTATGAAAGCTCACACAAATTCAGATGGCACAATTTAGGAACATTTAAAATATTCATTTAGGTTGGATTTTATTATGATTTAAATCTCCAAAAACCTCAACATTGTTTCTGGAAAGAAAGGCAACTTGGAGTCTATCAACCAGCTGAGATTAGTTGGTGATGAAAGAATATGATTATTTTATAATGATTATTTTCCCTGTCTACAAGTGTGAAAAGAAATGGCAGGCAAGAACCAAGTCAAAGATGCAGCCAGTTTTCCCAGTAACTCTGCACTCCTTAAACCATTGGCTCAATAGTACGGGGAACAGTACTAGGTCAAATCTCTCAAAGGACACAAATTGCTGAAGAAATGACAGCTACAGGCCAGCCTCTTTGCACTTTAATATCTGAAGTGAGTCAGAGGCACTCACTGCAGTTCAATTCCATAGGATATTGCCGTGGTTTGAGGCTTTGGTCAGAGTGGAAAAACGACACTGCAAAATTAGCTTAAACGAATTCAGAGGGGTTTTCAAGCTAAGAAATTAAGTTTCTCTCCCTTTCATTGTACTTCATGGGAGAAGCCATTTATTATCCCTCGTGCAGCAGCTGCTGTTGTGATGGCCCCTTGGGAGAGCATGAGACACCCCATTTCCCTGTGTCTCAGGGAAGGAGACCAGAAAGCAGTACAATGTGTGAGTGCACTGGAGGTTTTCCATGACAGGAAAATTCCCAAGGTTACCACCTACAGGTTTCTTAAATTTGTTCTGATAAATTCTTAAAATCATTGTTAACAGCATTCTCAAGGGTGAAGAGGAAAAAGAACTGTATTTCAGAAGTAGGCTACTGAGCTGAATTTCTGTAATGAGAAAGAAGCCAGAAGAGAGAATTCTTCAGGTTCCACGGCATTAATGATGGAGTTGGCTGGGTCTCTTTCTACAAAGCACTGTAGCACTGTCATCCCGTTGTTCATCGATTTGCTCGAGCGGGCACCAGTAACGTCTCCATTGTGAGATTTGTTGTCACTGTTTTTTGGCATATCAAAGATGCCATGGGTAGCTTGCCAGGCTCTGCTGTGCAGGCGAGATACTCTCGGTAGCTTATCAGGCTCTCTAAGAGGGACGGAGGAATCGAACCTGGGTCGGTCGATGCAAGGCAAACAAACGCCTTAGCCGCTGGGCTATTGTTCCAGTCCAGAAATATAATCACTGTATCACTGTCACTATCATCCCATTGCTCATCAATTTGCTCGAGAGGGCACGAGTAATGTCTTCATGTGAAACTTGTTGTAACTGTTTTTGGCATATCAAATACGCCACGGGTAGCTTGCCAGGCTCTGGCAAGATACTCTCTCGGTAGATTGCCGGACTCTCTGAGAGGGGCAGAGGAATCGAACCTGGGTCGGCTGTGTGCAAAGCAAATGCCTTACCCACTGGGCTATCTCTCCAGTCCAGAAATATATTAAACTCCTTCTACAAAATGTGTACATAGTGTCTGCAGGAAGTGAGCCAGGAAATCAGGGACCAGGAGGATAAAATCCTTCAACAGTCACCCCATGAAGGGCAGGGTACTTGGGAGAGGAGGGAGTACGAAATCTTACTGTTATATTTTAAATGGGTGAAGCTTCCTGATGCTCTTGGAATAATTGTTAGAAATGTGGATAATCAATTTTTGCCAGCCAATCGCAAATACAGCTTGCATTTCTTTTCTTTATTTTTTGTTTGTTTGGGGGGTCATATTCGGTGGTGCTCAGGACTGGCTTACTCTTAGTTCTATGCTCAGAGATCGATTCTCATGGGCTAAGGCTCCATATGGGATGCCAGGCATTGAACCCAGTCGGCAGCCTGAAAAGTAAGCATTCTACCTGCTCAATTATCATCCCAGCCCCGGTTTGATTTTATTTTTAAGTAGATAAAATAAAGGAAGTGCTGTCCAACTGGATAAAATAAAGGAAATGCTATCCAGCTAGTTGATATCAGTTTCTCAAGTTTGGGAAGAGAATAACATCATCGCTGAATAACAAAAAATAATTGCTTGAGATTTTCATCAGAGAGTTAAACATAAAAACACATTAAAATCACACACATATGCTTGTACACATATAACAATGTACCTTTGCATGCTTCTTCTTTAAAGAATTTAGTTCCTTCTGTTGTTTCTTTAAGTGTTTCAAGTAAGCCTGTGGAAGAAATAAAGAGGACTCAGAATAAACTTTGGTAGCCACGATGGTTATACAAGATGCTGAAATATATTGGTTTTACCAAGAGGCATAATATGACAGTGCTTGCAGAATGATAAAGCAATTTTACCTTCATCTGTTTCAAATCTTCTATTCTCACTTGAGGGATGAGTTCTATACCTTAAAAGAAATAATGTTGCTGTTAGAGAAAATTAGAAAAATCAATAATGTAAAATGAACATTTTTTGGTGCCTCATTTGAAGACTCTGAAGAAGCAGTAAGGTAATGTTATGGATATACACACCGTAAGTTCTAAATTCAAAGCAATTTACCAGACAATTAGTTTAAGTGTTTATCATCTTAGGTGAGGTTCCCTATTGAAAAAAAGTCTGAGACAGGGTCTGCTGTGTACTAGATTTACTTTCTGTTTGTTCACTTAATAAAAGTAGCTTTCCAGGGAAGTGCTGAATTTTTATTGTGTATTGTTTTTCTGAAAAACCAGAGGAGTTAGTCAAATAATTTTGAGAACCTCTGGTCTATAATACCTTGTAAAACTCGGTCTTCATATAAGAAAGATCTCTTTGCTTTGTTTTCTTTTGCTCCATTCTTGGAATACGAGACTACTTTTCTAAGAGATCTCACAGTCTCTTTTCCTATTTCTTTTTCTCTCAGTCCTTCCTCCTTTCTTTTGACCACAGCTCTGCTCTCAAATGTTTCTGGCTAGATGTATCATCAATGGCAAGAAATCAGTGGTATCCAGGACAAAGGTCATCTGACCATAGGCAGGCCTCATGACTCCACTGCTTCTCTCAATGGGACCACTTGTTTCAGAGTTACCACTGAGCTTTCTTCTCCTTAAGGCCCATATCCAAATTACAACTTATTTTTATTCTTTCCCTTATTTCTTCCTTCACATACTTACAGCTTAACCCGGGTCCTCATTGCCAGTATTATGGATCATTCATTAATCATCGTTGTTCTAAGTCTGGTGAAGAAACTGCTAGATCTTTACTAGGTGTGGATCTAGAGCCATACTGATGAAGATGTGATCTCTCCAGTAATTACGCTTTTCCGGGTTGCTACCACTTAGGAAATAGTATATGCAATCAAGTATGATGTTCTAACTGGGGCAGTTAATTAATATATCATAATTAAATGTGTTTTTAAAATTGAATCACCGTGAAATACACAAAGTTGCTCACGATTGGGTTTTATTAGTCATACAATGTTCCAACACTAGTGTACTAATTTTAAATAATTCTTAACTTTATCTGTCTTTCTGAATTAGTTCTTCTGTAAGATTATCCATCTTCTTAACATATGCTTGGATGGGTTGGAGAGAGAGTACAATGGGTAGGGAGAGTGCCTTGCATGAGACTGTCATAGCTTCAGTTCCTGGCTCCACATACGAGCTCCCAAGTGATACCATAGTGCCAGAAGTCCTGAGCCCTGCTGGATATAGCTCTCTCTCTCTCTCTCTCTCTCTCTCTCTCTCTCACACACACACACACACACACATACACGCACACGCACATGCACATGCACATGCATTTAATTTTATTATCATTTCTCCTGCTCTTCTCAGAGAAGTCTCAGATTTTTTCACAAACTAGGAAAGTAAGCTCTCTGTCAGCATTCAGTCTGGTCCCTTTTCCTACAGTCTGGGTTGCTTCCAGTGCTATTTCCTGTTGTCTTCTTGACTATCCTCTTTGCTCTCTCCCTCTCTCTCTTTCTCTTTCTTTCTCTCTCTCTCTCTCTCTCTCTCTCTCTCTCTCTCTCTCTCTCTCATATTTTGAGACACACCCAGCAGCGCTCACAGCTTACTCCGGCTCTGCACTCAGAAATCACTCCTGACTTGACTCAAAGGACTGTATGGGGTACTGGGGATTGAAGTGGGTGGGCAGCCTGCAAGGCAAACACCCTCCACTGTACTATAGCTCTGGCTCTGAGTCTTCTCTTTCTGTCAAGATTCAACTCAATTAGGATGTCATCCATAAATATTTCCTGGAAATCCTATTGGAACAAACAATATCGCTCTGTTCCTGTTTCTTAAGGGCCAGCTTTGACTCAGCTCTGCCTGGGCCTCTGCCCTATCTTACCCATTCGGCCAGGTATGGTAGGAAGGCGTTGCTCATTGGACAGGGCTGTCTGATTACTAAGTTTCCTGATTCCTAAGCAAAAGGAATGCATCTCTCCAGGAAACTGGAAACGAGGTGAGGTCTGCTTTCCTCCTTCAAAAGCAGTCTTGAGTGGAATCAGAAGGAGGCAGTTCTGAACATAAACAAGCCTCTTCTAGGACTAGAACCCTGGGTTCTTCTCTAAATTGGTCACATAGTAACTGCTCTCCACTTAACTCCTTCCAGTTAGTCTTAATGTCCTGGTAGGTAAGATACTAGGACTTTAAAAAACAAAAACACTTTCATTTTCCACTGTCTATCTCTGTCTGTGTGGCTTCCGTTAATAATGTCCACTGATGGTTGGAATGTCCAAAACCTGCATTATTACCTTATACCATGTTCTTTCCAGAGAAGAACAGACACACAGCTGTAGGCGAAGGATAATTTGGGCTACTTTTGTGCAGTCTCATTTCCAAATATTTTTTTTCACAAAGCCCAATGCACACTTAATTTCCTGCTAAAGTACTGTGCTGCTTTGGTTTGGGATGGATATCTTGTATCATACCTCAAACTGCAGCACTTATATGTGCCTAAGTGTATGAACAATTTGATTTTCTTACACCAGGGACACCAAACCCACATATGATTAGGAAGTATGATTATTTATGTAGGAAGAATTAATTTAGTAAATATTTCTTGGTCAAAGAAGGCATTTCAAGGAAGGCTGGATGAAATCAGAATGGATGTGTGGACAATAAGGATAAAGACATTCATTTTAAATGACCTCTGTATTGTTCCCCTATATACTAGCTGAATAATAGCACATGGTACATATGACTCCTGGTGATGAATCTCTTATGACGGAACTGATTTTAAATAAATGGCATTTGATAAGTTTATAAACATAAATAACCATGGATGCTAAATATTTGTAAATGGGGGAAAAGTTTCAAAGGAATCTATAAGTATCTAAGTTATTGTGATTCAACTGGTTCATGAGCCCTTTGCCTCCAGATAAGATATAAGGCAACATTCTGGAGAAATGGAGATTATTCAGTGAAGTTCACAGTGGCAAAGTTTAAAGGATACCCTTTGGGGGCCTCTTTGGCTCCTGATCAAGTCACTTGACGGCCATGATCCCTCAGACTCAGAAACAAATCTCGGAACCCAGCGGCTTCTGGCAGAAATGCATCCGGACTCTGCATTAGGTTACCGGTCCAGGGTCACCCCAGGCGGGAAAAGGTGCCATCCCACCACCTTTCTTCCTGGGTGGCTCGGTGGCCGCCATCTTCCAGAGGCCAATGGATAGACAGGTATGGGCCCACAGTGATGAGACACATGGGGCCTCAAGGAATGGGACTGGAGCCGACCCTTTCCTCCCCTGCCCCAATGAGACCCTGAGTTGCCACCCACGAACGGCCTCTCTGGCTCCTGATCAAGTTGCTTTAACAGCCATGATACCAGAAACTCAGAAATAAATCTTGGAACCCAGCAGCTTCTGGCAGAAATCCCTCAGCTGCGTGACACCACATGCTATTCATAATCAGCAACAGAAAACAAACTGTCAAATGTTGCCTTTTCCGCAGATCTGAATATTGGGTTTGGAATGGGAGATGCAGGCTGAAAGTAGACTACAGACCGAACACGATGGCCACTTAATGCCTCTACTACAAACCACAGCACCCAAAAGGAGAGAGAGGGCAAAAGGGAATGCCCTGCCACAGAGGAGGGTTGGGGTAGGGGAGGACGGGGTGGGTGTGGTGGGAGGGATGCTGGGACTATTGGTGGTGGAAAATGGGCATTGGTGGAGGTACGGGCACTCGACCACTGTATGACTGAAATGTAAGCACGAAAAGTTTGTAAGTCTGTAACTGTACCTCACGGTGATTCACTAATAAAAATCTTTTTAAAAATCTCAAATAATAATGATGGTTCTGGATGCCCACTCTCACCACTTCTCTTTAATATAGTACTGGAAGTATTAGCAATAGCTATCAGGCCAGAAAAAGATATTAAGGGGATTCAGATTGGAAAGGAAGAAATCAAGCTCTCACTATTCGCAGACGATATGATGCTATACCTAGAGAAACCTAAAAGCTCTAGTAAGAAACTCTTAGAAACAATTGACCTGTACAGTAAAGTCGCAGGCTATAAAATCAATACCCAAAAATCCATGGCCTTCCTATATGCAAACAATGAGACAGAGGAAAGGGACATGAAAAAAGCAATCCCGTTCACAATCGTGCCCCAGAAAATCAAATACCTTGGAATCAGCTTAACTAAAGAAGTAAAGGACCTCTACAAAGAAAACTATAAAACGCTACTCCATGAAATAAAAGAGGACATTAGGAAATGGAAACATATCCCCTGCTCATGGATAGGGAGAATGAACATTGTCAAAATGGCAATACTCCCAAAAGCATTATACAAATTTAATGCGATCCCTATAGGGATACCCATGGCATTCTTCAAAGAAACGGATCAAACAATCCTGAAATTTATATGAAACAATAAACGCCCACGGATAGCTAAAACAATTCTTGGGAAAAAGATGATGGGAGGCATCATCACCCTCCCCAACCTTAAACTCTACTACAAAGCGGTAACAATTAAAACAGCATGGTACTGGAACAAAGGCAGAGCTGCAGACCAATGGAACAGGGTGGAATATCCCCACACACAACCTCAAATGTATGATCATCTAATCTTTGATAAAGGAGCAAGAGATGTGAAGTGGAGCAAGGAAAGTTTCTAACAAATGGTGCTGGCACAATTGGACAACCACATGCAAAAAAATGGGCTTAGAACTCGACCTGACACCATGCACAAAAGTCAGATCAAAATGGATTAAAGACCTCAATATCAGACCACAAACCATAAGGTACATTGAAGACAAGGTTGGCAAAACCCTCCACGATACTGAAGATAAAGGTATCTTCAAAGATGACATGGAACTAAGCAATCTAGTAAAAACAGAGATCAACAAATGGGACTACATTAAACTAAAAAGCTTCTGCACCGCAAAAGATACAGTGACCAGAATACAAAGACTATCTACAGAATGGGAAAGGATATTTACACAATACCCATCAGATAAGGGGTTGATATCAATGGTATATAAAGCCCTGGTTGAACTCTACAAGAAGAAAACATCTAACCCCATCAAAAAATGGGGTGAAGAAATGAACAGAAACTTTACCAAGGAAGAGATACAAATGGCCAAAAGGCACATGAAAAAGTGCTCTACATCACTAATCATCAGAGAGATGCAGATCAAAACAACCACGAGATACCACCTCACACCACAGAGACTAGCACACATCCAAAAGAACAAAAGCAACTGCTGTTGGAGAGGATGTGGGGAGAAAGGGACCCTTCTACACTGCTGGTGGGAATGCTGACTAGTTCAGCCCTTTTGGAAAACAATATGGACGATTCTCAAAAAACTAGAGGTTGAGCTCCCATTTGACCCAGCAATACCACTGCTGGGAATATATCCCACAGGAGCCAAAAAGTATAGTCGAAATGACATCTGCACTTATATGTTCATCGCAGCACTGTTTACAATAGCCAGAATCTGGAAAAAACCCGAGTGCCCTGAAACAGATGACTGGTTGAAGAAACTCTGGTACATGTTTACAATGGAATACTATGCAGCTGTTAGAAAAAATGAGGTCATGACGTTTGCATATAAGTGGATCAGCATGGAAAGTATCATGCTAAGTGAAATGAGTCAGAAAGAGAGAGACAGACATAGAAAGATTGCACTCATCTGTGGAATATAGAATAATAGACTATAAGACTAACACCCAATAATAGTAGAAATAAGTACCAGGAGGTTGTCTCCATGGCTTGGAGGCTGGTCTCTCATTCTGGGCAACTCAGAGAAGGAAACACCAAGTAAAATGTGGTCGGAGGTCATGTGGGGGAAGGGTGATGCGGGCTGAATATAGACTAGAGACTGAACACAATGGCCACTCAACACCTTTATTGCAAACCACAACACCTAATCAGAGAGAGAGAACAAAAGGGAATACCCTGCCATAGTGGCAGTGTGGGGTGGGGGGAGACGGGACTGGGGAGGGTGGGAGGGATGTTGGGTTTACTGGTGGTGGAGAATGGACACTGGTGAAGGGATGGGTTATCGAACTTTGTATGGGGGAAACATGAGCACAAAAATGTATAAATCTGTAACTGTACCCTCACGTTGACTCACTAATTAAAAATAAACTATTAAAAAATAATGGTGGGTCTGGTATTGAAATATTGAATGTAATCAAAGTAGAGAGAGAATAATGTGGAAATCATCTGCCACACAAGTAGGGAGAGGGCATGGGATGGGGGGGTATACTGGGGGTTTTGGTGATGGAAAATGTGCACTGGTGATCGAGACTTAAACCCAAAAGTTTTGTAACTGTTCTCATGGTGATTCAATAAATAAATTTATCACTGTCACTTCATCACTGTCATCCCATTGTTCATCTATTTATTCGAGTGGGCACTAGTAACATCTCCACTTATCCTAGCCCTGAGATTTTAGAAGCCTCTCCTTACTCGTCTTTCCCAACGATTGGAGGCTCTTTTCAGGGTCAGTGGAATGAGATCTGTTATTGTTACCATATTTGGCATATCGAATATGCCACAGGGAGCTTGCCAGGCTCTTCAGTAAATGCCATGGATATCTTTAGATATTTGCTTTTTAATACAAATTTTTAAAATTTATTAAAAAATCATTATTTTTCATTGTAGGGACCATGGTTTACAATACTGTTAATAATACACTTCCAGACACAGAATATTGCAATGTCACGCCCTCTACCAGAGTGTCCCCACCCCTAACCTAACCTCCACCTTACTCTCCTATGCCCCTAGTTCCCCATGATGTGAAATTCAGTTCTAGAGACCAGTTCTCAGGTTGTTTCCTTTGGCCATTTGTTGTTCCCTTGGTGTGTTTATTTGCATCCCACATATGATCCTTGCTTTTACATGTGCAAAATAAAATAGAAAAATGCTAACAAAAAACAACTGTATGAACTATCATTACTAAAACATGTAAAAGATTATACTGTTTTCTTAATTAATGCATTAACCTAGGATATCTAGAGGCAAGTTTGATAACTCCCATAATCTTAAAGTGCTGATATGCATACAATGTTTTGAGAGCTTTATAAAAATGGTAACTAGCTAGTGAAATGTTTGTGATTTATATTGGTAACAGAGTCACGGGAACCACTAATATTATCATAGATTGTCATTAGTTCACACAGGCAAAGGCTATGTGAAATTTAAGTTACAGAAAGATGAAAATAAAGAAGTGATTATTCTTAATTCATCTCAGGGCAATTATGCAAGGAACTGAAATTAAGGGTATACAAACTGGAAAGAAAGAAGACGGTCTAATCTCAGACATGACGCTGTACTTAGCTTCCACTGAAAGTAAATAAAGGATACCCTTTGGGCTCAAAATTTTTCTTGGTTGCTGTTTATAGACACAGACATATTTACCTTTTTGTGGCTATGTAATATATTGTTTATTTTAAAGGAGAAACTATATATAAAATGTAAAACATGTTTTTATGTTGGTTTATTATTTTATAGTCACATGACTTACATGAATACTTAAATTTAAAAATATTTAAATATAACAGTAGCACTGTCTCCCGGTGTTCATCGCTTTGCTTGAGCGGACACCAATAACGTCTCCATTGTGAGACTTGTTACTGTTTTTGGCATATCAAATATGCCACGGATAGTTTGCCAGGCTCTGCCATGCGGGCGGAATACTCTCATTAGCTTGCTGGGCTCTCCAAGAAGGATGGAGGAATCGAAACCGAGTCGGCCACATGCAAGACAAATGCCCTACCCACTGTGCTATTGTTCCAGTCCAAATTTAACAGTAAATCACAATACTTTCATTCTTTGCATCTGTGTAAGCTTTCCTTTTCAATCAGCCAGTCTTGTGTAATTTCTTAAACTTTTTTTGTGTTGGTTTATAAAAAATTTACATTTTTAAAATTTATCCCCAAAACATCAGTTTATTAGAGCATGAATGTTTATATTTTTTAGGAGGACAATGTTATTGCATTTACCAACAAAGCATGATACAGCATATTCACCACAAACTATTATTTGTTTATATTAGCCTAGTTTCTTTTTCTTTTTTACCATTAAAATTTTTAAAATTTATTTTCATTGTTGTTTATGTAACATGATTGTGTCAGTTTTAATTTTCGTGTTTTAATTTTTTTAGGGGGCATGTATGTCTGTGTTCTTGGCTTATTCCAGGCTCATTGCTTAGGGGTGCTCTTGGTGAGCTCATGTGACCCTATCGGGTGTCAGGAATTGAACCCAGATCAGCCATGAACAAGCCAAGGACCCTACTCACTGTATTAACTCTCTGGCTCCTAATTGTGATGGTTTTTGTGAACAAAATGACTGCACTGTCCCCACCAGCAAACAGCCACAGGCCCTGCACCTCTGTTCTTACATCATATATAGACCATTTCTTTACTCTTCTCTGACTTCTATCCACTGCCCCAGTACTTGGAAATCTCAGTTTTGCAAAAATGGTCCAGTGGTTGCCCTCATTTGTGATTGCTGAATATCTTATTTTGTTTCTTGATAAGTCATAGATGCAGGAGAACATTCTGGATTTGTTTTTCTCCTTCTCAGTTATTTAACTTGACATGATGAACCCTAGCTCCAACCAAGTTTCAGCAAATCGCAAGATTTCATCCTTTCTTATAGCTTCATAATATGCAATTGCATATGTAAGTGAATATATATTTATACACAAAACTCTTTATCCAATCATCTGTCACTGAACATTTGGGTGGCTTTCTAGGCCTTGGCTATTATACTAGTTATTACAATGAACATATATTTGAATTACTATTTTTGTGTTTTTGGTTTAAATGTCAAGAGGTGGGCCGCCCAGATGAGATCCGGAGCAGCCGCGCACGACACGGCCCCTCTACTCCTTAAAGACTATGATCCAGGAGGTATACTGACCCATTTTGGCACCCAGAGACTTATAGAAATGCATCTAGAATGTCAACTGAGCTACAACCCCATGCCGCCTGGGGATGGGGAAGGATTTTCTCTTCCAACACTTTCTTTCTATGGGACGATAGCAACGGCAGCAGCAGCGCCCATGCAGCATTCACCATCATCTAGAACTCACAACCCAGAGGTATGAGGCTGTAGTGAGGTGGCACGCAAGAGATCATGGGATGGGGGTGTTACCAGCTCGCTCTCCGCCCAGATGAGATCCGGAGCAGCCGTGCATGACATGGCTCCTCTACTCCTTAAAGACTATGAGCCGAGAGGTCTACTAACCCATTTTGGCACCCGGTGGCTTCTTATAGAAATGCATCTAGACTGTAAACTGAGCTAAAACAACAGAAATCCAATACCGAGTGGCTGCGAGCTCCTGTAATCTTCATTCTCAGCAATGGAAAACAAATTATCAAATGTTGCCTTTTCAGCAGGTTTGATTGTTGGGGGAAAATTCCAAATAATAATAGTCAGTTCTCTGTAGAAATACTGAATGTATTCAAAGTATAAAGAGAATAAAGTGAAGATCATTTGCCACTCAGGTGTGGGGGTGGGTGTGGGAGGGGGTATATTGGGGTTCTTGGTGGGGGAACAGGAACACTGATGAAGGGATGGGGGTTTGATCATTATATGACTGAGACTTAAACCTGAAAGCTTTGTAACTTTTGTCATGGTGATTCAATAAAATAAAATTTAAAAAAAATGTCAAGAGGTGGGATTGTGGGTCAGATGGAACTGCTATTCTAAATTTTTAATAAATTTTCCATCATACTTTCCGTAAAGAAAGAACCAGATGACTGTCCTACCGACCATAAATGAGGGTTCTTTTTTACCCACAAATCCACAAAAAATGATTATTTCCAGTCCTTTTGATATATCCCATTCTCACTGACATAAGATAATATCTCATTGTAGTTTTGATTTGCATTTTTCTAAAAAAAGTGACAATGAGATTGTTATCTTCAAGGAAATATCTGTTCATCTCTCTCCATATTTTTGATGGGGTTCCTCGTTTTGTTGTTGTTGAGCTTTGTGTTTAATATTTCTTGAATATTAGCCTTGAATAAAGCCCTCTATCTGATGTCTGGTATGCAAATATTTTCTCCCATTCAGTAGGGTGTCTTTTAATTTTAGTTCGCATTTATTAATTTAATTAAACTTAACAGTAAATCACAATATCTTGATTCTTTAGCACTGTATGTTGCTCGTCTGCCTGAAAAGCATGCTTTGAATACAGAACTAAACGCTGTCCATGGTTTGGGAGTATTTCGATGCATTGTAAATATTTTCTAGAACAATATATACTTTATGCAGTTCACTGGGACTGGAGTGATAGCGCATCGGGTAGGGCGTTCGCCTTGCATGTGGTCGACCTGGGTTCGATTCCTATGCCCCTCTCGGAGAGCCCGGCAAGCTACCGAGAGTATCTCGCTTGCATGGCAGAACCTAACAAGCTACCTGTGGCATATTCGATATGCCAAAAACAGAAACAACAAGTCTCACAATGGAGACGTTACTGGTGCCTGCTCGAGCAAATTGATGAGCAACGGGATGACAGGGATACAGTGATGCAGTTCACTAAGGTGCAAGGGATCTAGCAGAAGAGAGGCGAACATGCCAATTCCCTGTTAGTTTCTTAGAGAAATTGAGCAACTGTTTAATCCACAAGAAAACATGTTACTTTGGAATTTTTGTGGAATAATGCAAACTGAAAAAAAAAACCAACAGTAATTCCAGACACTTTTGTAAAACCTTAGGAAGAATGGAAAGTTTCCAACATAGAAAAGGAACACAGACAAGTCTGCTTTACCCTTCTTGGCTTCCACGCCAGACCCCATGGCAGCCGTAGTGGTTGGTCTGAGCTCGGAGCTACTTTGAGGGGTGACATTTGCTTTGGCAGTGTTGGCCTTCCCTTTCTTGTCATTCTTTGAAGTATCACTGGGCACATCAGCTATGTCACTCTAGAACAAAGACACTGATATTAATCCAGGTGAATGCCTTCTCAAGGTCCAGTGTCTTTCACATTCTTTATTTTACTGAATGCTGTTGTGTCTCCCAACTTCTTCCCATCTTACTGGCCTTCGACTCTCACTAGATCTTTTCCTGGTGGAACAAAGATGATAAAGCTTCCTGAGGAAGGTAGTGAAAGGAGAAAAGAGTAATCTCCTTTTAATGCAGGGTGTTTCTTCTCTTTTCAAAGTACTAGCAATACTGCTTCTTATGTGTGAAGCTCAAAATACAGTAAAAGTAGCATTTACAGGCAAACAACCCAAGTGCATGCTGGAATGAGAGATGTCTGAATGGCTAAAAAACAAATTTCATCAATTTGTCAAATTGGGTAAATTGGGATTTCAGCATATCTAATAAAGCATTCAATATTTTAAATTTCACTCAAATTATCCTGTTTTCCACTTTGTTTCTAGTTTAATGTACAAACATACTTTGTCCTGATCTTGTAATCAAGATGTTTAGTTGACATCCCTACTTTCCTGGCTCAATACTCTTTAATTTGATTATTGCTACTTACAGTTTCAATGCCCATAGCCCTCATTTGGTCTGCTCTCTTTTCCGTAATGGAAAGAAATTTCTTTGGATCAGACAAAGCATCCACAATATCTGAAAGAAATAGAGCACTGAGTTGTTAATTCTGATTTTTGGAAAAGATCCATGAAATTAAAATAAATAATCCATAATCTTGATGATACTTTCTGTTATATTTCATCCTAAAACAGAAGACAAAGTCAGGAAAGCAGTTGATCAGAAAAAGAAAAAATAAATTACGATAAGCCGCAAAGGTCAGGTAATTTTTTTTTCTAATGTTTTCATTGTTTTTTCTTCTTCACAAATGAAGAAGACAGTGTGGTAGGGCAAACCAGGTGAATTGCTTGGCTTGCTGACATTTTATCTTTGTCATTTTCAGCAAGCTGACTAACCTCAATCTGTTTCTTCATCTGAAAATTAGACCTGATATCAGCACTCTGGTGCCTGAAGGTATGTGGAAAGTTCAGTGAAGTTAGGATGGATTCCTGGAAGTTCCTTTTAATGACCCAAACATTATTCCTTTATGTGCCAACTGAATATTTGGATACAGGAATCTTTATTGATGCATAGTGATGCCAATGCACTTTCCTTTATTTCCTATTTAAAAAATTTTCTTTAACATTTTACTATTGCTATTTTTTTTGTCTTTATGAGTCACATTTGGTGATGCTCAAGAATCATTCATGGCTCTGCACTCAGCAATTACTTCTTGGTGCTTGGAGTGCTTGGAGGACCAAACAAGATACCAGGGATCGAATCCCGGCCAACCACGTGCAAGACGAATATCCTACCATCTGTATTATCGCTCCAGCCCCTGCACTTTATTTTCATATATATTTCTTAATGCATGTTTGAAACAAATTTTGGGGGAAGTAACAAGGGGCAGAGGTCAAAATGTAAAAATATGGCTCTCAAAATGGCAGGCCAGGGGAATGGGAGGGACCCTGGGGACATTGGTGAAGAGAAAGTTGACACTGGCGGTGGGATTGGTGTCGGAACAGTGTATACCTGAAACCTACTCTGAATAATTTTGTAAATCACGATTCCTTAGTAAAAACATAAAATAAATAAACACATAAAGAAAACCAGTTTTGGTTGCATGATAAACTAAATTCTTTTTATTGTTCTCATAACAATAATTTGCACTTAAAAAAACAGTAAAATTTCTTCTAATATGAAACATGATTTAAAGAGATTCTAGTACTTTCAAACTGAATCTATACAATTTTGCATATTTACCAATACTATAAGAAGAATAATAATTATTTACATTAAAATAATCCCAAAACTATAAATTAAAAATAAATGCATTAAAATGCATCATTTTCCCCTAATAGGATTACCTTTCTTACTATAATCTTGACTATTTTTCTCAGTGGAATTTTTTCTTTATTTTTGCAACAGAAAGTAATACAAGCATGTGATAAACACTCAAACATACAAAACTGAAAGGTAAAATTTCCTTTCCTGCCAATCTTAAATCCAGCAGGTAACTACTACTACTTATTTTTTATATTGATGTAATTATTTTAAAACTCCAGATGGATGCATAACTTTCACTATATATGCATATAAATATGTACAACATGCATATATATATATACTGTGGAGAGCCTCCACAGGACCGGGTGCTTCATAAACAACATCTGTTCTTGTTAATTTCACCGTGCTTTGAAAAACAGGATGTCCTGTCACGCCCACAAGGTGTAAGAAAACAGGATGTCCTGTCACGCCCACAAGGTGTAACTAGCCTATCAGCTGCAGACACTTGGGTGTAAACAAGCAGCGAGAGGTATATAAGGAGGGAAGCTGCATAGCTAGTGGGTTCTCCCCTGGTTCCTCTTCCTTCATGTTTGCATGAGAAGGTTTCTTAATAAATCGTTGCAAGAAGAATCTCCGGGTTGCGTGTTACTTTACAATATACTCATGTATATTTGTTTTCTTGGTGGCCACATCTGGTGGTGCTTAGGGTTTACTCCAGGCTTACTCATGTATCACTCCTGGTGGGGCCCAGGGGACCGTGTGTGGTGCTGGGGATCTAACATGGGTCAGGTGTGTGCAAGGAAGGCCCTATCTTCTATACTGTCACTCTGGAAAGAAAGGAAGGAAGAAGAAAAAAGAAATATCCTAAGGCAGATTTCAGAGGTACTTCTCTGACTTCTAAGCCTTTTCACCAGCCATCGTGGAAATGGCAAAGTGCCTTAAGATATTTCAACTGAGAGAAGAAAGAGAAATTTAAAGGAAGGATGAATAAAGGAAATCTGACTATTATAATTATTGAATCTCTAGGCAATTATTTTTCCCTCTACTTTTGTTACATGCATATTAAAAAAGAAGCTCTCCCCCAGTATCATGCATACCAAGATTGTATCCAACAAAATTGACAATCATTCTTTATTGTAAAACCTGTTTCATCTTAATATTCTCCCTATTTAGAGTTTATTTTAATTAAGATACAAATTGCATACTATTTCTCTTTATGTCTTGTTTTTTGGGTTTTTTTTTTCGCTTTTTGGGTCATACCCAGTGAGGTACAGGGGTCACTCCTGGCTCTGCACTCAGGAATCACTCCTAGCGGTGCTCAGGGGACCATATGGGATGCTGGGAACCGAACCCAGGTCGGCTGCATGGAAGGCAAACGCCCTACCCACTGTGCTATCACACCAGCCCCTCTTTATGTCTTTTTTTGGAGTTTTTTTTTTTTTTTTTGGTTTTTGGGTCACACCCGACGATGCACAGGGGTTATTCCTGGCTCTTCACTCAGGAATTACCCCTGGCGGTGCTCAGGGGACCATATGGGATGCTGGGATTAGAACCCGGGTCGGCCGCGTGCAAGGCAAACGCCCTACCCACTGTGCTATCGCTCCAGCCCCCCTCTTTATGTCTTAAATAGATTTTTATTTACTTTTACCAACTAGTTTCATAATGACTTGAAGAGACAGATGAGTTATCCCATAAAATGTGCTACATCCTGAATCTTAATACTTTTTTCTTGCACCATTTAGCACTATGGTTTGACTTCCTCTTTTTGTTTAAATACTTCGAAGTGTTTTTGTGATTTCATGTGGGTTACGTGTAGGCCTAGCTGTGCCCCTCATGGTGCTAAACTCAAAGAGTAGTTTTAAGACTGATCTCATCTGTCTCTGACTCCAACTGTTCCTCTCCACTCATGCACACATTTCAGTGTCAAAAAGAAACATAACTGTGCCCCCTGATCTCTCCAGTCCTCCCAGCACACCCCCACACTGGATATACTTTGTCTTGCTTTCCCACTGGCAGATTCAATGAGTGATTTGGTGCTGGCTTGTTAACAAGAACAGATTTTCTTATCTTTCAAGCTACACAGTCATTTTGGAGCTTGCAGAGAACACTTGACATTTTTGAAGACTGTTAGTTCTTTCAGTAGAAATAATAGATAACACTTTTTCACTTAAAATTAAACATAAAACCAATAAAGTAAGTCATTAAAGAATGAAATGACACCTAATCCTTCCATCTTGACTAACATGTTTTCATATATTTCTCTGTAAATTTTCCAATATCTTACATTTTACATGAAATTTAAAAAATACTGTTATTAAAATTATTAGGTTTTATATAGTTTTATAATTATTTGTGTAAGATATGCCAAATTATCCACTGCTAATATATAGATTGGCATTTAATTTTTTATTAGTGATAAATTTATAAGAAATATCTTAGTGCAAAAGGGTCTCTTCAATTTTTTTATCAGAAAATTGGTGGATCAGGTACATAATATTACAATTTATGTGCCTGATGGGCATTCTTAATGAGTTCTGTGCCTAACAAGCTTCCAAAATAGTTACTAATGAATGGTAATTGGAGGAAATGAGTACCAAGAAAATAAAGCAGAATTAAGAAAGTGCATTAAATTGAAGAGTGCTCTGCAAAACTCGTGTCTACCAAGAGCCTCAAAATAGGATTTCATTTAGAAGTATGTTCTTATTCATGTCATTAATTAGGGACTGAAGTGAGCCCATAATGGATGGATTAGGGGGAACTCTAAATGCAATAACCAGTGTCATTATAAGAGAGAACATACAGGCACAAAGAAAAGAAAGGCAGGTAATGATGGAGGCAGATTGGAATATGGCAAGTAGGTACAAGGCAAGGGATGCTAAAGACTGCTGAGAGCTGTCAGGAGTTAGCAAGAAACAAGGAAGGATTTGCACAAGGAAAGCTACCTTCGATTTGTCACCTGTAGAACTCTGAGAGAAAATTTGTGTAGTTTCCATTATCCTAGTTTGTGGGAAATTTAATTACCAGTGATAACTGAGAGAAAAATCATTCAGCTAAATTAATACACACATATATATATACATATATATAGAGAGAGAGGTATAGAGGGAGGTAGAGAGAGGTAGAGAGAGAGAAAGAGTGAGAGAGAGAAAGAGATGGGTATAGCAGGCTGTGCTCAGGACTTACTCCTGGATCTGTGCTCAGGGAACATTCCTGTCTGGAGAGACCATATGCTCAGAGATTACTCCTGGCTCTGTGCTCAGGAATTAATCGTGACAGAGGTAAGGAAACCATATGTGGTTGTAGAATTGAACCTGGGTTCACCATGTGCAAGGCAAGCGCTTCCCTACCCACTATTCTGTCTAATTGGCCACATCTAAGATAAACAGCTCTCCTTGAAGTCATGTATTTAGGTTTATAAAGCTGGATTTATCTCTTTCAAGAAGCAGATACTATGAACTAGTCTCTTGAGAACTCCCACAGTTCTGTCATAGTTTAATTTGGGACCTGTATTTAATCCTGGAGTCATTTTCCTATTGACTGCAAAAATATTTTGGTCCCAGGAAAGAGTTGGTTCTACACTATTATTCTCACCTAGATGATCAGTTCTGTTTTTCACCATATAGTTACAAATAATATGTAAACTAGGTCAGGAAGCATTTTGTACAGTTAGGAGGTTTACTGAGATACTTTTGCCAACCATCTGCTAGAGGATCTCACAGATCGAGACTACATTGCATATCAAAATAAAATGCTATGGATTTATCCATTGGTGGATAAGTATCATGACTAAAATCTAGTTGAAATAACCAGTATTAATAATTCTATGAATTGCTGGGGCATCCTCACATCCTAAAATTATGCCTTATTTTTGGAGTTTTAGTGAGATACCTTAAAAGTGCAACATACAAAATAATAGAATTCAATAGTGATACAATATAATAATGCCTCTGAGCAAATGGTACCAGAAGCACACACAGTTTAATTAAGGTTTGTTCAAATTAAATCATGTGGAGACACAAAAGAGATTATGGCAGAAGAAAAATGCCTTGGCCAAGGCTTAGGGTACAGGTAATTTGAGACAGTTTCTTCTTTTCTGGAAATTTTGAATAGTATCAAATTACATGCATCTGGGACATCTAATTTTTCCATGTGATGGGATGTGTTCTTCAGTAGGTTGAACCAAGAGAAAGAATGGCAAATGTACTTTTGGAACATCAAAAAAGGGAAAAGGGGCTAAAAATCAAAATAAAGTCATGATCTGACCTCTTTTAGGCAATTTTTCTATAACTTACTCATTTTTTCCTCTCCTCAAAGGCATCATGCTGATGTTTTTAAAAGATATACATAGATGCTATCACAGAACAAAATAAAAAACTTTTTTTGCTTTTTGGGTCACACCTGGCAGTGCACAGGGATCACTCCTGGCTCTGCACTCGGGAATTACTCCTTACAGTGCTCAGGGGACCATATGGGATGCTGGGAATCGAACCCGGGTTGTCCACGTGCAAGGCAAATGCCCTACCCGCTTTGCTATTGCTCCAGCCCCAGAATATTTTTTAATAATTCCATTTAAAATAACGTGAGATTAAGGAGCCATGCCCCAAAAATCTCCCATTTCTCTCTGTATCTATGTAACTATATGAAAATGTTATTTGTATTTACCTTTTCTCAACCCCGAAAAAAGTATTCAGTAAGCAGTTAAACAAATATGACACAGAATGTTTAGCATACTCAAGTAAAGATGTTTTCTTTCTTCAGTGTCAACCTGACAGTTTACAGGCCTTCTTCCCTTATACTTATATGTATAAGGAGTAACTTGTGGCCGGCTATTTCCTATGGATACTGCAAGACAAGCCACTGTGGCAACAACAGAATGAAGGAAACAGGAAACACTACAGCAATAGGATGCATAGGGAACATGTGTGCAACCTGGTTTTGATTCCTGACACCGCACGGTTCATCAACCATGGATCGCCACTAGATGCAGTATCTGAGGATCTCTTCTTGTCCATAATCCTCTTCCCCCACACCCACCCCCACCCACCCCTGGAATTCCTTGCACTGCAGGGCTGGAACAGCATTGATTCCTTGGGTCCTTGCATTGAGCCACTGACCCAGTTGGCAATGAACCACTGGTGGGAGCAGAGGATCGGTCCCAGATGAGTCCTGTTTGGGAGCCCTCTCACCCCCACCCCACAAATGGAAGTAAATACTGATAAATACAAACTGGCACGTGAATAAATAGGTATTTTCCGGTCTTCCTTTGCCCTTCTGATGGAGCAGAGATGTCCCTGCACCGTCTTTGAGTCTATGTAACAAAAAAGGGTGAGCAAACAATTCTGAGGCACTTGGAAGCCACTGCGCAGGCTCTCTGCAACTTTTCTTTTTTCAAAAAAGAGCAATTTTCTCTTTCTCATTTGTTTCTTTCTTCCACACTTAACTGAAGTCTACTTACCTGTACTTAATGTAACATCATTTATTTCTAGGGTGAGAACCATTTCCCAAAAGGCTGGGTTTCCAAGTGAAGAGGTCCACATCCTCCCTCACTCCCACCCCATCTTTCTTCCATATGGAGCTGAAAGCATCAGATTAAATATCCGCAAGCAATGAAAGGAAGACAGTCGTTCCTAAGGAAAGACTCGGAATGTTTCCTGTGGTTTCTGGAGCGCTTAGCTGTCTGCTTAGCCATTGCTTTTCAATGTCCCTAAGCGCTGGCAATGCCACATCAACCCCTCCTCACGCCAAGTGCTCATTTATGGCCCACATTCCCTTCGGCCTCCCCTCCCTACTCCTCTGTTTCTTTTTATGTGTGCAGTGCTGGGGATCGAACCCACGGCCTCACATGTGTGAGACATGCAGTTGACTGATACGCTGTAGAGCACGGCACCACTGTTTCTATTCTAACAGACAATGATACTTGCAGAGAAGTATACTTCTCCGTAAGTATCATTATCATATCTAGTGACCGGATAGGGACACTCTAAAAACCAACACATCTCATGCTGATTTGGGTTTGGCACTTTTACCAAATGATTTGAACATTTCCCAAACAACATATCCAAAAAGATAACATAAGCCTTGGGGGATAAAAGGATCCTATTGTTCAATAAGAGTAGGAAAGCTCAAAGTTTGTGGACATTTCAGTGCAGCTTATGAAAGGCAGTAAACAATGTGTTCAAATTTGTGTATCTATAAATTCCCAATGTATTTATCCATAATTCATTTTGTTTCCTTCCACCCTAGAGTTATGTTTTTAGAAGATCAGGAGGTGTGTCTAAGAGTTATTAAGGTCAACGGGGTCACCCTAATGATACTAATCCCCTCTATGAATATGTGATGGTTTAATGCTATGGCCTAGCAACTTAATGCTGCATTGCAAGAAATTGAACTCTGGGCCTTGTACATATCAGAAATGCTCTCCAGGTCTCTGAGCTAGCTTCTTGACTCTGGATGGAGAGTTGTTTCTTCTTAAAAGTTCTAACTAATAGTTTTAGTAGTTCAGACAAGGCTATAAAAAATGATGCCACTGCTTCAAAAATTGGTTTTGCAACAAAGACTTAGTAGTGATCATAAGATATTTTAGCAATCATGAACGAGAGAAGGGAATGGAACAACTGCCCATTGTAGCTGGAAATCCTGAGATTCTCTCCCTGGAATAGCATCTTGGAGCAAGAAGTAGAAATTAAAAAGTGAGGAAGATGAAGATGCTGAGCTGCACGATAAAGAACTTCCCTGCATCCCCAAGATGAATCTTTAACTATTTTAACTATATATATATATATATATATATATATATATATATATATATATATATATGGGAGGGAGGAGGGGGAGCTGGGAACACAAACACGGGGCTGTTTCATCTCTGTTGGTATACAAGAGCCTAGATGCAGTAGAAGAGATGAAATTCTCAATTGCAGAGCTGTGATAAGCTTTGTTGGAGGAGAGGGCTGAGGAATTCAGGAAATACAACTCAGTATGACACTGGCACACAATCCTGACACTCCTAGTCAGAAAACAAAGAATCAACTCACTAATTTGTCTTTCTCCCTCCTGTTCTGTGATAACAGAAGAAATCCAAATGATACACCCCATCACAAATGGGTGGGTGGGAGAACGAAACACTGACACACTAAAGTGCCACTGTCAGGGCATTTGCACTCACAATCTAAGCAGCCGAGACAACCCCAGTACTTGAAGTCTCTCTGGATTTGACAAAGAAAAATGTACGCAGTTACTCTTGTTTTGTGTTTGAATGTGGGAATGAGAGTAGACTGTTTAACTCTGTGTTCAGGAGCAAAAGAACATTGCAAGACATTAAGGAGACTCTGATTCTTTCCTACTCATGGTAAGTGCTATCATTATCTTTTTCACTGCGAAATTCTGAAGAGTTCTGAATCTTCATCTTTGTTCTTCAGTCTGGAGGTATTTTATGTCTAAACTGCTTAACAGTCTGTTCTGTGGAGTTCAGAAGTTTTTTGTTTTTGTTTTTAGGTCACACCCGGTGATGCACAGGGGTTACTCCTGGCTCTGCACTCAGGAATTACCTCTGGTGGTGCTCAGGGGACCATATGGGATACTGGGAATCGAACCTGGGTTGGCCTCGTGCAAGGCAAAAGCCCTACCCGCTGTGCTATTGCTCCAGTCCCTAGTTCAAGAGTTTTAAGCACCTATTTCTTTGTGTGTCTTAAGTTGTTATAATGTTGATGATGAGAAGGAGAAGCAGTGGCAATTGCACTAAAATATCCTGCCACTGTTTCCTGAAGGGGGGACGAGGATCAGTTATGGTAGGAAACGTGGACTGCAGCACTACCTTTTCTCTTGGGCCCCTGAGAAGCAGTGGAATCCGATTTCCAAGGCTCTGCAAGTACCAAGCTGTCTCATCAGGAGGGATTCATTATTCTATGATCCCCTTGCATAGTACAAAACTTCTGTGAGGATGTGATCAGAAGATCCTGCAAATTCCTAAATTCTCCCGAACAAGCTGTCCTCTCTTGGAAAAACCTTTCAGAAAAGTTGTTCTTGTTCCTATAAAATGATGCCACCCACGTGATATTACTAAGACTAAAAACATGTTTTAAAATGATGTAGGACATAGAATTGTTGGTGCTTAAAGACAATGATGGGAGCATTACTAACACATTTGAATTCTGAAGTAGGCACAGGCTAATGAGATTTTCTTTCTTCACATGATGATTGCTTTTGACAAAATAATTTACTGCAGCATAATAAGTGTAAAATCTGGGAGAAGAGAATATACCAACAGATTTTTCTGTAGCTGGTTAAAAAGAAATAATTAATAATAATAATAATAATGATAATAATAAACAACCCAAAACAATAAAGAGGTTGCTAAGGGCCAGCACTGTTCCGAGCACTTCTCTACAAGGCAGGGCAGCCATAAATGCTCCTCATCCCACATACACAGAGAAATATAAAGTTTACACTTACAAATGTATTAATATGTACACAGGTAGGCCTTGTGGATTATAACCTTCTACTTGCAGAATTTTGTATTGTTTTTGCTTTTAAGGTTATAAAGGGAGCTGGAGTGATAGTACAGTGGGTAGGGTCCTTGCCTTGAACATGGCTGATGAGGATTCAGCAATGCATATAGTGCTCTGAGCATTGCCAGGAATAATTCCTGAGAGTCAGAAGTAATCCCTGAACATTCCTGAGTGTGGCCCAAAAACAAGGACAAAAAGCTTTATAAAGGATCAGTAGAACAATGACTTTCTTAATTCTCTTCTAAACTCAACAATAAATTTCTATTTAGAAAAACCTTCTATGGGTAGAGAATGACAGAGCACGTGCCTAGCATGTATCCTGAGTCTGGACCCCCCTTGCCTCCCTTCCACTCCCACCCAGGCTCACTGAGCACCAAGCATCAGGCCCACCCAAGCAGGCTAAGCATCACCAGGCGAGGTCTCTCACCCCAATACCACACCCGGTAGGGTCTGTGTTAACCAGAATTAAAAGTTCTCTTGCATGCTATTTTTCATATTACCTTATCATTACAGAAAAAACAGGGAAGTGCTGGAGAGCTAGCTTACAAGGACTAAGGCGTTTGCCTTGAATCTGGCCAAGCCCAGTTCAAATACCAGGACTACATATGGCCCCATGAGCACTGCGAGGAGTGATCACTGAGCACAGATAGCATGTCCCAATTGCCTACCTGCCCACAAAGGAAAAACAGGGAAAAATATGTTTTTAAAATCTACAGAATTTCTATGTGCATGTGCATGCTTAAATTTAAACAATCAGGAACTATTAAGTAGAGTCCTATGATAGCAGGCTACCACATTGCACACAGATTCTCTGTGACCTTCCTGGAACCTGTCCAAAGCAGATGTCGAATTCTATTCAACCTTTGCCCCTACTTACATAAAGATAATTACTATTCATGGTGGATAGATAACCTTCTAGCAATTTCTACTCATTTTATGACATGTATACACAGATATGCATTGGTTCTTTGGCAAATTAACAATGAGATCTTTCTGCAGTTTTCTTTTCTTCTCAATGATATATAATAGTTACCTTTAACCAAATCACTATTTTGAATGGATATTATTTTGAATACTGTTCTACAGTATCTAAATTTAATTTAATAAGATATTAAACCAGTCACTAGTGATAGACTGGGTAAGTCTATCCAAGTTGTTTCCAGTATTTTTACAACAAATAATGTTGCATGCCATTACAATATGGATATTAAAATCTGTGATTACTATCAACAATCTAATTAGACAAATTACTTCCAAGTATTAGGTCTACGATGAAAGCTAAGACATGACTAGCTTGGCCAGAAATGGGAGTTGTAATTTCTATCACTGTCATTCCGTTGCTCACTGATTTGTTCGAGCGGGCACCAGTAACATCTCTCATTGTGAGATTTACTGGTACTGTTTTTGGCATATCCAATATGCCACGGGTAGCTTGCCAGGCTCTGCCGTGTGGTGCGATACTCTCAGTAGCTTGCCAGGCTCTCTGAGAGGAGTGGAGGAATCGAACATGGGTCGGCCGAGTGAAAGGCAAATGCCCTACCACTGTGCTATCGCTCCAGCCCCTAATTTCTATAACCCACTTTAAACTTGAGGAGTGGTTTTGGACAATCTGACCCATGTGAAAGCTGAGGAGATATAATTTGAACATGGGAATATTTTTAGGGGCTACAATTATTCAATAGGAACAGTACACTCCTCTACACTCCTCTGGTTCTGGTGACTTTTTTTTAATTGGGGGAGGGGGGTGTCGCACACCATGCTCATGGCTTATTCCTGGCTCTGTACTCTGGGATTGCTCCGGATGGGATTTGAGGTGGGGGGCCCTATGGAATGCCAGGGATAAAACCAGAGTTTGCCTGCATGTATGGTAAGAACCCTATCCACTTGGACCCCACACTACACTGATTATGGAAGATACATCATAAGGCATGTGCCAGGAATTTTCAATTGTGGCAGCAAATGTGTTTCAATTGTGTTTCAGCTTCTCCAAATGCATCCAGTAATTTTTACATGAAGGCTTTTGCCTGGCTGCTTTGTGTGGTAAGAAAGCTGATATACTATTCCCCTGTGAAGTGTTTTTCACCTTTCAAGACTGAAACAGCAACTATGGTCTCTTCTGACCTCATTCTGGTTATTCTTTAATTCAATGTTCCAAACACTCTCCAGCTTTACTATATCCACTGGGTATTTATATAATGGATTATTCTTATTTATGTACTGTATATAACTGCATATGTGAATGTGGTGCTTTATTTAAGCAGATGAAATATGGACAAATTGCATAAATCAATAGGTTAAAAAGATCAGAAATTTGAAAAAAGGCAATTCTAATGTACTTATTTTGCTATCTTCACTGAAGACTCTCAAAATTCTTAATTGTCTGCTCTTGGTTCTTCATACACAATAGTAATGATCAGAGAATTTTAAATAGTCTTTGAATGTCGGCCCATGGCTAAGGTACTAATTGTAGGATCCCATTAATGGTAAAATAATACAGAAATTTCAAATGATTTTGATAAAATGCAAGTGGCTACAATTACACGTTAAGAAAGAACAACTGCAGGACTATTTGTAAAGAGATTAATTTGGATTAATACTTATATAAATAGACATTGATAATAAGCCATATCATAAACAGATATTTTTTCAGCAGAGACTTGCATATGTCCACATTCATTTTGGACAATTTCACATTTCTGGGTTCTATTTATGTAAAGTATTTGGCACAATGTAGGAGCTTAACAAATGATTTTTCCCTTTTTTATTCAAATGACTCAGTTCTCTGGAATGAAGTAGAAAGCTACACTGGAAATATAACCCAGGAAAAGGCAAAACTTTTAAATCTCCCACCATATTTGTTTATACAAGTGCCTCTGTAATTTATTACACACTGCCTGCTTTTGATTTATGTGGAACGTGATGATACCTTGAAGCCACGACAAACACTGAACATACATGGCGAGGTTCTGGTCTCTTGGGTCTGCTTACTTAAACCCACAACACCTCTTCCCTCTTGGCAGGAGACGTCATTTTTAAAGAAAAATAAACTGAAAAAAAAAAGGGAGCCTTCTCTCTAGGTTTTTGAGGCTGAAAAATCCTCAGGACTCATTTTACTTCTCTAGCCTGAAAACAGGTTATCATAGCTGAGAATTAGTTGCAGAAAATATGCCCTCCAGAGAAGCCATTAAAAACAAACCATGACATAATCCCATGTTTCTGAAACAAAATGGCTATATAATTCTGTATAGTGCAGAAATTAGATGACTTAATTTTCACTATTTCATCATCACAGATTTCATGTTAAATTGTTTTTGAAAAAACAAAAAAAATAAAAAACAAACAAACAAACAAGAAAAACAAACTTCAAGTATGAGGACTGGAGTGATAGTATACTGCATAAGGAACGTTTCCCTTGCACACAACTTACCCGGGTTGATGAGGGCACCCCATATGTTCTCCTAGACTGAGTAACCCCTGAGCAAAGAGCCAAAAGTAAGTCCTGAGCACTCCAGGGTGTGCTCCCGAAACAAACAAAAAGTGGACAGTGACCATGATGTCAAGTTTCTTTTTTTAAAATTAAAAATAAAAATGTGCCAGTTACCTAGGAATTATTTGTTATTAAATTGCCTTTGATGCAGGAGTAGGACATATGGGATACTGGCAAATGTACATCATTTCACTAAGGATTATGTGAGGGAATAGTATCAAGAGTCACACACAGACAGGTGCGTACTATTTTAAACCTAGCTACATGAAATTCTGCAATGAAGAACACTTCACCAGAACTCAAGGAGGAAGGGAGTATCCCTTTATAGGCCTGGGGCTGAGTCGTAAGAGATTATATCATAGTCACAAAGTCATATGGTAATAATGCCAAATTAGAATTTGAATCCTTGGTAAATTTAACACCATTACACTACTATACTGTTTCCTTATGGTTCAATGGATTCTGAAAATAAAGAGAATCTCTGTTTTCTTTTCAAGTACTTGTCTTAGTAGGGGCTATACATATTTATATGCTTGGGTTTGGGATCTGTCCAAATCCTTTTGACTTGTTTCAGTACCGAATCCTCCCATTGGTTAAGTGTTCTCTGAATCCTGGAAACTTTTATAAAACTGAACTCACTTAGGGATGGAAGACAACTCAAGCATGTTAGTAGTTAATTCTAGGTCTTTTAGTAAACTCAGTCTCTTAAAAGTCTTTTAATAAACTCAATCAATAAGCTACCTATGGTTTTACATTATTTCTCTTTCTCTCTTTATTTAAAAAAAGAATTTTTGTTTGTTTGTTTTGGAACCACATCGGGCAGTGCTCATGGGTTACTCCTCACTCTGCGCTCAGGAATAACTCCTGGTGGACTCAGGAAATTGAACCCAGGTTTCTGCCTGCAAGGCAAGTACCCTACCGATTGTACTATTTCAGTGACTCCTTCTCCCTTTAAATAATGATGCAAATATATCCTTCAATAAATAAATTTAGTGATAAAACTGAATTATTGAATCCTAAAAATTACCTTTAGCCTCATAATTTCATCATTTCAGACGACAAAATATGAGGCTACTTGTTTTCATGGTGCTATAAGGGATAGCAGCACAGGCAGCAACAAATCATTTTTCAGTGATCAGTTTGGGGCCAGAGAGATAATTCAGCAGGCAGAGCACCTGCCCTGCATGCAACAGACCCGAGTCTGACCTCCAGCATTCCATGTTTTGAGTCCCACCCCAGGAATAATCCTTGAGCCTGCAGCCAGGAGTAATTCTCAAAGAACAGCCATGGTGACTCAGGACCAACCAAACTAAATAGACAAATAAAACCCCCACTACTACTGAAATATTTTATAACTGAATAATTGAGAATAACATACATAGAAATAAATTGGTATTGTACTTTGAATTCAAATGTCCAACTCACCTCCAAATCCATCAGGCACATAAGTTTTAAGAACAATATTGCAGAAAATTGTTGGCAGCGATAAAGGCTTATTCCCCTCATTTCGAAGGGAAATATGTCGATAGCCTGCTTGGAGGCCGTCCAGTGGGAGAATCCTCTGGCCGATCAGCTTGTTGTTGTCATCATACACTGCTATTCTCAAGACTGCCAGGTCAGGGAGAATCACCTGCAAATAGTAATTTCACTGAATTTTATAATGTTGCTCCTAAAATTTCTGACTCGAGGAACCTGGACCATACCCAAATTGCTTTAAACTATTCCTTTATGATGAAAATCAGCCCAAGACCAATTCTAGGAAACAGTGAAGAATCCAGGATTGGCATTTTGTTTCTGGGGTCACTAGCATTACAAAAACCATGTTTGATATGTTCTTACTTGGATATCTGCACTCAATGTTCTGCATGACTAGAAATGTGTGTAGGGATAATTCATTATGCCAAGGAACACTGGCCATAATGAGCAAAGATCCAGATCTAACATTCTGGGTAAACGAGGCAGGAGAGACCAAAAGAAAAATCATAGGTGGGAATGCAATTTGTACCACACAGATGGTAGGGAATTGCAAGGCTAATGGTATTCACATCAAGGGTCAGTTAGCCTCCGAGGAATAGGATAGTAAACAAAACAAAGAAAAAAATATAGGATACTGGTTAATTTCTACTTTGTTAAGTTAAGCTTAATATCTGTGTATAACAGGCAAGTGGAACAGAAACACCTACATAACCTATTCCTAAAGAAGCAACTAGCACCTTTGTATAGTAGTATAATCTTATATTTTAATTAAAATGCAACAATTTAATTATAATGATTTAAATAGTATTTTTATAAATTTTAACAATTTAATTATGTTTTATAAAATTATTCACATAATTTTTATATTTTAGGTTTCAACATATCTTTTAGGTTTCTAATAGTTGTTACCATTTATGGTGTTAACGTCCAAAGTAACTGCACCTCATCATCACCAAAGTGCTCAAGACCTTTCACCAAAGTCCTGCCACTACTTCTAGTTCATCTCTTTATTCTCCTCCTCCCTTTCTCCCTCTTCTTTGGTACTTTCCCAAGAGTTTGCCATCACTCAGCACTGTCTACTCCCCTGTTTTGTTTCTCTCCATGAGTGAGCTCATTCCATGTTTTTCCCTCTCTGTCTGACCTGTTTTGCTTAACACGATCCTAATTTCATCCAAGTTGCAGTAAACTGCAGGATTTCCCCTATCTTTCAGACCTTTGTAGTATTCTACGTGCCCATATACCCCAACTTCTTTATCCATTCATCTGTCCTTGGACACTTGCATTGCCTCCATATTCTAGCTAGTGTATCAAGCATTGCAATTAATGTGGATGTGTACCTCTCTATCTGAACTAATGTTTTGTGTTTGGGGGCAGATGCAAAGCAGTGTAATTACTGGGTCATATGGAAACTTGTTTCATTTGTTTGTTTTTTAGTTTAGGGGTGATATCAGCAGTGCTCAGGGGAAAGGAGGCAGTGCCAGGGATCAAAATGCAGTCGTCCATGTACAAGACAAGAGCGTTTATCCCTGTATAATCTCTCTGGCCATTCTATTTTGCATTTTGAGAAGGTTAATCAAAATGGTACTGCACTGGATTAAAGATTCACTCTCAGACTAATGGAACAGAATTGAGAACCCATGTCTGAGTTGCCCGGAATGAGAGACCAGCCTCCAAGCCATGGAGACAACCTCCTGGTACTTATTTCTACTATTCTTGGGTGTTAGTCTTATAGTCTATTATTCTATATTCCACAGATGAGTGCAATCTTTCTATGTCTGTCTCTCTCTTTCTGACTCATTTCACTTAGCATGATACTTTCCATGCTGATCCACTTATATGCAAACGTCATGACCTCATTCTTTCTAACAGCTGCATAGTATTCCATTGTACAGATGTACCAGAGTTCGGGACTGGAGAGGGGGGGAGGGATGTTGGGTTTACTGGTGTTGGAGAATGGGCACTGGTGAAGGGATGGGTTATCAAACTGTGTAAGGGAGAAACATGAGCACAAAAATGTATAAATCTGTAACTGTAAAAAATAAATAAATAAATAAAATCCAAAAAAAAAAAAAAGAATTGAGAACCCAGAGATAAATCCTCAGAATTATGGACAATTCCCTTATGACAAAGGATTTGGGGTATAAAAATGGGGTAGGGTAAAAATGGGGCTGGGAAAACTGGATAGCCACATGCCAGCAATAATTTTAGTTATGAATACAGAACAAAAGAGAGGGAAAAACAGTTTTGGGGATTGCAGTGCTAATGCATGGCTCTTCAATACATCTGGAGTGGACAAAAAGATTAGAGAAATGATTCGGTGTTATTACAATTATTAGAAAGAATGACTGATTGATTATGAAATCCAGCATCCAGTTCTACAAATGAACTAGAAAATATAAAACCTGTGGATATCAAAAAATGACCCTACTTTCTAGAGGTACATGACAATGCAAAATGACTGTTTAAGGACATTTGTTTGTCTTTAAATGTCAACATCCTACCTGCCCTTTTGAATAAGGGAATAGTGCTATTATTAGATACTGCCCGGGCAAGGAAGAACTCATAAGTGTATGATGGAGTCAATTAATGAGAACTTATTCCATGTATTCTGCAAGCCTAAAGGTAAGACACTGTTTCACAGGTGGGCCAAAAGAAGGAAGGGACAAACAGAAACAACAATAATACCAAAGCTATAGCACTGACCCTGTAGAAGAAAGAAAAAAGAAAGAAAAAATATTTTGCATTTATTTTTTTTAATATTTTGCATTTATTAACAGTCCCTACTTCTATTTCATGGATTGTCTTCGAAAAAATGTAGTTCTTGGGCTGGAGCAATAACACAGTGGATAAGGTGTTTGCCTTGCATGCTGCCAACCCAGGTATGATTCCCAGCATCCCATATGGTCCCCCTGAGCACCGCCAGGAGTAATTCCTGAGTGCAGAGCCAGGAGTAACCCCTGTGCATCACTGGGTGTGACCCAAAAAGCAGAAAAAAAAAGCTTATAGGAGCATCTATCTACTTTATAAAGAGAACTGACCCTCCGAGGATGCTGTCCACTTCGCACAGCATTATTGTCCTATAGAGCACAAATTGTTAGTTTGAAGTCCTTAAGGAAAGGGGAAGTCTCCTAGGTTTGGTTGTGTAACCCAAGACCTATCACAGTGTATAAAATGAATGAACATGTTTAGAAGCACAGATCACTGGAAAACTTGGACTCTTCATAAAACTCCTAAGTAATTTCAGTCTTATCTGAACTACCTGGTTATCTCTGAGATTTTATATACTAAAAAGTCATTCCTGGCCTGTATCCAAATGACCATTTAATATATTTTTTTAATTAATTGTATAAATTCGTGAAGGTATCCTGTTTAAGTCAGAAAGGAGAAAGGGAAGACATCCACGGTGTCTCTCTCCATACCCATACATGCAGGGGTCAGAATAAGCAAGAGTCTCTACTTAACTTGCCACAGCAACAGGCAGTGTTTCCCTGAGTGTTCGCGTGGACCAGAGTGATTTGGCCACATTCAGAATGTCTTACCTTCCGAAAGACAAACGATTCTTCGTTGTACACGGGGTTGAGCCCGTTGTTCATCACCATGCGAGTACGGAACTCCTTCCGGATGGTGTCAGTGGGCAGCCCGTACATATCCACTTCTACGTAGGTGCCGATTTTCTTATCTGATAAGAACTGACCAGATATGACCTGCAGTGACCCAGACATTGATGAAAGAGAAATGAAGTCTGCGTAGTCACCACCAGCGGAGGATAATCAGGAAAAAACAAAGCCTTCATTCAACTTTAGAAATTAGAGTTATCTATGGGAATTAAATTCATTCGTTATAACAACTTCACAAAACATCACAGAAAAACTTTTATATGTGAAGCACTGTGCTAGGCAGGGGCTTTACCTCGAGAATCACCTAAAAAATAAAAAAGGGAAATGGATGGGAATCATATAATACAAAAAAATAATCTGCACCACAGCTTCCTCTGACCTAAGTTCCTATGCCTATAAAAAGAAGTTATGGGCACTGGAATCCTACAAAGCTGTTAGGAAAAATGAGGTTATGAAATTTGCCTATAAATGGCTGGACATGGAGAGTATCATGCTGAGTGAAATGAGCCAGAAGTAGAGGGACAGATACAGAATGACTGCAGTCATTAGTGGGATATAAAAAAAAATAGTATGAAACAAATATCCAGGGCCATGGAAAAGGGGCCGGAAGGACTTGTCAAGGGTTGGAAATTACCATAAGGGTGTGGGAGGGTGGAGGGTTGTTAAGATAGAGGAGGGTCCATTATGACAATATTACTTGGAAATAACCTCTCTGGACAAAAACAGTATTGAAAGTAGATAAAAGTAAGTATATGTATTGCAAACAATAAAGCCTAAAATGAGAGAGACAGAGAGAGAGACAGAGAGAGAGAGAGAGAGAAAGAGAGAGAGAGAGAGAGAGGTGCCTGACATAGAGGCAGGCGGGAGTGGGGAGTGGTTTTGGGGGGGTGTGGGAGGGAAACTGGGGACACTGGTGCTGGGAAATTACACTGGTGGAGTGATGGGTGTTGGAACATTGTATGGCTGAAACCCAATCATGAACAGCCTTGCAATGCTCTAACAGTGATTCCACAAAATAAAAATTAATATAAAAAAGTGATGGGTTCAAAATGGCATAAGAACCTTTCAGAGCCTTGAAATTATTATTACACAGTAACACCAAATTGTTTTTAATGGTTTCAAAAAGTGACACACAGAAAGATAAGCGATGCCAAAAGCTTTTGGCTATTATTATTTTTTTAAACTCTGATTAACACTGGCCAGCACCAGCACTGTTATGTATTTGTGAAGATCAGCATTAAATTCTCTTGTAAAGCAATGGAGATTATTCTTCATTTACTTTCCAGTATGGGAATTACAAGACAAGAGTTTTTCCCAACATTACTTACCATCTAATAATTTGGAAGCAATTTTTTGGGGGGGTCGCACTTGGAAGTACTCAAGGCTCATTTTTGTCTCTATGCTCAGGGTTGATACTTGATGGTGCTCGGGGACCCTATACGGTTCCAGGGGCCAGACTGGGACAACTACTTTATCCACTACACTATCTTTCTTCTCTAGCCCATGGAGGCAATTTTAAATGGTATAAATGACACATAATAAACTATATAGCTAAAAAGTTTAAATAGTTGGGTTTTGATATATAAGCACACCTGTGAAACCATCACCTCAGTTAAAATAATAATGTTTGTCTGTATTTTTTGCAATCTACTCCTCCTTCCATCTCTGCTCAGAGGAAATCACTCGCTTATCTTCTGTTACTGTGCATCAGTTTGCATTTCAGGAATTTTCTATTAATGGAATCTCTGGTTAATGGAATCATATAGAAGATACTTTTTTTCTAATAAGCTTTGTTACAACTTTAGGCTGGAAGGAAAAATTAATCAGAATATAAAGGAAGTTCCCATCTACTCCTCTCCCTCCATCTATAATCTCCTTCACGATGGACACCTTGCATCACAGTGGTATATCTGTTTCACTTAATGACATTCATACTGACGTATCATTTAATGACCCAACACTGACATGTCTGGATCACTAAAACTCAATAGTTTGCTGCACCGGTCTTGCTATTGCCCATTTTATGAATTTTTACAAATGTCTAATGACATACATCTACCCTTGTAGTATCTTATGTATCTGTTTAACTGCCCACCGAATGTCTGTGCACCCCTTACTCATTTTCTTTCCCCCAAACTCATGGAAGCCACTTATTTTTTCTTTTAGCCACACTGGAAGTGCTCAGGGCTTGCTCCTTGCTCTGTGCTCGGGGATCACTCCTGGCAGTGCTCAAGGGACCACATGACATACCAGGAATCAAACAAGGAGTGGATGTGTGCATGGTAAGTGCCCTGTTGTATTATAACTCCAGTCCCCCAGAAATTGCAGATTTTTTAAAAACTAGATTCACTTTTGTCTTTTCCATAATTTCTGATTCATAGATCGTGGAGCCTTTTCATTGCTATCTTACATTTTAGAATCATTTAAGTTTCTTCCCTATCTTTTCATGATGTGTTAGTTCCTAATTTTTTTTTAGCTCTGGACAATTAGCCAGATATGCTAGATTATGTATTTCATCACTTTTCATCACTTTCATCCCTTTGATCAACAATTTGCTCAAGTGGGCACCAGTAACATCTCCATTGGTCCTAGCCCTGAAATTTTAGCAGCCTCTCTTTACTCGTTCTTCCCAGCAGTGCCACATTGGAGGCTCTTTCAGGGTATGGGGAAGAGACCCATCATTTTTACTGTATTTGGCATATCAATATGCCACAGAGAGCTTGCCAGGCTCTGCCGTGCAAGCAGGATGCTCTCGGTACTTTGCCAGGTTCTCTATGAGGGAGAACTAGGCTATAAAAGCTTCCAGGAGCTTTGTTTTATAGTCTCTGGATCTTGGCCGTTGAATAAACAGCGCCCAGGGGCAGTTTGTAGGTGTGGCTGCTAAGCTACTGGAAAATGGAGGGTCTAGGTGGAGGAGGCCCAGTCCCGATTCGAGTAGGCTTGGAGATCTCAGCCCCGGGTCCTGCACACCTGAGTTCCTCTGCCAGTTTCTTCATGCGTGAGGCTCATCCAAACGTGTGGAGATGGGCCTTGAGCATGGCTGTGGCTTGTTTCCGGAGGTCTTCGGCTGCCGGGGCTCTGCTCCGGACAGGGAGGGAAACTCACCCCGCCCTGCTCCGAGGGGCCACAGTGAAGACAGCCAGGCGCGGGGTTTGAATTTTAATTAGAAATGAAAATAAAATTAAATAATAAAATTCAAGTATCATGAAAAGTAAGGCCTTTTTTGCAGTTCTCATTAAAAAAAAAATGACCGTACAAAACGTTTTTACTTGCATAAACTTCTTGTGGACTGGAGCAATAGCACAGCAGTTAAGGGGTTTGCCTTGCATGTGGTCGACCCGGGTTCGATTCCTCCGTCCCTCTTGGGGAGCCCGGCAAGCTACCGAGAGAATCCCGCCTACACAGCAGAGACTGGCAAGGTTATGTGTTAATCTACTTATTTTTGCAATTATAAGTAAAGCTTCAACTAATGTCCTTGTATAGATTTGAGTATGGACGTAAATTTCCAGATCTGGGTAAACATCAAGAAGCACAATTGCAGAGTTGTATAAGAAAGAGTATGATTAAGTTTTATAAGAAATCAACAAATTGTCTTCCAGTTTCAGTACAATCTTACATTCCCACCCACAATAAATGAGTGTTCCTGCAGTTTCACATCTTCTAGAAGTAGCTAGTAATTTTAATAGTGAAGAAAAATAGCTCATAAGGGGAAAGTAGAGTGAATTTTAACTCAGAGTTGAAAGCCTTGAGATACTGCAATTTGACATGGAATACTATTATGATTTCATAAGACTTACCAGCATACACATCTACCCTATTCTGTGAAGTGATCAACACTATTCTGTGAAGGGAAGTGTCTTACCTGTACTGAGCAAGTAGCTGCAATAACCCCATCAACAGGAGTTTCAGAGAAGGGATCAAATGTTCGATCAGGTCGTCTCATAAAATCTGGTTTGAGAAGGTACCTATGTGAGTGAGAGCATAAAGGGACTTAATTTTCTTAGTTGCTTTCAAAGACTAAACTCTTCTAGACAGTGAGTAACCACTTCCTTTTCCCCATTTATTTTATTATTATTATTATTTTTTAATTGAGTCACTGTGAGATACAGCTACAAAGCTGCTCATGATTGGGTTTTAGTCATACAATGTTCCAACACTCATCCCTCCACCAGTGTACATTTCCCACCACCAATGTGCCCAGTTTCCCTCCCATTACCCATTCTCCATGGCAAGCACTTTTATTCTCTTCTCTCTCTCCCTCCCTCCCTCTCTCTCTCTCTCTCTCTCTCTCTGCTTTTGAGTATTATGGCTTTCAATACAGATACTGAGAGGCCATCATACTTTGGCCCTTTGCCCATTTTCAGCAGGCAGCTCCCATCTGGGATCCCACAGATAAAAGAGAATTTTCCTGCCACATGAAGGACCCTGAAGAGCAGCAGGACCGGAATGGTCTCCAGATCTTAGACTCAATAACCTCTGGGAGTTTCTGTTACTATGACATTCCCTTCAAATTTTAATCACTGTATCACTGTCATCCCGTTGTTCATCAATTTACTTGAGCGGGCACTTAAGTAACATCTCCATTTGTCCCAGCCCTGTATGTTAATTATATCCCAATGTCACACCCTCTCCCAGACTGTCCCCACCCCTAACCTAACCTCCACCTCACTCCCCTATGCCCCTTGTTCCCCATGATGGTAAATTCAATTCTATAGACCAGTTCTCAGGTTGTTTCCTTTGGCCATTTGTTGTTCCATTGGGTGTGTTTATTTACATCCCACATATGATCCTTGCTTTTACATGTGCAAAATAAAATAGAAAAATACTAACAAAAAACAATTATATGAGTTATTGTTACTAAAACACGTAAAAGATTATACTCTGTTGTCTTAATTAATGCATTAATCTATGATGTCTAGAGGCAAATTTGATAACTCCCATAATTTTAAAGTGCTGATATTCATACAATGTTTTGAGAGCTCTATAAAGATGGTAACTAGCTAATGAAATATTTGTGATTTATATTGGTGACAGAGTCACGGGAACCATTAATATTATCATAGATTGTCATTAGTTTATACAGTCAGAGGCTAGTGAAATTTAAGTTACAGAAAGATGAAAATAAAGAAGTGATTTTCTTTATTCTTCTCAGAGAAATTATGCAAGGAACTGAAACTAAGGGTATACAAACTGGAAAGAAAGAAGACGAGATGTCTCATCTCAGACGTGACACTGTACTTAGATTCTACTGAAAGGATCTACTAAAAACACTGTAAGAATTAATAAATACATTTAAGTTAACAAATGATGGTTCAGCCTTTTACAGCAGAGGCTGCACTTAGATTCCAGCTTTGTGAACTAGAGACGGTGTCTTGAGCAAGCTGGGACTCTCGGATCCCTACGACACTACAATCATCTTTGCACTGAGCAGTCACCAGAAAGTCCTCAGGCTCTCTCTTCAAATATGTTTTCCAGGGTCAGTGGCCCTTCTTATCCAAAGTAGAGAAATGTGGCATTGATGATGTTCAGGTACAAAAAAAATACCCTGCCACATCCCCTTGACTTCAGATCTGCCTTGATGAAAACAAACCTATGAAAGCATTAACTCAAAACCAGGAGCAAAGGGCAGAAAGCTCAGGCAAATTCTCCAAGGCAGGCAGCTTTCAATCTAATGTTTTAGTTTTAGATAAATGATAAAGTTAAGCCTGGTTTGGGCCTGATGTTTAGATGTTTGTCTCGGAGTGACTGACTTGGACCGGAGACAAAGTGTGAATGAGACTGAGGCTGGCACTCACAATTCTAGTGGCTGTGCAGGTCTAGAGGATTCAGGCATTGATAGGATGCTGAACCGGAAGCCTGGTGCCAGAGCAGATTTTCTGGCTGGGGAGGTGCACAGCTTTGCACAGGATCCTGGCCCTGGACTTGACTGAATGCTTTACATCTGTTGCCTTAAAATTCTAAATAATGTAGGAACAAGAAGGAGTCCCTCATTTTCATTTTGCAGTGGGCATTAGGAACTATAGCTGGTCCTACTTGACTGTTTTGGTACAGAAAGAGACTTCCTTATAAACAACCAGGTCTGTGAGATGACCAAGTACAGGTCAACCTCCCTAGTAAGTAGAACTATGCAACTGGTGGGAGCAGAAAAGAGGGTCTTCAGCTAAATGGCTAGATATGACCCATAAAAACCAAGAGTTGGGCTGGAACAGTGGACAGGGTGCTTGCCTTGCATGTAGCTGACCTGGGTCCTATCCCCAGCCCGTTATATAGTTCCCTGAGCCCCTCCAGGAAAGATCCCTGAGCACAAAGCCAGGTGTAAGCCCTGAGAACCTTCAGGCATGACCCCAAAATAAAACAAAGCAAAATAAAACAACACAATCAAAGAAATAGCCAAGAGTATGAAGTCATAAGGAAGTACATCCTTAAATTTTATCACTCTAGAGATAAGTCATTGTTCAACACTGTATCATTTTACCTAATAGTGACAAAGCAAATATGGCTATTGATTATAACTACAGAATAATTTTAGACATATTCTAAATGATACTATGATATAAAAACTATACATCTTTGAATCAGAGTATCTTACTAGCATGCTATTGATCTAATTTCCTATAATGTCCTCAAAATCTTTGAGAAATGAATTCATTCTAGTTTTTCCATGAAGAATTATAAAGACTTTTCCATTTTTCCATCTTGGAAAATAAGTTTATTACCTTTGCAGCTTGGAAAAATCATATTTACTGAACCCAGTAACAAGATTTCCCAAAAGACTGGACCCTGAGCAGATAAGGATTCCTAGATGGGTTTCAGGTATTTGGATACTATTGCTTGATTCATGGGTCTACCTGATGCAAAAAAACAGGTACTGCTTGCTAACTGAGGCCTAAAAGCACATAATGCGTTTTTCAGAACTGCAGCCTTTAGCCTTTAAGGACTTTTAAAAAAGGTCAAGAGATGGGGCTGGAGTGAGAGCACAGTGGGTAGGGCGTTTGCCTTGCACACTTGCACACGGACGACCCAGGTTTGATTCCCAGCATCCCATATGGTCCCCTGAGCACCGCTAGGGGTAATTCCTGAGTGCGGAGCCAGGAGTAACCCCTGTGCATCGCCAGGTGTGACCGCAAAAAGCAAAAAGCAAAAAACAAACAAACAAACAAACAAAAACAACTAAAAAAGATCAAGAGAACAAAGGCAATGCCTTGAGAGTCACGATGCGGCTTGACACTCTTGATCCATGTCAATCATCCTGCAGAGAGCTAGGTGAGAATCTAGCAGTCAAGGCTCTTTCATCACTAAGGAACACAGAAGCATATAGGTGAAAAAATATATTTCTCTCTTTCTCTCTTTGCTCTGCAGTTGTCAACCTATGTCTTTAGGCTAGGGGTGGGCAACAGGGAAGTGAGGGAAAAATTGGGGGACCCAGGACTGACCAATTGAGGTCCAGCCTCTTTCACTGCCAGGATGCCATTCCCAAACAGTATTACTTTTTTCAGTTCTCTAATGGGACTCAGTTTTCAAAGTCCTAACACTTTAAATACATCAGCACAAAATTCAGGTGAAAGTAACCTGTCCTTGATGGTGATTACATTTTAAAATAAAGAATGGTGCATGCGGCTGGAGTGATAACACAGCGGGTAAGGCGTTTGCTTGCACGCGGCCGACCCGGGTTCAATTCCCAACATCCCACACGATCCCCCGAGCACCACCAGGAGTTAATCCTGAGTACAGAGCCAGGAGTTAACCCCTGTGCATCGCTGGGTGTGACCCAAAAAGCAAAAAAAAAAAAAAAAAAAAAAAAAAAAGAATGGTACAGGAAGTGACACACTGAACATTTCAACAATGACTAAAAGAAAATGATAAAAAAAGGAATTGCAGCAAGTGCATGTGACTTGCCATCTTCCCATAAATCTGCCCCAAGCAGCACTGCAGTAAATAATCCCAAACCATCATCTCACACCTTCTGGACTTTCACTAATCTCTGCAAGTCATTTTTCTTAGTCATAAAACAAAATCTTCTGTTTTGTAACTTTCATTCAGAGATTTATTTAACTGCAGTGACTCTTGTTTGGATCACTTCTATCCAGAAACAATTTTCCTCCTGGTGTCAGGACTAGTGGTGGGAGGGCTCGGGCAGAATGGAAAGGATTTTAGCATTGTTGGGTCCCTCGGAAGGTTCTGAGGAAGGAGCAGAGACAAGCCTGACAAGCCTACTATATACTATCATCCCACTGTCGCTTTTGTGGGCTCTTTCAAGGCCCAAATTCCACAGACAGCTCCTTTAATCTTCCACCATCTCTGTGTTTGGGTGTATACATTATCATTTTAAGCTTTTCTGCAACCGCCCTTTTGTATAGGAAAGTGCAGTCCAAGAAATGCTTATATAAACACATATGTAAATTCTTACTGAGCTGTTAAAAATAAACCCTATGTGACAGGTGCTCCTGATTCCATTTTATCAAGCAGAAAATCAAGGTCTACAGTCTATCGCATCTGGCATGCCTCAGACTATCCCTGGTGCGTCTATCCATCCATTTACATGTAACAAGTCCTAGTTATGAACACTTTGTTTAAAAAAAATTGCTTTTAAAAAAAACCCTCTGTAAAACATATTTGACTTCCCCAACTACATAACTGCATTTATTTTATGACACCCCACAGAGAAAAATAAAGTTTAGGCTCGAGCTAATGTATAGACTATGATTCAGGTACCAGAACCATCATTCATGTGTGTAGATACACTGACTGAGAACCATCTGGAAGGCAGGAAGAGGTGGGAGTGTGTACTGAGAGCTTATCAGTGTTGCCAAATTTTATTCTGACTGTTTTTACTGACAAAGATTAGGTATTCAACTAGAGAGGCCAAGAACTTCTTGGGAGTAGCATTGTGAAATAGGATTTTGTGCCAGTGAGTCTAGAAGTTTTAGGATGGTGGTTTGGGATTATTTACCCGCAGTGCTGCCTGGGGACAGATTTATGGGAAGATGGCAAGTTATTTCTCCCTCTTTACTGAATTTCAACTTCATGATTTCATTTAATCTTTCAGTATTTCCATGGAACTGAAATTTCCTATTTTGTTACTTTAGTTCAGAGATTTATTTAATTGTTATATGTACTTTTATTTTTTTTACCAGTCATGACAATTGTCCACCCCACAGATATCAAAGGCAATTTAAAGAAACTAGAATAACATTCGTAACATTCTGTTTTGTAAGACATGCAAAGGAATCGAGAGGGCACAGCTTTCTTCCACGCTGCAGCAAATTCAACCTGACACCCATAACTTAATTATATATAAAATCAACTTTATTCCTGTATTTCTCCTAGGTCAAATATACATAATTTAATGTTTAAACCTTCAGCAAATGTCCAAGTGAGCAGGGCCCATTATCTGTCGTATTTATTAAAATCTCCACTATTGAATTTAATTTGAGAGAATTACACTGCTTAACGAGTTAAAATTAAAAAGAGAATATGTTCAGTAAAATTGTGGCAGATAAAGAATGTGTCTTTGCAAATATAATTTATCCAGGAAATTCATTTGTTTCTAACCCATCCCTCAAATTCAAGCTTGAATCCAGCAGTCTCTAATTAAAAATGACACAATTTCATTACAGCTGTAGTACGGAGATCTGGAACATGGTGACAACAGTTTAAATCACATTACTCACCCGCACGATCCATTATACTCAAACTTTCCCTGATTCAATTGCATCGCTAAATCTGTCAAGAGACAAAAATAATTTAGCATCTTGTCTTCCAGGACGAAGACAATCCTGATGGGGTCATTTTATACAATGGGAATAAATTCTGATCTTGGACTCAAAAATCCTTCTTAACACCCCAAGGTACTTCTGGGTCTGTTTATGGCAAATAACTCTTTTATGCTAAGTGACTTTGCATTTAATTTAAACATAAAAGTGTTTTAATAAAGATCATGCTAGCACTGTCATTAAAATTGGATTTAATATAGAAGTCACAATAGTATTCAATTTTCAACAAAGTGAATATGTTTCTTTCCAGCTTGATCGAGTTCGAGAAGATACACCTTAGAGCCCCAGGGAAGGCCACCCTGGAAAGAGTCAATACAGTCAGATAAATAAAGAACTTGATGTAAAAAATAAAGAGTAAGCTAGGTAAGTATCATGTAAAAATTAGTGACCGTGTCCCTACTTGTAGACAAGGAAAATTCTTCTCGTGGGTGATTAGACATTGGCAAATAACTTATAATTGCTCTTTTGCTTGCACTGAACACAATCTTTTGTCTCATCATCATCCAAAAAGGATAAACTGATGAACTTTTTGCTTTAAAAATGTGTGGATGAGGGGCTGGAGCAATAGCACAGTGGGTAGGGTGTTTGCCTTGCGTGCGGCCAACCCGGGTTCGATTCCCAGCATCCCAGATGGTCCCCTGAGCACCGCCAGGAGTGGTTCCTGAGTGCAGAGCCAGGAGTAACCCCTGTGCACTGCCGGGTGTGACCCAAAAAGCAAAAAAAAAAAAGTGTGGCTGAATGAAATTATACATTAAAACGTAAGTTTATCTACTGCATAAATTGATTGACAATGTTGTAACCCATAGAGTGACTTGGGATTTTTGCTCTTCTCTGTATGACCAACTAATAAGGATCACACAGTGGAATTAACTATACAAAGTAAATATATTTTTTGAGGGGGATATTTTGGCCATACTTGGTAGTGCTTAGGGCTTACTCGTGGCTCAGTCCCTGGGGATCCCTCCTGATGATGCTTCGGGATCAGCCGCACTCAAGCACCTTAAACACTGTATTGTTTTTCTGGACGAAAGTAAATAACTTTTATTCCCTATTTCTCATCTGCTTTAGGTGAGCAATGAGAGTCTTTCTTTCATCTTGCTATCTTAAATCTTGATACTGTGACCGTTAGTTTTTAAGCAAATCCCAAAGGCTTTAAAATTTTTATTAATGCATTTATAAACACTGATTCCTCTCCCACTCCTTTGTTGGGGAGTATTATTAAATGTGGGAAATCTAACTTCAAATACATTTTTGATGACCAAATTACAGTAACTCTAAGAAGATATGATTAATGAACACCATAAACAGATTTTACTACATAAAACTCAGCACTTGTAAGGGGAGACAGCACCACCATATCATGGGTATCTACTGAGCGTTAACACCAAGAGGGTACTGTCCAAAGGAACAAAGAGTCCTGGTTACACTGCAAAAGGATATTCCAATTCTTATCTAATTCTCTCCCTGGAAATGAAGGTAGGTTTGATTCAACTGGAATATCCAGGAATATTTTGAAAAGGGTACAGAGTAGTCATGGCATTTTTGAAAGAAAAATTCAAATTAAGTCAGAGCATATTATCTATAACCATTGTTTCATGGATCTATTTTGGGCTCTGAATTCCTCGTTGTTATATAAATCCAACAACACACAGTTTTTATGTCTGCTTCCTTTTTTAAAAATGCCCACAGCTGACTTACAGCAACTGCTGGCACCATCCTGTCAACACTTTCTCATGGAATTCGAGGTCAGTGGACATCACTCTTCCTACCTGGGGTCTGATAGTTCAGTGAAACCATCTGGCAGCCTGCGTTCCAGAAAATCTGAGGCATGTAATTACTGGAATCGACTCGGCCTCCCTTGGGGTAAATGCGACTCATTTGCCGTTTGTTATAACTGGAGAATGTATTAAGGAAAACAAGAAAAAGTATTCCAGTAGTGATCAATAAACAACAGGTCTAGATCAACAGTGACATATTATCTGGACAAAGGAGAGCAAATGTTACATTTATAAATGATGCTAAAGAGAAAACCATAGCTTACAGTATAAGTTATAAAAAAAAACTATGCACATTTGGTAGATTTTCACTGCTGTTGGGATCGTTCAGGAATCTACAACCATAGTTGCATAATAGACACTCATCTATTTTAGAGGCTCTTGCTTAAACCATAAGGATACTTCACAAATTCAATGGCATGTGTCTTCAAGTAGCCGAGACCAACAGATTCATTAAAAGAAGACATGTTATAATGAATATTGCGTTCTGTGAGGAAAAGCAAAGACAGAATTAGGAGTACTGCCATCAAAAATCCACCAAAAGACAAGCGATGCCTATTACTATATCCCAGAACATGAATCTTTGGAGGTAGATGTCACATTATTCTATCAGCAGCCCCTACTTTCATTATGACCTGCAGATGGAGAAAGATAACTAAAAAAAAAAAAGCATGAAGAACTAAATTTGGAATCATTAAGCAAATTCCGTGTACATAGTCACCCTGAAATATGCATATTTAGTGATGATTATGATGCTGTTGCTGGTTTCAGAGGCTCATAAATGATTACTGAAAGTTGCAAACAGTTTTTATATATTTGGAGACCAGCTGGTGATTAAAAGAGGACATACGAAATATGTCTAATAAATAAGACACTCCACTTCAAACACTAATAAATCCATAGTCTCTCAGAGCCCCCCTGTGGACAATGTTGGAATGACATCACAGTGCTGCTCATGGCCACGAACATGGGCTCTGAGGTCTGTGCAACACAACTTTCTCTCAGTTCCCGGAAAAGAAAAAGCAGTAACTTAGACAAATCAGGCCAATCAAAGAAAAGCAGACGGCCAATATGGGAGCATTTAATCTTCACTGTTACCTTCGGCCACATGGAAACCTTGGAACTTTACAGGCTGTGCATAGTTGATCATTGTTGACAAGTAAGGGTGGATGTTGGTGGTGGCGCCTACATACTTGTAAGATGCCATCCATGCCTGCTCGTCTTCGACGGTCACCAGGCCCTACAAGCACAGGAGGGAACACACACGTCAACGACTTTAACGTGACTTACAGTCTTCTTCAGTAAAGGAAAGAAAAAGACCTTCCCTTTCTTCCTCAATTATTTGTCTTTTGGGTCACACTCAGCAGTGTTCGGGCTTTCTCCTGGTTTTATGTTCTGGCATCACTCTTGGCAAGGCTCATGGGACCATCTGGGATGCCAGGAAACAAACCTGAGTCAGCCACATGCAAAGCAAGCGCCCTACCTGCTGTGGCATCTCACCAACCCCTCCTTCCTCAATTATACGTGAAAGGATAAGTTTAAAGTTTCATGTTTATGCTAGCATCAAATAATGCACAAGGAGATAGTCAAGTCTTAAACTTATCTTACCATTTTAGGACTTTTTTGTTGTTGGTTTTCAAAGGACTTTAAAATATTTAAGAGACTGTCAGGGAAGTTCACAGTAATGCTATGAAATAATACAGAGGCACTACTATTCATATCTTCCACAAACAGAGGCACAAAGAGAAGGAAAAACAAAACACAGTGCTTCTTCAATTTTAGCTTGCCTCTGGGCTACTGAACTCAAATTTTCTGGGTATCAACCTCAGAACTTCGGCTGAAGTGAAGTGAGTCTCATATGAGGAGCAAACACTGTCTGCCTGCCTGCCTCCTCCCTCTCTCCTTCCTCCCTTCAGTCTTCTGTTCTTCCTCCCTTCTCTTCTTCCCTCCTTTCCTTCTTTCTTCCTTCCTCAGTCACATCCGGAAGTGCTTAGGATTTACTACTTCTGGCTCTGTGCTAAGGGATCACTCCTGGTGGCGCTTGGAGAACAGTATGGAGTGACAGGGGTTGAACCCATTTGGCCACCTGCAAGGGAAGCGCCCTACCCTCTGTACTGTATCTCTAGCCCATACATTTTCGACTAGACGCTAAATGCTAATGATGTGGCTGATCTGAGACAACACTTGGACAAACACTGATCTGGAATCTAAGTTAAAGACAGAGAAGTAGTTTTTAAAGGAAAAGCTTTTATTCTCCAGATAATCTGATAACCCACTATACATGATGCATACACACAAACAGCAGTATTTTGAACAGAGACAAAAAAAGACAACAAGCTTTGTTTATTTCTTGGTGTCAGAAATAAACAAGATCAACATCACCAACCCGATTAATAACATTAATAACACCTTCAGGAGTAATTAATTTTTTTTATTTTTCTGAATACATTGATGCAGGTAGACATACTACTTAGATATATGAACCAGTTCACTAGGATAAAAAAAGATCAGCCCATTTTACTTATCTGATGACTTAATCTGATCATCTTAAGTCATTATACTCATTCACCCATAAAAGTCTGAGATGAAAAATGTAATTTGGATTTTAGAATTCATGCTGTCATATGTCTTGTGTTCACAAGCAGGGAAAGGAAGCATACTAATTCCTGTCTTGTGGGCTAAATAAAAGTCCATAACAACAGTACCATGTGTTGACCACTGGGCTGGCTTCTCCATGTACAATACATTATTGTCAGCAACTGTGTGGAGAAGAGCTCAAAGAGTCCTAACTATTGACTATAATATAAGAGACGGAGGCCTTGAGAATTCCACCTCTTCACAGGTAATTAGCTAGTAAACACAGGTGACTAAATATTATGTCTTTGCTGACACTGACCTTATGAAATTGTAGTGTGAGATAATTTCACAAATATCCTGTGAGATGACTGAGTTGAGAATTATTCATAGCTATTCCAAACCTTATATTTAGACAGTAAGAAAACGGAATCTTGTCAATAATACAGGAGCCCACAGACAAGGAAGCATTTATTGAAGCTCTGGATTACAGAATTTAAATTATACAGTAATTCCCTATTTGTGATTGCCATTAGTCTTATTACTATATCAGCCAGGTATTAAATATAATCACTTTTCTGGTTTTTCTTATATATATATTTTTAAATTTTGGCTACTCCAGATAGTGCTGAGGGCTCACTCCTGGCTCACGCTGGGGACCATGTGCAGTGCTGCGGTAGAAACCCAGCCACCATGCGCAAGGCAAGCACCTCACCCCTGGACTGTCGCTTCAGCCCCAAGATCACTTTGATATCATGGATAAATCTGAACAGGATTCATAAAACTAAAAATATGTTACTCTTCTTGCAATAAAGATAATTAGTAATAGCATCAAATAATAAAATCTTAGAACATGAATGATCTTTCGGGATGTCTATGGACTTGGAACTAAGATTATTAGTTGACCTCTTAAGTCTTTAAAAATGTTTTCCCTTTAAGACGTTTTATTTGAAAATGTGTTAATGACTATATATTCCTATTTTAGGGATGAAATATCTAATTTCAAGTATGAGAATGCTTAGCTCTACTGAACACCTATTTTTAGGAAAACTGTCTTTTCACTTTCTCTAGTTTGATGATTTTTTCATCAGCATTTGATCACCTCATTACTTTTATTTTTATTTATAGGAGTCATTCCCAGTGGAATTGGGGGAAGTGAGGTCACTCATGACGACGAAGGGGTCACACCCTGGTGGCCCATTCCTGGCTCTCCTCAGTTGCCATGTGGGGTCAGGATTGAACACGGGGACTTGCCCATGCGGACCACTTGCTCTATCACTTGAGCTCTCTCCTCAGTCCCATTGTTGTCCTTCTTATGAAGATTTAGATTTAGGTGCATCAAGCATGTGCATGTATGTATAACAGCAAGTCTGACATTCCATGGGGTGGGGAGATAGAGCTTTGATACTTAGATAGAGCTATAATACTTGGAGCATATCTATAATCAGAGGGACACATATGGTTCCTCATCGTAAAAACTAAGTGCATAAGAAAATTATTTTGTTACCTTTTTATTGTTTTCATGTTCAAGGTCATCTGAAGCCTAAATTAGAGAAAGAAAATCAATAATTTCCCTAAAGAGCAAAGCTCCAAATTTGCTTCTCATATATATGTAAGTATTTAAATAGACATCTTAACTTATTGTTCTATTTATTTATTAAGATGGGAAATTATTGATGAAATGAAGTCATGGAGAAAAGCAAGCACTAAAAATGGATATCTTGTGGTTTGTCTTATATGCCAGAAAGGCTAATAATCTTAATGGTATCTTGCTTCTTTGTTGGTAGTTTTTATTTAGATGCTGCCTTATAGTAATTTCATTAATAATTTGCTCATGGGACTTGGGAAATAATCAATGAGACCACCTCCTCTTCTTTGGAAAGGGCAGGCAGCATGAACAGTTACTCTAGCAATACAGCAAGCTTGTATGTGAATTGATTGATCCAGACTTCAGGTGGTGAAACAATATAAAGGTTAGCAGAGTCTCAGCAGGCAACCACCTCATAGTAGTCACAATCCAACGGCCAATTTTAAGCTCTTTATGTGCCAGAACCCCCATGCAGTTTTTGTAAGGGATCAGTGAAATGAGTATTATCTTCTGTTTACAGATCAAGACAAATGACACAGACAGTTCAACTAATTCACTGAAGGTTCTGCAGCTGGAAAGAGAACCCAGAGAGTTAGCTGCCAGTCTCACAGACACTAACACGGCACCTCCCTGAGAATCTCAGAGACCTCAAACAACTTGTCCCACTTGAAATGCGGATTCTTCTGGTTTTCTTTACTGTCTATTCAGCATTTCAAACACAGGTTCAAGCGAGTCACAGTACTTCCTCTCTCCCTTACTTCCCCACATTCCATCCATGAGTCAGTTGAATCTGAATCACAAATCTACGCAATCCCACCTCTGATCATTTTAACTCTGGGCTACTCCAACAGACTAGTTGCCTGGTTTTTCTGCATCTATTGCTGTTTCCTTTAAAACTGTTTCCATAAGGTAACCAAAGTGACTTAAAAAGAATCTACAAATAAGTTACATGGTCCCATTTTGTTGTTGTTTGGACCAAACCTGATGGTGCACAGCTCTCACTTTTAGCGGTGCTTGGGAGGTCATGAGGTGCTGGAGGTTGAACCCAGGCCTCCTGCGTGCAAAGCATGTACTCAGTCCATTGAGCTATTTCTCTGGTGTCTGCTCCTTTCCTTAAAATGCCGATTCAGTTCTGTACTATCTGGAGAGGTAGTACAGCGGATAAGGCACTCGTCTTGCACATGACCAACTCGGATTCAATCCTTGGCACCCTACGTGGTATCCTGAGTCCAGCCAGGAGGATCCCTGAGCACAAAACCGGAAGTAAACCCTGAGCACCATTGGGTGTGGCCCCCAAACAATCAAACAAAAATGCAATTCACTTTATAATAACATTTGAATTTCTTGACAATCTCATAGGGGCCTCCAACGTTGTGCTTTGTCTAATTCCCTCATGCCTATCCAATCTAGTTTGTTGCACTCTAGTCCTCACTCAGTACTCTCTGTTTGCACTCTCTTTTTTGTTAATGTTGTGGCTCCCTGCAAGAAAGTTCTTCCTCTCTGTTCATGTTGTACTCCCCTGGAAGCTAGGGTTCTGGTTCCTCTAATTCCTCCCACCTAATTACTCTCCATTTCAGCAGTCCATTTTATTTTTAGAGTCGCATTTATCATGAATTGCATTTATATAATTATAGATGAAATAATTACATGGTTACATAATAAATGATAAACACATAAACAGTTAAATAATGAACACTGCCTATTTTCCATTTATCTTAGCTGACTGCCTGGGCACCCAATTTAGAAGGGGATTCATGCCATTTAATTTTCTTGTGGTTGTCACACTCTAAAATTTCGTAGTTAACAGCTACCTCTTGGGAGTCATGAAAAAAAAAAAAGGGACACCAAGTCTGACCTTCTTGACACTGTTTGCAACAGCTTCCTTGTGACCCAAGTCATCAGCAGAAAGTTCATTTCCAAATTTGTATTCAGGGTGAGCTTCCTCTTCTTGGTCAGCTGTGTAAAAGATAAAGGAAAAATCCATGAAGGAAACCGACCAGTGAGAAGTGAGTTTGTCTCAGTAATATTGGGTAGACGAGAAGCACTATGGAAAGAGGAGGAAGTGAAGAAAAAATGAAATCAATTAAATATAATATTTTTAAAAAAAAAACATTCACTAAGTACAGGTACTTATGGCTTATGAGATATCTTATTCATTACTTACTGCTTCTAAGACAGTGTTTATGATATATAATTGGTGCTTGATGATTTTTTATTGAGTAGATGTTTATTTGGGTTCCAGTATTCTAATCATAAAAATAAATGCCTCGCTCAGATAGAGAAGGGAACACCAAGTAGAGGATGTTGGGAGGACCCATTCAGGTTGGAAGATGAGAACTAAAAGTAGACTATGGACCGAACATGAAGGCCACTCAATACCTCTATTGCAAACTACAACACGGAAAGGAGAGAGAACAAAGGGGAATGCCCTGCAGCAGAGGCAGGGTGGGGTGGTGGGGGATGAGGTGGGAGTGGTGAGAAGGATATTGGGATCACTGGTGGAGGAGAATGGGCACTGGTGGAGGGATGGGTAAACGATCACTGTATGAGTGAAATACAAACACGGAAGTTCATAAATTTGTAACTGTACATCACAGTGATAGATCGCTAATAAAAAATTAAAAATAAAATAAATGCCTCAACTACCTTATGAATAAGATTCTCAAGAGGATATTTTGATCTTCTCAGAGCCCTAAAAAAGTTAAAGATTAAACGCAATGGAAAAATATATTTGATAATTTTGAAAAAGTAACTAGAATTTCCACTTGTATTTTCTGAACAAACTGACTGGTGTGGGTGATGGAAAAAAAGAAAGAGTCTGGAAGGATTGTCCATTGCCCTCGTAGGCCATCTGTCAAACATGGCTGTGATTTAAAACACTCTGAAATAACCCTGAAATACTTTGTTCGAAGGAATGTTGGAAGTGGTTAACTGATCTGGTTCCCAGGAGCATGGCTTATGCTGATAAAGGAGGCATAGAAGCACTTAGTACACTGGTCCAGAAAAGTCACAAGAACTCAGTATCTATGCGAGGCTGTTGATGCAAACAGGATCTCCTACTGGAAGGCAACCTGCATGCTAGAGTGGGAATTGGGTTTTGTTCAAATTCACTTTGGGTCGCACCTGGCGATGCTCAGGGGTCACTCCTGGAGTTATTCATGCTGGTGGTTACTTCTGGAATTATTCCTCAGGAGACTACATGGGATTCTGGGGATTGAAGCTAGGTCAGCCACGTGTAAGGCAAACGGCTTTCCCACTGTATGATCGCTCCAGTCCCAAGAAAACTGTATTTTGCAGAAGAATCCAAGGTTTGCTAAAACTATCCAGGATCAGGACAAGTTCATGGTCTCTGGACAAAACTAAAATAATTCCATGCTAGCAAAACAGTGTAACAGATCCTTATTGCAAAAACTAACAACCCGCCAAATCTCCCACTAAAAAATTGAATTAAGTAATTTCTGAGTACGAACTCCCAAGTATGAGTAGACCCCTAAAAATTAGAGCAGTTGGGCCAGAGAGGAAGTGTAGTGGGTAAGGTACTTGCTTGCAGCTGCCAGCATGTGATCAACCCATAGCCTCGGAAAACGTCCTCTGAGCACAGCTAGGAATGATCCCCGAGCACAGAGCCAGGAGAACGTTCTGAGCATCATTGAGTTGGCTCAAATCCTCTACCTCTCAAATCGGAAAATTTTAGAAGCATGTTTAAAAATGCAAAGGGAACATATGAACAAATATAAAAAAGTGTCTCACTGATTCTAAAGTACTATTTTCGACATTTTAATATTGATATTGCAGCGTATCCCTCAACTAATAGAATTTTATAATTGCATTAAAATATTTCTATGTTACAATGGATTCTTCAATTGACGAAACTTTCCAATTGTTGAAAACATTTTTCTTTCTTAATCATAAAAAAGAGTGATCTCTTTCAACAAATGATAGCAGGAGTTGGAAATTCCTTGAGGGACTGTTTTTTTCAAGTTGCTTTTCAATGCATGGCAACAATGTGAGGTGAGAGAGATAAATATTCTTCTTGCATGGAACAAACAATCCGATGGGGATATTAAAAAAATTAAAATAGTTCATGTAGGTTATGGATGGGTAAAAATGAACTTGAAAATCTAAGTCTTTAAGTAGCCCAGTGTCTTTATTTATTTATTTATTTATTTATTTTTAAGAAGTTCTAGTGGATCACTGTGAGATGCAGTTACAAACTGGCATGGTTAGGTTTCAGTCACACAATGCTTGAGCATCCATCCCTTCACTGTGCACATTTTCCACCCCCATTGTTCCTAGTGTCCCACCCACCACTCCCACGCCACCCCACTCCCTGCCTCAGTGGCAGGTATCATCCTTACTCTCTCTCTAATTTTTCAGCCCAGTGCCTTTAAAGATGAAATAGATTCAGAGATTTATTTATACCTGAGTAAAATATGATGATACATTTTTCCATATTCCTACCACAATATCAATGTATTGTCATATTAGGTTTCTGCTACCACTGGGTTTTTAATGACCTATAGTTTGAAACCAAGATTTTGAAAACTCATCTCCTCACTATTAAATTTCAGTGTATATACTTCCGGTCTACTTTGTCACCAGATGTAAACCACTTGAAATTAAGGCAATACAAGTAGGAGACTTAATCTCTCAGAAATCCATGAATAAATGTTGCTATCTCCAGTGTACATGTACACACACTTCATCAACACACACATAATGCTAGAATGACCCACAGATTATCTGCCTCTAAATCCAGCCTGATAACGAGACATCACTTTCACTAACTGAGAGCTTGTTTTATGTTTACAGCTTCCAAGCCTACCCTCTTCAACTATGCATGGCTTCCTCCGCCTGCTGAGTTGAAGTATTTCAATTAGAGACTCTAATCATTCACATATAATAGGATCATACTGAGACACAAGGTAATTATAACCAACTGGTTGACCAGATCTAAAGTTAAGTATTATTACTTAGGGACCCTAAGAATTGTTTATGTAAATATGTATTTATACTTAAATATATAATATAAATAATATTACATTAATAAACATTGAAAAATATAAACATAACGTTGTATATGTATAATATGTAAATATATTTTAATATATTATATATTGGGGCTGGAGCGATAGCAGAGCGATAGGGCGTTTGTTTTGCATGCAGCCGACCCGGGTTCGATTCCTCCACCCCTCTCGGAGAGCCTGGCAAGCTACTGAGAGTATCTCGCCCACACGGCAGAGCCTGGCAGGCAACCCATGGTGTATCCGATATGCCAAACACAGTATCAACAAATCTCACAATGGAGATGTTACTGGTGCCCACTTGAGCAAATCAATGAGCAACTGGATGACAGTGACAGTGATTATATATTTGTTTACTGAATACCTAAGTGTATACTATATATATATAAGTAAACATATATATATATAAGTATATACTATATATATAAGTAAACTTTCCCTACCCACCCCGAGCAGAGATCCCAGTGGCTAAAGACCACCGGAACCTAGCTACAGCCATGCTCGAGGCCCCTCTCCACAGGACAGGCCTCACGCATGAAGGTATTGGCAGAGGAAGCCAGGTGTGTGTAATCCCATCAACGGCCAACATCCAGAGAGACTTAAAAGCAAGCTCCCAGAAGCGATATCTTGCAGCCTACTTCTCCCTCTGGGAGAAACTTGCAATCTTCTGAGAGTTTCATGCCCATATGGGACAGCCTTGCAAGCTTCCCATGGTGTATTCATATGCTAAAGCCAGTAACAAGCTGGATCTCATTCCCCTGACCCTGAAAGAGCCTCCAGTGTGACATCTTTGGGAGGGCCAAGTCGAGAGACTTCTAAGATCTTAAGAAAAGGACGAATGGAGGGGTTACTGAGCCCACTCGAGAATTCGACTGTTAAGGGGATTTCATGATTTGTGATTCATGATAAGTAAACTTGTATCACTTATATCACTTGTCATCCCATTATTCATCGATTTGCTCGAGCGGATATAAGTAAATGCTATATATAAATATATTCGAATATTATATTTACATAGTATATCTTTTTTTTTTTTTTTGCTTTTTGGGTCACACCTAGCAATGCACAGGGCTTACTCCTAGCTCTGTACTCAGGAATTACTCCTAGCGGTGCTGGGGTGACCACATGGGATGCCGGAGATGGAACCTGGGTCAGCTGCATGCAAGGCAAATACCCTACCTGCTGTACTATCGCTCCAGCCCCTATCTCTTTGCCTTTAAGGAGACATTCAGGTGAATGATTTTATCTTCTTGGGTACCTTTTACTTGCATACTATCTTACACTATTATTTCTGAAAAATGTAATTAGAAACTGAATATGCTTTGGGGTAATGTGGGAACCACTAGGGACAACTTTTTTTTTTTGTCTGTAGGAAAAATTAACATATGCATCAAAAGTGGGAAAGTACCATTCAGGACAGGGGGACTCCCACTTCCCATCATTTCAGATTCTATGAACAAGAATTTCCACACCTTTGCTTTTTATCATTATGTGGTTTCATCTTTGAAAAATCTGTTGACAACCATTTTTGATATCTGTACTCTCTTTATACTCCTGTATATTAGAAGACAATACTGTAAGGTACACAATATCTTGACTCTGGAGTCAGGCAATTGTGAAATTGAATTTTAGTGATTGGATCCCCTAAGATTGAATGGCTGTATTCACCAGGGGTGGGGGAGTGTGAAAAGATGTTACTCAAAGTTCTTTCTTTCTCTGAAGACTGGACACAGTAACATATATTCTACAGCCTGCATAAAGATTAGATGAGGCCGTGATGCAAACGAATCCACAGCTGGCAAAATGGAATTGCTGCTATTATTATTATTGATAGTCTGAAGTCTATTTTAGTGAACTATAGCATTTAGTAATGCCCTGAGTGTTTTTAATGATCATATATTGAAACTTAACCTAAAAAACTAATTTTACTTAACATTTATCCTTTTATCTTTTCAAATTATATAGGTTTATCATTTAGATTTTTGAAATACATCCCATTAATATTCTATTCTTAAATTTTCTTTACACTCATTATCAGACCTGGTATTCCACATGTTCCAGAGTGCTTTTTCCCCTTCACCTATACCCTTGAATTTGGGTTGCACCCTAAGATGATTTTGGTGACTAAAATAAAAAAGAAATTATAAAGAAACTGATGATGTTAACAGTTCAGGAATACCTCCAAAACAGTTTAATGCTTTTGTTTTCTCTTTGTTTCCTTTTCATTTGTTTTGAGGTTCTAGCCAGCAGTGCTCAGTGGTGACTCTTGGCTTGGGGGGCGGGGGGGTCATTTCTGGTGGTTCTAGGGTAACTCATACTGCCAGGGACTGAACATACAAAGCATGTGTTTTAGTCAGCTGAGTTCTCTCTCCAGTTCTGTTTTCTGCTTCTTGAAACATTGGTTTGGGGGCGGGTCCCTAAGAACTTACCCTCCATGTTGTGAGAAACTCACACAACATGGGTGATCTAGCTGGCAGAGCCAGCTTAGCTCCCAGGAGAGAGCCTGCATCAGCTCTCAGACGCCTCAGCAAGTTAACAGCATATAACGCTGGCAGCCTGAACATTCCCGATCATATAAAACATGTCAAAAACATTAGAGCTCTTCTTTGGGATCAAGGTTCAACCCACGGCTTAGCTCTACAGCATAAATACTATTTAGGAAGATGTTCCTGAGTCAGGAATCTTTAGGAACAAGTTGTGAATAAGACAATTTATCAGAGTTTTCAAGTTTTTACCTAAAATATCAAATGTTTCCGAAAGATCTACAGTTATTTTTCGTGCTTGTGTAGGAAAGGTAGTTTCTATGAATGTTCTAATGGATTTTGCCAAAGGCCATACTTAAATCCAAGAAACTGTTTGACTAAGACAAACAATGCAAATCCAACTCAGCAGTTCTCATTAAACACATTTGAAAAACAGTTGTGTTAAAAACATTCCAAATCTTCCAAATGAAACTCATTGAGAAATCAAACATTATGGTTGTGGCTACAGTGCAAAGTGAAATAGAGAAGAATAGTAAATATTTAAATATTTTAAGTAACTGTGCTAAAATCTACCTAGATTGACCATTCTGGTGAACTGATTATTTGAAGGAAGTTAAATTTTAATATATGCTTTGGATTTCCAGTTACTACTGCCTGTGTATGAAACCAAAGAGTTCCATGTGGGTCTCTATTCCATTCTTCCCCTTTAAACTTGTCTTTTTACTAAATTCATTTACAAAACTGAGTTCATGATTTTGTTTCTAGAAAGGGACTCCAAACTTTTTAATTCTACTCCCAGCCTTATACTGAAAATTCTTCAAGGACTGTCGGTTGTAAATTTCTGCTGAATAGCTTGAATATACAAAAGGAGGGGTGATGATAGCACTGTAGCACTGTAGTCCCGTTGTTCATGGATTTTTCTCCAGCGGGTACCAGTAATGTCTCCATCGTGAGACTTGTTACTGGTTTTGGTATATCGAATATGCCACGGGTAGCTTGCCAGGCTCTGCCACGCGGGTGGGATACTCTTGGTAGCTTACTGGGCTTTCCAAGAGGGATGAAGGAATCGAACCTGAGTCAGCCTCGTGCAAGATTAACACCCTACTCACTGTGCTATCGCTCCAGCATGGGGGCGGGGGGATGATAAACTCCTAAAGTCTGGTGCCCAGGTAAGTAAAATAATTTGGAAAAATACCAAAAAGTACCACAGGATTAAGGTCAATCATATAAACCGCTATCTATTAGGAATTAAAATGGCACATCGCATAGAGGGGCCCACATAGACAAATTCATGCTTTTGATGTATTTAATATTTTTTATGACACATAAATTACAAAACACTACAACTCACCACTCTCTATTTCCTCCTCATTATCATCCTCCAAGATATTAGCTGGGGCTGCAGATTCTCCAGCCTCCATCATGCTTTTCAAAGCCTCAAGCTGCTCTGTAATTGCAAACAAATGACAAGAAGGACAAGGTGACACATGTTAGTTAGATCATTTATAAACCCTGGGCTTTAAGATCAGTACAAAGGAGATGGAAAGGGCAAGGAAGCGCGAGGTCAGGCTGATACCGGGTCCACTGCTAAAGGCTGGGAAGGTCAGCGCCTCCTCTGTCTTGTACCAGATTACCTAAGGAACGAGGCTCAAGCATATCAAACCAAGATGAGTGAAACTACTGAAACACAGGTGAATGACCTCAAACTCTGGGCAGCTTGTTTAAAAGGGGGACCTCATTTAGAGAAATAGTTGAGACGATATCAAAATCATATTAAAGACTGGTAAAACATTAGGGAATAAACTTGCAACTCATATAATCAGGGTTAGTATATAAAAATGAAAGAGAAAAATAATTCTAAAACAGATAAAACATGAGAGAAATGTAATTGATTATAAACTATCAGAGGGACATAAATAAAATTATGATGTCATTTTTCTGATTTGGACACTTGTAAAGAAGATTATAAGAATCCAGCATGAAGAATATTGTTGGGAAACAGGATCTCTCATACAGCATGGAATACAGCATGAGCTCTCGTATGACAAGATACATCACTATAAAATGTGAACATATTTTGGAAAAAAATTAATTAACCAAGTTGATCTCAAGGACAGGTTTGCACAAATATACATAATGAGTATGCAAATGTATTTGTCTTTGCTATTTTTACAGTAATGAAAACACACCAAATGGGCATGGTTAAATTATAACACAGTCCATGTAATATAATATATTCATGGTATTTCATGTATCAGAATTAAATTTAGTATGCAGATTTATATCCAACTGGAAATAAGTGCACATCAATTGGTTGAACTGCAAAAATTAACACTTAGTATACATAACTGCATTTGTGTTAAGAACAATGTGTGTATATGATCGGGGATCATTCCTGAAAGTGCTCAGAGGGTCTTCTGCGAAGCTTTGAAGCTTTGGGTTGAGCCCAGGCTGGCAGCAAAACAAGCACCTCACCCACTGCATATGTCCAAAGAAAGACTGCTACATATATATGTTCATAATACATATGGGTAAAACGTAAAATATATAACCTAGTGCTAGTATGCCATTTTCTTATACATTTTTTTAAAAAAAAGGGCTGGAGCAATAGCATAGCGGGTAGGGCATTCGCCTTGCATGAGGTCGACCCGGGTTGGATTCCTATACCCCTCTCGGAGAGCCCAGCAAGCTACTGAGAGTATCTCCCCCGCATGGCAGAGCCTGGCAAACTACCTGAGGCGTATTCGCTATGCCAAAAAACAGTACCAAGTCTCACAATGGAGATGTTACTGGTGCCCGCTTGAGCAAATCGATGAGCAATAGGATGACAGTGATACAGTGACACAGTAATTACTAGGAGTCAGATAGTACAGGGGTCAAGGTTCTTGCTTTGTGAGCAGCTAATCCTGGTTTAATCTCTGATACTACAAGGCCTCTGAGCACGGCAGGAAGTGATCCCTGACCACAGAATCAGTAATTAGCCCTAAGCACCACTGGGTGTGTCCCAACCTCACCTCTCTCTAAACAAAACAAAAATGCTTTCCTATGGCATTATGATTTTACAATAAATGCAATGAATAATATTAATAATTTTAAATGTAAGATGCCCAGGGATAAAATAATGCAGATATGACAATTTATTTCTTATTTTTCAGCAGAGTGGCTCTCCAGAGGTGCTTGCAGGCCCAAGGGTCCCCACCTAAAATTCTCAGTGAACCAGGCCAGCAGTTCATTGCAAAGTTCTGAAGATATGCATGATTCTGCTAGGTCCTTGCAATTCTGGGGATACTCACGCCGTCCCTATGTCCCTAGGGGCCTCTAGGACCACACCATACAGTGCTCAGGAGCCCCGAGGGACATGTGGTAACAGAAATAAAACCTGGGTTGGGCTGTAAGCTAGGCGTGTGCCCTAACCACTGTGTTATCTCCCGGTTTCAACCACACCACTTTTTAAAATGCTACTCATTCACTGACCTAAAATTTGGGTGGGAGAAGATAGATACATGGCCAAGCACTCAAATTTATGGGATCACCAAGCGCTCAGCTGAAAACTGTGAGGTGCCCTAGGGAGGCTGAACACCCAACCAAGAGCAGCTCCAGCAGCTGCAGCCAAACGCTAGTTCCAAGGGCTCGACACCACAGCGTCACGGATATTCTCTGCCGAGATGCCAACCTGTGAGTAATTTCTGGTACCCAGTGCACAGTTGGTATTTCTATTCGGAGTCGGAGTGGGGAGCCTCCTGCCAACTCCCCCCCCCATACTTCTGAAGTCCCGGCAGCCCTGCCCACCTCCCACAACCGCTGCCATGTGGACTCACTGGCCCCGACCACCAATCATGATGTCTCTGGGCTGTGTGTGCAGCCGCTGATGCAGCCACGAGACACCTCCAAAAGCAGCTAACAGCTTAATAAATACTTAGCCAAAGGCTTAACAATCACATATATGTGATCAGATATAACAATTTTCACATAAGTTGATTTTTATACCCATGGTTTTTAGTATTACAACTTTGTTATATAATCAATTTTAATTCTAGAATCGTATCAATACTTGTATCAATTGTATCAATACTTTATACACTGAGATAAATTAAAACATAAAAGCTTCAAAGAAACAAATATTTTTAAAATTGTCAGTAGAATATAGAAAGAAATGCCTTTACAAAATGATTTCCTTCTTGATCTTTCTATAATGGCAAATAACTTACATTCATATTTACCCCAATTCCTAGATACGTATCACGTGGACAAACTGCAAAGGAAAGCTTTTAAAGAGGACTTTATAATGTATAAATGATCCAGCTCATGCCTTGATCAATTTTAAAAATTCCACTTTCATTTTCTTCTAATTTATCCTTTGGACCCCTTCAATTCTGTGTGTTTTACCTTCACACCATAAGTTGACAGAGACACTAAATATCAATGGAAATACATCAACTAGGAGCCAAAAATTGCATGCAATGTAATCAGTGTACCTTCTTACTCCCCAAAGCCAAAATTTAAAATCTATTTCTTCTAGATATCTGAACTATTCAAACATGCAACAAGCAACGGCCTGTAGGTTTGCTCACAGAGGTGTATATCTGACTTACTCTTCTCAACTTCAGGTTTCAGTCTTTTGTTTTTGATGAGTATTTTTCTTTTGAGGTCATTCGGGGATGGCAAGGTTCGGCCTGGTTCAAGCTAGAGGTAAACAAGAGAGACTCAATCAATGGCAGATGGCACTTCATTCTCTTCCCCAAACCAGAAGGGGCAGGGAGGTCTGCAAGTCATAAATCCAACAGCCACCAGATGGCACCCAGAGGCCCTGTTTCATTCCACACCACATCCCACGTAGCTTCACATTAATGTGACAAATGAGAAGTCCCGTCTCCAAAGGCATGCTAAGTGCTCATGCTAAGTGCTCCCCCTTCTCCATCGGAGCCTGCCCTAAGTCTTTGCTGAGACAGTGTCAGGGATCAGCATGGCTGCTGGGATCAGAACTGGCTTTTCCAAGCAGAAGTAAAGAGGGCTTCTGGATCCCCTTCCCTAATTTTTTGGTCTCTAGAGTCTCTAGACCGACTCAACTCCTACATGGAAAACTGTGGTTCTGTGGACTTGATAAGGAACCCAAGAAAGAACTGAATTATCAATATCTCAATGCTGCTGTGGATTCATTAGCTTGCAAACAAGGAGTTCCTTTCATACATTACCTGCAACTTGCAGAACTGTGCTCTATCTGTTCTTCCATTCCCTGGTACCCACCTAGCAATACACCCTGCCACCCATTTATCTCACCATTTCTAAATGAATAGATATTCATTTATAAAACAAACTTGTACACACAACTCCACGTAAGAAATTGCACTCTGTATCAGTCTCCCCTGAAATGAGCCCTTTGCTGAACTTGCGCTCCCCCAGGGACGCCTGCTACTAACTGTTCCGTTCCCCAGTGTCCTCCCTTGAACCTGGAAAGACTCCAAGAAATATCCAACACATTGCAGGACAGCTTCTTTTTTCGTAATGATGTGTTTATGTGTGTGTCCTTTATCTTGTCCCTGCCGAGACAGAACTCTTCAGTTGGGAGGACTCCTGATTCCTGATCTGTTTCCCCCACATCTCCATAGCACCTGTCCTGTATGTGTCTAGCACTTTTCAAAGCATGCAGAGAATCAAGAACTGAGCAACTGAATCCAACCAATATCAAAATCAACAAAGGTAAAAATCAATAAATAAGTGTACAAATTGGTCTTATATAGTTTGGGCCTTCCTTCCTTCCTTCCTTCCTTCCTTCCTTCCTTCCTTCCTTCCTTCCTTCCTTCCTTCCTTCCTTCCTTCCTTCCTTCCTTCCTTCCTTCCTTCCTTCCTCCCTCCTTCCCTCCCTCTCTTCTTCTTTCTCTTTCTTTCTTTCTTTCTTCCTTTCTTTCTTTCTTTCTTTCTTTCTTTCTTTCTTTCTTTCTTTCTTTCTTTCTTTCTTTCTTTCTTTCTTTCTTTCTCTCTCTCTTTCTTTCTTTCACACTTGAATATTAAAAAGCGAGATTGATATTAAAATATTAGAAATATTTTTCAGACATTTCTACTCTTTTTTAAGTTTACATTCAGAGATTTTCACCACATGTCCATAATTTCCCAGGGAAGACCGAATCGTGTTCAAAACAATTTAAAAATTTTAAAAATCTTTAATTTTACTTTTTTACTGAAAATTTTAACTATTAGTGATGTTTACCAGTTGTCTGGTATGTCTTTTTTTTTTCTTTTTGGGTCACACCCAGTGATGCACAGGGGTTACTCCTAGCGGTGCTCAGGGGACCATATGGAATGCTGGGAATTGAACCTGGATCAGCCGGGTGCAAGGCAAACACCCTGCCCACTGTGCTATCGCTCCACCCCCCTCTGGTATGTCTTTTTAAATAAACTTTTAATTTTACTTAATAGGCACCGTTATTTACAAATATGTCCATGACAGAGTTTTGGGCATATAATGTTCTAACATCAATCCCACCACCAACGTATCCAGGTTCCCTCCCAGCCCTCAATCTGCCTCCTTAACAGGCATATTTTAAAGTTGAGTTATTGTGGTTTTGGCCTCATGATCACAGTACTGTTGGTTCTCTGGTGTAGACATATACATATACCACATCTCAACACCTCTGGTGTGTCCAAGGCGCCTGCCCCTGTTACTCCCATTTGCCTCTCCGAGACATTGTCTCTGAGATGAAGATGAGTGCACTAGTACTTTGCTTGGGAGGCATCCCATGAAACTCCCACCGGAGTTGGGAAGTGAGAAAGGGGACATTCCTCTCATCAGGAGTGTGAGCTCGGGCCATCTGGAGCACAGGGAGCTCTGGGAACCAGGGCGGACATGTGGATGAAGCAAGCAGTGAGGGGGGTCTGACAGGGACCATTCTCTGGTACTCTGGGCCACCCTTTGGTGTGTGGGCACAGGAAGGTCCAGTTATCAGGGCTCATGCCCATTGGGCGCATCCCAGATGCTACAGACGGCCAGGCCGGGACGTAAGGAATGCTCAGAGGAGATGGGAAGTAGCAACAGCACTTCAAGAGGTGAAGCAGAGGGGGAAAAACAGAAAAAAGAAATATCCCTGTCTCCTGTCATGCTCAATCTCCAGAGATGCACAGAGTTTCAAGGAAACTCACTGAAATGCCTTCAGAATGTGCCCAGGTAGCACAAAGCATCTTCTGTCACGCAGTCCGGCCACTCTGCTGGACGTCCTGCTCCATGTGTGGGCTCATCAGCAGCTACTAGTCAACAGCAGGCAAAATATTTGCTTACTGTAGAGTGCTACACGTCTCAAAATGGATATGTTACTGGTGCCCGCTCGAGCAAATTGATGAGCAACGGGATGACAGTGATACAATGACAGTGATACAGTGACAGAGTGCTTTATACTTTAATCCCTTTAAGCTGCCTTGCTAACACCTTGAGACAGCAAACGTTCATCCTGGCGGTAAGAATCCTTACAAAACGGATGAACTTTTAGGAATGATCATATTTTTTAAAACTTGTGGGCATTATTATAAATCCACAGAATCCACAAAGTTTGTAACCCACAGGTTAAAATTTGTTACTATATGCAGAAAATAACAGACTTAAAGTGGTAGCTTGAAAAAAGTATATAGAAAACATTGCCCAAGTGTTTATTTTAAAAGTTGGGAGTTTGAACTTCAGGTTCCTGTGACTTCAACCCAAGGGACTTCTCAGAGCAACAGGCTTAGGCTCTGTGGGTACTGCAGCCTGTGTGCGCATCTGACTGCCCCCGCCCTCCAAGAACCTTCAGAAAACGCAATCTGAGGTCCAGGGCAGTGGGTGCTAAATGGAAATTTTAGGTCAGGGATCTCAGGGAACTTAAGGACGGTAAGATCTTGTAAATTAAAGAGGATGAAGTGTTTATTTTATATCCTTCTACACATCCCTCTGAAGCACAATGAAAGCTCTCTCTACCAACACAGTTAAATAAATAAGATCTTTAGCATCAGTGCTCCAGAACTACTTGAACCTTTAAAAATGAATTTCAAAACAAGTCCATTCATGTCAGAAATATGGTTTGCTAAAAATACATACTGGATGCGATTCAAGTGCCTGTTTCAACAGGAGATCCCCAAATAGATCTTCGCAATATTTGGACATCTTGTACTGTTGATATTTGCTGGAGAGAAAGAACTGGCATTTGTAAATTTGAACATTTATTAACCACCCAAGAATTAAGAAAAAATACCGTCCCTAAGCAATTAAAATTTCCCACTCTGCAAAACACATGCTTGCCCTCTTGCTATGAATGTGAGAGACACATATCATAATCTTTAACTGGTATAGTTTAAAAAGAAATGGACACTGTCCCCAAATTTAAGAGCCAGTACATCGAGTTAAAAATGGCAAGTTCATGAGGCCTGATTTCAAATGTACTGCCTTCTCTTCTAATTGAATGAGACTGGAGCAAGATGCTGTGGTCTCTTAGCTTTTGGTTTGAGCACAGATGGGGATAGTCCCAAGGCATGAAAAGATTGAGAACTGGCTGCTGTAGTGTTTACTCACCACAAGTCCAGGCACACGACACAGAGGCACCAAAAAGTTAGGTATCAAAAAGTTAAAAGCAACAGGTTTAAAGGAAGCATCTATAAAATATATTAAGACAGCTTTGTGTCATTCTGGAGGTAGTCCTTTTTATTTACAGGACAAAAAAAAAGGACAACTTTTTTCCCATAGCATGATGTCCTCACCACTTCACAAAATAAACAATTCCAATTTGCTATTAAAAAGATAGAACATAGCAGTTGGGGTGGGTGGGGGTGCTGGGGATTAAGAAACAATGCTTAGGAACGTGGCAATGGAAAGAATCATTATACCTGCAGTGATTTTCAAAGGAGAGAATGACAGGATACTCAGATGTGACAAATGCAGTTTCCTTGATGGCTTGAATGACATCCTTAAAGACAAAGAGTGTTAATGAGACAGAAGAGCAAAAGAGAAAAAATTTGTTCAAGGCACTTGAAGCCATTCAGAGCCTATTAATTTGTGCTTTTCAGACAATCAATGCAGACAATTCAGACCTGGAAAACCTATTTACTTTTACACTCTACAGGTTAGACTCTAGTGGTTAAACCCAGGGAGAGTTAATGACTGCCTAAGGACAATTTTTTTTCAGAGCTATCTGTTACTTCTCCAAATGTATGATCCTAGAGAATAGTATTTTATGCTTCTTTGGCCTGCTGGTCCTGGGGGACACTGAGGCTATACCGTGCAGCGCTTGGGTCAATATGTTGGGGATCAAACTCAGGACCTTGTGCATGTTGATCCTGCATTCCAGCCCTGGAGCTGCTTCTGGTTCCCTGGACTTTTTTTTTTTTTAACAGACCAGTCTCCTATTCCTCTGTTTAAGGAGAAATGTTGGAAATATCCTAAAGGCTTGGAAGTTTTCACAGATTTTCTTCTGTGCTTGGGAATCAGAATCAGTCTTGCACGATATTTCATTACTGCAATGCAAACTTCTAAGAGATGATAGGGGCATTTACTCTTTCCTGTTATTTTGTGCTAAGTTGGTGTAAAGAAGTCAGCAGAAAGGAAGTTCTCCTCAGTCAAATGCCTCCCCTGAGATAACACAGGGAAACAGTCTGTGATCCTGTCTCTGAACAGAGAACTTAGATACCTAAGGTAACTTGGGAGAGAGGTGGGCACACCTGGCAGTTCTCAGGGATTATTCCTGACTCTGTGCTCAGGGATTACTCCTAATCATACTCTGTGGACCAGATTTGGTGCCAGGGATCAAACTGAGGTCAGCTACGTGCAAAGTGAGTGCCTGAGCACCTGAACTATCTCGCCAAGCTTTTAAAATAACTTTTTGCTTTTTGTACTTGTTATTTGGGTCCTACTCAGCAATGCTCTTTGCTTACACCTGGCTTGGCACTCAGAGAGGAGTCTCAGAAGTGCTTAGGGGACCATTGAGGGTGCCAAGTTTAGAAAGCTGAATACAAGGCAAGTAAGGTCTTATCTTCTGGACTATCTCTCCAGCCATGAATAATGTTTGGATGAGCCGAGCATGGCCATCTCCTAATATTGCTATAAAACAGGAGAAACCTTAAGAGACCAGTGACCCTGTTTTAAAAAGCATAGTTTCAGATCAATGCTTTTATAAGCAGAGCATCATATTTACTAAAATCCCCTAAATTCTTACTGGCTTATAATTAACCACAGTGTAAGTCTTGCGATTCAGTTCTTCAGAAAAAAATTTGCCTGAGAGATCTAAGGAAGCCAATTTGAAATGCTAATAACTTGGTTCAGATGATTACTTAGCTATTCTTGCTTTTAAGTTTCTTCCCAGTTAAAAATGACTGTGACATTGATTGCCCATGTGAGCAGACCAGGATTACTCCTTAAGGAAATCTTGCGTCTGTCTGCTGGAGGTTTCCTTTGATCACTTCCATCTAAGAGAGAAGAGCCTTCTTTTGAGCTAAGTCTCCTTTTTTGGCTCCTTAATTCAAGAGGACAACAGCTCTTTCTGACACTTGGCTAACTGCAAACTCTTGGCTTCCCACTCAAATGTATTCTCAGTACTTCTCAAAAAAAAAAAAACCCATAATTTTGATTTATTTGTTGCTCAAAACACACCGCCTCAGAACTCCCCAAAATCCTGGCTGAAGGAAGTGATATGCATGCCATGTTATAAGCTTAGGAAGCATCTGGGTGTCTTGTTATGTTTTAATAGAACCCCACCTTATTTTTTAATAGGACCTTGCAACGTTCAGCCAGGTTGGCAATGTTCAACAGGCAGTGTAGACCTGAGAAGAAGTTGGTGCTTGGACCCAGAGATACTTGAGAGTTCCCAGGCTCTCACCTGGTAGTGTTAGGGGCTGAAGATGAGCATGTGGTGCTGGGAATCAAATTCAGTGCCTTGTACATGCTAGGAATGTGTTCTACCCCCAGAACTAACTCCCGGCCCCAGCATCTGAGATTTTAAATGTTTTACTTAGTGACTTTTCACATAGAGGTAAATCAAGAACCATTGGCTCAGACGTTGCAGTATCTAAAGGAGATAATATTACATACTGACCAATGTACCTGACCTATCTGGCAACCACAGAACTTTATTTACTTACTTATTTGGGAGTCACACTTGGCTGTGCTCAGGTCTGACTCCTGGCTCTGCAGCTAAGAATCACTTCTGGCGGGCTCGGGAGACTGTATGGGGTTCCAGGGATAGACTCGGTTTGACTTGTGCAAGTCAAACGCCTTACCCATTGTTCCATGGCTCTGGCCCCAGAACTTTGTTTTTTTCCCCCACTTTGGACAGAATATCATTGAAGTCCATTGAAGAAGGTGCCCAAGAAATCAGTCTTTAAGTAGGACACAGGAATTACCAAAAGGTCATTACTGAAATGCCTCTTTGTAAAACTGTAGCTTCCCTCTACAGGGCTGGGAGAACATTCTGGTTTGTGCAGGCAATAATGGATTACTCTGTTGGTTTTTAATGAATTGGGTGTATTATCATGTGTCCCTTTTTGCACGGAATTCTAGATGGTTCTTTGCCCAATTTGTGGAAAGTTAGACAGTTGGTGGAACCTCTTGACAAGAATTTATAAATTCTAAGATTTATCTTCTTATCTTCTAACACTTATAGACATTATTTATAATCTATTTTAATTTCTGTGTTCAATTTATTTTTATGCCACAAAGGAAGTCTTTTGGGAAAATTGCAAAGACAGCAAATTAGTAGATAAGAAAATAAAAGACTGCTTTTAAGTAAACATAGCTGAGGGACTTTGCCAGAGAAACTTCATTATAAGTACCATCACCATTTGAAAGCAGGGAAAGTAGAATAAAGGAGATTTTAAAAGGAGAAAATGTTTCTTTTTTCTTTCTCAAAACTGGAAGGAAGGACTATAAGGTAAAATGCTTGAGAAAATAATCTGAACTTTCACAATAGTTTGAAAAGGCTGTGGTTGTGTAATTTTAAAACTTACTTTAAAAAGAATATCTGTACACATTGCTTTCCCATGAGTTATTATTGGTTCTTGGTCTTCACCTTTTCCATCCCAACAGTCAAGTTCAACACATCTACAAACACAGGAAAATCATAACATTGAATCCTTACAGCCAACAGTGTGTATTAAAAAAAAAATCAAAATAAGTTGAACAAATACTAGTTGGACAAAGCTGCAATAAATGACAATCAGGGACAATGACAGGTTTGTATCTGGGTTATATTTTAGGTGATCATAACATTTCTTTTTTAACTTTATTAGGTAGGATGTTGTTAATTTTAGTATTTCACAGTACCTCCAGACATTGAGACTCATTATTTTAGCTTTTTATGATTCAATTATTCAGAGACAGAAGCAGTGAGTTAATTTCTTCTAAAGTATATAAATACCATATATATATATATATATATAAAACTAAGAACAAAACTGTATTACTCAATTTTCATTTTCTACATTTTTGTTACATTTGAACCTTCAAGGATTTACCAGTTTCTGAAAAAGGAAAACTGTTTTCAATAATCTTTCTGAAGGGGCTAGAGCTATAGCACAGCGGGTAGGGCGTTTGCCTTGCATACAGCCACCCGGGTTCGATTCCCAGCATCTCATATGGTCCCTCGAGCACTGCCAGGAGTAATTTCTGAGTGCAGATCCAGGAACAACCCCTGTGCATCACTGAGTATGATTCAAAAACAAATAAAAATTTTAATAATAAATTTTTTTAAATAGAAAAAAATTTTAAAATAATCTTTTTGAGTCTCAGAGGACAAAATTTTAGAATTTTTAGCATTAGATAAAGTTCAATTTGCAAGTGTCTATGGTGATTTGGAAACTCACCATTTTGCATTGTGCAGGACATATTTTAAATTTACAGCAAAATATATCTTTTGATGCACAGTAAGATTCCAAACCTTTATGAAATATATATGTTTTTCTTTTCTCAAGGTAAAATGGCTATCCTATTCCACTAAACAGAAGGGCAGATGTCCTTTCCACTATAAATATGACTTATGCTTTTTAAAAGAAAAGAACATTAAACTGAAGGGGCTCATAAGGAAAAAAAATTAGACAGAGATCTGGGTTGAATTTCTGACCTGCAGCCAGCCAAGAGAACCTGTCTGTACATTTCTACTGAAGACTTCCCTCCGAACTGCCGGCCGGTGAGATAGGTATTATGCGAAGAACTGATGAAGTAATGAGCCAGAGGATGGTCCATCTCCTGGTATAGCTCTAAACGATCTAGGAAGACCGGGGCATTTTCATCTGACATCAGGTATCGGCAAAACCCATCACTTGATATAAGTCCTAGGAAAGAAAAGAACATCTTAGTAGACTTACATATACAGATCCTATTTTTTTCATGGAAGTTGAGGCAACTTTAATATATGCCAATAAAAGTCACCTTCTGTGTTCATTTACAAAAAACATCTTGAATTAAATACTGGAGTTGTGCATTCTAAATAACTTAATGCATTTCACAAATAGGTGATATCTTGCATTTTTATCCATGATGGCAGAAGATGGCCACTCCCAGAATTCAGAAGCACTCTGAATTTTGAGCAACTGTGACCAGGGACCAAGGAGATCTGTGTCTTCCTGATTCTGTCACTCATTCCTTACGTACTTGGGTCTTTTGTCTAATGGGGAAGGGTAGGAAATGGTGGGAACAACCCATGTCCAGGACTGGCAGGGGGGGGCGAGGGGCAAATGAGAATATATGTAAAAGGGTAAGCTTAAAAATGGAAACCATATAGGGGCTGGAGAGATAGCACAGTGGGTAGGGCGTTTGCCCTGGCAGACCTGGGTTTGATTCCCAGCGTCTCATATGGTCCCCTGAGCCAGGAGTAATTCCTGAGTGCAGAGCCAGGAATAATTCTTGTGCAGTGCTGGGTGTGACCCAAAAAGCCAAAAAAAAAAAAAAAAACCCACACACAAAATGGAAAGCATATAAATAAAGGGCATTCATTACTGTGTCACGGGATGGGAAGTGGGATTGACAGTCTCTCAGGATTTAAACAACTTGACATTGTTTTGTTTTGTATCAAACGCTGAGTGTGAGATGGTTGAGAAGTCTATGCAATGTTTGCTGAAGCATGGCTGCAGGGACCACTGTTCATTTCAACCACAGCTTTGGGACATGGGGCAGGGCCTGTGTGGTAAATGAAGTAAAAGCAATAAATATTTCTGCAATTTCGCCTACAATAGCAACCGATGATAACCTCAGCTTGTGTTTTTATTTAAGCATTTATAGGTCCTGAACTAATTTCAAGCCTTAAAAAGCATAGAAGACAGCATAATAAACTGTCACTGATCCAATATCAAAGTTTTGATGAATTTTACACAAGACATTTTTTAAGGAACACAAAATTACAGATGTCATTATAGTGTCCTTGGTATCCCATCTTCAAATCCATTCTATTCTATCTTTTAGCTCCCATGCTGACAATTATTACCTGAATTTTCATGTATGTTCCCCAAAGTAGTTTTATAACTCTACTACAAAAGCACGCATGCAAATGTGTGGTTCTGAATATTAAAAAAACCCTGATATCTTAGTTATTCAATTATTTGTACTTGCAAATTGCTATATTTCCTCTATATATTCTTGGAATTTATTCAATTAATTTGTCATGTTCATTTATTTTTTAATAAATAATGTGTAGCAACATGTATGGTAGATAGTGTGTAGGAAATATAATAGTTTATCCATACATGAATATATCACAATTTAGTATTCATTATTCTCTTGGTAGATACCTAAATCATTTCTTTTTTTTTTTTTTTTTTTTGCTTTTTGGATCACACCCGGCGATGCACAGGGGTTACTCCTGGCTCTGCACTCAGGAATTACCCCTGGCGGTGCTCAGGGGACCATAGGGATGCTGGGAATCGAACCCGGGTTGGCCACATGCAAGGCAAACGCCCTACCCGCTGTGCTATTGCTCCAGCCCAGATCATTTCTAACTATAATTAAAATCACTTCTTTTTTTTTTTATGGGAGAAGTTCTTTTATTATATATGTACAAAATCATCAGTGCATACTTTATAATTTTATAAACGTACCTCAATAAAACTGAGACTTTTTAAAAAAATAGCCGCTTCATTCAATATTTCAACAAAAAACTCACTATTATTGTTTGGAGTCCCCTCCCCCACACCAAAGTAGGAACCTGCTGGAAAAGAAGCATTTGATAATTTGTTTTCCATCACTTCAATAAAAATGCATATATCTGCTGCCTAGGCACATTTATTCTTAGAGCAAGTTGCTTTAAGAAAGATGCAGTAGGGGGCTGGAGCAATAGCACAGCGGGTAGGGCGTTTGCCTTGCATGTGGCTGACCTGGGTTCAATTCCCAGCATCCCATATGGTTCCCTGAGCACCACCAGGGGTAATTCCTGAGCAGAGCCAGGAATAACCCCTGTACATCTCCAGGTGTGACAAAAAAAAAAAGAAAGAAAGATGTAGTCACTGAACCAACTGACAAGCCCTACCTTTTTGAAAATACAGATAATAGTTGAAAGAATGACAAATACTTATAAAGTATAGTAAAAGTAGGAGAAGAAAACAGCAATGGGGAATGAAAGTGCTAAGGAATTAGCAGAATCCTGTTCATCATGTTCAGTCAGAGCCTATCGAGATAGGTCCCATTCCTGCATCAGGAGCAAGTGACATACCCCATCTCAGGCAGACATACCAGCACAAACCAAAAAAAAAAAGGCCTTGATGCAGGAAAGCAGGACGGGAGATAGTAGCTGACAGGGTCAAAGGCTACATCAATTGTATGTTAAACTTCTCTGAGTAATTAAGACTTTGTTCTAAGTGTGCTGAGAAGTCTTTTGATGGTTCTGAAGAGTGAACTAACATCCCTAGGTATTTACTCTGGCATATGCAATTCAGGTGTAAAAAAAGAAATGTGGCGTCAAGATTGACACTAGTATTTGCAGTGGAATGGGAATTCTCCTGAGAACGTGAAGAGGACTTGGAGAGTCTGGGAAGGGTGGCGATGGAGAAATGTGATTTATTTTCAGGAGCAATCTTGAAAAGTTTGCAAGTGAAGAGGGTGAGTTGAAGTTGAGTTCATCAGTTTTGGTGTGTAAAGCTGGGTTTAAAATAGTACCCTTTCCTGGAGCCAAGGAGAACGGAAGTATATGTTCTGTTATGGACACACCGAGAATGTCCATTCAACATCCAAACAAATGTTCTATGCCTAAACAATAGCTCAAAGAAAGCAGAATGTTTAACCTGAAAGTCAGAGGTGAGTAAAAGAAACTGAACATCATTGGCCTGGATGAGCTCACCTGAAAAAAAAAGCAAAGTTGCAAGAGAAATCTAAGGAATGAGTTTTCATCTCTGGTATTCAGAGCTGGGAATTACAGAGATTCTCCAAGAAGTATCACTAGAAGTGGAAGGATGGCTCGAAGGTGGGCACAGTTTCCACCTTCCATTCATCAAGGTTGTTGATTGTATCAACCTATGCTCCCACGATAAGATTTGAAAAAAAATGCCTTTTGCATTTGAGCCTCAAGCATACTTAGAGAGTGATAGACTTGGGGCTGGAGCATTGGAACAGCGGGTAGGGCATTGCTTTGCATGCGGCCAACCCGGGTTCGATTCCCAGCATCCCATATGGTGCCCCAAGCACCGCTGGGAGTAATTCCTGAGTACAGAGCCAGGAGTAACCCCTGTGCATCACAAGGTGTGACCCAAAAAGCAACAAAAAAAGGTGACAGATTTAGGAATGTTTCATTTGGGTCAAAGAGATAGTAGAATGGGTAAGATGCTTGCCCTGCACGTGGCCAAATAGCATTCCATCCCTGGTACCACATATGGCCCCTAAAGATAACCAGGAGTGATCTCTGAGCACAGAGATCTTGTAAGTTCTTGTAAATCTTGAGCACTGGGAGGTGGGCTTCAAAAAAATAAAGAAATAAATAAAATAATTACTTGTAAAAAAGACGTTGGTAGTCATTTCATAGACTTTTAGAGTTGAGAAGGACTTTAGAAATGAAATTGAATGTTTATAAGAACATTTATCACACTGCGTAAGAATTGGTGAGTCTGTCTTTTTCTTTCAATAGATTACAGCTGTTTTGCTCCTGAAATCTCAGAATTTAGCACAATGCTTGGTGCTCCGCCAGCCTTTTATAAACTTTCAGAAGTTAAGATAGGAGACAGAAAAATAGCTAACTGACTACATGAACCTGATCATCTCATGAGCAAAGAAACTGGGACCGAGAAATATGGTTCCTTGCTCATGGTCATACAATGACATGGTAGAAAAGAAATCAAAGTGCCTTGCAGCACTACAAAGTGCTATATTTTATATTACTTCTCTCCTCCTCTGATTTAAATCACAATATTTTAATACTCAAAACACTGATAGAATTCATTCATAAAGCACACTTGGTGGAACAGGTATTTGAGGTCCTAGCAGAAATTATAAACGTATGGCAATGATAAGAGAAAACTCGTGGCTTGGGAAAATATCCACGGTGAGGTTATGTGATGTGGTGGGCTACACACAGACATAAATAGAATCTAGTTTTTCAGTGAATGTATAAACCTTTCAGTCCAATTCCCTGGCATGAGGTAAAAAGAAAAAGAACACTTATTCTACACTAAGTTCAGAACAGGCTTGAGTAAATGAAACAAATGGAACTTGAACCTAGATCTGTTTTCACTGTCCAATAAAGTCTGAGGCCAGGAGCTCAGATACCTGTCCACACTCCTGTCCCATTATATTAGGTGTTTTTCCACTGCTATGGGACCTGCTTACATTTCCTCTCCAGGTCTTTCCTTTATCAAATATCGAAACAGACCATGCAGAACTTCCAAAGATTCACTTCAAGTGGCAAAGGTTCAGAATGCCCCATAATTTACTACAATTTATTTGTATTTAATTTTATATCAGTTATATTTATCTTCCCAACCAGAGGTCAAATGACGAGAGAGAAGGCTCAACAAATCCTGTATTAAATTTATTTGGCTAGGCTAAATGAATGGGGAAAAGGAAGTGGCAGATTTTTAGAGGGAAGACAATTCTTTTCAAAGATTACAGGACTATATTTGGCATTTTAAGCATTGTGAATATGAAATATCAAATATGAAAGTACATGAGGTCAATATCACTATTGTGCACTAATAAAACAATTTAGCATGAGATTTAGGTGGCGTGGGAAATTCTGATGAGAGGTAAAATTTATATCTAGACAAGGAACAAAAAAATAGTCCATTTTTGGCTTTATGGAGGTCGACAGCATTTAAGGAAACCATTAACCAAAAATAACTCAAATAATCACTTCTTTTTATATTTTCTACTTTCATTACCTTTTTTCTTCAAATCTTCATCAGGCTCATACATTTCAATAATCTGCATTGCCCTTTTAACATCATAAAATGGGAATAAAATTTCATTCAGTCGAGGATCTCGTTGATGCTAAGATGAGAAAAGAATTCCATTTAGGTCGACATTCCCTGCCCTTGGGACACTACACATTAATCAAACATATAATTTCTAAAGCAAAATCTGTCTAGAGTATCATATTTATAGTTACAAATATAGAATTTCACTGTCTTCCTTTCTTTCTTCCTAATAGTCTTCAAATAAAAAAAAAATCCAAATCCTGGAGTATTTTGTTGGTTTCTCTCAATGATAAGTGAATTAAAATAAAAAAAAACACTTTTTTCCCCTGTAAAAGTTGAAGGCTACTTAACATGAGGTGTATGTTATCTGTATTGTCTTCTGGTTCCCACAGCACTGGGAAGAGGATTTAGCATCAGAGTCCAAGAGGGGTCAAAATATTTTTTAAAAGGAAATACAAAAGTGGGGTCGGAGCAATAGCACAGCGGGTAGGGTGTTTGCCTTGCACGCGGCCAACCCAGGTCCGATTGCCGGCATCCCATATGGTCCCCTGAGCACCGCCAGGAGTAATTCCTGAGTGCAGAGCCAGGAGTAACCCCTGAGCATAGCTGGATGTGACCTAAAGAGAAAAAAGCAAAAAAAAAAAAAATACAAAAGTAACCCCTAAAGTCCCCAATATAGATAAAATAATATTTATTATTCGTTCATATAAATGCCAAAACAAAAACAGTAACAACTAAAAATTTCAAATACTAGGTAGGCAATTGCTGTTCATTATCCTTAGGCCCACTCTAGAGCAATAAAATATTAAAATATTGGTCTGCAGACTTCATTTTCTTGTGTAAATACTTATCAGAATGAACCAGCGAAAATAATGATGGAAAGTAATCAGCACCCGGTCATTGACCACTTAAGAACAATATGAAAGTCTAAATTTTAATATCAGTAGTTTGGAAAGTCTTTTTCTCTGTGAAATCTAACTTGGTCTGCAATATTGAAGTTCTCAAGGCAGTAGGTAGGAATGATCACGGCACTTATGAGGTTGATGATATCAAAAGCACCTGTGTGCTCCTGGGGCTATAGGAAGCACAAGGACCAGTGCTGCTCCTGCAGTTCCTTTCCTAACCTCACAGCAATTATGAATCAAGTCCAGTTTATTAACTTAGCGTGTGTGTGTGTGTGTGTGTGTGTGTGTGTGTGTGTGTGTGTGTGTGTACCTGGAGGTATTGGGCTGCTAAACTTCCTTACTGTTCATTGTGGAGTAGAAGATCAAACACTGTCCTTGGTCAGTCATCAACTACACAGAATAGTGGGAGATAATTAACGGAACAGTGGGTGATAAGGTGAGCAAAACCTGGTCAATAGTTAGGATCTTGAAAATGACTCTTTACCCAAATATATGCACAGATCTTATAAACACCAATGCAAAAGTATTTAAGAGACAACTGTTAAAGGTTCATATGGATTTCCCTTCCCCATTTGCTTTTAAATGATCATTTCAAAGGTGGGCTGCACAGAATGGATGTCTTTGGCCAACAGACCACTTAAAGTAATTTCTTGAAGCATTTGTGGGTTAGTCTCTTCCAGTCCTCTCTCCCCCTCCCCACAAGACCGTTTTAACTTTTAAGGAATTAATATCTTTTTGTCAATGTGTCCCAATGAAGCATGCTTCTGTTGTAATCTAAGAAATTACAGCTCACAACAGCTCACATCCATGCACGTAGTAGAGCAGTTAGTACTAGTCCTTCAGACCATAAGTAACAAAGTTGTGGGCTACACAGAGGTAGAGAATTGTGAGGTGGACCATGGAAGGCCAGGCAAGTGAAAGCATGCTACATCTCATTTAAGAAATTGATGGCTGCCATGCAACTAAAGAGCCCTCTATTCAAGGAGATGGCAGGCACTGCTCTCTGGTGCAAATGCATTTTTTTAAAACACACACAACAAACAAACAAACAGAAAATCCAGGCACATTCCTTCTCCCGTCTCTGTAACGAATATCATGGAAGAAGATAATGGTGGATAAAAAGATCCTTTTTTAGACCCACTGCAGTTCATGGCTGGCCACTCTTCTCTTCTTATTAAAATTAAGTCTTTTGATTTAGAGATATATGCAGTATATATATATATACTCAGTATATATACATACAGTTCTCTGGACTCATGAAGATGATGGGGCAAATCCATATGAATCAGAAAGTGAGAGAAAGCAGAGTTAGTGGGAAGTTAGGAACAAAAGCAGAGGGAATCCAGACATTGTCAGGTGTTTTCATTTATATACATGTATGAGGGTGGTCTAACCTGGGTTACTTTGAGGCATGTTCTGTCAATGGCAGCAGTGACATCACTCACCTGAGGGCTTGTTAGAAGTGCAGATTCTCAGGCCCCACCCCAGACCTACCAGATCTGATTTTCTGGAGTAGAACCCATGAATCTGTGCTTTAACAAGCCTTCCAGGAGATTTTGATGTGTTCCAGTTTAAGAAGCATTGCTCCAAAATGTAAAGGTATGCATTTTAATATGTTTTGCATATCATTTAAATTATCTAAGACCTGCAAGGATAGAAGAATGCTACAGATTTGATATGTCCTTCCAATGACATCATATTAAGACTTCGCCCAGGGGTCTAATACTCACTACTACACCTACCTCAATCAACAGAAGCAATAGCTGGGAAACCTAAGTCCTAAGATACATGTACCATAATTCCTTACCCCACACATTTGCAGGAAATCACATCAAGAGCCAACAATGTGAAATTGCAGTTGCGTTCAATCTACTCTATCAGATGACATCATCTTGCACTTTCCCTAAAATTTTCACATTTTAAAAGGAAGCACAGTGTGCCTGGGGTACTACAAAAGCAAGAAAACAAAATGAAAGTTCTGTATTTCAAGGTAACTTCAGAGCAAAAAGTTTGACAGAAGTGGACAAAAGAAGAGTGGGGCAAATTTGGTAACCAATCTGCGGGACTACGAATTTTGCACTGTGATTCGGGGAAGCAATGTGCTTGGGGCACTTGCCACTTGATATCCAGAGCTTTGGAAAATGAGAGTCATGAAAATAGGTCACTGAAATGGGGTCAAGTGAACAACGGTAATGACCATTCCTCCATTATTATGTATTTATTCTTACGTAGAAAAGGCATCAATCCAAGTAGTATTGGGAAGGACAGATGTTGACAGATATATAAATAATATTCTAATGAGATAGAAAGATGATGAAAGGATAATTTGCAACGGTAAGCTTACTCACAAAACCGAATGCCTTCTGTTCTCTTTTTGCCTATGTATTAAAAAATAAAGATACTATAAATGGTAAGATATCTCAGTTTTTTTTTCTTATAGTCTTTCAAGTGCAAAATACAAATAAATTAAAAATCAGTTTTAGTACTCATGACGATATGTGCAAGTCAGGGAAAAGATTACCGGGAACAAGAAAATCAAGCTAATTCTTGATTATAAGGATATTATAATTCTTTATTATAAGCATCTGAGAATTTTCCATCTCTTTCTCATTTTGATTTACATCTCATGTCCTTCATGCAATTCTGCAGTCCTCTCAGTTTGAATTATCTCTGTAGACGTCAAAAAGAGAATGCGAGCAAAACTAAAATCAACTTAGGTTCTCATTACACAGCGGGAAATAAAGGTGAAACTTTTGATTTAGGATTAGAGATCTTCGCTTCCCAGCAAGTGGAGTAGGCAGTAGTATCTGATCATTGAGTTCAGAGTGCAGGCTCATGAGACTATGTAGTGTCCAGAATCAGACCTGGGTCAGCTGAAATGCAAGACATGTGTTGTCACTGCTGTTCTAGCTCTCTGACCCCTAGACAGAAATTTGAACTTTTTTTTTTTTTTTTTGGCCACACCTGGCTATGCTCAGGGGTTGTTCCTAGCTCTGCATTCAGGAATCACTCCCAGAGGTGCTCAGGGACCATAAGGGATGCCGGGGATCAGTCCTCGTTGGCCACATGCAAGGCAGATGCTCTACCAGCTTTACTACCTCTCCAGCTCCTGGACATCTCTTGAAGAAGTTTTGTCAAGAGTTTTGCTTGTCCTTCCTCCTCTGGTGGTGGGGGCAGGGTTTGTCAGGGGTTCTACTAATGTTTCTCTCATCTGTCCAAAATCAAATCACCCATTACACTGGGTGTCTTTAAATCCCTAGTGAGAGGAGACAAAAATAGCTCACTCAAGAAGGTAGCAGCATTGTCGGGTGAAGGTCTGTGATTTCAGAAGCTCAGACCTAAACATTGCAAAATGCTTGAGTGTCCACAAGCTGGAATTCAACCTTATAATAAAGGCCCCAGATTATGCATGGAGATAAGGAAAAATAAAAGAGTCTTATGAACACAAAATGACAAGACCTTATTGTCATTATTTGCAAGTAGTAATTGCCTGAATATTAAAAACTGACAACTGCAAATCTCACTGAGTTAGAAACAAGTCAGCATGGCCACTAGAGAAATGATCAACAAAGCAAAAATCAACAGACAGACACATACCACATATGCATTGACCAACTGGCTAGGTAGTAGGAGGGGGGCCTATATGAGCAAAAATCATATTAAACATTTTTAGAATGCCTTATCCTCCCACCACCACTCAGTATGTAAATGCTCTTATGCTTTATTTGAAAATTTATGTCCAGTTTGTACTAGTGTGTATCTTCAGGAAAATGGAAGGAGAGAAAAGTTTATCAGCCCTTTATTGCCTTGGTCACTGTAAAGAGGTTTGTGTCACCACTTCCTTGCTTATTCCTTTAGTACTTAATTAGCAATTCACGAGGAGTGTTAGATGTACTGCCCTCTTCTTACTATCCCCCTTGTTCACTGCTCCCAAAACGTGTGTACCAGCCGAAGGATCTCAATAGACACGCTGAGTTATGATCTGTGCTTCACACTTAAGGTGGGTTCTCTGTACATTCAAGTTCTTCCCAGATTGTCCAGGTCATCCTGAGCACAGCAGGAACTGAGCAGCACCACATTCCCAAGTCCTTGCACTGAACCACCCACCCTGTTGACTGACAATCACTGGGATATCCCCCAGGCAATAAGTCAATGAATAAATAAAACGTCACGGCTTAGACTTCTAAGAATATTAAGAGTGATTACTGGATAGGCCTAAAATATGAAAAAATAAATGGTGATTACTGGATAGGTCTTCCCATAGAAGGCAAGGCAAGGGCAGTACCTACTCTCAGGAGTTCAGAACCGTTTCTATATTTAAACAGCAAAAAGCATACTGAAGACTTTGTAAGGTTTAAGAACTACCTGGTGCCAGTTCCATCCCTGGGCATACAAAAGACCTTTTTTTGAGGAAGTGGCATATGATGCTTATGCCAATTGCATCCCTTTATAAGAAGCAAGTTCCCTGCCCATCTCACCAAGACTTAAGATGATCAAAGACCCACAGGGTAGGAAGAAGCTGAGGAAAATAAAACAAGATATATATTCCTTTTAATCAGAAGAAGGGGAAAGGGTTAAGGGAAGAAAGCAAGTCAACTTAAGTTCTGAGCACTAGTGGCTTAAGAATGTGGATAATATCTGGGTAAAGATTGTGAACATAATATTTGCATGACCCAACATTAGTAGAGTGGAAAAACTTAAAATATTTTCAAGTCCAATAAGTACTGTAATGTATTGGATGGATTACTTAAAAGTGGAGGCTTCTGTACTGATAAACAGAGTCCTTACTTCTTCCTGCATTGGGGCTTTCAATGTGCAATCCTACAAATTGGGGGCTGGTGAACGCTGTCCGGGACAGAATGGGAAGCCCCTTGGCCATGGTGTGGTTCTCTCTGCAGACTGACAATCCATCTGCCTGTTGCTCTTTCTTGAGTCAGGGTCTCGTGTGTGGATGCCATTTCTTTTTACATGGTGTCATTAGATATAACATACGTTGTTTTGGCTTAAAAATATAGTGTCCTTATTTCAATTCCTACTATTTATGTTAGAAAACGAAAGTGGATTTTCCTCTTGGGGTTCATTAGAGTCTAATGGGTTTCACGGAAGAGAACGTACTTTTATGTATGTGTGAATAAAAAATTCATTGTCGTTGGAATGAAAGTTGCAACATTTACGTGTTCTAAAGAATTTTTCTCTTATGCTTAAGCACATTACATCAAGCAGTTTTAACTGTCAAGTAAAATATAGTCTAAAATTAGCTCTGTGTGTTTATTATAAAAATAAAAAATAAAAAATTTAACCTGTAATCCAATTGGCCTAATATGCGCTAGATTTTCACCCAGGAACTCCAGTGCTGTGCTTGTTCGGCAAACATTCTATTTGAACCTACCTATTTTTCTTACATGCAATCCATTAAAAGACAAAAATAAAGCTTTCCAGTCCATGCAAAGGTATGAGAAAAAGTTAGCAATGGAGAATCCAACAATAGTGTGGTAAACTCAATCCATTCTCTTTCTATTCAATGAGAGCAATAGAAAATAAATAAGTACCTTAAATATCATCTTGCACAAACATAGACACATTAAAGTCAATGAATATAATACAAAACTTCACACACACACACAGAACCAGAGCTAGACATCACAGCAAGAAACCAACAACAAAAAAAGCAGTGTGCAAAGCCGACATGTAGGAAGTGCATGAATACAAGGGCAACAGCTGATTTTTGCACCTGGTAAAGCCGTCATGGAAAGATCAGCAGTCAGAAGCAAAGCAAATGAGGGCGTAGGATGTGGGCATGCAATGAGAACACTGGAGAGGCAAGCCACCGCACACAAACTTTATGGAGTTAATGTATGAAAAAGCTTACTTCATTTAGAAAGCTCACTAATTGGTCTACCGTTAAATAATCAGTTTTGTCTCCATTGCTGAAAAGAAATTTATTAGAAAAAGTAAGTTTTTGTATATGATGCTACAGTAGGTACGATTTACATGTTGACATTTGTTGATGACAATTCTAAACTCATTTTCTAACCCTGACGTAATGGTGCATTCTTAAAATGGCCAAGAGACTAAAAGGAAAAGAAACAAAACAAAATAGCAGTAACAAAGGAAAGAAAAACATTCCTACTAGCTCACAGAAATTGTCTGCAATTCTTTTAGCCTTACCCAAAAGATGTTACTTTAAAAAACAACATGTAAGTCATCCATTTGAAATAACTGGAATGAATGAACTTTTCAATAACAAAATAACATTCCAAAATTGAATTTAGTTAGTTCACATAACAAGTTAATACCTAACAGAGCAGGTTAAAATTGTAGGGCGTTAGTAAAGCTGATGCAAGGGGCTGGGTTGGGAGAAGTTCCAGTTAACTTATGTAAAAGTTTCTCAAAAAATCAAAATGAACTTTTACACTGGTAAACTAAGGGGTGAAAATGTAACCTGACTAAATAATTCTTGACACTATCAACATACTGTATTCAAATATTAGGACAAAAATGTTTTAAAAATCTAACAGGATAACATTGCCATGACATTTTCTCATAAAGCAACTTACATTTTTTTAAAAAGGTCTTCTATGTCTGTCCGAGGACAAATCTTTTGTGTCAGTTCATAGAACTTTTCGTAAGTAAATGCTGCAGGTTCAATTTCATCATTCTGTAAAGAATGCAGAAGTTTTGTAAGTCAGGAAACATTTTATTTTCTCTTTGGAAAAAAAAATATCTGTAAAGTCATGAGGCAGAGTGCTAACCAGGAACCCCATCTCTGGAACCCCAGGACGCCCATCTCTGATTCGTGCTCAAAGAGACAAGTGTGTGTGGGCCATCCAGCTAGAACTAAGCACATGTCTATGAGCATTTCTAGTTAGTATGTAGGCTTGGTTTGTGTGTTCAAACACAGGCTACATCTGGGATTACTTCAGGCAACACCCCATAGAGCCTAAATATCAATCTGGACTCTTCGTCGACTGGAGGAAAGAGGGCAATCGCCTATCTAAGCCAGCGATTTTCAATCAGGAGAGGTAAGGCCCCTTGTGGGTGCCCAGGATAATGAAAGGGAATTATTTGTTAAAAGTACATTAAAAAGGGGAGAGTGGGATGGCGAGGGTGGCAGAATACTAAGGGGCCAAAGAAAGGGGGGGTGGGATGCAGGATAAAAACAAGGTCGGAAGAAGCCTATTATCAGACAGAAAACTTTTTTTTTTAGATTTCACACTGGTAGGGGGTTGGAGCGATAGCATAGCGGGTAGGGCATTTGCCTCACACATAGCCAACCCAGGTTCGATTCCCAGAATCCCATATGGTCCCCTGAGAACCGCTAGGAGTGATTCCTGAGTGCATGAGCCAGGAGTAACCCCTGTACAATGCCGGGTGTGACTCCCCCCAAAAAAAAAGCAAAAAAAAATTTACACTAGTAAACTAAGGAGTGAAAAATGTAACCCTGACTAAATATTTCTAGATACTATCAACATACTATATTCAAATATCAGATAAAAAAGGTTTTAAAAATCTAACAGGATAACATTGTCACGACACTTTCTCATAAAGCAACTTAAATTTTTTTAAAAAAGAAAAATGTAGGGGCTGGTGTGATAGTACAGTGGGTGCATTTGCCTTGCAGTTGGCCGACCTGGGCTCAATCCCTAGCATCCCACATGGTCCCCCAAGCACTGCAAGAAGTAATTCCTGAGTGCAGAGCCAGGAACAACCCCTGAGCATCACTGGGTATGACCCAAAAGAGAAAAAAAAAATTTGTAGAGAAACATTGATCTAAAGTGATGAAGAAAACAAAACAAAACCAGTGCCTACTTTTGCTAATTTTTTTACTTTTTTATGAGACCAGAAAAAGGAGTTCATGACAACTATATAAGATTTTTCCATTCAGGGGTCAAAGCGATAGTAGAGTGGGTGGGGCCTTTGCCTTACCTTCGGCTGCCCCAGGTTTGATCACCGACATCCCATACTGTTGCCTGAGCACCACCAGGAGTAATTCCTGAGTGCAGAGCCAGTAACCCCCAAGCATTTCTGGGTATGACCCAAAAAGTTAAAGATTTTTCCTTTCATACTGAATTTTCTATTTCAAATAGAACTAGTTAAAGCAGTCAGAATCACAGGCTGGAGACTATTTTTTGCAGTTGATAAATTAATTAATTCTAATTATTTTACTTTATTTATTTTTTTTTGTAGACTTTCTTTTTCACACCTGGCGATGCTCATGAGTTGTTCCTCCTGGCTCTGCACTCAGGAATCACTCCTGGCGGTGCTTGGGGAACCATGTGGGATGCCGGGGATTGAACCCAGGTCGGCCGCACGCAAGGCAAACGCCCTACCCGCTGGGCTACCACTCCAGCCCCAATTCTAATTATTTTAAATCCAAAGGGCAGTGAACACCAACGGTTTGGTTGTGGAGAAGTGCTTCGAAACACCTGGACAGCTGTCACAAACAACTGAATGTATTAGTTAATTATTTACCTCGACACCCTGGAACCCAATGTGCTAGGTTTTTGTAAAAAGTAAGCTTTTCATAGCTGTGCAAAAGAACAGTCTGTCTTCTCCTTTTCTTAATCCAGGTGACAAAGAACATTTTGAATTATATTACTTGAGCTAGAGAATATTTAGACTAACATGTCTAGAAAATAGAAATAAGGGATTAAAAAAAATGCCTATCAGGTCAGAGAGATAGTACAGAAAGTAGTATCACACAGTGCACACAGCCTAGCCAGGGTCAAGCCCCGTCACCCCATATGGTCTCGCAAGCCAACCGGGAATAATCCCTGAGTGCAGAGCCAGGACATAAGCTCTGAGTACTGGATGATGTGGCCCCAAACAAAGTAAACAAAAAAAAGTGACTATCAATGATTTATTCTCTAAATCTAACTGAAATTAATTTGACATTGAAAATCTGCCTTACTACATATAAGCAGAGAAACACAAAATAGTTAGAAACACATCATTCAATTAACGATTACCTTTCCACTGGGAAAGCCTAGCTCCTTGAGTGCTTGAAAGATCACCTTTTCCGTTTTCCCCGAAGCAAAGGTTCTAGTAATACTAGGGCAGAAGAGAACCACAATTGTTAATTCTGTTTTTCCTGATGCAAAGATCCAGGTAATAGCAGGGAACGGCCAGGTTGGGGGAAGGAAGGAGGAGATGAAAAGGAGAACAGAATGTTCAGGTATTTTTCACTTCTTAAATTAGCTCTTGAAATCTCTCAGATTACTAGAGTTTACAATCTAGTGAACTCGTGAGGAAAGTTGCTTTGAAGACAAAATGTTGCTTGTGAACATGATGGACAAACACCACGGTAACTTGTAATCCTACCAAATTTCATTCTTAAGAAAAAGGAATGTAGTAGATGGGTCTCTAGCTGGGTCTGTACCTAAGCAAGAGTTGGGAAGGAGGAATTTTTACTACCCACCCCATAGCTGTGATTGCTTATCTTTAATTCTCATGTAGTGAACAGACACATGAGTTTTTCCAAGTGAAACACCCTTCAGTTCTTGGCTCTACGTCAGCTGTCTCAGAGGTGGGAGTTTTAGTTTATGAAAGTGAAAGGGGACACAAAGAGGGAAACACATATTCATCTCAGAACAACCTTAGCACCAGATTTTGAGACAAGATTACTGTATTGCTGTCATCCCATTGTTCATCAATTTGAGCAGGCGCCAGTAATGTCTCCATTCGTCTAGCCCTGAGATTTTAGCAGCCTCTCTTTACTCCTCCTTCGCAACAGTGCTGCATTGGAGGCTTTCTCATCATCAGGGGAATGAGACCCATCATTGTTACTGGTTTTGGCATATCAAATATGCCACAGGGAGTTTGAGACAAGATAGTTTTGAATAATGGTGCTTGTCTTTCAACAAGCATCATTCACATCAAAGTTGTAAAATGGATAAGACTTTAGTGAATATATTTTATATTCCCAGTGCTGATGAAAGTGGAAAAGACAGTGGCTAAGATTTAGTACAGCAGTTAGGGTTCATGCCTAGTGTGCATCCATCCGACTTGGATTCAGTTCCTGGTACTATGTACAGGTCTTCCAAGCTCTACTGGGTTGGAGGACTAAAATAACTAAAAAAGTAGCTCTGGAGGCCTCTAGAACCACTGGGATGGCCTGGGTACCTCCAGCACCACGGGGCATGAACAACATCACATCTTCAGGTCCCATCATCGAACCCCTGGTCAGCCTAGTTGGATCACCAGTTGGATCCCTCAGACCTCCTGGGGATCTACTATGCAAGGGTAGAAAACAGAAACTCCTCATGATCAGTGCATCAGTGATACTCAGGCTGGACGCAGTCAAAGACCTCGTTTCCTTTGTGAAGGCTGACTTTGGAACTCCTTCCCCATGAGCACAAGAGAATTTATGAGAACACCTCCCCCTGCTTACCCCTGCCATATTCTCTAATGTTCACATTAAGTGGAAAGCAAGTTTCCAAGGTCAGCACTGAGTCAGGTATTCGTGATGAGTGGGTTAAAGCACCACTTCAACTGTAGAGCATAAACTCCCAAAATAGATTGGGAAGGACGAACTGTAAGTACATAAATTGTTATATGTTCATTCAAAGCATAAGTGATTCATTCTTGGTCCGAGATTACTTCTAGAAGTACATTTTCTAAGCATGCTTGAGGCAGTTGTATTCAGATTTAAGAAGGGCTATGACTTCTCTTAAACAATTCACAGACAAGCACAACCTGTATTAAGTGGCATCACATAAACTGGTTTCTAGTATAAAGGTATTGTCTACCTTTATTTCTGTATTTCTCTAGAGTTCATGGAATTTATATACATTGAATTATACTGAGATGTAACTTATGTCAATCTACTTCAACTCTCTTTGTGTGTGTGTGTGTGTGTGTGTGTAGGTTATGTTTAGCAGATGTGATTAAAAGCTATAGTCCTGTACCAGGACTTGGATACCTGGCATTTAGAGTAATAATACGTTGGCCAATCTTTGCATGGCAATCTCAGCTAACTGAGCTTCAGTTAGGGTCCAACAGGCTTTGTCCAGAGATAAAAGCTTCCTTTCAGGCCGGGAATGCAGAAGGTCATAAACTGAACCTGAATGTAGGATGTCCTAAATACACTGGAGCCTTTTGGGATGACAGAAAACTTGGAATTTTGTAGGAGGTGGGATGGAAAGGAGAGAAGAGTGTACAGGAATATAATTTTCTGGTTAGGGCTTTGGGAATTACCCAGAAACAAGAAGTAGAATAAGAATTTCCCTGGGACGGGGCTGGAGCAATAGCACAGTGGGTAGGGCATTTGCCTTGCACATGGCTCACCCAGGTTCGATTCCCAGCATCTCATATTGTCACCTGAGCACCGCCAGGGGGTAATTCCTGAGTTAAAAAGCCAGGAGTAACCCCTATGCATCTATGAGAACACCTGCTCAATGCCGGGTATGACCCAAAAGGCAAAAAAAAAAAAATTTCCCTGGGACTAAAATGGTCTATCCATTGGCAGTGAGGGGTAGGAGCTAGGTAAAGAAAAGAGACATAGAGAAATGAAAGGTTTCCAGTGCCACAGAAGAGTAAAATTTATATAGAAAAACATTCCCAGGACTAGAGAGGTAGTACGGTATGTGCTTGCCTTGCACACAGCCAGCTCGGCTCACTCCTTTCTGAGCCCTGCCAGGCCTGACGCTGAGTACAAAGACAGGAGTAAGTTGCAAGCACAGCTGAGTGTGAGCCAAACCCCAGGAAAAAGAAAAGAAATAAAAATAATTCAGAGAGGGCAAATTCAAGTCTAACATATGATGAAGATAAGAATGGCAAAAGGTGGTGATAGTATGGCAGGTAGAGCATTTGCCGTGCACAAGGCTGACCTGGGTTCAATCCTGGGCACTCTGAGACTGCTAAGGATGATCCTTGAGCACAGAGCCAGGAGGAAGCCCCGAGTACCAAAAACTTAAAAAAAAAAGAAAAGAAAGAAAGAAAAGAGGTGGCATGGTGATCAAAGAGGTCCAAGCAGAAAAACAAGTGCAAGAAAGCTGGGAGGGCCACTCCCTCAATTACTGCCTTCCATCCAGCCAGCTTTCTGCACCACTCCTGACCTTCGAGACTCACTGAAGGATAAGGAGACTGTGCAGCCAAGGTGAATTCCTTGATTTCAGTTGCATCAGAAGTTCAGCAGAACGGCATTTCACCAGGGTTCTAAGAGTAACAAACTTATCAATGGCTGGGGATGTCGGAAAATCATTATTATAGTCTAAAGAATGGCATTTGGAAAGAATAGAGGCTTTTAAAGGAAGTGCGATTCATTTAGTCAACTCTTTATTCCCACCCACAAACTAGCATGTAGTGCAACTAATCAGTGTTCAAGTGGCCTGGTGATAGTCCACATTCCAGGGGACCTTTTAGGTGATGAAGATAAAAATATCCTAGAAATGGTAGATTTCTAGAAAGGGCTTCTCACTCATTCTTGCTCTCAAAGGACCTGCAATCTGTATAATATAATCATTTCTTAATTTACTTTTTAATAATGTTTAATAATGTTTCTTTTTAATAATGTACTGCTATTTATTCAACCATTGATTAAGCTGATTGAATTGGACATGAACTCCACATTACTTTTTTTTAAAATTCTATTCTGAATGTTAACTTTATTTTATTATTTTATTATTATCCCCCCTTTTTGATTCACTGTGAAATACAGCTACAAAGCTTTCATGTTTGAGCTTCAGTCATATAAAACATATGGGAAACATCAAACATCCATCCCTTCACCAGTGCACACTTTCCACCACCAAAATCCCTAATATTGCCCCTGCTCCCTGTTCCAACCCTTCCCCTGCTTGTGTGGCAGACAAATTCCCCCATACTTTACTTTGGTTACATTTGATATTTCGACACTAGTCTCACCACCACTCAAACCTGCCAAAAAGGCAATGCTAGAGGATTTGTTTTGTATTGCTTGTTATGGTAGAATATAATGTCCAGGAAATTCTGTGCTATTCTCTTTTGGGAGCTTTAGTTAATAATCTCTGGGTCTTGGCCATTGATGAGATGACATGGTGCCAGGGGCAGTTTGTGGGTGTGACTGCCAAGCTATTGGAAAACTGGGGACCTGGGGGGAGGAGGCCGAGTCCTGATCCAAGCGAGCCTGGGACTCTCAGTCATGGGTTCCCACCTACCTCTGTGCTCAGGCCCTAACTGCATTTTTTGATCTCTTTTGAGATTTTGGGTCTCTGAAATAAGGCCAATAAATGAGCTTATGTAGCTGAGCCGGAGGTGGTTTGTGGGTATGTCTCTCACATACCTAATTTTTGGCCGTTTAATTCTTGGTAAACTTGGCCCCAAGTTGTTGGAGACTGGCCAAAGGCACAGCGGCAATTTTGGGGTATCTGGAAGTCTGAAGACATCATCAGGCTGCTGATGCACTCGCCCCACTACAGGTTTACCTGCTGGCGGCGCCATACCCCCTCATTTCTTAATTAAAAAAAAATGTTTATGTAGGTACTGTGATTGACAAGGCTGTAAGAGTTCCTGGCATACAGTGTTCTAACTCTGAACTCAGACCCAGTATCACTGGCCCTCTGAGTCGTGGTTCCTCCCAACTTCCAACCCCATCTCCTTATCAAATGTACTTTTGGGGTTTAATTCTTGCCAGGTAAACCACACATGTCACACTAGTGTTGGCACTTACAGTTTTGATGTACATAGTTATCCAACCTCACTACCTCTGGAGGGTCCAAGGCCCCTGTCCAAAGTCCTCATGCTACTATCAGTATCCTATCAAATGGGAAAAGCTGGGGTGTACTCATATAACAGAATCTTTGCAGGGCCGGGCCTCCTGGAAGGCAGGTGGGGTATGCAGGATGTCAGTAGATTACTCAGGAGGACTGCTGTCACCATACTTGAGGTCTCAGCCTTTATAAGACTTTCTTATGGAAGACAGGGGACCTTTTCAGGTCATTGTCCACAACTATTATTCACTAACATTTCCCATCCTCTGGCCAAAGACTTGAACTCCTGGGGACAAAGAATGGGAGAGTGCAAATAAAAAGCTTTGTTTTGAGTGGGAAGATAAATGGAGTGTAAGCTTGTAAATCAGAGAGAAAGGAGACTATGTGAAGCAATGCGACAGATTAACTCACTCTTCATTTGTCATTCCTCCAACTTCCTGGCTATTTCACTTCGGTTAATGCTAAAGAGCAGAACCATTACCAAGTTATGTAAAGACTACGAAGCCAGATTCCTTTTTAACAGCATGTGCACTGCCCCTAAGAGTTTCCATTTAAAAAATTCCAGGATGATAGTGATGAAATGGTATTTTAAAAGTGTTTACTCTTTATATCCATTAAAACATCGAGAACAATTTCCACCAAGCCCTTGGCAGCTCATCTGCCTAGAGATTTGTCTACTTTTTTTCTGGCATGGTATCAATTCACATCAATTCTTAACAAACTACCCCTGAATCACAGATGTCTTGTTTCAAACACCTGTTAACACTGGTAGGGAGGAAGAAGTCATGTCAAAGAGAGCTAAGATGATAAAACATCTAGGATATTTCTTTTGATAAATGGTGTAATAATTTTTGTATGTTAACAGGCTAGATAAATATCTTTGGAACCAGAATAGGCCTTGATGCTTGTCTAACCGCACCTTGATTAACAGGATATATACAAATGTAACTAGACCTGCTAGTTAGAGGTGCTCTGATTACAATCTATATATTTCCACTTTGTCCATTTCCTGAGCCTAGCTTTGGACGAAAAAAATCAGAAGACTAATACATATAAAAACAAATCACATTTCTGTTCTTCAAATAGCTGTCTGTGAGGCTGGAGCGATAGCACAGCAGGTAGGCCATTTGCCTTGCACGCAGCCAACCCCAGGTTCGATTCCCAGCATCCCATATGGTCCCCTGAGCACCACCAGGAGTGCAGAGCCAAGAGTATCCCTTGTGCATCACCAGGAGTGACCCAAAAAAGTTTAAAAAAAAAAGGCTATTTGTGCTATCTAAGGCCTAACTAATACATTACTTCAACACTGATTTTTTTTTAGTGGGGATCTTAAATGGTACCTGGCAGTGCTATGCTTAGGGATTGCTCCTGGGGTGCTTGGAAGAAAATAAGATGCTGAGGATAGAAATGGGGTTGGTTGGCCTCATGCTGTACTATCTCTCCAGCAAATAATCCTGATTTTAAATTGAAATGTACTATATGTTTGGAAACAGTTGTATGATGTTAGGAAAGATTAAAAGGATTAATCTGCTACTCTCAAGAAAGCAAAAGGACTTAAATAGCTATCAGTATAAAGTGTCTTTCCCAACTCCTCAACACTTCTCTTTTCACATTTAACAGAATTGTCGAGATGGTTATTAGGGTTTTTTTCAAACTTCTGAAGTTGACATAAATAGACGTGTTAGTAAGTTACCACACAAAAAGCAGAGAATCCCCCATATAGATTGGTAAAGTGTTAAGGAACGCATGAAGGAGACAACCTTGTAAATCCCCAATAAAAAGTTAAGTAAAAATAATAGTGCCCAGTGCTCTTCTTTATGGATCATATACTTTTGATCTTCTCTTTAATATTTCAGTTATGTCACGTGGGTATTTCAGTTTATGGCTGTATAGAAAAACAATGACTCCTAGGACAAATCTGTTAAATGTGGAAAGAAGAGCGTGGAGGGGGGATGAAACTACTGTCACGGAGATGCAGAATGGAAGCTGCAGCGCATAGTACAGTGGCCGGAGTGACAGAGGAAAGCAGTTATGAGTCACAGATACTCCAGAGGGGTCAGCATGCCCCTGATTCAAGGCTATTAGGTGTCACACAGTTGCTGATCTGTTCGCTTCACTTCTGAAAAGCAACATTCCTAAAAGAACATTCGAATTACTTAGTAACTCTGGGTTCTTTCTGATGTTGCTTACTGTGGTCTTTGCTAAAGTGGTGTATGAAGAAGCAAAAATGAGTCTGTGTGGAGAATCCCTGCTCAGCGGTTTGCTCCCTGTGTTACATCTGGGCCATGGCCTTAAGTTCATGATCCTGAATACACTCTCCGATGGGCAGCAGAAGCTCGGGGGCCTGGTTCACTTCTAGAGCTCCATGAAGTACTTCCAAATACAACCACCAAAAGACAGGCTAAGAACTCCCATCACCACCACGCAAGGGCTTCCAATTGTACCTGTAGACCACTGACAACCCTCCGACCTGCCAGGGAGTGAAGGGGCAGCAAAGAGGAAAGCATGAAGTACCCTCAGAGGGTGAAACAAGTCAGCGCTAGATAGAACTGAAGAACGCGGAGAAATATGGGACTTGTTCTCTTCATTTTTTTGTTTTGTTTTTGCTTTCTGGATCACACTCGGCAATGCTCAGGGGTCATTTTGGCTCTGCACTCAGGAATTACTCCTGGTGGTGCTCAAAGGACCATATGGGATGATGGGAATTGAGGCCGGGTCAACCGCATGCAAGGCAAACACCCTACCCGCTATGCTGTCACTCCAGCCCCCGTTCTCCTCATTCTTGACGCCACCCAAGTTTATAGCTCCTCTTCCATTCCAGCGCCCCCCCTCCCCACCCCCGTCTCTTTGGGCAGAGCGAGGAAGGGAGAAGCAGTCCTAGGGAGTGACTGGCAAGTGACAGAAAACCACTGGCAAGACGACAAAGAAGGAGCCCACTGCCACGGGCAACAGAGGTGCAGCAAAGTCGAGAGCAGGAGTGACTAGTCCAGTGCCACATTCCAAAGACCTAGTCTACAAGCAGTGTTTTTCAGTCACTGGCCAACAGATGTGAAAGGGTCAAAAGTCATCCAGTCCACCTACTTTCCCACTAGATTACAACATGCACTGCTTTAATCTTACCTACTGGTTGCTCAGAATAAGTAGGTTAAAGGCATTTGAAAATCTAAGGAAGCACTGGTTTGATGATACCTTATCAGGTTTTCCTCTCATTCTTTAGAGCTACTGCCACCTACAGTGATGGAAATGTTCTTTATGACCAAATACAGAATTCAGTGAAGTGATTTAAAACAAGCTTCCAGAAATATTCTTGCTTAGAGAAATTAGCCAACAAGTGCTCGGAAAGGGTCCCCTTTAGCATCTGATCTCATGAGAGTGATACAGGTTAGGGAAGGCGAGAGGAGCAAAGCACTTACCTCCGCACTGGAATTTTACCATTAGTGTTGGTCATAAATGCCAATTTCATCCAGCTGCAAAACAACAAAAATAGCATTGTTTTAATGCTTCTCAGGAGGAACAGCTTCACTCCAGTATAACTTGAACAGAATGCATTCAAACAAAGAGCATTTATTCGGAAAGCCAGAGAGAATAAGTATACTGTGAGATGAATTCAGAGTTGTCAGGTAGAACAAATTAAAAATTCTCAATTAGTTTCACATGAAAATATGTTTTTACTACAAATATGTCTCAAATATTGCATAGACATACTTTAACTAAAAACACATTTGCGGGGGCTGGAGTGATAGCACAGCGGATAGGATGTTTGCCTTGCACGCGGCAGACCCAGGTTCGATTCCCAGCATCCCATATGGTCCCTTGAGCACCGCCAGGAGTGATTCCTGAGTGCAGAGCCAGGAGTAACCCCTGAGCATCACCGGGTGTGACCCAAAAAGCAAAAATAAATAAATAAATAAAAATATTTACTACTTATTTAAAATTCAAATTTAACTGAGAGTCCCTATTTTATCTGACAACTCCAGATGACATATATATAAGGCTTGCTTTGAGTAAACACAACCGCCAATAGTTACTCAGTGGCTTTCCTGGTCCTTAATTCTTGCTTTCTTGGCTCTGCACTCAAGAATTACTCCTGGCGGTACTCGGGGGGACCAAATGGGATGCTGGGGATTGAACCTGGGTTGGCTGTGTGCAAGGCAAATGCCCTACCCACTGTGCTATTGCTCCAGCCCCCATAATTGTTGCTTTTTAAATAATATAACAATGTGGTGAGATGGTGACACCGTGATGATAACCACAACCAAGCTGGCCTTCAGTACCTGAGGGGAACTTCTTCAGCTTTCAATGTCCACCTTCATCCAAGTAGAGATGAAAATGAAAAAGATGGCCCTTAATTTCTAATGTTAAGAGAAGTACATCAACTTGAATGAATGGAGAGAAAACCCCTTGCTTTCTCCAGACACCGGGGACTCGAGGGATCCAGCACACTTACTTTGTATTTTGTTTTTAGAACTCTTCTTGGCTAGTGACCCACCTCTTCAACTCACACTACAGTCAGTTAATAATAGCCTAACAATTAGCAGGGGGTGAGTATTTGTTACAGGAATGGGGGGTCTGGAGAGAGAGAGAGAAGAGAAGAGAGGGAGGGAGAGAGAGAGAGAGGTGCCTGCCACAGAGACAGACTGAGGGGAGGAGCGTGAGGGAAACTAGGGGCACTGGTGGTGGGAAATGTACACTGCTAAAGGGACAGGTGATGGAACATTGTATGACTGAAACCCAATCATGAACAACTGTGTATGTCACAGTGATTCAAATAGAGAGAGAGAGAGAGAGAGAGAGAGAGAGAGAGAGAGAGAGAGAGAGAGAGAGAGAGAATACTTGCACAACTACAGGTGTGAGGGAAGCAGATACAGCGGGCAAACAGTTACATAATACTGTGGGCTAAAAACTATGGTTTATTTTTAGCTTCAATCCACTGGGCTCATGATTTGCAACAAAACTGATGTAAATGGCCTTTTGGATCCTTCCCAGCCTGCTGTTGTCGATAGACAGTCCACCAGAAGGAGGGAGGACTGTAATATTCCAGGTGTGGGGAATGTCCCTTTAGCAGAAGGCTGTTCTCTAGGGTCAAGCCTTGGTGAACCTAAACCTCCCAGCAGAAGGTAGATGAGTAACCACCAGCTCCCTAAAGGTATCTGGGTAAGATACCTGAGAGCATGTCATGTGCTGTCCACTTTAGAAGGACACTTGGGACTCAACTGCAGCATCAAAATATTCCCTGGGTTTCATTTTATTTTTAAGAGGACATGTCACAGCAACTTCAGAGAGAAAAATAAGCACAGAAAATAAGACATAAGGATAATTAAATCATTCCCCTCTCACGTATGGAAAGAAAACTGGAGGAATGGCATAAAAGTCAAAGGAACTAAAAAAAAAAAAAGAATAACTGGGAGCCAGGTACTGCTTAGGTGCAATCCTTACTTCATCTCGTGGTGATTTGGCAAGATGAACTCTTAGAAATGAGTCCATCACTTCCATTCACAGAAGCTGATGTTAAGGTACCCAGCTAACACTTGCAGACAGTTGCCCAGTCACGAAGTAGTTAATACCAGAGTCTGTAATCTCAAGGCAACTGCCAATGGGACCAGAACACGGAGCAAAGTGCCCAAGAACTGATGTGTGTCCCCAATGCCAAGCAGTACAATAACCACTCTCTTGATGCCTGGGCACGGTTTTCAGAGACACAGGGTGATCACTACAGTTCCTCAATTTGGTTCCCTCCGGCACCCCACAAATCCCATAAATCACTGCCTCACAGACAGGTTGACTTTTGACTAGGATCTCTGCTTAGATAACTTTCATGTCACATTGATAGAATGCCTGGATAGAGTTAAAAGTCGCCCATGGTTGGAGCTGGAGCTAGAGCGAGAGAGACGCTGCCTCTCCTGCAGCTGCCCCGAGTCTGATCTCTGACACGCCACGTGCTCCCCTGAATACCTCCAGGAGTGGCCCTGGAGCGCCTGAGGACTGTCAAGTGTGACCCTAAAACAAAAGAAACAAAACCAAAACTACCACTATAGTACACTGAACTATAAAATACATTTCTGAATGGAATAAGGACCCTTGGGTTCCCTCAGATAGTACCAGGGATCTGAGGTCCCCCACACCCCCTGTCTGTTGTGATAGGGTGACATCCACAAGTGCTGCCCCTAGACAAGCTGAGGAGTGGCGTGACACTGGAGAGAGAACCCACGGGCTCTCACTTGGAATACCCTTTCTCCACACCTTCACTACCACAAGAAGCCTTTACAAGTGCTTTTCTGACAGCGTTCCTGATTTCTCTCAGGTGCCGACCACAGAGACCCAAAGAACCCTGCAATCTACTCTGGTCCCATGCATGAAGAGCTATTTATCAGCAAACTGAGCTTAGGGGCACAAAAGCTGGAGCCCACAATTCAACAGACACATGGCGGGTGGGGCTGAGGGGAGAGCAGGGGCTGAAGTTTTAGAATTTTCCTGCCATCGACCACTCTTTCATTTCAGTTTCAGGTTGTAGCTGTATCGCATGATCTCTGCTGAGGTGGCATGAACGGAGTTGGTGGGTAATGGTCGACTTCTCCACGGTCAGAAACTTGGAAGTGAAGACAAGCAAAACTTGACTGCACATATACTTGATGTAATGTATCTAGTGGGTAGGGCGTTTGCCTTGCACTCGGCCGACCCTGGTTCGATTCCTCTGCCCCTCTCGGAGAGCCCAGCAAGCTACCAAAAGTATCTCGCCCGCACGGCAGAGCCTGGCAAGCTACCCGTGGCGTATTTGATATGCCTGAAACAATAACAAGTTTCGCAATGGAGACATTACTGCTGCCCACTCAAGGAAATCAATGAGCAACGGGATGACAGTGATACAGTGATATAGTGAACAGTAATATGACCAATTGCTGATTATAGCCAAGAACAAAGCTGCCAAAATAACTCACTGTTTTTTGAGGCAGGTCATTGGGCTGACGTTGTTGGCCCTGAAGTTGTGTATGATTGATCTCAGACCTTCGACCCATTGCTGAAAGAGAAAGAAAAGGTGTTCTTGGTGAGCAAATCTGCACAAACAAGAACATTGGTTTGATTTAGACCTTTTTTTTTTGCAATAAGAACATAAATTCTTGCGACATAATCATCTTCATTTGGCATGCTCATATCTTACTATCTAGTAAACAGTTTATTCTTTTCACAAAGAGAAATGCACCCTCTATAGTGTCATTAAACACTAAGGTCGTCACAAAGGAATACTGACCCATGACTGACTGGTTGAGATTTCTATTTGTAGCCTACTTGAATTTAAACCCTTTTGCAGCCACTGGCCATCTTAATTTTTTCTAAACAAGCTTACACACTACATGATGACATACTTGGCTATTCCCACTTTAGGTGATGACTTCATTAGGAGTTCATAAATTTTATTTGGTGACTCTACTTCAGCCTAAGAATTATATATCTTACCTGTCCATGTTTTCTAGCAAGGCCTTAAAAAGTAAAATATGCACCAACTGCCAAGGTATGCAAGCAGTGATGTGCTTACACAATTTCTAAATAAGGCCTTGGATGTCAATTTAGTTTATAACATCACTCCATTGATTTACAAGGACAAGTGAAGAAAGATTTTTACATGGCAGAAAGGAATTTAGGTCTCTTAATGGCACTTTACTGGAAAAGAAGGCTGGTGTGTGAATGAAGATCACTTTTTCCTTGGATCCAACAACTGATATCAATGACTGCAACATCGGCTTGTAAAATAAAGAAACAACTGGGGACTGGAGCAATAGCACAGTGAGTAGGGCATTAGCCTTGCACGCAGCCGATGCGGGTTCGATTCTCAGCATCCAGTATGGTCCAACTCTGGGCAAAAATGCTTTGTAGCAAGCTGATACCATGAGTGTCCATTTAACTGGTTGCTGATACCTAATCTTAAGCTTATAGATTACTAAATTTGTGTTCTTCAAAAGGAAACCATTTTGTAGTAGCTATTGAAGTATTGAAGTCACTAGACACATGTAGCTATTTAAATCTAACCTTAATAAAAATAAAATTCAGTGCTCAGTTACATTGCACATGTTCTAAAGTTGGAATCAAAGATTTAACCCACAGGGGTTAAATAGTCAAAGATATAGCACAGGGCTGACCATGGCTTGATATCCGGACTGTATGTTCCTCCCAGTTTTGCTGGGTACTGCATGAGAGGTCAGAGCCACTGGGTACTGCATGGCTCCGCAGAACCCTAAGAGCACTGCATGCTTAGGCCCCTGCTTTGAGCCACAGGCCAGATGGCTGAGAATCACTGCGAGAGGCCCCCAGGCTCGTGAGCACTGATTAGAAGTTCTTCTATCCAGCAAAATTTGGAAATAGTGCCGACTATATTGGACAGCACAATATTTTCACTACTGCATCAGTTTCTACTGGACAACACTGAATAGTATAACCAGGTTTAACATTATTTAGTGAGTCATTATAAAAGTCAGAAGTGATGATTGAGTCCTACAATGTGTGTGTGTCTGTAAAAAATGATGGGCTGGAGCGACAGCACAGCAGGTAGGGCGTTTGCCTTGCACACGGTCGACCAGGGTTTGATTCCTCCATCCCTCTCAGAGAGCCTGGCAAGCTACTGAGAGTATCCCACCCTCACTGCAGAGCCTGGCAAGCTCCCGGTGGCGTATTCGATATGCCAAAAACAGTAACAACAAGTCTCACAATGGAGACATTACTGGTGCCCGCTCGAGCAAATCGATGAACAACATTGGATGACAGTGCTATAGTGGTAAAATGACAAAAAATCTATTTTTTAACTTTTTTTTTTTTTGGCCATACCAATGATACTTAGGGGTTACTCCTGGTTCTGTGTTCAGGAATTACTCCTGCAGTGCTTGGGGGAACTTATGGGATGCTGGGAATCAAATCCTGGTTGTCCGTATGCAAGGCAAGCACCCTACCATCTGTACTATCTCTCCAGTTCCTAAAGTGGAATTTCTTTTTTTTTTCCCCCTCCCTAAAGTGGAATTTCTTAATCAGGCTAATTCTAATTGAAGATCACAATTTTGAGGCATCATCCTATTTTTCACCCTCTTTCATGGCAGCTATTTCATCTATAGTCTCTTTAACATCGGCGCACAAATGTTCCTATTTCTCTACATCCTAACCAACATTTATCACTTCCTGTTTTGTTTCTGATTTTGTTTGTTTTGCTGGCTCTCTAGCCACCAGGACTGCTACTGAGGAAGCTTTAGCTTTCCCCTTTGTGCTTGAGTCGTATCTAACAGCTTTCTGAGGGAGACAGAGGCGCTATAAGAGCTAAATTTCCTTTCAGGACTAGAAAAGGCCATTTTCTGAGAACTGTAAATAGCACCAAGAGCCTCAGGAACCATGAGGGTGAAGTCAGGAGTCTCAGGGAGGAAAAAGATATAAAATAGTCGCATTAAAGAAATACTGCAATTATTTTCATCATCAACCCTGCATTCCTGTTCAGACTATGGGCTGCAGCTCCCTGGGGACCATCAAATATCCTGTTATTGGTCTGACAAACCACAGGCCCACACAGAGTTTCCCAAGAGGAGACAGAAAAAGCACAGATAATTTCATTGGCATTAACTGGGAAGCATTTTTTCTCAACCTGAAGGCTAATTACAAGTTTCAAAACACAAAAGCCCCTGATTTCCTGGGGCCAAAGAAATAGTAGACAGTTTCTGAAAATGTTTGCTGTTATATCAGCAAACATTATATGTATTATATATATACACATTATATATATATTATATATATTTGCTTTTGGGGTCACACCTGATGATGCACTCAGGAATTACCCCTGGTGGTGCTCAGGGAACAATATGGGATGCTGGGAATCGAACCCGGGTAGGCCAAGTGCAAGGCAAATGCCCTACCCGCTGTGCTACTGCCAGCCCCTGTTTTATATATTTTTTGTCCTTTTATTCTACGGTTAAAAAAAATGACAGAGATGCCTAGATATAAGTGTTGAGAACTTGCATCACCTGTTGAAAATGGTGTGGGGCCAAATGTGTGATTGTAACCCATCAAACATCAAAGCTTGTAACTAGCTCACGGTGATTTAATAAAATAAAAAAAAAAAAAAAAAACTAAGGGGATCCTCAAGAGCCCTTCCTGGCACTGGAGGTAGGTGACTGTTTCTCCCTCAGGTGACAGGGAGTTCAAGTATCTAGTTCAGGGTCACCAAGTAGCACATAGCAGCCAGGAAATAGGACTCTGTTCTGCCCATCGCATTGGGGACGTTTTCATGCAACAGCTTGTTCTCTGGTCTCCCTTACTGACATGGAAAAGTTCCATCAACCCTTCCCTTCTATTACTTCTATGTTAAGTACTCCCAGCTCACTGGCTTAATAACTGCAGGAAACAAGTATTATGTGACTGTTTTGGTTTTTCCATATAGAAAAACTGCCAGCAGGTGTCAGTAGAGTCCTAGAGTTAAATTGAAAGTTGTAGAGAAATGCCTGTCAACTTCCCTGTTTTCTGATGTTGAAAAGTAAAAACAAAAGAAACTATTAGTTGTTTTTTTCATTTTAACATGGGGGGTGAGGGGTGGATTACTGAAAATATGCAGATTTTTTAGTGCCCCGGAGGTCCATCTTGAAGCCTCTGGCTGCTTCGTTTTGAAAAGACGCCTGCCTGACTTGTTGAGTATAGACTGGCCCAACTCGGGGTATGATTCCTATTGGACTCGGTCCTTTCCCTTTGCCCTGCCCATCCCGAGGGATGCTGGGAGCCAGGCCACAGGGCCACTCTGCTCACATGTACACAAATGGGCAGTTTCTGTGCTTCCCCAGCGCGCTTGTTCTTGTCTCTGTGCTCTCGTGTTTCCAGTCTTTTACAATCCTGTCTACACGGACTCTGAGTTTACTTCAGCCCTTCAAAGGAGAAATCAAACGAATAAACAAACAAAAGAAAAGGTCCTTCAAAGGACTCGAGAGCTCTTGCTTGGTGGCTTGTGGGAACTGACGAACAGGAGCTGCCTCCAACTCTCTCCTGGGAACTTTGCACTTCTCCTTAGGGACTCCCTAAAATTCCTCTTACCATTTATTGGCCCAGGACCCATTTCCTGGCATGGATGGGGTCTCACCATTACCTTCTCTTTTGCCCCCACAACACTAAATACGTCAGATACAAATAATCTCCCCCTTAAAAAGATGAAGACAAGTACTTGTTGTATTTATTAGGAAAACACAAACGTACGTATGCAGAGCAATATTCACATTTTTCTCTCCTGGTTAGTAAGTCTATGACTATTGTCCCAGCAAGCTTCAAAGACACTTTATTACTTTTCTGTTTCAAAACAACACGTCCGACTAATACTTACGCTCACTAACAGAAACTAAGAACAGCACAACCCTAACGGTGAAAAAAAACCAGAAGGGATAAATTCTGACTTTAAAAACCACAAAATCAGGGGAGAGCGCGAACGCAGTCCCCCACTACCACAAATTATGCAGTCGAGTTTCCCACATTTGGGGAAATCGCAGGGGTCAGCCCATCCGGAGTGCAATGGATAAGCCTCGCCCTGGGAAAACCACCTACGTGATCATGGTATCTCCCCTGCCAGGTAAGTATGAGTTTCTCTGCCCGCCGCACATGTCACCCTCGACACCACCTCCCTTTACACACACGCCCGCTGGGTATGCGTGTTCTCCGCACGCCCTCCGCACGCCCTGATACTCATGACCCTCCCCCCAATCTCTCCGGGTAGGAAATTAACGCCTGAGTTCCCAGTCGAGGTCACGATATGCCCACGGCAAAGACCAAGACCAGTGGCCTCTGCGCGATTCTTCATCTGCATACGACACGCCCCCTACGGAAGTCCTGGGTTTTCAGTCTTTCCTGCGCAAAGACACTGAATATGAGAGCGGTCCCCTAGACCCGCCTGTATCTTAAGGACAGGAGGGAGTTGTTGGACACCAGTGATGTCCTGATGTTGACGGGTCTGTCAGCCTTGGATTAGAACTGTACTCTCTCCGGTACCTTCTGGTCCTCTTATAAGTTCTAGTTCCGCACAAACTTCAATTTATTAAACATATATATTTTTTGGTCACACTCAGCCACGCTTAGGGACTAATGCCTAGTTTGCACCACTTCAGGTAATGTTGTCCCCTGAACTCGGACTCACTTGTCCCCTGAACTCAGTCTCACTTCTAAATGTTTTTTTTTTCCTTGTCTTTAGTCAAATTAGTATTTTGTCTAAGCAAAACAAAAAAACAAAAACAAAAATGAAAACCAGATTCCCTGTGATGCAAATCTGGTATGCAATGTTCTTCGAGGAAAAGACCTAGTAACATCTTTGATCTTTTGGTGTTCAGCAATTTGCTTTCTAAAAAGGAGGCTATTGATCTGGGAAGTAGAGACAGCTAAGTCTGTTCAAAAGTTAACTAGAGACTTCCTACCCACTCCAAGCAACAACAAAATCACCTGGGAGTTATTAAAATGCAAATTTGGCCCTACCTCAGAAACATGTCCCTAGAGCCAGGAAACAGAAATCTGTGTTTTTATGAGGTTTTTAAGTGATTATTTTGCAAACATATTTAAGAAGTACAGTTCTCAAATTCTGCATGCTTGTTAGAAATGCGGAATCTCAGGTCTTATCCTGGACCTGTTGAATCCGAATCTGCATTTACTAAGTTCCCAGGAGACTCAAGTGCACATTGTCATGAGAGGCAGAAGTCTGCAGGTTCTACGGTTAAATAGTCAACCCTGGGCTATACCTCCCTCATAAGTAGCATATACCTGGGCTGTACTTTATCAGGCCTCTGCCATTTGCCCTTATCTCTGACACACTGAGGGGTTTTTCAAGTTAAGATTATAGAGTCTAGAAGAGTGGCCCCCTAACGACTATCTTCCATTGCTTACTTAGGATGGTTTGAGTTGGTTTCTTAAGGGAGCTGATGGTTTCTCCTACGGTGCCCTCAGTTGGGTCTACCTAATCTTCCCCTAAGAACTGGTTTGGTCATTTCTGTTCCTGATTTGCTCTTTGTTTTTGTCATATCCCTCCATGGAGCCTAAACAAATCACTGACTGGAATTAGAAATTCAGGCAAGTACACAAAGGGAATTGCTGTTCAATGCTAGTTGGTGCAAACAAGAGGAGGCAAGATGGAGGCAGAGAGATAGTAGAGTGGGTAGGGCATTTTCCTTGCACGTAGCTGAGCTGGATTCAATTCCTGGCACCCCATATGGTCCCCCAAATCTGCCAGGAGTGATCCCTGAGTGCAGAGCCTGGAGTAAGCCCTGAGCACCACTGGGTGTAGCACAAAAACAAAATCAAACAAGAAAAGGAGGCAAGATTCTGCAGGCTCTGACTTTCGTCTTCCCTAAGTCAAGCTGTGAAAACAGTGGTTGAAGCTCTCAGGACTATTTAATACTTGGGGAATTTTTTGGTCGCTATGCAATGTCTACATTGTGATTCATGTGAGGTTTTGTTTCTTTTTCGTATATAGGTAAGAAATCAGAAAATATCTGAATTGGCTAGTCTCAAAGAGTCTCGATGCTTTAACTACTTTTATCTTCAGAGGAAAGTATCATAAATTGATATAGTTTGAAATACAACTTCTGCTTCCCTGGCCTTCTTGTACTCTGAGTTCTGAAAGAACTAAAGGGCATTCCGGAGAAAAATAAGACCATATGTAAGTGTGAGCCACTGAAGGTACACACTGGACATGAACATGTTAAGGCAAATTCTGGGGCTTTTCTTTTCCTTTTCCTTTTTTTCAATTTATTATTAAGGCTTATAACATTATTCAGAATTGAGTTTCAGGCATTCAATATTCCAAGACCAACCAATGTCAACTTCCCTCCACCATGTCCCAATTTACCCTCCCAACCCCCATCCTCCTATCAGGCATATTTTAAAGTTTGGATGTTGCAGTTTGGACGTCACACACACAGTGTTGCTGGTTCTGTGGTTCAGATATATAGATATACTACAACTATCCATGGCTAATGTGTCTGTGGTCCCTGCCTTCTGCCTCTATTTACTCTGACACACTGAAGGGACATTTCAAGTAAAGATTTATAGAGTCTAGTATTGTAGTAAGACAAAATTCTTTACAAGGTGTTTCTAATGTGAAATTGTGACATTTTATGAATCTCCAGAAGAATAATAGTTAGTGAAGTATCTAACTACATCTTTCTATGAAACCAGAAACTTAACTTTAGGAAGGTATTTGAATTTTAGACTGCCACTTAACATAGGCAGTGGTTCAGATTCAAAAACTAAAGATGTTATAGGTAAAAGAATATATTTATTAAAGGCTCAATACCAGTGTCTCTCCAAGTGGACAGCTCTGTCCCCCAGAAGTCACTGGAGCAATATGGGGCAGCAGTTGCCTGAATACAATAAAGGGCTGCATTCTGTTTGTTCACATAAAGAAGGTAAAATTTTCCAGGGTGTACTGAGTGGGTTTATTTTTCTGAAAAGTAGTGGTAGGCCAAATAAGTTTTGGAATCTCTGGTATATACAAGGAAGGAGAATAAAGTTAGCATAAGTATTTGGCAGGATTTACTAGTCAATGTTTAATACTGAGGCTAGGATTAGGGGAAGACACTTTCAGCTGATCTACCATCAGAAGACAATGTGGCTGGCACTCAGAGATTAGACTGTAGTTACAAGAAAATGTTTGATAAATTTGGACTGACCCTATATTTTTCTTTTTTTCTTTGTCATTGGTAGGGTTCACATCCAACAGTGCTCAGAAACTACTGCTGGCTTTGTGCTCAGGAGTCACTCCTGGTGATGCTCGGGGGACCATATGTTGAGCCAGGGTTTGAACACAGGTTGACCATATGCAGAACAATCGCCTGAACTATGTTTCCAGCACTTAAGTCAGTATTCTTCAAACATGAATGTGCATTTGTATCCCTGAGGGTTCTGTTAAAGAGAAGACTCAGATGTCATCAGGTATGTCTCTGTGACAGTATTTTGCCTTTCTGATAAGCTTCCACAAGATGCCACGAAGAAGCACTTGGATCTGGATTTTTATGGCCTATTCATCTATGGGCAGCAGACCTTGTACATTATTCAGCAATCAGCACTCAAATGCCCTCCAGATGATGAAAGGCTTTCTGGTTTTGTTCTATTGAGCTATAATCTACATAGAATGGATGGCCTATGGGATTCTGAGTCAAAGCCTTTTTAAATGCTAAGCAACCATCTTTAGGGTAAGGACTACCAATGAAGATATTTCAAATCTTTAAATCTTCATTGCCCAGTTTGGGATTTAAATTCTTACAGAAAAACTCAGACCCACAGACACACATATAAATGTGTGTGTAAAAGCACGTGCGCGCACACCCACACACACACACTCTCCTGTGTGTTAGTCACACACACACACACACACACACACTCGTGTGTTAGAGTCATTTAAAGAAAAGTACAAATAAGATACCTAAAAACAATGTAGGGGGGCTGGAGTAATAGCATAGCGGGTAGGGAGTTTCCCTTGCACATGGCCAACCCGGGTTGATTCCCAGCATCCCATATGGTCCCCCAGAACAGCCAGGAGTAATTCCTGAGTGCAGAGCCAGGAGTAACCCCTGTGCATCACCGGGTGTGACCCCAAAGGCAAAAAAACAACAAAAAATAAATAAATAAAAGCAATGTAGGTAAGACAGGAGAAGATGAAGGATGTCCCACAGTTGCAGGGACTCCAGACATAGCTACTAGACCCGGGAAATGGCCCGGCAGAAGTCTCTTCCAGGTAACAGTTCCCCCTGTTTAAGAGACATCAATTTAAAATCAGGACGTCCTTATCGGGAAGGCCTGGGCTTCCTGGGAGAACACGGACTTGATCATTTGGTAGAAAAACGAGAGGGAAGTTTGATTCCCAGAACTTGGAAACATGATCAGAAAGAATATGGTTCAGGACACCAACTTCAGAGTGACCGGGCCTGAGGACCCGGGCAGGCTGGAATCAACACAGCGCTGAGGAACCTGAGTGGCAGCATTTCTATTTTCCTTAGTTTTCAGTCCTGGATATTAAGGCCAGGTCTGAGGCAGGTTCTGGTCCAATTAAAAATTGTACTTTTTAATGATTTATTTTTTTTTCCCCCTCATGCACTGAGGTTTTCAGGGTTTACTCCTGGCTCCATGCTCAAGGATCACTACTGGCAGTGCTGGGGGTGGGGGGGAAGTCACCATGTGTGGTCTTGGGGATCCAACCAGGGTCAGCTACATGCAAGGCATGAACTCTACCTGTTGTACTGTCTCTCTGGTCCATGATGCTGGGATTATTAAACTGTAGGAATGAGGGCAGAAAAAGCAGCAAGGCTACTGATTTACTGAGGACTCAAAAAAATAGTTGAATATTTTATCTTTGTTTGCCTCGCAGAAACCAATATCTAAATTGTGTTCTGAGATGCAGTTCTTTTGCATGTCAACTACTTCTGGTTCTTACTAAAGAGAGAGGAGCAGGTATAAATCCTTGAGTGTCAGTCTCATGGGACAGACTGTCAGAGTTGGCTAAGGGACAGAAGGCAAACAGCAGACAATGATAGCAGTGAGAGGGAGTGAAAACAGATCAGGTAAAGAAGTCTAAACTCCCCAGAACTGTTGCCCTATAGAGAAGAGTGCAGGTAACAGAGATGATTTCCCGCAAAGTGAAAGAGCTAAGTTTGCAATTGAGATACAGTCACATTGATAACACCAGGTGCATGTTAAGAGCCTCTGGTGACCAACAGCAAACTACTGAAAGCTGGTGGTCAAGAAGTTATTAAGAGGTTTGCAACAACAACCAGAATGCTTCCCCCCTGACCCCCCCACCACACACACACACACACACACACACACACACACACACACACACACCAGGAGTGGGGGAGGATAGAGAATAGATGAAACTTTTTTTTGACATAATGTGTCTTAGAGAAAATACAGATTTCATTTTTTCCCTGCCCTTTTTGGGGCCACACATGGATACTGATACTACAGATACTTTGTTGTGCCCTGAAGTATGCTTCAGGCTCTGCACTCAGGAATTACTCTTAGCAGTGCTCAGGGGACCATATGGGATGCCAAGGGTCAAATCTGGGTCTCCAGCCTGAAAATACATGGTGTTTTTTTTTTCACCTGCTGTTCTTTGCCGACAAAGTGAAAACGATGAAGGCTAAAGAAGGAGTTGATTAACTACTCTACAATTCTTAGATCACCTTTGGAACATAGCAAATGAAATTCAGGGCAGGAAATAAGCTACCATATATGAGTATGTTTAACAGTGTTTGAAAGATAGAATGAGATGAGCCCGAATAATATTTATACTTTCCCAGTTAAAATTAGTTGAGTCACTCACAGATAGTCAAAACAGTCTGTATGCCTGGCTGGTTATCAGCAGAGGGGAGTTAGGGTAAAAAGAACCTCTAAATACTCACATGAAATGAAAGGACACCCATTGCTGGTTTGGGCCATCACTCAGAAACGAAAGTGTCAAATTCTGATACCAAATACGTTTCTGTTTATCATTCCTGAGGTGATTTTTATACAGTCTGATACTACAGATACCCTGTCAGTGTCTTACTGAGCCTAGAGAATCACGTCCCAAATAACCACATCTAAGTGTAGATTAGATATCTGGACTTATTTTGCTAGAGAGATCGCTGGTAAAATATAATGTTGAAGGTAGTAAGGGTATGCTACCCTAAACAGGCCAGCTCAGCTTGAGAATCATTGAATTGAAAGTTTCTGATTTCCTGAATGGCCTTATCTGCCTGAAGCATAGCCCCCTAAAAAACGCAATTGTCATAAATCTCCTCCCCAGGAACAATGCTCATCTTCTATTTTGGAAGATGAAAAGTGACACCACACGGTACTTTGTCAAATCTTCACAAAACTACCATTATCTCTGATCCATTCTCCCATTTTTCTATTCCCCAAATTACTTGGAAACTATTTGACCTTCCAGAAATGGCTCTTCTTCTTCCCTGTCTCTATTCAAATGCCATGTAAATGTAATCTCACTGCTATTTCTGTATGTATTTACTTCTTCCTGGGCTGGCCTCATGAATGAAAAACTGAAAAATACTGTGTCTGTGTTCCCCTGCTCATTTGTCTGTTGCCAGTCTATCAGGCAGGTCAAATAGAGAACCAACAATTGTAAAGAAGAAACTGAATATCCATCTATTCATTCAGAATGTATTAATGCTTTATGTTCACCTTTACTAACTGCAGAGAAACGACAATGAAAGTTCTTTACTGTTCCAAAGTCCAGATGAGACACATTCCCACAAACTCCAAAAATTATTTTAAAAGATATTTGGTTTACTTTATCTTACATTTATTTGGTATCGATATGGTGACCTTTAAAATAATGGAAGAAGTTTACCCATTTTTTTTTCTTGAAAAAGCACATCTCTCTCCTTCCCAAAATAAAACTATTCTAATTTTTTTAAAGGGCATATTAGCTATTTGGGGGGAACCAAGACAGTACTTGATGTGTATTTTTCCGTTCCCTCTTAAATGAATCTTTCTCTCTCTCTTTCTCTCACTCTGTTGCCCTCTTACTCTCCCTCCATCCCCCACTGTTTTTTAAATAAAACTATTTTACTTTAATATGATAAAATCAAATGATGATTAAGATTCTAAAAAGTTTTTTAAAAATGAGAACATCTTCTAAACCATTTGAGAGAAAGCACCGTTTTTGATCCCAACTGCCAAAATCGCAAAATCCTGGTTGTAAGACATAAATGAACAGCTGGTGAATTAAAAGGTGTTCATGAAGTTGTTTCTTTGGCTGATGCTTATAATCCCCTAGGTCACATTGCTCTTGCCATGCACCAGTTGACAATACCGGCAAATTAAGTCATGGCAAAACGAATAGTATTTCAACACAGTTACAGCAGCTCTGAGAGAAATAAAATCAATCTCAGAGTCTCTGGCCAACTTTACCAAGGCACTATCAACGTCCTCTTCTTAGACAAAGTGAACTGATAGGTATCAACTCCCCTCTACGGCTTGGCAGTAAGGGTATCTGCCTTGTGTGTATGAGGACACAATGTGACCTCTGGCTCTGCTGGTGTCGGACACCACACATGTGAGCGCAAACATTAGCAACAGCATCACAACATGAACAGCAGCGGCATCACCAACCCAAGGAAAGTAGATAGGTAGCACACGTGTCTTGCACACAGCTGACCTGGCTTCGTTCCCCAGCACCCATAGGGTCCCAGAGCATGCCAGGAACGCAGAGTGCAGAGCCAGGAGTAAGCCCTGAGTGTCACCGGGAGTTGCCCCCAAACAATACAACAACAACAACAAAAGAAAGACAGAGCTCCTTCCTGGCTACACTTTTCACTGTCAAGAAAAATGAAGGGGAAAGAAGAAAAGTAATGTGGCAGCAGAAAAACAGGGCAATAAAATCAATATTTATGGTAAAGAGGAATCGAGTTCCTAGATTACATTGTTCTACTACTTCTGGGAAACTACTGGGCTGAATAATTCCTTTATGACATCATTTGCTGACTTTTTAAAAAGAAAATTTAAAACAGTAGTTTTAGAAGAATTTGTGTCCCCTCAATGGATGAAAATAAATAAACGTTTGTGAAACAGATTACTGAGATTGATATGCGAATATTAACACATGTGAGAGCACTACAGTAAAAAAAACTGAAAACGAAAGATTTTCTCAACTTGACTAGAGAATCACCTTTAAGTGTAGGTTCTCTGGAGGAACACTTTTTGCACAGCACTGGTTTGGCAACAGCTGCACTTGATTACATTTCCCACAGGTAGGACATTCAACATTTACCAAAAAGTACAACAGAAATGCATACTATGATACAGACGGTGAGTGACTGTTCCCACTCTATTCTTTAAGTTCATGAGGAAAATGAAACAAGTCATGAGATATAAGGGTGGTGGCGATCCAATGACAGGGTTCAAGATTTATGGCTATGCCATTTCCTGGTTGTGTAACCTTGACTAAGTTACTCTACACTTTTTTTTTCTTTTTGGGTCACACCTGGCGATGCACAGGGGATAATCCTGGCTCTGCACTCAGGAATTACTCCTGGTGGTGCTCAGGGGACCATATGGGATGCTGGGAATCCAACCTGGGTTGGCCGTGTGTGCAAGGCTAACACCCTACCTGCTGTGCTATCGCTCCAGGCCCCTCAACTGCTTGAGTAACTTCTAGGCCTTCCATTCCTCTGTAAAAATGAAGATAATTATGCCCATTCCAGAAGTTAAAGGTGAGAGTTAAAAGAGAAAATATATAGAAAGCATGTTGAACATTGTCTGGAATTCTATTGAAACTAAATGATTTCACTGGAGCTGTCCTTATTATGGTAATTTGGAGTCAGTGAATATTTCTGGGTTTGGGGGCCACATTTGGGTCTCCTCTCATATATTTTTTTATCTTTTGTTTCGTGTGAATGCTTTCAAACAACTCTTTCAAATTGTAGCACTGTCTGTAGCACTGTCATCCCATTCTTCATTGATTTGCTCAAGCGGGCACCAGTAACGTCTCCATTGTGAGAATTGTTGTTACTGTTTTCGGCATATCATATACGCCACATGTAGCTTGCCAGGCTCTGCTGTGCGGGTGAGATACTCTCAAGTGACCTAAAATTCTTTAAAATTGTAAGCTCTTTAAAATTGTAAAAATGGATTTAAAATTTAAGAAGTGATTTAATATTCTTTAAAATTCTAAGTCTTTAAAATAGAAGTTCACTGTTAATAAAAAAAAAATCCAAAGGAGGGCTGGATTTGGTCCATAAGCTATACTTAGCCAGCTCCTAATCATGATTATTATTAAATTACTTGCTTTAGATCATAGTGCTGAGAGGCAGCAGAATCTATGAAAGGTGAGGGGTCTGATTCACCTCCTCATGCATGCTATCTTTTGGATGTACCCGAAAGATTAGGAAACATTAGAATGCATGTGACCCCACATTACTCATATATTATACTATGGTGGCAGTTTTTGCAGGCAGTAAAAATTAGAACTCAGTAGTCAATGGAGAAGTGATTTAAAAATTGATTTTTTTCTTTCCCAGGGGCCAAAAGGTGAAAGGGAAACTTCATATTATGCTTTTTTGCAGTTAGAGCAATTCTTTCTGCATTCCTTTGGTGGAGACATTTGATAACACTCCCAATTAGGGGGAACTGAGTGGCTCTGGGCTGGGCCTCTGGCAGAGTTTCTTTCTCAGGGACACTGCTAGGCTCCTGTGAGTGAGATAGCACTGCAATTTAAAGAGGACTCCAGTGAAGACACATTCTGAAAAGCCACCAGGATAAGCCACTGAAGTGCTAGACAGTGGAGCAGAGTCTTTGAAGGGCAGAATGAGAAGCTAAGAGAGTAGGAAGAAGGAATATGGCTGATGAAAGTAGAGAAGAGGGAGGAAGAGACAGACCCCAGGCATAAGTTTGACTAACTCCATTAATTATTATTTATTTATTTATTCATTTATTTACTTACCTAATTGGTTTTTGGGGCTGGAGCAATAACACAGTGGGTAGGGCATTCGCCTGGAATGCGGCCGACCTGGGTTAGATTCCTCCACCCCTCTCTGAGAGCCCAGCAAGCTACTGAGAGTATCCCGCCCTCATGGCAGAGCCTGGCAAGCTCCCCGGGGTGTATTCGATATGCCAAAAACAGTAACAAGTCTCATGATGGAGACGTTACTGGTGCCCGCTCCAGCAAATCGATGAGCAACGGGATGACAGTGATACAGTGATACGGTGATTGGATTTTGGGTCACACCAGCTGTGCTTAGCACATACTCCTGGCTGTGCTCAGGGAACACTCGGGCAGATGCTCGGGGCTTAAATGGTGTGGCAGCGACTGCACCTGGGTCTGCTGCCTATAAGGCAAGACTCCTACTGGCTGTACTGTCTCTCCAGCTCTGCATGCCAAATATTCACTGATGAATGACACAGCTGTCTTCCGGGTTAGCAGTCAACGGTCTCTAACTTTAAGCCAGCAATAAAAACAAATGAAGCCCATTATCTTTATTTGTCCACAAGAGGCAGGGATGGACACTTAAACTTAAGATTAAACAACTTAAATTTAAGATTATTTACTCTGATTCACAGCCTTGTCCTCTGTCCTAAAGCTTTTATTGCCCCTTGCTGGTCTATCTGCCATAAATTTAGAATGGTTTCAAGTGAAAGGAAACTGAAGCCAAAACAAAACACAGCAATTTTCAAACCTGGAAATATGAAAACACACACACACACATACACACACACACACACACACACACTTCACCCTACTCTTTGAGACTGTATGTAGTGAAGAAACAAATCATTCCTGTTTGAATGATAAACAGGAAGTTCATATTTGTAAGCTAGTATTTGAGTATAAAGTAGACAGAAGTCCAGGAGAGCCTGGACAGCAGACTAGGGAGTTAACACAAATTCTGCAAAGAGAAATAGGGTACAAAGAGGAGTTGGCAGGGGAGCAAAGGTTTCTACAGGGCCAAGATTTCAAGCTTCACTGTTGTACAGTGTGGTGTTAACTGCTTCCCTAAGCCGGATCAGGTGAGATCCTCCATCTCCAAGGTCTAGGAGCCACACATTGAGAAACTCTGACTTATGTAAGTCAATGAAAACTAGTTTTCCTGGCATCTTTGTAGAGGTTATTTTGAAGCAAATCTATTTTTAGGGCCATAGAAATGAATCCACTCTTTTCATTTTTGTTCTTAAATATTAGTCCATGGCAAAGTTAGCAGAATTCAGAAGGCTACAGATTGATCTATGGAGCTGGGTTCAAAATTGAAATTGACTAGACTAAGTTTGCCTGTGTATTGAACCAACAGGTGTTCAACCGTATACCCGTATGCCCAGCATTAAAATCACCTAGGGGGCAATGAGGGAAGGTTAGTGGAATTTCCACCCAGAATTTCATATGCAATAGGCTGAGTGGAGAGTAAGAATGTGCATGTCTAAGAAGCACCAAGTGAGGTAGATGGCCCTGGTCTGATCTTTGGAGCTTCAGTAGTTGTAGAGGAATTAGTTAAGAGCATAAAACTGTAAATTTTTTTCTTTTTGCTTTTTTGGGTCATACCGGTGATGTTCAGGGTTACTCCTGGCTCATGCACTCAGGAATTACTCGTGGAGGTGCTTGGGGGGACCATATGGGATGCTGGGAATCGAACCCGGGTCGGCCGCATGCAAGGCAAATGCCCTACCCGCTGTGCTATCGCTCTAGGCCAGACCTTATTATATATAATAAAATATCAAGCTTTATCTTTTTGTATACAAAAAATAACATAACTCTTTGTAATATAATTTTGATGGTCATTATCCACGCAGTAATTTGGTGACTTGGTTACAAAGCGTAATTCAGGGAATTAGTCAAACATTTACAACCTGTATAAAATATAATGACCGCGGTGGAAACTGTCTATAGATAGTCCAAATCTTTGCATTTTAAACCTCATAGTAAGAGTCTAGGTTGTTTCTTGTTTTTTGTTTTTGCAATCAAAGAAAATTTCAACTTGGTATAAAATAACAGACTTATTTTGAAAATTTTAAATGAGGACTGCATAAGTTTGAATTATGTGCAGTGAGTCTATGATTTCAGTTTGCTATAGAGTAGCAGCTGTAACTTAATGAAAGACTTCTGCTGAACTACCTTCCATTCTCTGGAGAACAAAATCCTGAGCTTCTTGCACCGTAGAAAACGTACGAGAAACGGAGTAGCCGTTATAAGTAAAGAAAGGTGTTTTAATGTCTGCTATTTGTATAGTTTGTGGTAGTGGGCCAAGGGAATCATTCATGGGGGAAAAACAGGGACTTTATTACAGTTTTTAAAATTAGGAAAATTCCTTCCTTGAGTGTTTGCTCTTACTCATAGATGTTTAAGCTACGTGACATATCACACTCACTTATTACTTAAAAGCACACCAGGTTTGAGGGAAAAGGGCTGTCAAATTTTTAGCAGTTTTTTTAATTTTTTTAACAGAAGGGTTTTTTTTTATGCTTTTTGGGTCACACCCGGCGATGCTCAGGGGTTACTCCTGGCTCTGCACTCAGGAATTACTTCTGGTGGTGCTCAGGGGGCCATATGGGATGCTGGGAATCGAACCCAGGTCGGCGTGTACAAGGCAAACTCCCTACCTGCTGTGCTATCGCTCCAGTCCTAACAGAAGGCTTTTAAAGAGAAAATGAAAGCTAAATTTTCTAACAGGCTCACCAGGAAGGATCTAGGTAAGCAGAAAATAGTGTTTTAAATTGGAAAGCAGACAAGATGCCAGGGGTAAGACCTTCAGTCTCTTCCTGGATTCTTAGCAAGAGACCCTTTATGTTCTGAAAAGGGAGCCTAAAAATAACATCATGGTATCCCAAGCCCTGTGACTATCATTTGTGTTTCCCTGTCAAAAGATATTCGATTAACTCCCCTTCAAGTTAAAATGTGTAGGATAACATAGCCTCAGGTAGCTTAGGTTTATTTGGGTTACCCCCATCACAGTGCTCCCTTTCCTCTGTGCTTATTTGTAACTTCTTTCTTTGTGCTCGGTTCAGCTGACTTGTAAATATTGTTTTTCTCTTTTCCTAGAGTCCTTTGCATAGTTTATTCAGAGTCATGTCCTTTTATATGGCACAGGAAGACAGTAGTAAATGCTATGCTTTGTAACCTGGGAGTCATTTGACTCTACACGATATTTCCTACTGGGCATCTGTTCCTAGACCTAAGCCTCAGCTGCCCTTATTTCCTAGCACCCCCAAAGGCAGGGTCCCGAGAAGGGATGGGATGGAACCAGGGCAAGCGGTGAGCTATGTGCTACCCTGGCATCGAGATGGGCCTGGCCAAAGTGCCTAATGCTTAACTATAAGTTAAGAGTTTGGTCGTGGACAAATGCTGTCATGATCCAAAAAGTAATAACTAGACTCAGACCCTGCTAGGGTTAGGAATGATTAATCTGGTCTGAGCACTGTAGTCTGAGTCTGTGGCAAGATGTTCCCAGGAGAGCTGCTCTACAAGCCTCAATGCATCTCTCCCTGTGTCCAAACAAAAATAACTAGTATTAATATGTTGATTGAGTTTTTGGACTGAGGAAAGGAGAAAAACACCTTAAGAGATATTTTGCCCAGGGGCAGTCAGAAAGGGCTTTGGAATACCTCTAGGTGGTGTTTCCTTTGAACCTGGTGGGCCCTCAGGAAGAGCTTTCTTTTGTTGACTTTGCTGGGTATAGCTGGGGCCCAGAGAGACACGTAAGGGGGGAGAGACTAGTGGAGAGAGTCAGAATCCAGAGAGGAGAGAGAGAGCCCAGGCTGCAAGATGGAGCATGGAGAGATGAGCAGGAGAGACAGAAGGACACGGGAATGAGGAGCTAGAATAGGGAGCTCAGAGAGAATGGAACAGGCACGTGGACAGAATGGAATAAACAGCAACTGATCACTCAACCGGCTTGGCCCTTCTTTCCTCTTCCGTCTGCCCCATGGCCTGGGCCACCCTGGCTGGGTGAGCAGCTCGGGACTGACCCCTCTGAACCTGGACGTGACTGATGGGGAAAGCCTCTGGCTCTCCCCCCGCTGGCCCTGGCAGAAATTATTACAAAAATGTAAGCAAATTAAAGTGTGCAGCATTAAGGGTCATACATGTTTATCACCCAATTTTTAATTTATTGATTTGGTTAACATCGATATAGTAACAAAACAGGCTATTGTATTGACCATTTCCTAAATGTTGAGCGTGGAATCTTTTAAGGACCTTGGGAGGAAGCAGTGAATGGGATACCGCCCTTCTGCGGAGGAGCCACATAAATGAGTGCACGGTATACTTAGAGCTCTAAGTGCTCTGAAGTAGAGCAGGACAAGGAACCCGGAATTGTCGAGAGGTGGGGATAGGGTAGCGCTAGCTTAGATGCTACCTCAGCAGAGTTCTGAGAGATGTGACAGAAAGAGCAGCACAGGTAACTGGGGAAAGAGAAGGAAAATGATGGAGAACATACAAAGTGCTGGAGGATAGAGGAAATCCAAGGAATAAAAAGAAAGTGAATAGAGGCAGAATGATGAAAGGGAGTGAGAACTACATTTTGCAGGACCTGGTAAGCCATAAAGGATTTCAAGAAGTGGAATGAAGCTATTTGAATGACATCACTGTCATTGTCACTGTCATGAATGGCATTATTATTTTTATTTTTGAAATACAATTGACATCTAAAACATGCACATTCGCATTTAAGATGTACATCATGTTTAAATTTGCTACACTTAAATATTGCCATCGGATCACCACTATGGAATGAGCTAATGTCTCTTATCACACTGAATGACATTTATATGACATGTCTGAAGCTGTTCATGGCAGAGCCTGGCAAGCTACCCATGGTGTATTCGATATGCCAAAAACAGTAACAATGGAGACGTTACTGGTGCCTGCTTGAGCAAATCGATGAACAATGGGACAATAGTGCGACAGTGCTACAGTGCAGTGCTTCTGAAGCTACCATTTACCATTTAAAATTTTTTTTCCCTTTTGGGTCGTCACATCCAGTGATGTTCAGGGATTATTCCTGGCTCTGCACTCAGAAAGTACTCCTGGCGGTGCCTAGGGACTATACAGATGCCGGGGATCGAACCTGGGTTCCCTACCTGCTGTGCTATCACTCTGGCCCTAAAGCTGCCATTTTGAGACTAGACTAGAGAAAGACGCAAGGACAAGGCAGAGAAAGGAAACCTGTCTGAGAGAAGTGCTACTGGTCAGATCCAGGGTTCTGATGGTTCTGGTTAGCAGGACCTAGGGTCTAAAATTTGTGCTTATTAGAAAGTCTATAAAATCATCTTCTTACATTTCCGGCAAATTTTTGTATTTGTATCAGATGAACAAATTTCTTTATGCTTTTTTAATTTGCTTTGCTTACGTTTTGGGGTCACCTCTATGCTGGAGGTGGGTGTTCTCAGGGAACCACTCTGGGATTAAACCAGGCCTCCTTCATGCAAAGCAAATGCCCTGAGGTAGGAGGGAGCAGCCAAACCCATCTACTTAAACTGTACAACAAAACTATTCATGCCCTCTTTTCCCTTACAAACAGCCAGCACAAGTACCTGGGGTTGACAGTGCAGTAGGAGATTGATTGAAAAGACCATCATAGATACAGCAGGAGTGGAAGGGTAGAGCGCTAGTGGAATTTTGTCATCACGCTAAATGTCACCTACTGGACAAGTAGACAATCCAAATAGATAATGGGAGAGTGAGGGTGGAGACAGCAGCAGAGAAGCCGAGAGTCCACCCCGTTGCCCAGGACAGTTCAGATTCATGCAGGGCTTAGATGCCCAGGCAGGGACAGATGCGAAGAACATGATTTTCACCCATGTGCACCATGGCCTTGTGCCAGAAAGAACATACAGGATAAGTGGGATACAGTTGAGAGGTCCAGTGACAGGTGCAAAGCACAGGGACCTCAGCCATAGGCAGATGGCCAGAGACTGAGGAGAGCCAGGGGAAGACGTCAGGGAACCATTAGGGTGCAGTCTGGGAAAGGCCAGGGATGTGATTTCAGACTACAAACGTGTACACAGGATAGAGAGACAGGTGGATGGGGCTGGGTAGACCACATGGCAGAGGAGTGAGACTTCGTACAAAATATGGGGCCAGCACCAGGGAGAGGACCAGGGGACAGGAGAGACCTGGACATTTGGGAGGGACTCAGAGCCATCTACTTAAACTGTACAACAAACTCTGTCACTGTCACTGTCATCCCATTGTTCATCGATTTGTTCGAGTGGGCACCAGTAATGTCTCTCATTGAGAGACTTATTGTTACTGTTTTTGGCATATCCAATATGCCACGGGTAGCTTGCCAGGCTCTGCCGTGTGGGCTAGATACTCTCGGTAGCTTGCCGGACTCTCCGAGAGGGGTGGAGGAATCGAACACAGGTCGGCCGCATGAGAGGCAAACGCCCTACCGCTGTGCTATCACTCCAGCCCAACAAACTCTACTTAATTTTCCAAGATTTGTATGTGAGTCTCTCCTGTAACTCTCAAGATCCCCAAAAGCACAGGAAAGTGTCCTTTTGCGTTATCACTAGCAAGCGTGCAGGTGTGAGCACCAAGAAAAAGAAATTCTGATGGTTTCCATCAGGCTCGAGCGGGCACCAGTAACGTTTCCATTGCTTTTGGCATATTAAATACACCACAGGTCGCTTGCCAGGCTCTGCCATGTGAGCGAGATACTTTCAATCAGGCAGTTTCAAGAAATGCTTGAAAGAACTTGAAGGTTCTAGAAAAATCAGTTCTCCTAAAGTGAGGTAACAGAATCATACAAAAATGCAACAAAACCACAAGACCTAAAGCAAGGCATTGATGGGATGTATATCATTCACTCTTGGTCCTAAAGGCAGAAAACTGAGAGCTTTTCAAACTTTCTGTCATTTGTGAATCACACGGAGAAAGTTTTTTGAAAATGAAGAGTCCGGGTCTATATGTCTAGAGATCTGTAGTTCTAGGGGTATAAGACTCTGACACATAAAGGACTCAAAAGGGAAGGCCTTGCTGTTAGATTGTGGCCCTTTGCCCACACTCCGTGTGAGTCAAGGAGTGGGTATAAAAGGCATCGAGCCTGCAAACTCAATTCTGACGCGTTATCTCTGGGTCTTGGTTAAGTCTTTGAACTTCAGTTTCCTCAACGGACCTTACCAGTCAGTACATTTCCTCTAGCCAAAAATTCAATATTTGTTTTTGTTTGTCTGGGAGTCAAGACTTACTTCTGGCTTGCACTCAGGGGTAACTCCAGGAAGGACTCCGGTGTACCATATGTGGTACTGGAGACTGAGCCCAGGGTAGGTACAGGCAAAGCAAGCACGGAGTATCCGCTGCACTATCTCTCTAGCCCCAAAGTCAATGTTTCCAATAATGGAATTTCTCATTTAATCTGATTAGAATTTCTACTTGTAGAATTAATGGGAAAATGAAATGCCTGCCCCGGTCCCTTAAACCCAAGTCTCTATAATGGTAGGAAAGATTTAGGGCTTCTCATATATAATATAGGAAGCGACGGAGAGGTTTCAAGTGAGAGTCAAAAGTACCTTGAAAATAAACTGACTGTCAGAAAAGTGACTTAAGTTAAGAGACTTCTTCTTTTTTTTAATTTTTAAATTTTCATTGAATCACCGTGAGATAGTTACAAGCTTTCATGTTTGGGTTACAATCTCACAATGATCCAACACCCATCCCTCCACCAGTGCACATTCCCCATCACCAATATCCCGGGCATACCGCCCCCCCTTTCCCACCATCTCCCTGCCTCTAAGGCAGACAATATTCCCCATACTCTCTCTCTACTTTTGGGCGTTATAGCTTGCAACACAGACACTGAGAGGTCATCATGTTTAGTCCATTATCTACTTTCGGCATGCATCTCCCATCCCAACTGGTTCCTCTAGCCATCATTTTCTTAGTGTTCCCTTCTCTATTCCATCTGCCTTCTCTCCTCCGCTCATGAAAAAGTCTTCCAGCTATGGGGCAATCCCCCTGGCCCTTGTATCTACAGTCCTTGAGTGTCAGCCATTAAGAGGCCTTCTACAATAGCTGAAATCTCTTTGAGACTTACTTCTTAGGGAAATGGTGCCTTGGGGATGGATAAGCCTATACTTTTACTAACATTGATGGTGGTTGAGGAGGGAAGATTAGAAATGTTAACTACCCAGACCTGCTCTGTCTGATGTGTTAACCAGTAACCACCGAGAATCTGAAATGCAACTATTCTGAATTAAAAGGTCACATCAGATTTTCAAGATAAAGCAGGGACAGAAGAATGTAAAATATAGTAGTGACTGAGAACCTGAAATGTAACTAGTCTGAACGGAAAGGAAATATCAGACTCTGAAGACTAAGTATGAACAGAACAATGTAAAATATGTCAAAATGACAATATTTAGGACACGTTGGATTTGATAAAGCATTTTGTTAAATTAATTTCATGTGTTTCTTTTAAGTCTGACAACCAGAAACATTTAAGGGGCATGTGTCTCTTGCTTTCTATTTCTACAGGGCAGGGCTGGTCTGGTTCCTTGCTCCTGACCTCTGGTGTCAGATAGGGAGTATATACCAACAGGGAGTGTGCTGGATGGGGAGAAACTTGTCTTCACTGTAGACCTACTGATGGGTAACCAATTCCCAGGTGACTCCTATGCATATTCAAGTTTGAGAGATGGGCTACTTTCTCCTAAGACATATTGCAGAAGGTACTGGTAATTGTTGGTAGATATAACAAGCTAAAAAGATATTTAGTTTGCTGGATTTTGACACCAGTCCCCATCAAGTCTTTTTAAAATTCAAATTAAATTGACACATAATTAAAATATTAAAACTATATTATACATTTAAAAAAACCTACTAGATACCACATACAGACATATAGAGCAAAAAGGAAGGAAGCTGTTTCATTGAGGTTACCTTAGTAACTTCTGGATTTTCAGCCACCATGTATGTAAAACTTATGTTCACCAGATCTGTGCCACTGCAGACACAAACTATTCGCCCTTCCAGGTCATTTTCTGATTTTCCAACAGCTTCAAGGGCAGCTAGGATTTTGGGATCCTTTGTAAAGGGAGACACATACAGAAAATACGTTATATGGCAGATCATGGGGAAACCAAGAAAGGAAAATCACACTTGATATAAATAGGCAAATTCTTTCTATCCAGAATGTCTGAGAGTGAGCACAATTCTAAAAGCAGTACAGGGTCTCTCTCATGTATGGGCCATACGGAAGCACAGTAAGAGAATAATAAATGACAAAACCCAACTGGTCTACAGATTAGTGCTTGCTAGGACTATGAGACAGAGGGAGGTTGCGTGTCAGTGGGCAGGAGGGATGCCCTGAGACAATGGTGGAGGGGACAGACATCCTCAAGAGACGTGTAGTGTTGGGATGTTTTAAGCATGAAACTCTGTCATGAACAGTATTACAAATTATGGTAACTAAAATAAAGAATAACAAAACAAGTAAAGGCAGAATCTGTAACTTTACACAAGAAATGTAATGGCAAGAAAATTAGTATTAATTTAGAGCTAGGTGTGACAACCCTTCTTTCAATTTTTGGTCACTGAATGACCTGGAATGTAGAAAGACAGATGGTGCCTCTTGTCTGCGTACAAAAAGGAAAAAAGGATTCTTTCACAGACTCATAATTCATATATATGAGAACACTGCCATAACCTTCAACCACAGGTCGCTAACAATGAGATTAAATCTTTCGGGTGGTCTGAAATACAAGGATAGTATGTTCATCTCTAAAAGCCAGGGCATCTTCATTTAAATGAAGAGTCTACAGGTTTATCTAATTAGCAAATAAAATAGCATGTTGATCCTTCCTGGATGCCCAAAGGGAAATGCCAACATAGTTACACAGAAAGTTTAACATAAAAGAGACTAATTTTAAAAACAAAAACACAGTGAGGAACACAATTTTGTTTGAATACTTAAAAACAAGTGCAGGGTTATTACGGAAATGGAAATAAACCTCATGCTAGAATATCCTAGAAAAAATAATTTAAATTCCTAGTACCTTACGTAACAGCTTCTTATTCAAACAAATCAATCACTGTGAACAGGCCTGATTTATGCACTTTGTCATTTTGTTTCAATCTCTCAGAGACAAAACCACAATTTCAAGGAGAGAGCCAATGTCTGTGTGCACAGGTGAACAAATAAGCAACTACCTGAGCCATTTAAATTTCCACACCAACCACAAACCAGGAGTGACCCACTCCTTATGGAAAAAAAATAGACAACATGGCATGTTGAATTAATTCCTGAGTTAAAGGAGCTGTTTTATTGAAGCTGGTTCCCTGAAAGGCCCTTCATTATTAAAGATTAATCAAATGTCAAATATAATGAAATATAACAATTCAAATAACCCAAGTTAAAGATGTTAAAGATGTTATTTCTAAATGGTATCTTCTGAATTCTTAGCTGATGATTTGTTTGTACTAGTAGGCAAACAGAATCCTGAAGACAATTTCTAATCCTAGATAAATCTATGTTTAGAAGAAGAGTAAACACTAATCACCGGTACCTTTGGAATGGTTCCCAACCGAATACTGTTGATGAGTGAACATTCTAGCACTTGTCCTTCCTGAAAAGAGAGAATGTAACATAGCACTGTGTCACATTAAACCAACCCTATGCCACAGGGAAAGTACTTAGCAGCTGTTTCTGATGATGGAGGCAATGCTGATTAGAGTATGTAGAAAAGGAAATAAAAAAATAATAGTTCCAATAGTCTACTGAAAGTCACAAACTCAAATATCCCATTTCAATTTATATACACACATAAACATAAATGTTAATGGAACTTAAATAATTATAAAATATGGAGTGATAGAGCAGCGGGTAGGGCGTTCGCCTTGCATGTGGCCGACCCAGGTCAATTCTCTCGGAGAGCCCAGCAAGCTACCGAGAGTATCTTGCCTGCATGGCAGAGCCTGGCAAGCTCTTCATGGCGTATTTGATATGCCAAAATCAGTAACAACAAGTGTCACAATGAAGACGTTATTGGTGCCCACTCGAGCAAATCGATGAGCAACGAAATGACAGTGAGAGTTACTTTTATATATACATTATAAATTATATCATTAAAATATATATGCATATGAAACAGTAGGTGGAAATCATGCCAACATTTAGATAACTTCAATTCTATTTTTCTTAAATTCAGCTCAGCAGTTCATTAAATGTGCCTGTCATTAAATTTCCACTTATGTGCTTATGATTCCAGTTAAATCTTACAATACAAGATGAGCATGCTCTTCATGAATTTTTAAGATTTCAGCTTGAAAAATCCATCCTATCTCAAGATTAAATCAGACCTGCCTGTTTTAAGCTTGTGTAACAACTTGACCTTCTCTTTCACAACACTCAATGATTTCTACTTTTTTTTTCCATTTTTTGTTGCTTCCCTTTGCAACTAGAATCAAATCTAAGAGGGACAGTGTAATGTCCTTGACTGCCACTCAATCCCCAATGTTTGACTCATGAAGCACATTTTAAAAAATCTTGAATGAGTACGAGTAGATCCCATGCCCTCAAGAAGCATTTCATCTACTTGTTGAGAAATAAATAGCTAAAAGTGGACAGTAGAAAATAACTTGCTGCTCTAATACCATACCTTGCCTTCACTTCTCCAAGTCAGAAAAAAGCCAAATTCGTCCACTTTGAAGAGACAGTTCGGTTCAAACACAAAGGACTCCTGTTAAAAAGAAACGTGTTTATCTGCATGACTCATGTCAATGAAAAAAGATGCAAGATTTCAGCCTTCAAACAAGAGAAAAATGAAAAAAATCACAATTATCCTTACTGAATTTAACTCCCATTTCTTATATTATAGAATAATTTATTAAAAAAACCTTTTTTTTGTGAAATATAAAGTATCATAATATGAGACTACCACCTAAGGACAGTAGAGACAAGGGTCAGGGAGATTGCTCCATGGCTGGAAGCCTGCCTTTAGAGGGAGAAGGGAGAAGAAGGGAGAAGAGAGAAGACAGCTGGGATAGAGAAGGGACCACTAAGTCAATGTTGGAGGGATCACTCAGGATAGGAGATGTAGATACAGGACCAAACATGATGGCCTCTCATTATCTGTATGGCAAACGGTAATGCCCATAAGTATAGAGAAAAAGAGAGAAACTGTCTTCCATAGGGACAGGGGAAGAGGTGGGATGTCAAGGGGGGATACTGGGGACTTTGGTGGTGGAACATGTGCACTGGTGGAGGGATGGGTGTTCGATCATTGTATGACTGAAACTCAAATATGAAAGCTTTGTAACTGCAGCTCACAGTGATTAAATTAAAAAAACTTTTTGCATTAATTTTTATACTGTAATCTTATCAATTTTAGATAGCATCTTCTCGAAAGATTCTTTAAGAACAAAACACAGTGATATGCTGAAGGACATAGAGATGAATCTTTTTCTAAGATTCCAAAAAAAGAACACTCAAAAAGGATTTCCAGTTTTCAGCCATCTGGTCTACTACCACCACATACAAGGAACCACTGATCTTATCTAACATGGCAAGAATCAGAAGATACTCTTTAAATTATAGTTTTTGTTCTGCTTTGTCTACACCTTGATCCTTCAGCTGGACAATTACCTACATGGGGTAATATAACTTTAAAATTTCTTTTAAAATAAATTTAAGATTTGTTAGCAATACAATATTTATTTCATCACCTTTATATCTGGGGTTACATAAAATTTTATCAGATGAAAAAAAGAGCTCACAAATGGAAAAGTTTAAGTTCCAACCTATACATTCAGCATTTGGAGGCTTTACTCAGAAAATATATGAGATTTTTGTTTTCACTTTCAGCATCATATGATTATCTCTATAGGGCATAGAAGGGATTTGACCTACAAAAATATAGTCGAGGGTAATATTGAGTCTAGCATCAATATTACCTGGGAGTATGACTGAACTGCAACCTCGAGGGCTCCAGGCCAGCTGGCCTAAGTAAGACTCTGGGGCGGAAGCTCAGAAATTAGATTCCATAAGCCTTCCAGGTAATTCTGAAGCACAGAAGTTTAACATCCAGGGCTGCAGTGATGGTAAAGCAGGTAAGGTACTCCCCTTGCATGATGCTGACTTGGTTCAATCCTGGCACTCCATATGGTGCTAGGTCCCTCACTTGAACCCTGTCAGAAATGATCCCTAAGCTCAAAGCCAAGAGTAAACCCTGAGCAATGCTGGATGTTCCCCTGCTGCCTCAAAAGAAAAAGTTTGGCACCTACTACCATGGACTCTAACACACACACACACACACACACACACACACACACACACACACACACACACACCCCTTATTAAAAGCTATAACCAAAAGAACATTTAAAAAAAAATACTTGCTTCATGCCCACAGATTCTTGGTCTTAAGAAAATACCATAGTGCTCAGACCTGAAGGATAACGTGTCAATGAGTGAAAAAGGATGTTGCGTAAATAAATCCAGATACCCTCTTTCCTCTGTTTTCGTCATACCAACAAATTGCACCCAAAAGCAACAGATTCACAAGTTTTTCTTGTGATCAAAATAACTTGGCCTTCTAGATAAACATAACACCTTCATTAAGAAACTGGCCAGGGGCTGGAGCGATAGCACAGCGAGTAGGGCGTTTGCCTTGCACGCAGCCGATCTGGGGTTCGATTCTCAGCATCCCATATGGTCCCCTGAACACCTCCAGGAGTAATTCCTGAGTGCAGAGCCAGGAGTAACCCCTGTGCATCGCCGGGTGTGACCCAAAAAGAAAAAAAAAAAAGGAACTGGCCAACACAGATCAAGGCAAAGACTTAAAGAGAAAGGATAAGATTAAGGTTTTGAGGACATGTGGAATCTCAGTTTCACTATCAAAATTTATCTTTCTAAATTCTAAGAAAGCAGCCACTTTCATCAAGGTAAATTTAACATTAAGACACTAGAAGTGTGGGCTGGAGCGATAGCACAGGGGGTAGGGCATTTGCCTTGCATGCGGCAGACCCCGGTTCGATTCCCAGTATCCCATATGGTCCCCTGAGCACCACCAGGGGTAATTCCTGAGTGCAGAGCCAGGAGTGACCCCTGTGCATCATCAGGTGTGACCCAAAAAGCAAAAAAGACACTAAAAGTGTAATGTGGCACCGTAAAGTGTATCCAGTTAGAACCCCCGCAGCTCTGAACAGAGACTGTCTTCATATTTGTTTGGGTGTGTTCTGATAAATGGAAAATAACATGTATATTTCAACTCCATCTCATGCAGGTGCTAAGCAATGCAGACACAGTAATAAACAGCATAACATCTTTTGCCTTGTGAATACAAATTCATTTATGTTCTGTACTTAACTTCTCCTAAAGAAGCTAAATTTAAGAACCCTTGTCCTGGGGGTTGGAGCGATAACACAGCAGGTAGGGCATTTGCCTTGTATTCAGCTGAGCCGAGTTCGATTCTCAGCATCCCATATGGTCCCCAAGCACCAACAGGAGTAATTCCTGGTTGCATGAGCCAGGAGAAACCCCTTGTGCATTGCCAAGTGTGACCCAAAAAGCAAAAAAAGAAATAAAAATGATCTTCACATACATATATATACATATATAAAAAAATCCTTGTCTAATAAGCAGAAATATATACACCAATCACAAGCTTATGGAAGCGAAATAGCAGATATCACGTACTTAGCACAAGTCACAATTTAGCAAATGGTAATTAGCACTAACACTTTCTGATTCACATTTTTGTCTGTGGTAACAAATCACTATCAATTTATAATATGTGCTTTTTTTGACCCACAAAAGCACACATGGTTCAATTTTTTAGAAAATTTTGGCTGAAGCATCAGTACAGAAGATAGGGTGCTGGACAATTTGGGTTTGATCCCTGATACCACATATGGTTCCTTGGAGTGATCCCTGAGCACAGAGCCAGCACTGAGCAACGAGCATAACTGGGTATGGCTCCAAAACCCCAAAACACACAAATACACTAGATAAAAATGGCAGTAAAGGGACAAGTCTGATGGCAAGTGAGAGGTTAGTAGGACTTGTCCTGTCACCAGCACCTTTTATCTAGCTTATTTCTGAGGTCTTATGTTAAAATTAATGCTCTAAGGGCTGGAGCGAGAGCACAGTGGGTAGGGCGTTTGTTTTGCACGCAGCCGACCGGGGTTCGATTCCCAGCATCCCATATGGTCTCCTGAGTACTGCCAGGAGTAGTTCCTGAGTGCAGAGCCAGGAGTAACCCTTGTGCATTGCCGGGTGTGACCCAAAATGAAAAAAATAAATAAAAATCAAAAAAATAAAATTAATCCTCTACAAACTTCTTTAGCGCACATACTTAAATTCAATCTATCCATTTCTTATGAAATTTGATGAAGAAAATGACTAAACCAGATTCCCTGGATTCACTCTGAATTTAAAATTAGGCATTCCAAATCTTGTTTATTTATTTTTATTTATTTTTTTTTTGTCTTTTGGGTCACACCTAGGGATGCTCAGGAGTTACTCCTGGCTCTGCACTCAAGAATTATTCCTGGTGGTGCTCAGGGACCATATGGGATGCTGAGGATCAGAGCCAGGATGGACCGTGCAAGGCAAACACACTCCTGGCTCTACTATTGCTCCAGCCTCAGACATTTCAAGTCTTAAGATGACTTGTTAATGCATTTCAAAGTTATAACTCATCCTAAAAAGACCCCTATTCTTTGAAAGGGCTCTTTCATGGTTGCTCTCAAGTTTCCTTTATTTGCCCTTACAGGTAATTACTGTGCTTAACAACAGCAAAAAAAATAAACATAGAACTATGCCTACAGAGTAATGGGAGTCCCTTAAAAGAGAACTTGATGCCTTCTTCCCTCTTAACAAAACAACTTTCTACCAACAAAGGTCAGTGCTCTCAATTCTGCTGCAGACTTAGCCTTATTTTATATCAGAATCTCTATGTAATGTAAGAACTCCAGTCCTTTATTTATCAGCACTACATCTTAGTATCATTTCCCTTTTAAAATGTAGACTTTGTAAAAACTTAAAATAGTCAATTTACTTGGGATTATTTTTCATACTAAAATTTATTCATAATTTCACTATCACTGACATTTGGTATTGACGCTGTTTTATGGTTTAGTGCTCAGAAGAGAGCAGTGTGTGTATTTTTGGGTCTTGTTTTCCTCATGGCCTGTTATGGTGACGTGATGTTCTGTTTTTGTTTTTGTTTTTGTTTTGTCATCTGCATAGTCTCTTCTAAGAAATGTTTTTCTTTTTCCATTCTCATTGGGAGGGGACGATTAAGGGTTCACTATTCTTAGCCTTAACAGAGTGTATGTGATCTGCTAACGTTTTCTTTCCACCCGGTCTCTTGTCTTTGCATCAACTCAGGGGAATCTCAAAGAGTAAAGAGTTTTTTATTCTGTTGTGTTTTGGGGGCTGGGGCAATAGCACAGCAGGTAGGGCGTTTGCCTTGCATGCAGCTGACCCGGGTTTGATTCCTCTGTCCCTCTCGGAAAGCCCGGCAAGCTACTAAGAGTATCCCGCCTGCACAGCAGAGCCTGGCAAACCACCCGTGTGTATTCGATATGCCAGAAACAGCAACAAGTCTCACAATGGAGATGTTACTGGTGCCCGCTTGAGCAAATTGCTCAAGCAAAATCTATTCTACCATTCCTATCAGCAGACAATTATCTTTTAGTTGTTTTTCATTTTATTCTTCAATATCTCCAATCTCCTTCAGAGCATAGCATCTTGAAAACTGTATCTACATCACCATCTACATCATTCCTCTCCCATACCAACTTTAACCACTTCTATCTGCTTTGTGTTCATATCACCTTCTAAAATTTTAAGAATTTCTTTGTTTTGTGCTTGGATTTTGTGCCAGGGATTGTACTCTGGTTGGCTGCATACAAGGCAAGGGTTGTCATCCACCATACTATGTTCAAGTCCTAAATTATTTATTTGTGTGTTTTAAAAATGTTAATGGTGAAGTTTACCATGGCTTTTGTGCTGTCAAGCAGAGCCTAGATTCCTTTGATCCATTTGATTTTATCTCTGAGTGTCTGATTATCCCCTTGTCATTGAAACTTTGTAATTCTGGCTGTATTCATCCTTTTAATCTCTTTTATTTTACACTCAAATTCTATATATTCTCTAAGACTTGGTTCTCATTTCTACTGTGTTCCTCAAACAAGCCCATCTATTTGTTGATAAATTCCAAGTTTACAGTAACAGCCTAGTTCCCTCTGAGCTCCAAATCTAGATACTTATTTCTTTCCAATGTCTCAAATGGTCATGTCCATAACTGAGTTAGTTCTTCCTTTTCTCCTTTCCATGCCTCTCTATCATTACACCTTCACAGTTCAATAAATGTCACTAGTAACTTCACAGTGGGTAGGGCATTTGCCTTGCACAAGGCCGACCCAGATTTGATTCCTCCATCCTTCTTGGAGAGCCCAGCAAGCTACCTAGAGTATCCTGCCCACATGGGAAAGCCTGGCAAACTCTCTGTGGCGTATTAGATATGCCAAAAACAGTAACAAGTCTCACAATAGACACATTACTGGTGCCTGCTCGAGCAAATCAATGAACAACAGGATTATAGTGCTACAGTATCTGTCCATTTATTTTTTTTTAATTTTTTTTAAAGAAATATTTTATTGAACCACCGTGAAAACAAGAAAATAATACAAAGCTTTCAGGTTTAAGTCACAGTCAAATACTGATTAAACCACCATCCCTTCACCAGTGCACCCGTTCCACCACCAAGAACCCCAATACACCCCCCCTCCCACCCCACCCCCCATCTAAGTGCTGATGATATTCCCATTATTCTCTCTATATATTGAGTACATTTCATATTTCCATACAGAACTCACTATTGTTGATTGGAAATTTTCGCCAACAATCAGGCCTGCTGAATAAGCATCATCTAATAATTTCTCTTCCTTAGTAAAAGTGAAGACTTTTGGGTTTCTAATATTTTAGCTCAGTTCACAGTCAAAATGGATGGCTGCAAGAATCTGCTCTGGTGCCAAAATGGGTTAGGAGACCTCAGGATCACAGTCAGTAGGCGGGAGGCTCTGCTTCTCGTGCCGCGGCTCTTGGTTCATCTCTGGGCGGAAGGCGCGCCGGGAACACCTCCCCTCCCAGGATCACCTACAGGCTACGTCACTAAAGAAAGTCCTACCTCCTGGTGGAGGGGTCTTAGAGGGTGGCTCTCACCGCGTGGCTGCTGCCGCTGCCGCCATTTTCGCCCAGAAAAATGGGGTGGAGAGGGAAAAAAAATTGTCCATTTATTAAAATGACTCACCTGGACTTTTTTCTTCATTCATTCCTTTCACTTCTATTATCAAATTTTCTTCCATCATATTTTTTGTAATATCCACTTTGTACCATCACCATTAACACCACCACCACCATCTTTTTCCACACCATCATAATCTCATTTTGATGAGATTATAATCTCATTATAATCTCATATTTTATATTATATACATAATCACTGTATCACTGTATTACTGTCATCTCATTGCTCATCAATTTGCTCAAGCAGGCACCAGTAACATCTCCATTTTGAGACTTGTTGTTATTGCTTTTGGTATATCAAATACGCCACGGGTAGTTTGCCAGGCTCTGCCATGCGGGCGAGATACTCTTGGTAGCTTGCTGGGCTCTCTGAGAGGGGCGGAGGAATCAAACACGGGTCGGCTGCGTGCAAGGCAAACTCCCTACCCTCTGTGCTACCGCTCCAGCCCATTATATATAATATGTAATATTATATATAATATTATAATCTCATAATCTCAGAATGAATTGCTCTGCCTATTTCTACTTTCTTCTCATAGCAGCTAGCTTGGCTATTTAAACTTATAGTTCATTAAACCCACTTGGTGGATTCCCATCATAGAATAAAATTCCAACCTCTCACCATGACCTGACAGGTACTAAATCAACAAGGTTCTTTAGATTATATCTCAAGCCACTTTCTGTTCTGTTTTCCTTCGTGCTCACTACAACTACAAAAATTATTTTCCTTGCGTTTGTCAAGCTCTTTCTAGCCTCAGAGACGTGGCACTTGACAATTTCTCCTACCCCTGAAGTCCCTTCCTAGTGACTGTAGCAGAGATGTCTTCTTGAAATCTTAAAGTTTTTATCGTTATTACCCACTTTTCTGAAAGGGTCTTCCTGGTATTAGTAAGTCTCTTATTTTAATGTCTATCCCGATTATTCACTTGCTTACACTAATCACAGCTTACAATCGCATAATTTGTTTATTGATTCATTGCCTATCTCTGGCACCAGGGTATATAACCTGCATGAAGATAGAGTTTTTGAAACAATTTTTCTAATGTGTTTATTCTGTCTAGCAAAATAATGGCACCCTAAAACTAAATTTATACACTACATTTACACACTAAACATGAAAAAAGTTCAAATGAATTATTCTGCAGCAGACCAATACACAAAACAAGCAAACAAGAAGGAACACAAATTGAGGAGGTTGCACCAGGCCCAGAAACCATCAGTCAATTTTTGGTGGGTTGCCATCAACTGACAAATGAACACAAGGGCACCACATCTACCCTGTCTGCCTGGAGAGTGAGGTAACTTCTCCTAAATCATGCAGATGCATTTTTGTCTTTTTATTCTGATTTTCGGGCCATCTCCAGCTTTGCTCAATCCTTACTTCTGGCTCTGTGCTGAGGAATCACCCCTGATGGTGCTTGGGGCTCAAATCTGGGTCCTCCACTGCAAAGCAAGTGTCCTGTCTGCTGTGCTCTTTCTCCAGTCCCAGATTCTTTTTTTTTTTTCTTTTTGGGTCACCCCCAACGATGCACAGAGGTTACATCTGGCTCATGCACTCAGGAATTACTCCTGGCAGTGCTCGGGGGACCATATAGGATGCTGGGAATCGAACCCGGCTCAGCCGAGTACAAGGCAAACACCCTATCTGCTGTGTTATTGCTCAACCCCCAGGACAAGGGTTCTTAAATTTAGCTTCTTTAGAAGTTAAGTACAGAACATAAATGAATTTGTATTCCCAAGGCAAAAGATGTTATGCTGTTTATTACTGTGTCTGCATTGCTTAGCACCTGCCCCCAGATTCATTTTAAAGGTTGAGTGTGCCTTTGTTAAACTGATTTCCAGATACCTCATATGGGGGGACACAATTGTAAATGGGATTAAAAAAATGTCTTTTTCTTCTCTCTCACAGTATGCAACATATTTCTGTATACTGATTTTGGATCCTGCCAGTTTACTATGTAGGTATATTGGTTCTAGAATTTTATTGTACATTCTTTATTTCTTTTCAAAATATACATTATGACTATCAATAGTGATAGTTTGACTTGATTTGGATGCTTTCTCTTTCTTGTCTAATTGTTATGGTGAGGTCTTACCAAAATATGTTAAATAATAGTGGTGGGGGTAGAAATCTTTACCTTATGTCTGATCCTAGGTGAAAGGATTTCAGTTTTTGCCCTCATGTCTTATATTATCTGTGAGTTTTTGATATATGACTGTTACTATAATGAGGAAGGTTTTTTCTATCCATATTTTGGAGAGTTTTTAATCACAAACATATGTTGAATCTCGCGACTAGACGCTTTTTCCTGCATCTACTGATATCAGCTCCAGAGAATGACAGTGATGACAGTGACTAATTTTAACTGTCATAAAAGTGACATTCTGAGCTCCCTGGAAGTTCTGTCACTATTTGCTTTTCCTCTCCTGTGAAGCAAACAGACTGGCAAAGAAGGAGCCCAGCTTTATCTGCAGATCTCCCTAATGTGTCCAACTCTGAGTGGACATTTTTCCTCACATTGAGTCTAAGGATATTTCTGCATTGGTCTGGTCACAAGACCCCAGTCAAAGTCTTGGCCATTAGTTATCCATGTAAAACCGAACCTGTTGTTTGGGCTGGGTAGAAGGTTGTGCCTTCACTCAGCAGTCAAGAACTTGTGTGTCTTGTTGAGAAGTGTGAAAATGCTTAAGCCATTGTGGTTCACTTACTTTCAGCTGACAGCCACACCCCCTTATCATTGTCTCACTAATTTTGATAGATATTTTGAACACAGTTTTAAAATTCTGCCCCTACAGCCTACCAACTTATTGAAGAGTTTTTTGGATAACATCGCCTTTAGCATCAGTTTAGGCTTCTTTATGGTTCAACTGGAGAATTCCTATTCAAATATGCTTTGGGGCCATATGACGTGATGTTCTGGGATTACTGCTGGCTCGGAGTGCAGAAATTACTCCTGGTGGGCTCAGAGATCATACAGGGCACACACCAGGGATGTGCCCACAAGGCAAGTGCCCTACCCACTATACCATCTCTCCAGCCCCCTAAAAATGGATGTATTTTTAAATTTTATATCAGCTAAAAATATTCGGCACCTGGACACTGATAAATATATTTTTTAATTTTTCACTAGGCCATCCAGAACCAAACTGCCAACCCTTTTGATCTATGTGCAGCTTGAGAAAAGCACTTCTGAAAGCTGTCTTTTATTCGAACTGATTTTTCTCTCCTGCCTTACTTTTTTCTCTTTGTCAAGATTTCTTTTGTCTATTTTGAAAGTGACTTCTTTGTAGTAGCATTCACAGAGTGCTCCACATCCAACAGGGATTCCCTGGAGGCGAAAGGCAGACCGAGAAAACCATATGGCACTGTTAAAAGGAGATGAAGACCGTTGCGAATGGAAGCATATTCCTTGCTCATAGGCTAGATGAATTAAATGGTGTTAAAATGGTGGGACTATCCAAAGAATACACAGACTGAATGCAGTCCCCACCAAAACTCCCATATAATGCTAAGCTTTATACGAAATAATGAAATTCCCTGAATAGCCAATGTGATTTTTGAGTAGAAAGATGTGGGGGTGGGGCTGCTATAAAATGATAAAACTTTTTGGTACTAGAATAACTGAAGATTCTTGGACCAATGGAATGCAATTAGGAGCCCGAATATAAAACCCTAAGATGGATATTCAGTTGACCTATAACAAAGGAACTGAGTGCAAAAAATGGAGAAAGTTAAGACTCTTCAACAAATGGTGCTGGGAAAAGAGATTAGCCACATGAAAAAACATGAATTTGGACATTTATTTGACACCAGACACAGAAGTTAACACAAAAAGGATCAAAGACCTGACTATTAGACACAAATCCATAAGACACTTTGAGGAAAACTAGCTCTCCGTGATACTGACTTCAGCAACATCTTCAGAGATTTGGCTATATTTATTAAGAAAATAAAAAAAATAAATAAACACAAGGGACTGCATCAAACAGAAGTTTCTGCAGAAGTAATGGCAACTACAATAAAAAGATGCCCTACTGAGAGGGCGGAAATATTTGCTCATCACACTTCTGACAAGGGGAAATATAAAAGATTTAAAAAGCACCCACAAAGCTTAAAACAAAGAATCCCATCAACATTGGGTAAAGAAGCAATGAACAGGAGATAAACATCTGTTTTTCCAAAGATGACATACAGATGGCCAATGGGCAAAAAGTGTTAATCATCACGTATAACAGGGGAAATGCAAATCAAAACAACAATGAGCTATTGTTGCATAGCAGTGAGAATGAATCACTTCAAAATGTCTGGAAATCACCAGCTTTGGCAGGAATGTGGTGAAAAGGGAAACTTTCTCAACTGTTGTGCACAGCTGTCTGTTTTAGCCTATGTGGAAAACAGTATGGAGAATTCTCAGAAAGTGAGTAGAATCCTCATTTAACTCAGTAATTCCTTTCCTAGATATCTACCATAATAATTCAAAGACATTAATCTGGGGCTGGAGCGGTAGTACAGCGGGTAGGGCATTTGCCTCGCATGCGGCCGAGCCGGGTTCGATTCCCAGCATCCCATATGGTCCCCTGAGCACTGCCAGGAGTAATTCCTGAGTGCAGAGCCAGGAGTAACTCCTGAGCACTGCTGAGTGTGACCAAAAAAGCAAACACAAACAAACAAAAAACAAACAAGCAAAAACATTAATCCCAAAAGGTCTTTGCACACCTATGTTCACTGTCACATTACTTATAATAGCCAACATCTGGAAACAACCCGTGTCCAACAACAGATGAGTAGTTATAGAAATTGTAGTATATGTATACACAATTAGGTTTTAAGAGAGATGAAATTTCCCAGTTTGCTGCAACTTGGATGGAATTAGAGGGAATCATGCCGAGTGAAGGGAGTCATAGGGAGAAGGCTAAATAATGAATGACCTCTCACTCATATGTAGAGAATAAAGACACATAAAAGGGGAATTAAAAAATAGCCATTGGTAACAGGCACTGAGAGACCAATAGAACTGAGTATGCTAAGAGAGGTGGGGAGACAAGAAAGAACACTGGCTTAATGATGGAGGAATGTTGGCACCCTCCATTACTAAGTGATGTTGGTGGGTGTGCTTCAGTGACACTGCAATCCTCAAAGTTAGTATAAACATTATTGTATAAACAAACAATATAAATTATTATGATCACTGTCACTGTCACTCCATTGCTCATCGATTTGCTCGAGCGGGCACCAGTAACGTCTCCATTGTGAAACTTGTTGTTGATTTTGGCATATCTAATACGCCACAGGTAGCTTGCTGCTTGCCAGGATCTGCGGTGCGGGATATTCTTGGTAGTTTGCCGGGCTCTCTGAGAGGGGCGGAGGAATCGAACCTGGGTCGGCCACGTGCAAGGTGAATGCCCTACCCGCTACACTATCGCTCTAGCCCAATTATTATGATATCTAAATAAAGATGATACCTAAATTAAGATAACTACACAGCAATATCAAAAGCAAAAGGAAAAATAAATAATCGCTGGAATAATTTAGAGGAGAAAAAAGTTAGCTCTTCCAGTCCAATCCCATCCTCTCCTTGGGTTCTTGGGAGAGATGGGATGAAAGGGACAAATACTCCTTTGTGAAACTATGGAGACAAATTGAAGGTTACAGGGGGTCTGGGGGGTGGTCATGCTGTTTGAGCGCCAAACAGAATTGCTTTGGCTAGATTCACTGCCATCAGGCCTTGCTCTTCGAGGAGAAGAGTCAGAGGACAGAAGTTGGAAACTGGTTCAAAGGACTCTGCTCTTTTGGCTTATGACCCCAGGGCTTCTGCCACCCCATCTCATCAAGGCGAGGATATATTTAAAATCCTTGCGTGTCAACATTATTTTGAGTGTCCTTCCCCTCCTAAAACATGCTACTTCAACATTTTTAACATCAGATCCTATCTCTCAACAATTTAACTTTACTACCTCAAAAACTAACATTAAAATAGTTTCTCTGTTGGGGCTGGGGATGTAGGGCAGCAGTAAAGCACTTACCTTGCAAGTGAGAGGCCCGGGGTTTGATTTCTGGCACCCCCCTCCTACCACCCCCAGTCTCTTTATTTAAAATTTTAAAGTCATTTGGTTAAATAAACATAATCCTATTTCTTATAAAGACTGTCAGAGAACAAAACAGGCTAACCACTCTGACTCATGAAGCAGAGAGTATTTGGGTGGGATTGATAAATAATAGCCGCTTTTATTTTCATTGTGATTGGTTATTTCTTACTAGTTCTCTCCTGTCCTCTTATTTACCATTATCGTCCAAGTTAACATCGAAGGTTATAGCTTTCCACTCTGGAGTCTGCCATAATGGAGATTTGACATTAAATAGTCAAATCCTACTATCAGCAAGGATACTAATTTTGAACTGGGAAATCAATACACTTTCCCCCTCCCCTTTCCTTTTTCCTTTAAGGCACTGGGGTTTACAATATAACTACTGAAAGTATATCATGCATAGCACTTTATCTTCTTTCAGCACCCCGTTCTCATCTAAACTGACCACTTTTCCCTATCATTATCGTGGGTCCCTTCCCTGCTCTAACTTCTCTTCCCTCAGAGTGGCAAGTTCCCAAAAAGGCCCGGTTCTCTTGACCTTTGCTTCTATTATCTTTGTACATGATTCTCCTACCTTCTGTCTCACAAATGCATGAAATCATTCTGTGTCCATCCCTCTTCCTCTGACTCACTTCACTCGCATGATATTCTCCAGATCCATCCAAGTTATCAGTTATCATGACTTTCTCTTTTTTAATAGCTATGTAGTATTCCATTGTGCATGTACCATATCTTCTTAATCTGGTCATCTGTTCTGGGACACTTGTGTTGCTTCCAGATCTCAGCTATTGTGAATAGTGCTGCAGTGAACATGGGGTGCCTATGTGAGGGCCATCTTGTTCTATCATGAGTCCAGTGCTTTCTGGGAAAGAGAAGCACTGGGAGGTCTCTTTGCAGCCCAGGCTTTCTAACTTATCATTCCCAGATTCTAATGCCAATTTCTTGCCAAGGATCTGCTTGAGAAACTGCATTGTGGTGCCACTTAACCTTGTAAGACTTCATTTCCCCCCATTTTTACACCGAAAAATTTAAATCCACTTCACAGGATACTAAAACTAGTTATGGATAACTATTGCTAGTGAGAAAGCCTAAAAACCTATGATAAGTTGCATGTAAAAAACAGGGTATGAAAGGGTTCTGGTTCGATGGTGGTGGCACAGCGGCAAGCTCCAGAGCTGGCAGGGGGATGGCAGCTCTCAGCAATCTGAACAGCCCATGTGGTCATAAAATTTCTGCATGGACAAATGTGGGCTGGAGCGATAGCACAGCGGGTAGAGCATTTGCCTTGCATGCAGCCGACCCGGGTTTGATTCCTCCAACCCTCTCGGAGAGCCCGGCAAGCTACCAAGAGTATCCCGCCTGCACGGCAGAGTCTGGCAAGCTACCTGTGGTGTATTTGATATACCAAAAACAGTAACAACAAGTCTCACAATGGAGACATTGCTGGTGTCCGCTCGAGCAAATCGAAGAGCAATGGGGTGACAGTGATAGTGACAGAGTAAATGTGGGTGCCCTCTGGATTTTACGTCTCAGAGAGAGTAGCATTAAATAAAATGTCACCCACTGCAGAGCGCCAGCTCAGGAACTTGTGAAGATGGTGGTGGCCCGGCAGCCAGTGGGAGTAGCTACCATAGCTCTCAGTGCCATGAGCGGCAAAAGAGTTTTAACGTGTCTGAAGAGGGCACTTTGGCTCCAACTTGGTGCCACTGCAGGGGCAGGTCCCTGAGTTGAGAGGGTGCCCTGAGTTCCCATCATGGAGCATCTACCGATCTGCCTGCAGGGGGCCCCACCACCTTTTTATCCTGGGGCCAGCCTGTGCCCACTGCAGTTATTATGGAGGGTAACCTCCCTGAGCACCTGTCTGGAGACCCAGGATGGAGGCGTGTGTCCCCTGGTCAGGCTCTGCTGGACTGGTGCCCAGGCTGCCAATGACAGCAGCCCTGGCCCTGGAGCTGGTCCCTGCAGTGGCTGCTGCTGACATCAACACTGAGCCCAGGCGGCCTGGTACCACCAGCAGATCAACCTGTACCTGCAGGGTGAGTGCATCAGCAGCCTGATGGGGCCTTCAAGCTTCCTGATACCCCTCAAATTGCACCTGATACCCCTCAAATTGTGCTTCTGGCTAACATCAACAACTCAGAACCAAAATTTGGAAGAAATTAAACTGCCAAAAGTTAGGTATGTGGGAGCCACGCCCAGAAGCCACCTCTGGCTCAGCCATACAAGCTCATTTACTGGCCTTGCTTCAGAGATCTCAAAAGAGATCAAAAAGAGATCAAAAGCCACAGATGATCTCAGACCTATGTAAGGCTGAACAGATCAGGGTACATGAGAGGGGAGCGGGTCAGCCCACTGTCCACCCAAACAGTCCCTGGCAGCCTCTTACTCCTCAAATCCAAAATTGCCAACATGACCCTAACCAAATTCCACTGTCTTGGACCTCACTGATATTAATATGCTGAAAATTTGGATATTCAGATTTTATGACTAAAATCTCCAGACTTTATCAGTGTTGGGATGGGCTCCCTCCCCTTGCCTCCCAGTACTTCTGGAAGCCCCGGCAGTCATGTCCACACCCCAAAGCTGCCATCCAGTTACAAAGAGCTACTCCAGCTGTACCTTCCCAGTAAAAATACTGAATATCCTGAACAAACACGAATATCTCTTAGTACCTGTATTGCAATCCATAGTGCAAAAAATGAGAGGGGGGGCAGGGGGAGACACAGAGAGAGAGAGAGGGAGAGAGAGAGAGAAGTAAAGCACTTGCCAGGGAATCAGGTGGGGGGTGGTGATGGCAGAGGGGTGATAAGAGGGAAACTGGGAACATTGGTGGAGGGAAATCTACACTGGGGAAGAGATGGGTGTTGGAACACTGTATGACTGGAACATGAATAGCTTTGTGATGGTCTATCTCATGGTGATTCAATCACTGTCATCCCATTGTTCGTTGATTTACTCAAGCGGGCACCAGTAACGTCTCCATTTGTCCCAGCCCTGAGATTTTAGCAGCCTCTCCTTACTTACACCACATGGAGCTTGCCAGGCTCTTCCATACCTAGTCTATACATCTTACTAAACAGTCTAGAGATCTTTCTGGTCAAGAAAAAAAAAGAAAAAGAAAAAGAAAGACTTAAAACTGCCTATTTTCAGGATATCAGATACTAGACATTTCAACTGAGGCAGAGGTGGCCGAATCAGAGGTGGCTCTGGGAGGGGTGGGGGAAGGTTTTCTGCTCAAGGAATGGGGTACTCTTTTATTGATCTAATCTCAGTCTTTGAGGTTGAAATGTCCATAATAAAACCCTGGAAAATACAAAAGCGGAAAGAACAAAAACTCCATTTTCCATATGCCCAGATTGTTGCCTATCAGAGATACAATACCCAGGCTTAAGAGATATATTGAGTCATGCTGAAGACTCACAAGAATCATTAGAAGAAAACCCACGCAGTGAAACAGAGCAGTGTCTGACGGGGTGAGGCCAAAATCAACGAGCTTCTTGGACCCAGAGTGATAGTATAGCAGGGAGGGTGTTTGCCTTTCACGTAGTTGACCCGGGTTCAATCCCAGGTATTCCATATGGTCCCCTGAGCACTGCCAGACATAATTACTAAGTACAGAGCCAGGAGCAATCACTGAGCATAGCCAGGTATGACCCAAAATGCCAACAAAGAAAAATAGAAAAAAAAAGAGCCTGTGACTGAAGTGACAGTACAGCGGGGCAGGCACATGCCTGATACACAAATATGGCTTTCATTCCTAGCATTCATATGGTTCTGGAGCACTACAGGGAGAAATTCGTAAATATATACTCAGGAGTAATCTGAGTATTGCCAGGTGTAGTCCCAAATCAAATAGAAACAAAAAAAAACAAAATAATAAATGAAGTTGCAGTGCTAATGCAGTAGCACAGTGGATAAGGCACCAGCCTCGTAAAGTGCTGATGGGTGTGTTAATCCACACACCCCCACAGGCCCCTGAGCACTGCTAGGAGAGATCCTTTAGCACAGAGCCAGGCAGAATGTGGACGCAGCCTCGAATCAAAACCCAAAGCAAAAACCAACTGAACATACTCAAGTGAAGGGTAGCACAAGAACTAGAGTAATTCAGCAATAGATGGGAACTATTTAGAGGAACCTGAGCGACAATTCAAAATTTTAGACTACATAACAGTGTCCGAAATAATTTTTTTCATAATGATGCCCATGTGCTAGACTAACATAACCCAACATAGGGTATTAATAAATAAATTTCATTTTATTTAAATAACCATATGTGGTTAGTGGTTACCATCTTGGACAATGTGGGGGTGGGGGGAGAGTATTTAGAGGAGAGTGCAGCCATTGAAGTCACTGTTGAAATAGCCAACTAAGGATTCAAACTGGTTTCTGATTCTAAAGGCTGTATCTATTCTGTCACTATCATTGTCACTGTCACCCCGTTGCTCATCGATTTGCTCGAGTGGGCACCAGTAACGTCTCCACTGTGAGACTTGTTACTGTTTTTGGCATATCGAAAAAGCCATGGGTAGCTTGCCAGGCTCTGCCGTGTGGGTGGGATACTCTCTGAAGCTTGCCGGGCTCTCTGAGAGGGGCTGAGGAATTGAACCTGGGTCAGCTGCTTGCAAGGCAAATGCCCTACCCCCTGTGCTATCACTCCAGCCCGTATCTATTCTATGTGATTCAAAATAAACAAGAAAACATTCATCTGCTTCTAATGAACACATTTTTAGGTTGTTAGTGGATGAACATTGCTTTGGTGACTCTACCTTAGTGTCTATATGTTTGCCACCCCTACTTTGTACTTGCCAAACCAAACCAACACTTTGCGCTTGCCAACCCCTGCTTTTTGCTTGATACCCCCATTTTGTTTCCTGGTTTAATAAAAACTGAAAGAGAAAAACATACCTTATTAGGGATGAGAGAGATAAGCAAAAAATTAGTTAGGAAATGGCCACGAGGGATCTTCAGATTTTTATAACATCACATGTTGCTATCACCAAAACAGAAGATCCTGGAATTAGCCTTAAAATGGTAACATGGATGGAATCCAGAATAGAAGTAACCCAAGATTCAAATTCTGGAAGTTCAGAGCCCAGATGATACATCAAGGTCATTTGTTTCCAGTTTCTATTCTCAAGAGTTCCCCAAACTCTTATCTGTCAGGGCTTTTGGATTCTTCACGATCACTTCTTCTCTCAGATAAAACCATTAATTTTTGTTTGTTTTTATTTCAATTTAAAAATAAAGCCACAGTAATGACATTTTTGCTATCAGAAAAATTGGTGAACTGCTACAAAAGACAGGTAGGAATCCTTAATCTATACATCTATACAATGTTGTATACAATGATGGTCCATGAGCATTCAATTATGGATCAATCATGGAAAAATCCAAAACTTTGATTCCAGTACCTAATCTCCTTTCTAATTATAGACATTATAAGTGACTGGCACTGGGCATCTCAGCTCATAAGCCATAGAAAATGGGAGCTCCCTGGCCACTCTGTTCTATTCCAGCCCTTGATATTATCCTGCACAGACTATGTAAGAGCATTTTCAATTTGGGCATTCCTTTCCTTGACCCTTGAAACATTCCATTCCTTTCTTTGGACCACTGTACCTAATGGGTTAAGTGATTTACATTTTTGCTCTGCAAGAAGACTTTCAGTTGATATTCAGATGGAACTCAAGAGAGTTTACAGTTCTAGTGTCTTGACATGCAAGCCAAAGATTTGTGGTACCTGGCATCATGTCAAAAATGCCTAGTGATTACTAAGCATGTGACAATGCTGTAAGCAATTTTCACATATGAACTTAACTCTTGATATTCTTATGAAGGAGGTATTATCATTCTTCTCATTTTACAGCAGAGGCTATGGAGGCATGAACGCAATTATCTTCCCTGGAATCATGTGATTGGTAGGGCAGAGTTAGGATTGTTGGCCGCATCAAAAAACAGATGCTTTGAGATGATAAGTGGGAATGACATTGCTGGGGAATAGAACTAGGAAACTGACCAGGAAGCAATCAAATCGAATGGAGAACTTGTTATTCCCCTTGTCAAAGAATGACAGTAGCCATCACTATGGTTAGAAAAACTACAGAAATAGTTTAGTTCTAATTGCCACATTTCTGGAGGCGTCTCTTGTGAATCCTGCCAAGTATACAGATAGCCTTTATTACTGGCTTGTTGTAGGTAGGTGCTTTTCATGATCTCATACATTGATTACATCAGAAATGAGACCCGCTGAAAGATGAATTCTCCTTTTTCTGGTCTTTTGTCACCCTCTCTCCTCTCCGTCCCGCAATCAAAAGGACAAATCCTCTACAACACTCAAATTCTTTCCCCTGAGATGCTCTCGCCACCAGGGACACCACCACCAAATCTGAAGCTCATTCTTCCAACTGTGGAATATTTTTTTGCCTGAAGAGTGGCTGCCTGCTAATTGTGCCCCTAATTAGCTGTACTTTCCCATGTTTGTTTTCTGTCTTTAACTAAAATCCCTGTTCTATTCTTTTATCAGGAGGTATATAATTTTGCAGTACAGCTTCCTTTGGGATGTGGACGAAACATGTAAGTTAGTACAAACATCATTTCATAAGAGCCAGAAACCATGGGCATTTTCCATTAGTTTTAGTGTCACACAGACCTGATCCTAATGTGACGAGATGTTTGCAGAATGAATTGAGCATTCTTTTATTCATCTCCAAATGTAGAATGTTCCTAGTTAGTATAATATGGTAGGTTACTACTACTGGGGTCTGGGTAAATTATTTCTATCAGTTCACATGGAAATACTTTTTAACATTCCTTTACAGAACCCACTTTTAGATGGGAAAAAAATGTACCTTTTTCCCATTCAAATTATACCTTTGTGCACTTTACAGTGCTTGATACACAATCTAAAACTACCAAATGAACACTGACCAGTAATGTAATGGCAAACTTGGAGTAGGTTCTTATTACAAAGATTGCTAAAAATTACGAAAGAAACAAATGAGGTAAACACGAACATCCCTATATTATAAGGGGAATGTTCAACAGAGGGTTAGCAAGTTGCCCAAATGGATACAGATAATAAGCAGCAGAGCTACAGTATTTGGTACATTAGAGAAGGGAGTGCAGGTAGGTTTTGGAAGGGAATGCGATTTTATTATGTTGCTCTAACAGAGAAAAAAATGTGTGTTCACTTCCACTAACTGAGTGCAAACTGGAACTTCAAGCACAAGAGAAAATGGGGTTTATTTTTAAAAGACCAGTGAGCTAGAATCACTAAAATATTTGGTTGTGCACAGGGAATTCAGGTTGCGTAATTCTTCTCTGCTCAGTCTCTTCAGTAGAACACAGATAGATATATATCCAAGAGCTTCTTATCTCTTTCAAAAATTTACTTTCTTATTATGGGTTACACCTGGCTGTGGGTTCTTAGAACCTGGGGAGCCATGCAATGCTTAGGAATGAATCCAGGGTCTGGCATGCAACGCATGTACTCCAAACCATTGAGTCATCTCTCTAACCCAGTTTATTTGTTCCTTGCAGGTATGTTGAGGGATCAGCTACTAGAGGAGACAATTCCCAGTTTAAGGAGAGGGTTTCCCTGAACACTATAGATGGTGAGGAGGCATCAAGCAAGTTACTCACCCAGTTTACAGGGGGCTGGATCTGCTCTCTGTCTTGGATTCTGGATTTTACATACAGAGAAAAGAAAATGTCTCTTTCCCAGTAAGAAACCATAGATCTTTCAAGGGTTCAGCAACAAACAGTGAAATACTGTGAATCCTTATTCCAGGATCAAGCAGAAAGTTTTAATCCACTCATTTTTCGCTACATCGGAAAACAAAAAACATCATCAGTCATCTAAGCCAACTGGCTTGGAAGAGAGGATCAAGTCTATTGAGAACAGCAAGAGGAAGAACCTCTGCCTTTGCAGATTTCTCGTGTTATACTTACAGAAGAAGGTGAAATACGGCCTGATATTAATAAAGTTTCTGACATGCCTTTGGCTCACTGCAATTTTGGTTGGCTGAATTAGGATGTGGATTTGGGAGTGGGGATGAGAAAAAAAGAAGTGCTTCAGTGAGCACCTGAGAGAGATCAGACTTAATGCTTCTGGCTGCTTACTGTCATAAAGTTGTAAATTCTTACTGTCTCTTGTACTTCCACGTCAAGATATTAAAGTTTCATGACCTAGTTTTTAAGGTCTGCCTATTTAAGACACCAAACTCTCTGTGTCTGTTTCTTCCTGTTTCTCTTTCCCTGCAGCATTTCTCATTGAGGCTTTTGTGGTGTGATTTAAATTACAATCAATTGGAATCTTAAATACTTAACTAAGGAACTCTATACTGGAGAAACTTCTTGAATATACTTGTATGACAAATGAATGCTTTTCTAGAGATACAACGGTAAATTAAATAAAAACAAAGTCTCCTTTCTCTTGGCTTGTATTCTAGGAAGAGGGCTTTTCAGTGAACCGGAAATGAATAAATTTTATCAGGAATTGATATAAAAATCATAAAAATAAAAAAATGTAAGAGGGCTTTACCTTGTAGTGTGTAAAAATCAAAATATGTAAGAGGATTTTACCTTTTAGTATGTGTGGTGGCGGCAGAAGATGCAGGATTTTCACAGGCTGGGGACTGGAGAGATAGTATAGGGGTTAAGGCATATGCTTTGTGCACAGCAACCCTGGTTCCATTCCCAGTGCCATATATAAGCACTGAAGGAGCAACTTCTGAGCACTGATCCAGGAGTAAGTCCTGAGCATTGCCTCGGGTGTCCAACAAACCACAAATACACACAGAAATAAATGCCCACACAAACACAGAGAGAGGGAACTGCAAGTACACAGGCTGGGCCTTAACTGCCCCTGGTATTTCTAAGGACAACTCATGAGCTAAGTCTTCTAGCAAATTTCTAAGGACCCTAAGGTGATTTCTGAAAATGAGACAAAAATCACCAAAGGTGTAAATCAAAAAGAGGTGTACACTCTGATTTACATTCTAAGAAAAAATTCAATGTCATCCTCCTCCCGGCCCCAAAGGTAAGTATGATCAATTCCACTTTTTCAAACAAGAAATCTGCGGCTTTATGCTTAGTGGGTTTAAACTAGGTCGTGACTGGACTGAGAGACAGTACAGGAAGTAAGGCACTACTCTTACATGACACCGCTCCAATTCAACAACTCAATCCCTGACCCAGCATATTGTTCAGCAAGCACCACCAGGAGTGATCCCTGAGTGCCACTAGGCATGGCCAAAAACAAAACAAAGCAAAACTAGATCATGATAAGATCTCTAGAGCAGCAAAGCCCAGATTCAGCTATTCTGTATAACTCCAAACCATGTTCTTGACCAAACCAACTATGTGTATTTCAAACTCTTAACAAAAAGCTCTCAAAGGCAAAAATGTTTTTTTTTTGTATTTCAATCAAACTTTATTTAGAGAAGTGTGTATCCAATTTGTCGGCCATAGTTTGTTGATTCATGGTATGATAGTCTGATAAAACTACCTTCTCTAGACTTACCTGTTTAGTATCGGCACAAAAAAAGAGTGGATAGTATGTGAGTATCCATACTGAGACTCATTTAGGTTAATGTAAGGCACCTGATTTAAGCTGGAACAATTAGAACTAAACTTCCTTATGCCCTTAAGGAAAACATGCTTTCTTTTCACCAGAGTTGCTAAATTGGTAGAATATATTGCTTTGAGCAATTGCTTTGGGTCACCAGAATAACAAAGTCTACCTGAAGGTGAAATGAACACAACAGAACATAGAGCTGACATAGAGAAGATAAAAACAGAGATAATTTCCCCTTATTTTTGTTGAGGTACCATGATCTACAATACTGTCAACGATAGTGTTGTGCATACATCTTTCCAGTACCATAACCATCATTTTAATGCTCACTTCCTTCCACCAGTCTCCCAAGGTCCCCTACATCCTTCTCTCCCTGGGCCCCTTACCCCTGGTAAAGGCAAAAAAAATTTTATTCTAAATAGTCACACACACAATCACAATATCCCATTAATCACCGATTTCTCGGGCGGGCTCAGTAACATCTCATTTCGTCCTTTCCCTGAGATCTTCTGAGAGTTTCCTGCCCCCATGGGACAGCCTTGCAAGCTTCCCATGGTGTATTCAAATGCAAAATCCAGTAACAAGCTGGATTCCCCTGACCCTGAAGAGCCCCCAGTGCAACATCCTTAGGAGGGCCAAGTCGAAATAGACTTCTAAGATCTCAGATCCTAAATAGTACTTATTTAAAAAAAAAATCCTTTCTTTATTTGCAAACATTATCCTGGCAACTTAGCTATAGTGAGCATGTAAAAACTAAACTCCCGTTTTGTTGCATCTCGATAAAGTTAAGTGATCACCTGATCTTTTAAAGAAAAGATAACCCAGAGCAGAAGAGAAGGCCAATGCCCACAAAACATTCTTCAGGGAAATCTAAAGTAGCATGAGTATGTCAGTCTACACATCTAGGAGATACCTGGGCTCAGTCTGCATTCTTCATTCATGATTACTCTGCTTCTTGGTTTTGGCTCTTGGACAATGTGTGCACCACCTATCCACCTATGATGATGGGGATTGAACCCAGGTCAGCCTCTATCCACTGTACTACCTCTCCAGCCCCATTAAAGGTTTTGATGGGCACAATTTCCAAGAAATTATTTACTATTTATGGATCCAGAATGAAAACTCGAAAGCTATGTGTTTTTTATGTGTTAGTAAGAATCAACACTAAGTATTAAAGAGCAGACAGGAAAGACAGTACAGCAGATAAGGTCTTTCCCTTGCCTGAGACTGACTTGAGTTCAATCGCCAGCAGCAGATAGGGTACCTTTAGCATTGCCAGGAATGATCCCTGAACACAGAAACAGGAGTAAGCCCTGAGCACTGCTGGTTGTGAGTGCTCCTTCCAAGAAGATAAGAGGCTTTGCTACTGTGGATATTTTTTGTGATGTCTCTTTTCTGTGATTTAAGTAAAATGGATTTTTTTCCATGGAGTTCATTTTAGTTCAGCACCCACCTTCCCCAAATTATTCAAAATGAAGAAAGTTCTAGACAGTAACTTTCTGTACTCACAGACTGATTTTAATAAAAAAAAAATCACAGACTGATTTTTCATAAGACAGTGGTATTACATTTCTTAGGGGCATTTATGGGACACTTGTTTGTTTTTAAGAGAAATTGTAAAAATTATTTTCCAACCTCATTTTCCTCAAAGAATCAAATTGAATTAAACTATTAGAAGGTGGAAGTACAATTATTCTTGTCTAATATGCATACATCTTATATATACACCCTGGCCCAACTGTTTCTGTGTAGGAGAGGAAAAATTTTTGCCTTCCTGGATCACCACTGGCTGGATCTGGAAATGCAACTGACAAAAACAAAACAGCAGGAAACATTCAAATTAATTTAATATAAGATTCGAGTGACCCAGGAACTTTCACAAGGAAATCAGAAGACAAAGAAGCAGATGTGACTATTTTCAGAGGAGGTCTGACAAAGAGTGGGGAGTTATATAGCAGTAAGCACAGCTCAAAGAGTATGGGGAGAGTGTAGTGAACTGCAGGACTTTTGCATGACCAGTTTTTTTTGGATTCTTCATATATTACTTTGTCTTTGAAAATAAGAAAGTTCCTTTCTTCAGCTTCAGGGAAGGTATCCTACACATATGAGGTCATAACATATTTCAGGGGATAGAGGAAGGTGGTCAGAGTGATCCTGCTATTTATGCTATTCTATTTTTTCAAATGCCTTCAACGTTTGCCATATTTGGGGGACAGAGTATCCTGAACTTCTTCATTTGCACATTCCAAGTGAGAGTACAGAGAGCTGTGATTCATGCATATTCTGTGTTACCAGTACATTAGTCCTGGAAACTTGCTTCATTTACCAGTCTATGTTGGATAATAGTCAATTTCTAAATGAATTGAACATGTTAATTCTGGCACTGCAATTCATGTAAACGAAGCCATTAGATGAGCCATTAGGAGCCACTGGTGGCACGCTAGAGTGGCAATGTGGAAGCTTCTCTTTCTTCACCTCAAATAAAATCACATCGAATTCTTAAGAGTTCAAAAACATGATTGATGTTTAGTGCTCAGCCCTGTGTCTGGGGTCAATCTCACTCCTCTGGGAAAAGAAAACTCTTCCATCAAACAACTGCCCCTCTGCTCTTATCTATCTACACTGCCTCTTTGGGGGCGACGAATTGTAAAGAACTTTGAATGGACTATAATTCTTTTCTATCAAAGGAACTGTATAATGCCTCTCCTTGCCTTCTCTGTAGCAGATCTCAAACTTGAGTTACATCATCAGAAACACAGACTAATACAGTCCATTGTAGAGTTTTTGATTCCATAGGTCAGGGGTGGAGCTGGAGAAATTTCTAACAAACTTTCACGTGTTGCTGGTGGTGGTGGTGGTGGGGGGGTAACAAACTCTGAGAAACACTGCAGGCTCACTTGTTTGGTACATTTCTGCCCAGCACGTGACCAACTAGGCTTCCCTGGGCAAGGAAAGTGTTTCATCATTTTTAAATTTCTGTTTGACAACCTATAAAATGAGGCTAAGTTTTATAACCGATGAAGTGACCCAACAAAAGAAGTTCTTTCTTTTCTAGTTTTTTCCTAGTATAATCTGAGCCTTTCTGGTATGACAAGTTTCTGCAATGTTCAAGCATGTGCAGAGTAAGGCGGGTTCTATGTTACCTCCTTTCTAAAATCTAACAGCCCAGCATTATCTTATTTAGAGAAAACTACTCCTGAAGAGAAATCATCCTGTTTCGTGTAAGATTTATGTATCACTTGTATTACTCCAGTGACCTTGTAAGGGCCCTGCCACCAGAGCTCTATGAGGGTTAAATGACAGTGTTTGTACAGAAGTTACTCAAGAACACCATTTGTGGAGTACCGAGGGAGCACTCACAGTGGCGGATATTTCAACTGTCAGCACTAAAAAGCATCTTCCTTCCAAACAGCCTAAACCAGAGACATTTCTTCTCATAATTTTTTGGAACAAGGAATTTATTCCCATAAAATTTAGCTTAAAGAAATACGACTTTATTAGTCGAGAAGGTTCTTCAGAATGATTTACTTTCAACTGGACTGTGTATTTTTCATTAGACTGCTCATTTGTTTATACCTGAGTGAACTTTCTAATTCCATAGCTAAGACAAATACATTAATAGAGTACAAACCCAAAGATAATTACCAAGAAAATGCAGCCGATATTCTCTGGCTCTCTTAACATTAACCTGATAATTCTGGGATTATGCTCATCAACTTTAATTAAAAGTTGCTGGATATTGTAAATAGTGCTGCAATGAACATGCAAATGCAAATGTCATTTCTACTATACCTTTTTGCCTCTCCAGGATATATTCCCAGGAGTGTTATTGCTGGGTAAAATGGGAGTTCAATTTCTAATTTTTTGAGAATCGTCCATATTGTTTTCCAAAAGGGCTGAACAAGTCGGCATTCCCACCAGGAGTGAAGAAGAGTCCCTTTCTCCCCACATCTGCACCAACACTGGTTGCTTTTGTTTTTTTGGATGTGGGCCAGTTTCTCGGCCGCTATTGTGGCCACACGACCTCTATCTCTTCATTCTCAGCAATGGAAAACAAATTATCAAATGCTTCCTTTCCAGCACGTCTGACTTGGGGTTGTGGGTGGGGGGATCTCCAAACAATAATAGTTGAGTTTTTTTGCTGAAATATTGAATGTAATCAAAGTAAAGAGAAAGTAAAGTGAAATTTATCAGCTACACAGGCAGGGTGGGGGGTGGGGGAGGAGGTTTACTGTGTTTCTTGGTGGTGGAATATGTGCATTGGTGAAGGGATGGGTGTTTGAGCATTGTGTAACTGAGACTTAAACCTGAAAGCTTTGTAACTTTCCACATGGTGATTCAATTAAAAAAAGATTTTTTTTTTTAAAAAGGTGCTGGAGGGGCCAGAGAAGTAGTACAGCATTAAGGCACATGTATTCATGTGGTCCTTCCCTGCTCAATTCCTGGCAGTGAATTATGTTCCCCTATGCAACACCAGGAATAATCCCTGAGTGAAGAGCATGAAGAAAGCCCAGAACAATGGCAGATGTGTTCCCAAGACTAAAAAAAAAAAAAAAGTGTAGAAGGTAATTTCAGTCATAGTACATCAAAACTACAAAGTTAAAGGCATACTGTAGTCCTGTTAACTAAAATATAATGCTTTTTTAAATAAAGTTAGCGAAACTATAATAATTTTTTAAAATAAAAGCTTCTACTCACCTGCAGTCACAGACATGGCTTTTAGGTAATATAGAAAAATTTTCTATTTGTACTTCATGCAGAAAAGAAATCATAAGCTAACACTGTTATTTAGGTCATTGAATTTAAAGTACATTTTTAGCATAGCACAATTATACTTGAGAAAAAGTTCCTTATCTAGTTCCTTGTATTTTAAGTTCATTGGCTCATTATTTGCATTTTCTTTCTGTACTGTTTATATTGCTTTGTTTCCTTTAGCACCCTGTAAATCTTAATACCAATCTCAGATTTCCTCCTCTATTTTTCTAGTAGATGCAGCTCACATCTTCCTATGAATAAGTCCTTCCTGTTCTCCTTGAACAGCACAAACCCCAAATGTTACAGTTTTCCATGAGATGGACTCAAATGTTATTTCATGGGTGAGATGCTTCAATTTCTCCAGGCGATAGAGTTATCTTCTACCTTTGTGAAGAAAAGCAAACCAAAAAAAAAAAAAAAACCCTCAAAGAGAAAAAAAAAACCCACAGGAAAATGAAAAGACCAAGCAAAACCAAACAAACCCAGAGGCAATGAAAAAGAGACAAAAATGGCCGGCTATGCTGGAAAAACTGACAAAAATATAATGATAAAGAAAAGAAATGGAGGATGATCAAAATACCAAATAAAACATTCATGAGTAAAAATGAACAAAAAAATGAGTTCTGAAATGAAAGTATAACTACATCACCAAGACGAATAACCTATTACTTTTTGCTACATTCACATTTTTGTTGTCTAACCTAGGAATCTGCAGATCATAGACCATGCATCAAATCTGGCCTGGGCCTATTTTTTGAAAATGAAATTTTAGCGGAATACCGTCCATTCATTCACTTATAGACTATGTTCAAAGCTGCTTTTGTTCCTGAAGATAAAATGGAGTAGAAGAATGGACACTGTGCTAGTGGGAAGTTCTAAAATATTTCATATACAGTCCTTTTCTGAACATTTATGTTCAACCCAGTTACAAACCCTTGCAACATGAGATGAGTGACATTTTTTGTTTGCAAAGAAGTAAATAAGCTTTCACCCCTCCCTGTATTTATATCCCTTTGAGAGGAAACTTTGGAGTTGTCCCCACCAGAAAGAGCTGTATCTGCCCCTGTTGCGCCATGAATGTGAACTGGCTTTTGACTCGATTTGGCCCAGAGAAATCGTGGTACCCTTGGCTGGGTCCTGGAGTGAACCAATTGTCTGCTTGTAGAATAACTGCCCAGGTAAAGTGAACATGAGTCAGTCCTTCTAAGGTCACCCTAAATTAGCCAGCCACCACTTGGACCAAACAAATGAAGTCCAGTCTAGAGGGCTGACTCATAGAATCCTGGGTCACATCACCAAGACCTTAAATCACGGAAGGGGATTAGATTAGACATCCCTAAAATATCACCTTCTTGGCATATGTATCATTTTGAGCTGAAAGCAAGTGAGAATCAACAGATGCACAAATGAGTCTTCTGAGAGACTCCTTTATCTGATGAAAACCAGAAACTTCTGTGAAATGAGAGTGCCATAAATTCCCTCCCCGGGGTCTTTTATGGCCATAAAGAAAGTAGTCCCACATCAAGAGTCATTGACGCAGACAAACCTGACTAAAGGACACTGAGCTCCTATTAGTTTTTCTGTGATATTGACCTTCCCACAATGTGCCGCCCTTACCCGCTTCCATCTCCTTCTGTCTCCATCTCCTTTCCCCCCGTCGAGTCCCTTCTCCATAATGTACCATCCTTTGTTCGAATGTATTAAGCTTCTGAGCCTATTCACTTCTCTGTGATGCTGCTGTACCTCCGAAAAGTTTAGTAGCTCTCAGTGTATCTGCCCTTGCCCCTGTGAGTCTGTCTGGCTTTCTCACACCCCTCAGCCACTGAACCGAGGAGGGCTGAGAAAAAACTTTTTCTCTCCGTAACCACAAAGTGTCTGAGTGGTTTGTGACACAGCAGAAGTTGATGTAATTACTGGCCAATCAGTGATCCTCTGAAACCCTTGTCGGTTCACATTCAAAACACATCCTTTCCTGCCTGTCAGGCCTTATCGCTTCATTACAGATTGGATGTCTTATGTAAAACTTCAAACCAGATTCAATCGCGCCTTCTGTTCCTGTCACTAGCCAGTTAGTTTACCTCAGAACTGGAAATGGTCTCTAATCCTTTCTGTACTTGTTACAGTTTTTTATTCTCCAAATCCTAGCATATGTCTGTTCTGTCACCCTCTCTATGGTATACATCTCATTTAGCACCACACTGGTGCCTCAATTTGTGTTAATTAAACCACAGTCTCCTGTGAGTCCCTGGTGGTATTGCCTCAGTCAAGGCACTCTTTCCTTTGTGATCGGGACTGTTCCTGATAAAAACCACATTCTTTATCCAGCTCAGAGGGACTGGAAAGGTCAGCAAGCATTGTGATTTGAAATTTCCCCTTGAAATTTCCCCTACTCACAAGAAAGGGGGCAAACGTGTCAAATGTGTATCAGGCATCTTGTAATGACATCAGGGATTATGCCTACCCTATGGCGAATCAACCTCTTACTCTGAACTGAGGCAAAGGACGAAAGGTGGGAGAAGGTAAGAGAAATTCAGGTGTCTGATTATGAAGATTAAGAGCTTGAGTGACTTCCACTCTTTAAGGTTGGCAACAGTGTTCACTATATTAATGACATTTTATAACATTTTACTTACTCAACCGCCATGATCTAAACTGTGGCACAGCCTTCACTTGAAAGAAGTGCCCACAAACATTACACCTTGTCCACTCCAGGTAGGAGCCCCTGGGATGAAAATATGGTACCTATCTGAGGTGAGTTAGATGCTCATTCAGGCAGCTGAGAGGACTTGAGAAACGCACTGACTTGTGAAAGTCAAGATCTAGTCCGGTACAAACTCAAGCCTTTTTGTCTTTCAGTCCATTTTCTTTCTGAAACTTTCCCCACCATAAATATCCTTCCATGAATAGCTCTTGCTTTGAGTAACACTGAGAGCACAAATTAAATGATTGGTGCTTTTAATGCAGAGGCTGGTCTAGAGGCAGGAACCAGCATGGGCGTTATTTTGAAGAGCTAATGCTGGCTCCTCCAGCTTTGGGTGGCTTCATGTTTGCCAGTTGATTAAGCACCCAGACACTTCCCACTGCTTTCTTATGTGAGGAAGAAGTGAACTGGCTGTGATAAGAAACAGAACTGAAGGCAGGTGGGTGTAGAATCGTAGAAGCTCAGGTGAAAATGCATTCTCTTCAGACCCACCCATCCTAATGTTCTAGCATAGAGATGCTAAGAAAAAATGACTACACAGATCGAAGAAGTTGAAGGAATAAGTCTGCAGTTTACCTTTCTTAAACTCCTGATGCTACCTTTCTTAAACTCTTAGCACTCTCACTATGTCCCACATACACTTTGCTCACCAGGCAAAATTTTCTCAACAAAGCTACCAGAGCAACGGTCTCAACTGTCTCCAAAATGCAAAAGACCACATCAGGCTATGCATCCCATAATAACCAAGAAAGAAATCCAAGTAGTTTTGCTTCTGTCTAAGCCCTTCCTTCACTTCCTCCCTCCTTCCCTTCCCTTCCCTTCCCTTCCCTTCCCTTCCCTTCCCTTCCCTTCCCTTCCCTTCCCTTCCCTTCCCTTCCCTTCCCTTCCCCCCTCCCTCTCTCCCTCCCTCCCTCCCTCCCTCCCTCCCTTCCTCTCTTTCTTCCATCCATCTTGCCCACACCTGGCTCTCGCTTTTGTGTTCAGAGGACTGTATGTGATGCCAGGGATTGAGTCCAAGCCACCCACATGTAAACCAAGGGTCTACCCACTGCACCATCTTTCTGGTCTGACAACGCCAATTCTAACGGCCTATTCCAAGTGATGCTGATGACACAGTTTGAGGGGCCCTCTTGGGGAATGGTTGCTATACACACTGGAACCACTGTCCATTTTTTTGACCTTATGTTTTCATCATGTCTGCTCCTGACGCTCGCTCCAATCAGGGAACCAAAAGTGGCTCTGGACTGAGGGTCAAAAAAGAAGATGAACACATCTATTTTCTCATGGTCTTGGAAAGTTCGCTATGATTTTCAAGTAGCTTCATGTACAGTTTATTTTGTACTAAAACTTGGATGATTCTGCTTATATGCACAACATTTCCAAGACATCTTAGAGACATGATTAGTACCAGTCATTTCAGGAAGAGGAACGGCATAACTGAATGCATTCATCTGCTCCTTACTTGGTATGCTCTCTGTGTTCCCTCCTAACTAACAGACTTCCTGTGCTGCAAATCCTCGTGTCACTTTACACCCTTACTCTCCCTAGCCTTCTACACCCATGAGGTTAGCAATCCTCTAATTTATTTCCTTTCTCAACCTCTCCCCTATTTTCCATGGAACTGACTGCAGATGAAATCTTTCCATCCCATAGCAACCATCCCAGAGTACTTATTCCAGGAGTCAAGTCTTGCCTTCTTTGGAGGCACTAGTCAAACCTTACCTGGGGAAAATCTATCAAGGCCTCCCTATAGATTTCAGGGTCTGGTACTAATGCCTTGAGCCGGAAACGGAAACCATTTACTGCCCGTATCTGGAGCTTTAGCTTCTGCACTCTACTACCTCCCCCTGGCCCCAGCTGGGTAAGTTATCCCCTTCCCTCTACCACTCCCCTTCTCCCCTTGCATGCATGCCCCCCCCCACCATGCAGCCCACACTTTACTTGGCTGACTGTCTCATCAATCGGGATTTGGCCCTAAGGAGGCCTGCAGCTTATGGTCCCCTCAGTCAGGCTCCTAGACCTACTCTAACTTCCGGCCTTCTCACCTTCCTCATCATGACCTGGATGTGGGGGAATCAGAGCATCAGGGTTAGAGGAGAGCAAAATGAGGGATTCCATCTGGATAATACGTCTCAGATACAATAAAGTCCGGTGAATGAGAAAAGTCGGTGGCCAAAGCTGGAAATTTGATGCCAAGAGACTGACGCATGTGGTGGCTGAGATGAATTATCTAGAGAACATGTAAATCTCTGCTGCACCTGTCACTAAAGAGAACAGGCCAAGGAAAACTTTAGATTTCGAATTAAGCAAATTGAAAACTCTCTGTTCTAGGAAAGGAGTATGGTATTTTATTTTATTTTTATTTCCTTTTATGTATCTGAGGGGGAGTTGAGGGGCTACACGTGGCTTTGGTGCTTCTGGATTGCTTTTGGTGGTTCTTCGGGGACAGCGTGCCATGCTGGGATTAAACCAGGTCTCCTGCATGCGTGGGTTCTAGGCCAGTGAGTTATCACTTTGGCCTCAGTATTTTAAAATGTCGTTGAAGCCGGAGCTAAGTGTCTTAGAACTTGTTGTTCTATAAAGTTAGCTACCCCCCTTGTGTATGCAGTCAAGCCAGCTTAAAGTTAACTGAATTTGGACCATAGTGACAATACGTACAGCACACGCTATGCTTTATGCTTGCCTTGCATGCAGGTAACCAGGGTTTGCTCCCCAGCACCACATATATCATTCCCCGAGCTCTGCCAAAACTGATTCCTGAACAAGAGCCAGCAACAAGCCCAGAGGACCACCAGGTGTGACCCCCAAACCAAAACAGAATAAACCAAGTTAAGCAAAAATACGTCTGAAATTATGCCTTAAAAAAAAAACTGAACAAAATAAAACATTCAGTGTCACAGTTCCACTAGTCATGTTTCAAATGCTGAACAGCCACAGTTCGAGTTCACTTCCATCCCTGCTGAGTTACACTGATGAATGTTTATTTAGAAGGAAAGCAGAATTCCTCCTAAAGAGAAAGCTCTTTATAAATTTTAAGTGTACACATTGTGTCCAGAAAGGTCAGACTAAAGAGAATGTCTCAGGGAAGTCTAAATGGAATAGTCTAAAGTGAAAAGAGAGCCAAACCACTCAAGATGAGAAGGAAGTAGAATTTTCCATTATTCTCTTTTGGCTGGAGAGGAAGGTTTTTTTTTTTTTCACATTTGAATAGGAACATTTAAAAGAAAAAAGAGTTGAATTGAAAAAGGACTTAAGGAAGGACTCAAAGGGTAGATCAAAACAAATGAGGGCAGGGAATATGGCTTGGTTGTAGGCCACTGGCTTCACATTATGAGATGCAGACTTCCATCCCCGGCATTGCAAGTCACTGTCACTGTCACTGTCATCCCGTTGCTCATTGATTTGTTTGAGCGGGCACCAGTAACATCTCTCATTGAGAGACTTATTGTTACTGTTTTTGGCATATCCAGTGCGCATGGGTAGCTTGCCAGGCTCTGCTGTGCGGGCTCAATACTCTCAGTAGCTTGCCGGGCTCTCCGAGAGGGGCGGAGGAATCAAACTCGGGTTGGCTGCGAGAAAGGCGAATGCCCAACCGCTGTGCTATCGCTCCAACCGGGCATTGCAAGTATATATAAAATTACACATATATGCACACATATATGTGTCTATATAAAATTTAAAAATAAATAGGAACATATACTTTGGTGGGAGTGTGCTTAAAAAAAATGAGTGAAAAATACAAAAAACAAAACTAAACAAAACAAAACAAAAAAACCACCCTAGAAATCCCCCCAAACCCTAGTCAATCAATTTCAGAGTCTGAATCTACTATGTGTTACAACTCTCCTGGGCTATCACTAAATCTTTAGTAAAAGTCTATTTCACATGCCATTTATTGTTTCTGGGATTAGAAGATATTATAGGTTTAGAGAGAAAAATAAACCAGAGTAGGAAATTGTACTGGGAACAGAGTGGTAAAAAGGCACAGAAAATATGAGCCATCATCAGAAGGAATAATCCCCTATAAATTTAAGAGAAGACTGGGATGAGTCCTGTGTGCCAGTGGACAGGATCTGCATGTTTGAAGAGTAAAGGTAAGGAAGAAATGTGGTTGAGTAGAGACATTTGGGTTGCATGTCTTCTAAAGGCACAGCTATTTCCTTTGAGAGAGAGAGAGAGAGAGAGAGAGAGAGAGAGAGAGAGAGAGAGACAGAGAGACAGAGAGACAGAGAGACAGAGAGACAGAGAGACAGAGAGACAGAGAAAGACAGAGAGACACAGAGACAGAGAGACAGAGAGACAGAGAGACAGAGAAGACAGAGAGATTTAAAACAGAGCATTGCTTAGGAAAGAAAATATATTTTACATTTAAGTAACTTTTAAGTCAAGTTAAGTCAAAGCAAAACCAGATTGGAGTGACATGGGAGTATAAAGGATTATTCTGTTATGCAGTTTCTGATATTTTGGTTTCTCCCAAAGAAATCCCTTAGTCATGCAGAAATAAACAAATAGTACTTAAAATCAGTTGTACTTGCTATATTTATTGACAAAATAATGCATTTTGTCAACAGTAGCTAGTAAGTACATTTTGTTACATTAGCGAGTGGTCACCTATTGCTTAAAACACCCCCCTGCCTTCTTTCAATAAAAATGTGGAATGTAAATTAGTGTTCAACTCCTCCTTCAGCACTGCATGATAAGGTTTGTTGTCATCTGGTACTAAACACATTCCTGTCCTTTCACAAATGCCCCTTTGCAGTGAATTTTAGAGAAGTTCAAATTGTATTTTCTTTTATTCCTGTTTTTCCCACTGGCTGTCAGCTGTCATTTTTCATGGTTGTTCACATATAAACTGTAGAAATAAAACTCTTCAGCTTGCTCAGATCTTGTTGCTTTGAGTATATTAATGACTGTGGCTCCAAAAAATGGGATTTTATAGGACTGCATTATTGGAGAATAATAAAATAGGTTACAGTTCAGTAACATCTGATTTTCTGAACTGACGGGTTACAAAGAAACTTGATTGTGTGAAGTTAAACCTAGTTTTGCTGAGGATTTTGGTAAAAAATATAAAATTTAGAAAGTTAAAAGCTTAGACTGTATTTAATTTCCAATGTTGATTTCTAGCTTTACTTCATTTTTAGAAGAACTTGGATGAAATGCTGATTTTTTTTGAAATGGCAGGTAATCAGTGTTTTGTGAAGGTGAATTGTAATAATTAAAACCCAAAGAAAATCATGATAAGAAAAGATAATTAAAATACTTATGAGAATCCTGATTATCAAATCACATTTTATTTATCAGAAATAGTACTTTTTCCCCTCTAGGATATTTTTTATTAATGTAATAGTGGTAGAGGTGGGACCAGAGTGATAATAGCTTGAATAGGGTGCTTGCCTTGCACATGTCCAACCCAGGTTGATCTCTGGCACCCTGTATGGTTCCTTAAGCCCCTCCAAAAAGTGATCCCTGAGTGAAGTCAAGAATAAGCCTTGAGCATCCCCAGGTGTGGTTCTAAAACAAAGGCAGTCACTTGCAATAACTTTCTTTGTACAGTTCTGAACTGCATCAAATCATTGATAGTGATAATTTTTATTTGAAAGATGAAAATGCCACATAACTTACCCTAATATTTTGGATCGTTAAAGCTCAAGGTTATCAAGAATTATTAAATCCTCATACCATTTAATTACCAAGAAAATAAACAAATAAAGATTAACAAAATTACAGTAGGAATCATCTAAAATCCCTTCAATTGTGACATCTACTGTAAGTTTTGCAAGCATTCTGCTAATCTGCAAAAAAAAAATAGGTTAACAAAATATAACCTTGAACTCTAGATACAAAGAGGGAAGAGACAAAAAATAGTCCATAAAATGTGAATGCAGATTAGAATACCTGTCAGGTAGATTAGCAGTGACCCAAAGGGACTACTGAATCTCTCTCTATGAGTTAAGGAAGACAGCAAAAAGGTTAAAATTACTTCTCTGGTTTCTGAAGGATGGGTAGAAGTTTAGCAGTCAAACAATGGGCATTTCAGGAGAGAGAGAGAGAGCCATATGCACAAGACAGGAAAGTTACTTCAGGAATTCTAAGCAAATTGTTATGCCAAAAACGTGTGTGTGTGTGTGTGTGTGTGTGTGTGTGTGTGTAGAAACATTTAAATGGAGAATAGATTCCAACTTGTATTATCGAAACACTACTCAATGATCACAATTGTTGATGAGAAAGAAAATAGAAGATAAAAGACTAGAGAGCAGCCAAAAAATTAATAACAGTGGTTCCTCTGGTGGCAGAATATTATTTTCTGCTTCTTAGAATAGAATGCAGTAAGCTGTTCTTTGGGGGAAACAACAACATTTTAGTTATGTAAGGACTCTGTCAATCTTTGAATTCAGTGCAAGGAACAGTGGCCACATTCAGACCCATCGTATGCCTTTCTCAACTTTGTTTATTTATAAAACAATTATGGTATAAATATAAGGTGTGCTAAAATACACAATTTGAAAAACTTCAACTCAACAGGCTTTGAGTCACGTCAGCCCACAGAACTCGACAACAAAACTGACTGAAAATCTCGGCTTCTGGGAGGGCCACCCAAACTAGAAAATTTTGATTTTGAAAGGAACCAGTTATATCTCTAAAGGAACTCAACAAATTTTACAATTTTCTTTGCCTTAGAGACAACGAAACTTCATTCCCCACAAGGCACTTCAAATTCATATACAGTCTAAGAAAAATCTAGACTCATTTTACCTTGCAATTACCTAAACAATTAAAGATCTAAACAGAAAATAAAACTTTGGTCAAATTAAGTATAAATAGAAAAAAGGAAAGGAGTAGAGTTAAATGATGAACACACATCCAATTATTACAGAATTTATAACAAATAAAAGCTTTCAGTAGAAATTCTGCCCAAACTACTTCATTAAGCAAAATCTGTCACTACATAAAACCAATCTATAAGTTAAGAATAATAATAAAAGGTTCTTTGGAGAAGCTACATAAAAAAAGTATAAAGTACTTACCTGTTTGGCACATTATGAGCACTCAATAATTTATAGCATTATTAATACTATATCTGGTATTTACATGGTGTGTTAAATAAATAATAGTATTATATAATCATTATATTTCATAATTTGCCTCCTTGCAACTATTCCAACTTATAAATCTCTCAATTGTACTTAATTATGTCAAAGATTATTTGCTTAATAAAATAAAATTATTGGAATGTTTTATGAGAAATAATAAATAACACTGTTTTACCTCTTCATATCTATCAAAAACGGCTCCTTCTTGCAAAAAGGAAGGAACTTCTTTCTGCCAGTTAAACTCATAGGGTTTGGCCATGATTATGTTCAAGACCTAAAATTGGAAAAGAGTAACTCATTAGTTTACAAAATTAAAAAAAACTTGAATATTAAAGATTATTGACATAATACTTGTTTTCAAAAGCCTTTATTATAACACATGAAATAAGTGTATAAATTATCTCTCCTCTTTTTTTTTTCTTTTTTCCCCTTCAGCAGACCCAAATTTCCATTTTCTTTGTCTCTAAAATGATAAAAAAGAGTATTACTAAAAAAATAACAGAAGGGTAGTTTGGGAAGCACTTCTTCCTTCCTCTTCAAATCATGCACAGAAATATATACATATATGCATATGTATACACTTACATATTTACACATATACATATATGCTATCATTTAATATGACCACATTAGATAAAGAGGAAATTACAAACCTAATCTCTTATAGGAGAGGCCTTTGGCCAAGGGCAGACAGTTCAACAAGTCTACACTTGATGCCTGAGGCTTAACTAATGAGTAGGAAAGTACACAGTGATAAGCAGTAGAACCAAGCAGGTAGACAAAATATATATATATATATTTTTTTTTTGGGGGGGGAGAGGGGTCGTACACTGGCTGTGCTCAGGCTTACTCCTGGCTCTACTCTCAGGGATCACTGCTGCTGGGCTTGGAGGACCATCTATGATGTTGGGGATTGAACCAAGGAGTGCCTTGCCTCCTGTTCTATCATCTTTTCTGCCCCCTCAAGCCCTTCCATTTTTTAAAAAAATATTTTCAGTTCTCTCCTTAGTCTTTACTTGCCCCTTTTTCACTAGAGTCAAGCAGATAACAACAGAATGCCTGCTTTCTACTGTAGGCAGTATAAGGACATTTTGCTTTGTTTCATTTGAGCACCACATTTGGCAGTGTTCAGGGCTTACTTCTAGCCCTGCACTCAGGGATCATTCCTGGACGGACTGAGGGGGACCTTATGGGCTGCCAGAATAGAACACAATTGCACTGAGCGTAGGGCATTTGCCTTGCACACAGCTGACCCAGGTTCTATTCCTTCTTCCCTCTTGGAAAGCCCGGCAAGCTACCTGGAGTATCCCGCCCGCATGGCAGAGCCTGGCAAGCTCCCTGTGGCATATTCGATCTGCCAAAAACAATAACAACAAGTCTCACAATAGAGACGTTACTGGTGCCTGCTCCAGTAAATCGATGAACAACGAGACGACAGTGCTGCAGGACAAGTGCCCTGCCAGCTGTATTATCACTCTGGCCACACTATTACATTTGAAGAGAACCCAGGCATCGTTCAGGGTACCTGCCCGCACCTAGGAGAGATAGCTATTCCTTTTTTCCCCATATGTGTGTAAATAGTATGTGTGTAGAGTTATTTCTAATTAAACCACCAGGATTTACAAAGTTGTTCATAATAGAAGCCTCGTTTGGGGGAGCTATTCCTTTACAAACATTATTAAAATTGAGAATCTGTGGCTTACAATGCTATTAACAATGGTTCCTCATACACATAATTCAACACCACACCTTTTACCCACCCTGCTTTGCATTACACATCAATGATGCATATGCAATGGCTGAAAACAGGATATCTCAAATGAAAAGGTGAGCACACAACCAAGAATCATCAAATATTTAAGCAACCTTACGAGCAAGGAAGCAAGGACATAAAACACAGTAAGTAGAAGGACATCAGCGACAGACACTGAGTTTGTTTTAAGTGTGTATGATGTCCTTAGAAGCAAGAGAATGTTCGTTCTGTTTCTAAAGTGTAATGAACTACAGACTCGACAATTTTAAATCAGATTGTGGAAATGAATTTTTCACAGGTGACCTGAATCGTAGAGATCTCAGAGGAAGTTCAGAGCCCCCAAACTCCCACAGAATCCAATTCATACATCTAAGGAAGCAAGACTGGAAGTTTTGGTATGAAATACGGAAACATACGGTTCAAAACTACCTAATGGAAGCTCTATTAGAAGACAAAAAAAAAAAAAAAACACCTGTACCGGTAGGTGATGTAAAACCAAAGAAAGGATGAGAATAGTAATAATAAAAATAATAGGGAACATCTCTGAAATCTGAGTATGTGAGTGTTCATTAAAAAGTAAATCACACGGCTCCAGGATGCAGGACTGGGACATCTTCAAAGTGCAGTTGGGGGCACTGGAGTGGGACAGCGCCAGCCCAATCTCCAATTTGCCCCAGTCACCGGAAGTCACGCCCTCGACCCGCTGTCGCCGCCGTCTTGCCACAATCAACAAAGAAGAATCTGGGCTTCCGGCAGGCACCGCGAGCCGGAGATTGCGCTGGACCCTAGACAGGGCCAACAACACCAGGGAGCCAGACGGAGAAGGTACAGCCAGCACGCCTTCTCCAGATGGAAGGGGGAGGCACAGTTATTTTATGGCCATTAATATTTAAGCAAGTGACCACATCAAAACATATTGAAAAACTAACAAAAGACAAAGAAAATAGCAAATCACAATTTTTTTTTTGGCTTTTTGGGTCACACCCGGCGATGCACAGGGGTCACTCCTGGCTCTGCACTCAGGAATCACCCCTGGCGGTGCTCGGAGGACCATATGGGATGATGGGAATCAAACCCGGGTTGGCTGAGTGCAAGGCAAACGCCCTACCTGCTGTACTCCAGCCCCAAAATCACAAATATTTTTGAAGACAATGATCTTAGATATTTAATGGAAGAAAAGTATGGAAGCAAAAAAGACTGAGGATTTCAATTTTATGCTTAATTTACCCAAATAATTTCGGTGACTTTAACATAATTTAAATAACATTACTTAATGAATTTAATTTCCTCCTTGTCATTTATGTTTATTCATATTTATTTGTAAACCTCCTTGCATTACTTCAACGTCCCCATATATTTTTATATATAAATATATAAAACATATATATAAAACAATTTTAAAATTTAGTCATGAGGAGCCCATAAAAAAATAAGCTTTTTTGCTTTTCCTTAGGACTGAAGTGATAGCACATTGAGTAGGGCATTTGCCTTGCACATGGCCGACCTGAGTCCCTCTCGGAGAGCCCGGCAATCTACTGCCCGCACAGCAGCCTGGCAAGCTGCCCGTGGCTTATTCAATATACCAAAACAGTAACAAAAAGTCTCGCAGTGGAGACGTTACTGGTGCTGCTCAAGCAAATCTATGAACAATGGGACATCAGTGCTATAGTACAGTGTTTTTCCTTGGGTTTTGTTCCACACCTAGCTGTGCTCAGGGCTATCTCGAAGTTCTGCACTCAGGAGTCACTCCTGGTGTTCCTCAGGGGACCATATGGGATCCTAGGGATGGACTGGGTTGGTCATCTCCAAAACAAGTGCCTTGCCCACTCTACTACCTTTCTGACCCCCCAAATTAGGCATTTATATACTTTTAAACAGCATAAATAATGCAGAAATTACAAATTTCTTGGAAGGGAAAGATGAGAGCATTATACAGCAAAACCCAGATATATATAACTAGCATTATACAGCAAAATCTAGACATATAATTAGCTAAAAATAAAATGATGATAAAAATGTTGTTTTCTAAATATTCTTATGTAAAATAAAAATTTGTGAAATGTTGAATGAGGGAGAAAAGTGTGTAGGGGAGAAGGGAGGAAAATGCGGAGGAAGCACAAAATCCTAACATTCACAGTGAAAAGGATACAATTATAAAGAACGAGATGTGAAAATTGTAAGAGAATATTATGTAAAACTATAATCAAAATATTTGAAAACCAAAATTAAGTGTAATTTTAAAACTTTAAAATAATTGGTTCCAATATAAGTAGAATACTTAAACACGCTGGTGATCTTGGAAGAAACTAAGAAAAAAAAATAATACAAAACTCAGGACTTTGGGGGCTGGAGCGATAGTATAATGGGTAGGGCATTTGCCTTGCACACAGCCAACCCGGGTTCTATTCCCAGCATCCCATGTGGTCACCCGAGCACCCCCAGGAGTAACTCCTGAGTGCAGAGCCAGGAGTAAGCCCTGAGCATTGCCAGGTGTGACCCAAAAAGAAAAAAAAATCAGGACCTTGAGGCTGGAGTGATAGTACAGCAGGTAGGGCATTTGCCTTGCATGCAGCTAACCCTGGTTCGAGTCCCAGCATCCCATATGCTCCCCAAACACCGCCAGGGGTAATTCCTGAGTGAATGAGCCAGGAGTAACCCCTGTGCATCGCCAGTGTGACCCAAAAAGCAAAAAACAAAACAAAAAAATTCAGGACCTTATAGTTATACAGGTTGCATTGTACCTATCAAATCCTGCATATAGAAACTTTTCCAGGACATTAAAAAAAAAAGAAAACTGCATCTCAACTCATTTCAAAAGTCAAAGGATCAGGATGTGATAAAAACACTTCAGGGTTGTTAACAAGAAGTCAAAAAGCCTTGCACAGAAGATATATTCTCTGTAATGGTAAAAAATAAACTTGATGATTCTATTCATAAAATTACTAGAAGTATTACATGTTTTAACATTAAGAACAAATCAATACAATTCCTATTTAGAGACTAAGAAGAAATGTTCAGTAATTGCATATCCTTCTATACCTTCCAAAGTAAGGCATTATAAATTAAACGAAAACAGAAGCCATAGAAAATATGAACAGTGGGATACTATTTATGTAAACACATACATAAGGCAAATCTACGTATTTCTCAATGTACATATATGTTTTTGTAAATAACTTTGGGGGAAAGCTCTCAAATTCATGACTGTTAACTTCTGGGGCAGGAATATATATTAAGGGGAAAATTTAAGATACCTTTAAAGCTATGCTTGAGTTCAGCATTTTTTTATCACAGAAATATCACTGTATCACTATATCACTGTCATCCAGTTGCTCATCAGTTTGCTCGACCGAGCACCAGTAACATCTCCATTGTGAGACTTGTTACTATTTTTGGCATATCGAATACGCCACGGGTAGCTTGCCAGGCTCTGCTGTGCGGGCGGGATACTCTCGGTAGCTTGCTGGGCACTTCGAGAGGGACAGAGGAATTGAATCCAGGTTGGTGTGCAAGGCAAACACCCTACCCGCTGTGCTATCGCTCCAGTTCCACAGAAGTATATTCTTGCATTAATATGCTACATGTGTAAATAAAGGGTGCAAATTTTATTTTTTAAGGGTGCAAATTTTAAAGAAGAAAAAAATCCGGTTGACCGTCTACTGACAGCAGTTATTATTCTTTAGTTCCAAACAATTTGAGGCAGATGAGGAGTATATTTGCTCTCTCACAACAGAAGCTGTAGATATTTGAGGGAGAAACTGCTTCCATTACTTTCCTAACCTGGCTAAAAGGTGAAGCATGAAAGGCATTCTCTTCAGCCTTTGCTGAGGTGGGAAGCATCCTTTAGCACTAAAAGAGAGTAGGGATGCAAACAATGGAAGAATAAAGAGGTACTTTATTTTAGTCCATGTGTAGGTTGTTGTATTCTCCCACAATTATTGTAATTGGTTTTTCTTTCCTATTCCTCTCTGTTCCCATTCAGTTTATCTTTCTTTGCGAATCTTTCCACGTTCATTTATCAGTTTCCAAATGCACAGTCCTTTCACCCAATGCGACTTTATAAGCAACCTTGTAATACGATGATTGTTTTGTTGTTTTGTTTTGTTTTGTGGTCACACCCCGAGATGTGCAGGGGTTATTCCTGGTTCTGCACTCAGGAATTACTCCTGGAGGTGCTCAGGGGACCATATGGGATGCTGGGAATCGAACCCAGGTCGGCCGCGTGCAAGGCAAACACCCTACTGGCTGTGCTATCGCTCCAGCCCCTCAACCTGCATCCTTCAATGCTTTCTCCCAGGAACCTACTTTCCCTTCCTCACTTCCTTCCTTACTGTGATACCAACAGTTTTTTTTTCTTTTTGGGTCACACCCAGCGATGTTCAGGGGTCACTCCTGGCTCTGCACTCAGGAATTACCAATCCCTGGCCATGCTCAGGGGACCATATGGGATGCTGGAAATCGAACATGGGTCGGCCGCGTGCTAGGCAAGCGCTCTACCCGCTGTGCTATCACTCCAGCCCCGACACCAACAGTTTTTATTGACAGAAATTTAGAGAAGTGTGAGAAGGAGAGAAAGAAGGATAAATATGCATTCTAGAGAGAACACTGGGGGCCCGAACGATAGCACAGCAGGTAGGGCATTTGCCTTGCATGCGGCCAACCTGGGTTCGATTCCCAGTATCCCATGTGGTCCCCTGAGCACCGCCAGGAGTAATTCCTGAATGAATGAACCAGGAGTAACCCCTGAGCATCACCGGGTGTGACCCCCCAAAAAAGAGAGGACACTGGCTTCTCGAGACTGAAAAACCCTTCCCATCTCTGCCCTTCACAGCCCAACCAGTCCTTTCCTTTTGCAAAGAAAGGACACACACAAAGTTAAGTTCTTGGTTCAAAATGGTTCCCAGGTTCCTCTTTATCCTCCCTATTAAAATACTAAAATAGACATCCCTATCTTTGGTACTAATTCCATCATAATGGTCCCATTATGTAAAGGATATTGGGGTTGGATAAGGGTATGTCTAGAAAGAGAGTAATTTTGCTCTTAATTTCTAGAGAATTCTGCAGTGAAGGTGGAAGCTTTCGTGGCTTACTTTTGGGAGCAAGACTGAGATTCAAAATAAAAGGAAGATTTTTGAAAAATGACACAAGAATACATTGAGTTTTTCCAATTTTATGGTCGTAGGGAGTCTAAAGCCTGTCTAAGGGCCAGAGATTCGTTTTTATTTTCTAGAGTTCATTTGTTTATCTCTTGTTTTGGGCCCCATGGTGGTGATGAGAGCTTAATCCTGACTTTACGTAGGGACCATCTCTGGTTCAAAGGACATAGGAAATTCTGCCATTTGAAATGGTGTTGGCTGTATGAAAGGCTAATACCTTAACCTCATACTATCTCTCCAGCCCTCCAGCTATATTTCTTATATAGAGCACTTATGACCTACAAAAAATGATGACTTGGCCAATGGTGTTTCATAGTTGTTCACACCAGGTAACTGATTTTAAAATAAAAACAAGTGAAAGAATAGGTTGCAGTTCAACTGACTCCAGGGAAAGTTATAGGTAGAAAAGTTATAGGTAGAAAACAATTACTTCATTTAAGTGGTTGGGGACAGGGGTTTACCCTTTCTAAAACTACCCTTTTTTGAAACCATCTCAAAGCTAACTGATGAAAACACTAAGGTTTCACAACGGCACTCTAAATATGCTGCTGCTCAAATGTTCTAATTTGCCTAGAACATCCTAGAGGACCAAACTTACAAGGCAGTTTAAGGTTCAGTTGATTCCTCCGATTCCCAGATGCTGAGCAACCACTGCATCACACAGAGCCCGCAGGAAAAGGTCTGCCTTCTCCGTGAGGAACACAGGAAGCGAAAGAGAATCAACAGAAAGAACGGATCTACAGCTCAGCACCTTTTCCAGATTAAACACCTTGAAGAGTACTGGAAGGAGGCCAGTGGGCTTCTAAACAGTTTTATTGTTTCCAAATTCTTATGTAACTGGAACAGATTAGCTATTGCACTGGCTCCAAAAAAACATTTTGCACTGCAGTGTGGTAAGCAAGAGAGCTGACCTAGAAGGTCTGTCACACAGCAGGGGACAAAAAGCTCCTTCTGAAGATGATGGGAGACTGAAAGAATTAGATGAACTACAATGGGTACTGGGGGAGGCTACCAGAAAATCAACATTCAAGTAGGGTATGTATATCACCATGAAGATAATTTTTCACCCTTTGAATCTGTTCAGTTAAGAAGGGCAAGGAAGGGCAACTATTTGTTGTTCCCCACCCCCCTGCTTTGTCATGCATCTTCAAACATGCTTTTTTTATGTCCTTTTTTTTTTATATGTTTGACATATGTATAGGCTAGTCAACAACATTTAGCAGACCACATTTCCCAGAGATTCAGTAAGGAATTGGCTCAACCAAAACTTTGGCAAATGATTTTTTTGTTTCCGAACCTATGCTTCACATTCTGGAAGCAAATGGACAAAGGAAAATGTATAAAATTATTCGATATTAACCCAAAGTGTTTTAGGCTTCATCTGTGAATTGCCCCTTATCCTCCTCTCAGAGAACCTTATAGAGACCTTGCTAGCATCCCGAATTTAGTTAATGTTTATCTTTAATCTTTCCTTTGCATTTTACCTCCCACTGTCTCAGTTCCCCAAGTCAGTTTTGATGATTTATAAGCCAAAACTTCCTGGTAATTCTGAACTTTGTATTTGTACTGCTTTGTATTTGAAGTGCTGTGTATTTGTACCTCCTTTTCTATTTCCCCTAGGGACTTTTTATATTTTATTACAGAACAATGCTCTTTGGTTAAACACAGAAAGACCATCAATGCTATGTTCCTAATATTTGGGAGTTGATTGAAATGTATCTATTCCTGGGCATCATTATTTGGTCATACGTACTTGACTCAGAATTCAGTTGCTGTCCTTCCTAACATCCCAGAAGGGAGGTCCCAACTTAGGACTGGGATGGACCGGGGCAAGTGGCAAAGCTACCTCGGCATAGAAATGGGACATTCTAGAAAGCATCAATGCATGATCTTGATGTAAGCTGTTATAAATTAAGAGAACAGGACCCCCATGGGGAAGGACAAGCTGAACTGGCCTGAGGACTTAGTCTGGGATTTACGGTAAAAGCCTTTTCTTTCAGCCCAGAGAAATAAGTGTTGGGATCTTTGTCTCTTTCTGTGTTTATCCAAACAACTGCAAGTATTGATCACTTATAAAACTAGAGGGGAAGATAAAAACAATGTAGATGTTCCTGGGAGACAGAGTGGCTCCTTGAATTAATCTCCCCAAGAGAATTTCCTTCACCAAATTTTTATCTATGTAAATGATCAATCACACCTAAGTCCTTACTTCAACCCCCCTTCAGATGTTCTAGCCTCTCTGCATTAAAAGGGCCATTTTCACCATCAGGCTGTGGTCCCCTTTCTCCCTGTCTCTCTGTCTCTCTGTTGGGGAGGCCTGGGAGGGTGGCGAGGTGGCTCTGGGCCACTGAATGCACAAGTCCCAGCAGCGGCCCCCCATGTTTTACTTTGTGAACTCACATGAAATCAAGTATATTTAAGTTCCTACACATAGATAGGTAAACATGACCTCCAAACAATACCGACATTAAGGTTCTGAAATCCTTATATTTATTTTACATGGAACAAAGTACCTTACATCTATGTTTAAGCATCTTGAGATGGGAAGATTCCCTTGTGTCATCTCCAGTGGGTCTTAAATGAGATCACAAGTAGAGGCCGAGAGAGAATACAGTGAGTAGGGTGCTTGCCTTGCATGCACCTGATTCTGATCCAAGTCCTAGCACTTAATGTGATTCCCTGAACACTGTGAGGGGTGCCCTCTAGTTCAGAGCCAGGAATAAGTTCTGAGCACCACTAGTTTGACCCAAATACCAAAAAAAGGGGAAGAGAGTTGGGGACCAAAAGGAGCTTTAACACAGACAGAAGATGAGGCAATGTGGTGCAAAAAGGTTCCTGAAGCTGGAAATCTTATCTAAAAAGCCTATCAATTTGCCACATATGTATAAAAATGGTAATAAAAAAACCCAGTTTTAAAGGGATGGGCATTTGACATATTTGTTCAAGTGAACTCTTAAACACAGAAGTCATGCCAAGATGAAAAAGCTCTAAAGATATATTGTATATCATGACTAGAGGTAATAATGCTGCATATTACACTAAAAAAATTTCTTCAGGGTAGATGCCACATTAAATTTTGTTTATTTATTTTTATTTTAAATTTAACCGCACACACTCATACAAAGAAGCCTTCTCCATGCCTGAAGGCATGCACAGTAAAGTCTCTCATCCAACAGCATTCCCTGCAGATGAAGGGGAACTTCATTCTTTTTGTTGTTGTTGTTGTTTTGTTTTTTGCTTTTTGGGTCACACCCTGCAATGCACAGGGGTTACTCCTGGCTCATGAACTCAGGAATTACAAATGGCGGTGCTCGGGGGACCATATGGGATGCTGGGAATCGAATCCGGGCCGGCCGTATGCAAGGCAAGTGCCCTACCTGCTGTGCTATCGCTCCAGTCCCCAGGGAACTTCATTCTTGAACATCAAAGCAGTGTCCCTTCATGGGCACTGCACCTTGCCTCTTCAACAATTTTAATAGCAGTGACCAAGATGAAGACCTTGAATGCCAGATGCTGACACACCTGTATCTGCCTCACGCTGTGAAGACAGCTCTCAGCAGAATGACTAAATCATATTGAAAATGATCTCAATGGCTGGGACAAAGCCGGGGTGAATTCTACATGATGAAGTCCTACGAAGAACAATGACAAAATCTTCCACGTAGTTCATGCTTGCCAATCAGGTAATGAAGAAGGGTGAAAAGATATTTTCATTCGCATGCTAGAATCAGAAGTTTTAGAAAAGTCAAAGACCAAAACAATTGTGATGTACAAGAATGTAAGCACAGGCTACTTAAAAAGTCAAAGACGACTGTGGTCACATTAATAAAAATATATTATCTAGAAAAAGGGAAGTGCTATCCCATTTGAAGCAGATGTTTCCTTCTGGGCATCTGTATTTAAGGACGACACTGACAAATTGGGTAACATTTAGAAGAATGTAGAAAGCTTTTTGGAATGTCAAGGAAATACACAATATTAAAAACAGATGCAGTAATAGTCTACTTTTTAGGGGTTATTTTAGTACCTTGTAGTGTTCCAGTGTGTAATCTACATAATACTGTAAAATAAATAGTTTTTTCATCATTCAAAGGAAAATACCGTATGGATGCTATCTAGAAATAAATGCAAATAACTTCTATCTTTCTGTTCAAGAGCTCCTTTGAAGGGCAAAGATGTTTCATACTTTTTTTTTCACCAAATCTACATGTCTTTAGTAATGTTGCATCTTTCAAGAAATAAAAACTTCAAATCATCTCTACAGCATCCTTAAGCCTACCAGAATATTCTTTGTTTTGTCATTTCTATATGTGAATGAATGTTTGAAAAAGTATGTGATTATACTTGATACTTGATATCATATAACTTGAAAATATATCAAAAATATACCAAGACTCACTTATGAATTTTCTTGTGTTAACTATTTTTTTTCTTTTTGGCTTACATCCAGTGATGCACAGGGGTCACTACTGGCTCTGCATTCAGGAATTACCCCTGGTGGTGTTCACGGGACTATATGGGAATCGAAACCAGTTCGGCCGAGTGCAAGGCAGACTCCCTACATGCTGTGCTATTGCTCCAGTCCAAGTTTTATTGTTATCTTTAGCCATATAAGAAACAAACAAAACCTCAATCAATCCTTCATACAGAATGACAAAACAAAGGAACAGACAGCATTGAACAATGTCAAATCCATAGTTTTGAATTAAGAAACCTTTTAACACGCAGTGGAGGAGATATTATCATGGGAAATAAAGAATTCCCCAGGGGCTGGAGCGATAGCACAGCTGGTAGGGCCTTTGCCTTGCACACAGCCAACCCGGGTTCAATTCCTAGCATCCCTTATAGTCCCCTGAGCACCATCAGGGGTGAATCCTGAGTGCAGAGCCAGGAGTAACCCCTATGCATTGCCAGGTGTGACCCAAAAAGAAAAAAAAAATTCCCCAGAGATGACAAAGGAACAATGGTAGAGGGTCATGGGTAATTTGGTGGTGGGATGCCGTAACAACTCATCAATACTATAAACAAACACCTTTGTAAGCATGCTATCTAACTATAATAATTTAAAGAAATCAATCCCTTTCCTATCCAGTTATACAGTCCCATTTAACCAAACAACAACAACAAAATTCCACCAGAACACGAGTTGGAATAAATTTCACACTAGCAGAAAAGTTAGTTGACTCTATCAAGCTTATTTCATTATTTACTCTTTGATCTTTAAGTAAGATATCCTTGTGTTTTTAAAAACAGATTGACAGCTATCACCAGATAATTTAAGGTAATTCAGATCTTTCATTTAAATGACTCTTAAGATGACTCTTAAGTAAGAATCAATATGACACTGATATATTACATCACTAATGATATCATATCTCCCTGTTTGCTAAAAATAACTTCATTTTCATCAAACCATTGAATAACCTTTTCAAAAAGTACACAAAGCTGGAGGCTAATAAGATGATAATGGGTAACGGTCATTCTTTCACAGCTTATTGAAAAAGAATTCTGCAATACATTTATATTGCCTAAATGTACACACTCTGATTTAATTATTTTAATGAGATTTAGATGCATACAAAGTTTATATACAAATACATTTGCTGTTGTGCTATTTATAGTAGAAAAATATCATCCTTAGAAGCAACTGGTTCAATATACTATAGGTATTAAATGTTCTATCTATTAAAATAATGCTTTAGATGAATAAATTTATCGAACAAGCATATTATCAAACAAGTGAAGAAACCCTGATTACAAAATTGTATGCCAGCACTATCCAAACTTTTATTATATATAATATACAGGTTATGCACTGTAGCACTGTTGTCCTGTTGTTCATCGATTTGCTCCAGCAGGCATCAGTAACGTCTGCATTGTGAGACTTGTTGTTACTGTTTTTAGCATATTGAATATGCCACGGATATCTTGCCAGGCTCTGTCGTGCGGGCGGGATACTCTCGGTAGCTTGCCGGGCTCTCTGAGAGGGACGGAGGAAGCCAACCCAGGTCAGCCTCGTTCAAGCAAACGCCCTACCCGCTAACATCCAAAGACCCAAGCATTTTTTTAAAGCAGGGATAAAGGACTACCATACATATACATATAACCAAAACACAAGTAGTAGTTAGGTTAAAGTGAAGGAGTTTTAGTTGTTTTTCTTTAGTGTTATATATAATTTCAAAGATACATGGTAAAATAACATGTGTTGAGGATAAATCATTCTCTAAAGTAAAGAGAAGATAAAATGAAGAGTCTTTATTTTTCACATAAGTCAATTTTTAAATAACATCTATGTATTCAACAGAAATCCTAGCAGGAACAAATAGCAGGAAGAGTCTAATAAATAAAGCTATCAAATAGTTTCCTTTGCCTTTTAAGATCTGAACAAAATCTGAGCTGTATTCTGGGAAAACATTATACCTCACATATTAGCTCTGCCTGATTCTTTGGAAGAAATTACTTAATTAATATTAGGATTTTGATTTGCAAATATTCACTATATAATTATATTTTTAATATAAAATTAATAGGGAAATCTAGAGTGGAATGTAGCTCATTGGTAGATAATTTGCCTTACATATACGAGGTCCTGGGCTTGATCTGTTTAAAAAAAAACTAAAATTAAAGAGATAAATATAACTTCCTTAAAGGCAAATGCAAGCCTCTCGAATGTGATAATTAATTGAACTAGTAGTACAAGTAGCTGCCTTTTGGGGCGGGAGCAATAGCACAGCAGGTAGGGTAGACCGTTTGTCTTGCACGTGGCCGACCTGGGTTCGATCCCCGGCATCCCATATAGTCTCCCCAGCACCACCAGGCTCATTACTGAGTGCATGAGCCAGGAGTAACCCCTGTACATCTCCAGGTGTGTCCCAAAAAGCAAAAAAAAAAAAAAAAAAAAGTAGCTGCCTTTTACTTAACAGTGGCTCAAACTCTTGGACTGAATCCCTTGTTTCTCTTCTCTTCACACACAGGTAAGCCCCTCTGCCAGACTTCAGACCACACTGATAGATAGTGAGGGAGGGGTCAGTGACACTAGCTTTGTGCAGCTGGGACGCAAGGACATATGATGTCTTCTAAGGTATAATATTTCTGAAGATTTAGTAAATCTGGCTTATCAGTATCTTTGACTTCAGGATAAAAGTCATTTGCCTATGAATGCTTTTTCTTTTTTTTTTAATTTTAGGCATGATGGTTTACAATACTGACAATGATAGGGTTTCATGCATGAAACACAGTAGGGGCTTACAGGTGTGACTGCTAAAAATAAATGGAAAACCAGCCTCCTGAATAAAGTGTGTCTTAGGCGCCAGAGTAGTAATGCATATCACTGTTTGTTTTTTGTTTTCCCTACTTTCATGTACTAACAATCTTGCTTTAGTAAATTTTTTAAAATTTAAAATTGTGAAATGTAAGGACTTTTCCCCCATACTTCATAAAGTATTTCTGTTCTCACTGTCTAACGGAATGCAGCGAATAAGAGAAAGTATTTTGTGACAATTTAGCATTTAAGTTAACTTGAACAGGCCTGAGATATACAATGGACCTGAGAAACAAGGTCATTAGACAATCCTGGGATAATTGTATAAAAGAAATCAATAACGTTTTCTTTTCTCTGAAAATTAGAACCCATTACTCTTCTTATAGTAGACAAAAGGGATATAAGGTGGATATACAGTTTACTGTGCAGAAAAACAACTTCTCCCTGGTTCATAACCATTAGCTATATACAATCCACACTTCTCACTGGCATTCTGATAAGAGCTAGGGAAACAAAATAAAATGGTAACATGATAGAGTAACCACCGTTTCATGGGGAGATCATAAATAAATTATACAAATAACTGACTCCCAGATCCTGTTTCCTGGTTGTGAAACTGAAATAAAACCTGGAGCTATGTCCTTAGAGACTCCAGGAGGTCTAGGCTGATAAAGATGTAAATGATGACTAGGCCTGACCTTTCTATTAGCCTTAATCTCTTCTTAACTTGAGCTCTAAATGGCATAATCTGGATGGACAAAGGGAAATTCCTGTCAGGAGGATTGGGGGAAAGTTTAGAGAAGATCTGGAGCCCAGAGGTTTACCTTAGACCAATAGTTCTCAAAGTATAGCATCCACAGAGCAACTATCATGCGGAAGCTTATTAGAAACTGACAAAATCTCAGACCCCACTCGGATCATCTGAACCAGGAAATACAGAGCAAAGTCCAGAAATCCATGGTTGATCCAGGTGGCCATTATCAGGCTAGTTTGAGAAACTTAGACCAAGTCCATTGAGAAGTAAATGAGAAGAAGAGAAGATTGAAAAAAAAAAAAAAGGAAGGGGCCGGAGCGATAGCACAGCAGGTAGGGCGTTTGCCTTGCACGCGGCCGACCCGGGTTCGATCCCCGGCATCCCATATGGTCCCCCAAGCACTGCCAGGAGTAATTCCTGAGTGCAAAAGCCAGGAGTACCCCTGAGCATCGCTGGGTGTGACCCAAAAAGCCAAAAAAAAAAAAAATTTAAAAAAAAAAGGAAAAGGAAACGTTTGATCTTCATTTAGAGCTGAGACCAGCTCACCAGGAAAAGACCATTGCAACATTGGGGACTTTAATTTGATACATAAAAAAGACATGCTGTTTGTCGAGATAGGTACTTCACTCTCATAAACAAAATAAGATTACTCTGAATACCCCTGAAAATCTATCTTCCTAAAGCACATGTAGGACGGGCAGTATTCCCAGCTTGGGAAACTGATCTAGAATGTAGTGTCTTCTCAAAAAGGCCACGGAAATCTAGAAGATAAAGAATCTGATATCTGTTACTTGTTTTCTAACCAAGACAAAGAGTACTTACTGAAGCCCTAACAAAATAGGTACCATTCTTAGCCATTTCTATTTCTCTCCTTCTTTCCTTAACTATTACTTCCTTTCTTCCTCTTCCTTCTGGGAAACAAATTACTAATAAATAGCAACAATGTTTTTCCTATGAGGGAAGAAACCATCTAAATAGACAATCTGGGAGAAAATTTATAGTTCATGAATTTGAAGGTGCCGAAATGACCAGCGTCTTCTTGGAGGTCTATGTTAAGGTCACCTATTACTTTTTTTTTCAAAACTTGGATAATTTCACATGAAATTATAAATTTTATATGACAGAATGTTACTTTAATATCTTTAGTTACTCTCCTATATGTTTTTTCAAGTCTCATCCTTAAGAGTTAAGTCTGAAGACACCAGTTAAGGGTAGTGGGCAACTTAAAAGTCAATAATGAATGACACAAACAAATAGTCGATTTAAGTGACATATGACATGATGTATCACTGAAGTCTCTTAAATAAGTGAGTTTAACACCTGTTTTCTTTGGCAAAGGCCTTCATAGTCTTTTGTAAGATATGCATGTCTTTTGTAAGATATACATTCTGCTAAGAACTCAGAAAGCAAGGACCGAATAAATGAAGACTCAACTCAGTCATTGCACTGCTGCAATTAATGAAAGCTGAGAAGAATGGTTTATGTGAAAGCTATTTCTATGCGTTCTAGAAGAAATGTGCCCTGAGTTCCATGGAGAATCACAACACAACACCTCTATTCTCTCTTATTACACTATCATACATTCTCTCAGTATTCAGATTTGCATCACTGACACCCCCCACCCCCAGTACACTGAGTCTTTGGATATTTCTCTCATTCTAGAACCTCTATCTTAAATTGGTTTATCATCTCCTAGGTATTAGCAGATAAACAGTAAGGTCTCCCTCCTATATGTTTATTAAAGCATTCTGCATGTTTCTTTTTGAATTACATGCACTATACTTTATAACCAACTGTTTATCAATATCTTCACTATTACTGGAACTCAGGAAGACTAGTTTCATCTGCTCTCATGGTGCTCAGCACCTACCACATTCTCAATAAGAACTAAATGAATGAAAAAACAGACAACGAGGGTCTGGAGCAATAGCACAGCAGGTAGGGCGTTTGCCTTGCACTCAGCCGAACCGGGTTTGATCTCCAGCATCCCATATGGTCCCCCGAGCAGTGCCAGGAGTAATTCCCGAGTGCAGAGTCAGCAGTAAGCCCTCAGCCTCACCAGATGTGCCCCCAAAAGAAAAAAAAACAACGAATAGCTTACCCCTGTTGGCTTCCAACTAAGCATAAAACAACTGAGGCAGAGGACTATAAACTTCTCTTCTTTACCTAAATATACATGTTAGTAATTCCTCATCTCCCAACACAGCCTATAGAATGAGTTTCTATTCATTACCCAGCTGTACAGCCTGGCTGTGGTTATAAAAATCGTCGCTGCTGTACATCCCATCGCACTCTCTTGTGTCCAGGTGTTAGCTCAGATCACTGCCCACTAACCCTGAGAGATCTTTACAGACTGGGTCACAAATCTTGGCAATACATCCTGAACACATTCTCAGGTGGTGTGCAGTTTGATTAACCAAGGACACTTCCTCTTTATAGGAAAGTAATGGGGCTAGTCGTTAGGTGCCCCCCATTTTCTCTTATGTGAAATCTTCCACACTGTGCTCTTCATTTACCTTGGATTTACTCTGCCATTATCAGGAGGCAAAATATCACCAGCATGAATCATGTGTGTCAGAAGAGAAAACTCCCTTCAGAGACCAGTTTTGTCTTAATTATCTAAGTGTTCAAAGGAATGAAATTTATCTTTGCTTGAAAAATCTATCTGAATGTTGCCTCCGGCATCAGCATGGACTAAGTCAGGATTACGAGACAGTACCTCACAAAAATGAGACAACTGTTTTGGATTCAGACCAGGCACCTAGGTGAGGGTTGGAAGAAGGCATTATTTTAAGAATCACCCTATTATTAAAATACACATAGATACATACTGTACTCTTAATACTATTCAATATTCTTGGCATTTAAACATTCCCCAGGAATTTGATAAACTTTTGCTATTAATATACAGTAGGCATAAGAGGAGAAAAAAGGTGTAAGACCATGTATAATGGAACTGAATTCAGACCATGAAAAAAATAATAGTTTTTCTTAGGCTTTTACACTAAAATATATACAAAATTAATAAATTTACATGTTCAAATACACTGGAATAATATGTCACCTGAAAATAAGGCAGGCTAAAAGAGACATAAACTAAATAAACCTCAAATTTCCCACATCTTCACTGATCCCCTTATGAATAAAGTTAAAAATTGTTCTACTGCCATCCATTAAGAGCTTAAACCAAGTGAAAGAATTACTAAGACAGAGACAGAAAGAAAAAAATATTATAAGGAATTTGAGGTTTCATGATTTTTTTTTCTATTTTTGCAAAATCTTTTAAATGCACAAACATTTCTTTCTCTTTGTTATTTGATGCACAAAATATAGTCAAAAAGGAAATTCATCCAAGTCAGAGTGTAGCTGAGGCCGGAGTGGTAATAAAGCAGATTTACTCTCCATACAGGTCTATCTGCTTCGCATGTGGCCAACGTGGGTTTGGTTCCTAGCAACTGATGAGGTCCCCTGAGCCTGCAAGGAGTGATTCCTGAGCACAGAGCCAGGAGTAAGCCCTGAGTACTGCTGGGTGGGGCCCAAAAATCAATCAAAAAAACAAAAGTAGGTAGATAAAAACAGGGCTATATATGTTGTCTTTGTTGGATGGGGCCATAATGTACCCAAGAAAGCAATGTTCACATGATTTAAAATAGGTCTTTCAGTGTTCCATTAGAATGATCCAAATTACTCTTCTGTAATATGGCCGTAAGCTAAAATGGGTCTGACTTTAATTATGTATTACAGTGTTTTCACAATTAATATGAAGTATGGACTCTACAGCCTGCTGAAATGGAAAAAGAAGGTAATCAGAGATGGATGATGAATCCAGGATGACCTGGGTTCCAGTCCCAGCAATGCCTCAACTACTTGTATAAACTTAAAAAGTTCCCTTAGGGGAGTGATAGCACAACGGGTAGGGTGTTTGCCTTGCACGTGGCCAACCCGAGTTCGAATCCCAGCATCCCATATTGTCCCCTGAGCACCACCAGGGATAATTCCTGAGTGCATGAGCCAGGAATGACCCCTGTGCATTGCCGGGTGTGACCCAAAAAGCAAAAAAAAAAAAAAGTTCCCTTAAACTTTTCAGAGCTTTCATTTCCCTTGTATATAAAAATCATATCCCCGAAGCAGACATTTTGCTAACCTTGCTAGTTCAAACTAGTTTGATTAAGCAGTTATTTATCTGGATCCTGATAAATGTAGATGTTATTGTAAGACCATATATGTCCTTCCTGAGATGTATTTCATTTCCTAAAATGAAAGCTGCATACAGATGGCTCCGAGTAAGATTAAAAACAATGTGTAACTATTGTGTATTGAAGAGCAACTGACAGGGTAATAACATGGTGACATTTCTAGAACAGCTCTTTGGTATCAAAGCAGACTTTCAAGATGCCAAATGCTTGCCCAATTCTGGTAAGGTCAACAGTCGTCAAATAATTGTTCCTTTCATCGATGTGTGCTTTTACTGGGTTATTTTAAAATGTGTTTGCTTCCACTGCTTTTATAGAAACTGAAAAGCATCCCTTATTCGAACAAGACCCAGAGGCAATGGGAAGAAGGATATCAGAGGTCAGAGAGTCGGATGTGAAGCTATTCCCAGGAGTTCACGCCGGATTTTATTTTAGCAAATGTCTTTAACTTCTAATTCAAACCATATCAGCAGGCTGGGAAAAAGAAAGCAGAGAAAAAAAGGGAGCTTCTTTAACTAAATTCCCTGACCCCTATTTAGACGAGCCCTTGCTTCCCCCAAGTGTCGGCACTAATAAGCCGTTACTGAAAACTGCTTCATTCCTTGTGTCTGCAATCAATTAATTATTTGGTTTCTTATGGGGTAAAGTTTGGCCCAGCATGTTCTCCAGGGCTACAAGATTTCAGGCAACTTTCAAAGACTCCAGAAGGAAGTTAACATTCTGACCTGGAGAGAGGAGGCAGACAGTCATATCAGGAGAGAATCTAGACCCCATGCACTGATAAGAAATAAAGTAGCTCCAGCCACTATTCAGCTCTAAATGCAGATGCTGGCAACTACTGACTGGTGATCCCAACTCTCCGTGGAAGTACCCCCCTCTCCCCATCTCCATCTAACTGTAAGAGTCTACATGTTACTAAGGAAAATATATATTCACATTCTCTCTCCAAGTTGAATGTTTTTAAAGTAAATTTTTCTTTCATATATATATAATATTGCTTTTTCGGTCACACCCAGCGATGCGCAGGGGTCACTTCTGGCTCTGCACACAGAAATTACTCCTGCTGGTGCTTGGGGGACCGTATGCAGATGCCGGGGATTGAACCCAGGTTGGCTGTGTGCAAGGCAAAAGCCCTACCCACTGTATTGTCGCTCTGGCCCTCATTTATATTTTTAAATGGAGTTTTTAAAAAACCTCCATTTTTAAAAGCATGTTAAAACTCCATTTTAAAAAGTTTTTAAAAGCATGGCTTTTAGAAAGGGGAGACTATACAAACATACATACATGTGGGTCTCTATTCCATTCTTTCCCTTTAAACTTGTCTTTTTACTAAATTCATTTACAAAACTGAGTTCATGACTTTGTTTCTAGAAAGGGACTCCAAACTTTTTAATTCTACTCCCAGCCATATACTGAAAATTCTTCAAGGATTGTCGGTTGTAAATTTCGGCTGAATAGCTTGAATATACAAAGAGGGGGGTGATGATAGCACTGTAGCAGTGTCCTCCTGTTGTTCATCAATTTGCTCAATCGGGCACCAGTAACATCGCCATTGTGTTGCTGCTTTTGGCATATCGAACATACCACGGGTAGCTTGCCAGGCTCTGCTATGCGGGCAGGATACTCTCGGTAGCTTGCCGGGCTCTCTGAGAGGGAGGAATCAAACTCTGGCCAGCTGCATGCAAGGCAAATGCCCTACCCACTGTGCTATTGCTCAAACATACATACAAATATTTATTCATACATTACATATTTCTATCTAGCTATCTATCCATCAATACATAAATTTTTGTTTGGGGGGTTATACCCAGCAATGTCCAGGACCCACTACTGGCTCTGTGCTCAGGGATCACTCTTAGCAATGCTTGGGGGACCATAGGTGGGTCCAGCAATCAAACCCTGATCAGCTGCATGCAAGGCAAGTGTCAACCCCATAGAAAGAAAGTGCTATCTTTTGAGTCTGTCAGGTTGAAATTGTTAGCTCAACTACTGAGCTAAGACAGTGTAGCCTCTCTTAAATTACAACAGAAGTAGAGTTTAAACTCCCTGGCTTTAAAGTCTTACTGCCTAGACTTGTTCTTCTGAGAGGAGTTCCTTCGATTAATGAGACCCTTTGAAGATACAGTATCTGATCAAAATGAGAGAAAATCACCCTGTCCTAGAACTGTATTTGTTTTAGTGAGGACTCAACCCACATCAAGGATTGCCTTCACAAAGGAGATGCCTATATTATTATCACTCTCTAATTTCCCTCTGAAATTACCTGAGGACTGAGACCCTTACTAACTCAGCTTCCAAAATCTGAAAACACTTTAAAATCTCTCGAAGAAAAATAAATTCTTAAAAAATTATTTTGTGAGTTCTCATAAAATATTTTTCACAAGGATAACTATCTTTAAAGTATTCTAAATGTGGTGAAAAAAACCTAGCTTTATCAAAACATTAGGCTTTAGCCATTTAGTCTACGACATCAGTTGGCCTAGTGCTATTTTGGAGTATTTGTGGTGGGCATTTCAATAAAATTAATGTGGCAGCTATATTTAGTTCTGCTGAAATCACAAGTGTGAGTAAGCTAAAACTGAATATATAAAATTGGAATATATATACATAAAATATATAAAACTTAAATATCTATATTTAAAGTACATATAAGCATATATATTTAATTTATATATATTTATGTCAGTTTTAGTTTTATCCTGCCTTAATTGTAATCAACCCCCAAAATAAAACAACAAAATAAAAAGGAAATGGTATTGGATTATGACTATTACATGAACTGTAATTTAATTCATATTTTGTGGCTAAGATAACCATTGAAGGTTTCAAGAAAGGAAGATTGAAAATGAAGGTATATGTTGGTCTTCTATGTCACACTATTGTAGGATAAATGTTATTGTAAGTGATAAAAGTTGAGCCTAGTATTACCACTTCCTATCAGCTGATTGTACTTATAGAAAATATGAAACCTATTCCCTACGCTCTGTCTAAAATGTGTCTGTGAGTAGTTAGACCTTTGATCATCCTCAAGTCTCTAACCTGACTGGACCTTTACTAACCCTTCCAGAACGTAACGCCAACTTTCCCCCTAAACTCCACTGATCCTCTTCCCATTAGCTGTCTGTCCCTCACCACTCTTCTGTCTTTTTTAGTCCTCAGCGTCTGTTCTACTTTCTAAGACAATTCTTTACCTCTTAGTAAGGATTGTCATTTTCTTCACTCTAGAATTCCACCCCCTTTTCACTTTTCTCCTAAGATATATTCACCTCTCTCTAGCATTGCAAATATTCAAAGAGGTCCTGGACTGAGTCCAGTGTTACCAAACAACTACTTAAAAGAATTAAACAAATTAGTGACATCCAAGCAAAATTGATCCACATAAAGATCTCACAAAGGTTGATGACAAAGAACCTTCTATAGCACCATAAAAACTGGCTTTTTACATAAAAACAAAATGTTTGGTGAGCTCCAACTTTAATAGGATGATAGAGAAGAGACAACTGTTAAAAAATATCAAGTCTAAAATAAAAATATTCCGAAGTTAACCTGAGCTTTTCCTCTAACTATGAGATAAGAAAGGTCAAGAACCAGTGAATCAGGCAATATCCCAAAGTTTTATTGAAGCTATGACTAAAAGACTTCTTTGAATTATAGGTGAATATCTACCCCCTGATATTTTGATTCATGACAAGTATTGAGAACCATCCACGCAGATGAGGAAGTAACACAGACATTTTGTGTTCAGTCAGAGAAAAAATTCTATGGCAAAGATTGATGGTCTCAGGAATATACATATAAAATCAGCATCAGGAAAATAAGGTATTTTAGCTATAAAGTCAGAAGATGCAGAGTGTAGGTGATGATTCCGGTCAGTTAAGTATTAGAAACTGCTCTATTCTTAGAGGCTATAAAGGGATTGTTACAGGATAAGAGTAGGGTTGTTACAGGGTGATAGTAGATTAAATATTCAGTCTCCCTCACAAAGTAGAGCTGAAATTAGTCCAAATCTCTAGGACCTATCAGACTCTTTCTAAATGCCTCTATCCCAAAGACATCAGAATACTTCAAGTACACGGAGACAAGGTTTTGGTTTTTATTTTGTACAAAAATATTGATTAAAATTGTAGTTAAGAATTAGGGGCCGGAGCGATAGTACAGCGAGTAGGGTGTTTGTCTTGCATGCGGCCAACCCAGGTTCAATTACCAGCATCCCACATGGTCCTCCCAGCACTACCAGGAGTAATTCCTGAGTGCATGAGCCAGGAGTAACCCCTGAACATTGCTGGTGTGACCCAAAAAACAAACAAACGAACAAACAAAAAACAGAATTAGATACAGAAGGGTTGACTGGAGAATCACTATGTAATTTCACACCTGTAGTCTTAGATTTAATAAGAAGCATAACTTTCTACTCCTTAAACAGAGATTATTTTGTGTTTGATTTGTGAACTTGAAAGAGGCTCTTGAAGGAGTGAAGGCAATGATAAGACCACAAAAGGCAGTTTAGAAACAATGATTCACACTAACTATATTTATTAAAATTTTTTCTAAAGGTAAAGTTGACACAAAATTACTATGAGGTCAAAACTCTGGGTTTCAGATTTGATGGCTTTTGGTCCTCTGTCTGGGTTCACAACATAAGTGCGTGAGCGGCACTGTGTGGGCTCTCACTGGCCACGTGCGTTCGGTGGCCATGAGCCGCTTCACTGCAGCCACTGCCAACAGACGCGTAAAGGAGAGAACAGGGGCCCAAGCCTGGTTGGTGGTCAGCTGCCGTTTATTCCAATCTCCCCTCATGCCTGCTCCAGTCTCACTCAGCGCCCCATCCTAGTCTCCTCCTGTCCCCATGCTCGTCTCTCCATGCCCAGTCCCACTACCTTCGTGAAGTGCCCAACCTGACCGAAGGTTGGGGGAGCAACTACACATAGCTCAGACAGCACAATGCACATAAGGAAGGCCTTTCCTTTAGGGACACTCTCCTAAGACAAAAATCTGCTAGGAGATGCAGTCAAGGGCATGTTTGTATCTAAAGACATCATTCCTTAGTCCATAAACAATCATCTTAGATTTACTTACTTACTAATCTTTACTTACTTACTTACTTACTATAACACTGTGGATAGGGTGTTTGCCTTGCATGGGGCTGATCTAGGTTTGATTGCTCCTGACCTCTCAGAGAGCCTGGCAAGCTACCAAGAGTATCCAACCTGATGGCAGAGCCTGGCAAGCTACCCATGGCATATTCAATAGGCCAAAAACAGTAACAACAAGTCTCACAATGGAGACATTACCGGTTTCTGCTTCAGCAAATCAATGAACAATGGCACGATGGTGCATACACTAATCTTTCTTATCCAGTCCTTTTGTATGCACACAGTGAGAGATATATTAATCTTATAGGGTGGCTCTCCTGGGGATGTCTTGCTATAGATCCCACACTATAGTGCTCAGGTCAGACAGTTCATTCCTAACCCTAACAGGGTCTTTATCCAGTTGTTATTCTTTGGATGATGACAGAATTTGTCCATGACCACGTTCTTAACTTATAAAGTATTATGGCACTTGGTCTGTCCCATTTCAATGACAGGGTAGCTTACAGCTTGCCCTGGGTCCATCCAGTCCCTTCATCGGGACCCTGCTTTTAGGGTGCTAGGAACTAAGGGCAACTGAAGCTTAAGTCAAGTAAACATGACAGATGCTCAGAAGTTATTCGGAGTCAATTAACTCCCAAGTTACAAAATCATAACATAGCTGTCATCCTGTGTCTATACAAAAAGGACATTGCTCTAAAGTAAACTATGCAAAGGACACAAACAAAAGAGAAAAGTGATATTTCACTTACAAATACAAATCCAGAGATCTCTGAAGAGTCTGACTTCACAAGTCACTTTATAAAGCTTAAGGGAAATGAGAGATCAACAGATAGAGAAAGCAGAGCACAGAGAAGTTAAAGATGAATACCAAGGACATGGGAATACATCATACATTGTGATGTGCATGACCCAATAAGTCTAAACTCCTTGTGGCAAAGGAGAAAGCACAAAGCAATGTTATCCTACAATCTGTAAGCCAATCTCTGAGAAAAAAAATAAAATTTCAGAATATCTGCCAAGATTTTAATTTTCGGAATTTGCAGTTTGACTGTCGTCACTTAAACTTTTATAACTTGGGTATTGTACCCTTGTATCTTGTCATAAAAGATAGCATATGGCTTTGCTGCAAAACAATGGGTACTAACTATCCCCAAATGGTATTTTTAATATTAAGTAGCTAAAAATTACATGTAAAATTTTTGATCTTATAAACTTTTTTTTAATAGCACAGAAGATATTAGAATATCAAGACAATAGGTATCTCAGCCACAGTTAAACAACATTGGTGCAAAAGGAAATTGTGCCTTTAAAAAATCTGCATCTGAGACCAAAACAACCACGAGATACCACCTCACACCACAGAGACTAGCACACAGCCAAAAGAACAAAAGCAACCGCTGTTGGAGAGGATGTGGGGAGAAAGGGACCCTTCTACACTGCTGGTGGGAATGCCAACTGGTTCAGCCCTTCTGGAAAACAATATGGGCGATTCTCAAAAAACTAGAGGTTGAGCTCCCATTTGACCCAGCAATACCACTGCTGGGGATATATCCCAGAGATGCAAAAAAGTATAATCGAAACAACATCTGCAGATGTATGTTCATTGCAGCACTGTTTACAATAGCCAGAATCTGGAAAAAACCCGAATGCCCTAGAACGGATGACTGGTTGAGGAAACTTTGGTACATCTATACAATGGAATACTATGCAGCTGTTAGAAAAAAGGAGGTCATGAATTTTGTATTCAAGTGGATCGGCACGAAAAGTTTCATGCTAAGTAAAATGAGTCAGAAAGAGAGAGACAGACATAGAAAGATTGCACTCATCTATGGCATATAGAATAACAGAGTGGGAGACTAACACCCAAGAATTGTAGAAATAAGTACCAGGAGGTTGACTCCATAGCTTGGAGACTGACCTCACATTCTGGGGAAAGGGCAACTCAGAGAAGGGATCACCAACTATAATGTAGTTGAAGGCCATGCGGGGGAAGGGAGTTTCGGGCTGAATGAGGGCTAGAGACTGAGCACAGTGGCCACTCAACACCTTTATTGCAAACCTCAACAGCTAATTAGAGAGAGAGAACAGAAGGGGATGCCCTGCCACAGTGGCAGGGTGGGGTGGGGGGGAGATGGGATTGGGGATGGTGGGAGGGATGCTGGGTTTACTGGTGGTGGAGAATGGGCACTGGTGAAGGGATGGGGTCCCGAACTTTGTATGAGGGAAGCATAAGCACAAAAGTGTATAAATCTGTAACTGTACCCTCACGGTGATTCACTAATTAAAAATAAATAAATTAAAAAAATAATCTGCATCTGTTTTTAGTGCAAATTATGGACGTCACAGTTGTTCAGCTAAAAAAGAAAGAAAAACTCAAAAGATCTAAAAAAATGAGATATACTATAAACCACAAAATTCAGATAAATCACATGCATTTGTTTAAGAAAGCTCCTATCTCCTCTGCTGTTTATATCACAAAGTAATTTTATTAAAATTTTGCATAATTTTATTAAAATTTTATAGAAAGGTCACTGTTGCATTTCTGTAATATTAAAATCTACCAGAATGCAGAAGTCCCCCATGAGCCTGAAATATCAGTTCAAGACTAGGTTTATTAAGGCTTTGGCATAACTCAGTATTAACTTTCTCCAAACATTACAACAATCTTCAAATTAGATAAGTAGTGGAATATAAAACTGTGGCTCATATAAAATAAAATCAGGGAAATGGCATCATTACATATGAGTTCTTAAAGATTAACATTAAATAGACTATAAAACCGTGAGACAGCTCAGCAAAACACTTCATTCTGTATTAGTGCTTTCATTCCACAAAGTTAACAAGTCAGAAATTTAGTTAGGGTCAAAGTAAATTGACATTTTCAGAGCAAATTTGAATTCCTGTGTCATTAATAACTTTAATTATCATCACAGTATTCTGTCTCCTAATACCTTCATCCCTGATTAAAGTGATAACTAAAAAGAAATACTTGATATGAAATACTTGATATGAGACCACATCTTCTACTTGCTTAAGGTATTTAAACTCACACACTCAGAGAGAATTGTCAAGTTGATCTGCTATGATTGGGTAGTAGACTCATTATTTGGCAAGGTGTGAGATTACTAAAATGGTTTTCGAGAATGTTTTTCTTTTTTTTACTGCTAATGAACAAGTCAAAAACACACGCTGTTTCTGGGTCAATAAAAATCCTATCCGAAGTTTATAAAACACCTGCTTTCTCAATAGACCCTTCACAAATAGAATCATTCTAGATTCACAGACGAGAGATTTTATAAGACATTTCAGATAATGCTGAGCTCATAGCTCAGTGCCCAGGAAGATAGCAAGAAAGCCTTTCTGGCTAGATAACTAAACAGGAACACAATAACAGCTCCCAGGGTGGAGGATGTACATGCAGATCTCAGTAACTTAGGAAAATTGTACCTTATTCAAATTCCCTTATCCCATTCTCCACAGATTTTAATCAATAACAAATGACTCCTTATCCGATTAGTCATCAGATCCTTGGCACAATCTGAACATATCTGCTTACCACCAAATTTTGGAGTTGAATTTTAAACTAGGTAGATCACTTCAAGAGGCATTTTCCAGCTCTCCTTAAGTGGTATGCCACATTCTAAAGCTCAAGTGATTGGCTATAGAACTGGCATCCTTTCTTTTGACTGCATGAAACAAATGTGGATTTTCAAATATTTTTTTCTGGAGCAAATTACAAAAACTCAAATCAGCAGAAATGAATAATAATGCTACAGAAGATACAAGACATTTGTTATCGTCCAAACATTAATTTCTACCTTCCAAACTTTAATAAATTAATCCTACCATAGTCAAAGTGACCTAATCATATGTTTAAAGAAGGATTCACCACTCAGCATATTCTTTCACTAAGTGTGAAGGTTTGTGGGTGGAGATATACTTATAGAGGGATTAAGGGTATTCCTGGCTTTCTTGATTAATGATAAACTTACCTTTCTTGATTGATAAAATATCACTGTCACTGTCACTGTCATCCCATTGTTCATCGATTTACTCAAGCGGGAGCCAGTAATGTCTCCATTCGTCCCAGCCCTGAGATGTTAGCAGCCTCTCCTTACTCGTTTCCCCCAGTGATTAGAGGCTCTTTTCGGGGTCAGAGGAATGAGACCTGTTATTGTTACTGTATTTGGCATATTGATTATGTCATGGGGAGCTTGCCAGGCTCTTCCATGTGGGTGGGATACTCTCAGTAGCTTGCTGGATTCTCTGAGAGGCATATATATATTCCCTTTATGATGATGTGTCGCGCAGCCCAGGGATATGTTAGCTCATGCATGAGGCTCGGCCCGAGCATGTGGAAAGCGGCCTGGAGCATGGCAGCGATGGGGCAGTGGAGGTCGGCTGCCAGGGCTTGGTCCCTTGGGGTGGGTAGGGCTCTCACCCGTTCCCCTCAGGGGCATCCCTGGTGTGGAGTCCAATATATGGAACGAGGGACTCACCCGTTCCACTCAGGGGCATGGCCCCCAATATATTATTGTATTTAGAGACTCACTTCTTGAAGAGCGTCTTAAGTAACCTCATAGGACTAAACCTGCCCTTCTCTATCATTTTGTTAGCCTTAAAATATATACTCTAATTCCTCAGTTAAAAAAGAAAAAAATTTTATGAACAACACTGTGGGGGGGGGGGTTTGGTGGTACCTCATGTCTCAGAGCTGAGCAGGACTGCAACTTTGGGCCCTACCAATGAACTATCAGTCCATTTGGCTGAGAACTGCCAGCAAGGCTCCTGGGTCTCTGAGTATTGCTTGAGTGATTAGCCTCCCAAAAGGTCCTAGAACAAAAAAGGAAACTAAGAACTTACAGTATTTCTAGAGCTATAAAACCTCTAACACAACCATATTTGTTATCAGAAATAAAATAAGGATAAAAATATCAAGGAGTTGAAAGGAGACTTAGGTCTATTTAACTCCCTCAAAGATAATAAATGGGAATTAGTTTATCTATGCTTTTGTTATTGTATGTCCTACTGGGAAAAAAAACTGTATTTAAATATATCCAAGAGATACATAGAAAATGGGGAGGAGAACCCTAAACCTTAACAAACCTACACAGGATAGTTCATAGTTATGTAAGACACCAAAGATTCAATTTAGCAAATAAAAGTACAGTTAGAGTGGAAGAACAGATAAAGATCTGGTTAATCAACTACTTTAAAATCAAAAGAAGATTGCACATTTTTCACAAGAGTTTCCCTATCTGAAAGCAGACTACTTGTATTCCCTTTAAAAAAAAGACTCCGAGATAGAAGAGATGACATACACAAAATACGCTTAGAAGAAAGAAGCTTCCTATACAGATAAAAACTGTTGTGTTTCTTGTGTTTCATAACAGATGTAAATGCTATCAGCAGCTGCAGAGCATTCAAACTTCTGCTACTCTTTTCTATGAATTTGTATTAGAAAGACTACATCATGCATAAAGGAGCAGGGGATCAGGCTTTATTTACTAAAGGCCACAGCAAAAAAAAAAAAAGATAATTCAATTTTTCCTTTGAAAAAAGCACAGAGGCCAGTATTAGTCACACAAAACCAATAACTCAGCCATAACCAAATTACCTTAGAAATGCATAAATATGTTCTTAACAAGGTTCATTTGACTGATGTAAAATAAAGTCATCATGACGTGACTACATATTTCTAAAGTGCTAGACAGTTCTGTATTGTTTGCATTTATTACAATATGCTACTTTTGTGATAAAAATATTCTACCACACTTTATACAAAACGTGTTGGCTCTTAATTATATATTTTATTTTTATTTATTTATTTTTGGCTTTTTGGGTCACACCCGGCAATGTGCAGGGGTTACTCCTGGCTCTGCAATCAGGAAGCACTCCTGGCAGTGCTCGGGGGAACCATATGGGATGCCAACCATCAAACTCAGGTTGGCCGCATGCAAGGCAAATGAATGCCCTGTCTGCTGTACTATCACTCCAGCCCCCTAATTTTATTTTTTAAACAGATAATTATTTGATTTAAAAAAGTCTCTTTATTAATGCTCTTTTCTCATGCAGAAAGCAAATATTCATTTCTCAGCCAAAAAGGCAAGTTAAATAACTGCAGGGGTTGGAGTAACAGTACAGTGATACAGTGATTAGAGCATTTGCCTTGCACGTGGCTAACCCAGGTTCAATCTTCAGCATCCCATATGGTTCCTGAGTGTAGAGCCAGGAATAACCCCTAAGCATCACTGGATATGGGCAAAAACCAAAAAAAAAAAAAACAAGTTAAATAACTGCTTATTGCTTTTACTTATAGCATGTAGCTAGTTGAGTTTAGCTAACATGTCTAATATAAAAATATCTAGGTACAAAAACTAATAGTCTTAATAACTAAAATTATAATTAAAGCAGCGCATAAATATGGATCATTTAAAATGAATTATATCTAGTGACATGACAAGGTTTACCAGTCAAACTTCTACAGTCTATTTGTCTAATACATTGACTCTTCTGATAGAAGGTATTACTGCAAATGTCCAACTTTGCTTATGCATATTTTAATAGATCTTGATTTTCTGCCAGCAGTGTCAATCTTAGAAGTGGAACTGTTGGGGGTTTTGGTGTTTTTGTTTTTGCAGTGCCAGCGATCAAATCTAGGGCCTTATAAAAGATGCAAAAGTAAGTACCCTACTGCTAAGCAACATCAAAGATCTTGGAAAAAATGTTTTTAACTGGGGAGAACAAGTGAGAATCCTGTATATTGTTGGAGAAAAATACAGCTCAGAACATAAATTAAAAGTTTCTTATAGCTCATTCTTCACCTTAGAGGTTGCACCTCAACTTTGTGATGTCTATTTTGCTTTTCCCCGTTTGGAGAAATTCATTCTCTCCTCATTATGTATCTCTCTTCCTCCACCCCCTCTTTTCTCTCCTCCCATATTTCTCTAAATATCAAACTCTTTTAGGGCTGGGAAGGCAGTAAGGGCATGGTGAGGAGCTAAGGTGCTTGCCTTACATGTCACCAGCCCCAGTTCAATTCCTGATACTGCGTATGGTCCCTAAGCACCACCAACAATGATCCCTGAGCACAGAGTCAGAAGTCAGCTTGGATCATCTCTTTGTGTGGCCCCTAAACATAAAATAAACACAAGACCAGAAACTCAAGAAACTATTTAACTCCACTAAAATAATCACTGTCACTGTCACTGTCATCCCATTGCTTATTGATTTGCTCGAGTGGGCACCAGTAACGTCTCCATTGTGAGAATTATTGTTACTGTTTTTGGCATATTGAATATACTCTGCCATGTGGGCAAGATACTCTTGGTAGTTTCCCGGGCTCTCGAGAGGGATGGAGGAATCAAACCCAGCTCAGCCGAGTTCAAGGAAAAAAACGCCTGACCTGCTGTGCTATCGCTCCAGTTCACTACTACTACTACTACTACTACCACTGCTACTACTACTACTACTACTACTACTACTACTAATAATAATAATAAAGTTTCTCTTGCCATCTCTCTCTCCAAACCAATGTAATTCTCATTATTTTGATTCTTCATCCTTTATTCATCAAGTTTCTCCTCTTCCTCAGAAAACCAGGCTAGGAGATAGGTCTTTCATTATCCCTGGCTTATCTTTGTTTCTTCTGTTCTGTCTATGCTCACTTAACTCCAACAGCATAAAGTTTCTTCCTGAAGTTTCTTCATAGAGGCTATTTGTATTCAACCACAGTCGAGACCTTTCTGCCCAACGTCTCTAGCTTTCTACCTCAAATCACTCTTGGGCGAGAGAGTTAGTATAATGGCTAAGGCACTTGCTTTGCATGTGGCTGATGCAGGGTCGATCCCCAGCACTGCATATAGTCCCCCTCCTGAGCAGTGCTAGGAGTGATCCCCAAGCCAAGAGTAATCCCTAACACAACTGTGTTTGGTCAAAATGCAAAACAAACAAAAATATTCATATTCACATGCCACAGTATCTGAAAACACCTCCTAGCCACTCATGAATTATCATGAAACTAACTACTAGGATCACTCTTATCTGCTCTAATTTTCTGCTTAAATCATATTAATATTGATATTGCATTTATTGTTTATGTTTGTTTATTACATTCTTCCATCAAAGTCACAGGATTATGTATTATGTCTCCTACTTTTGATATCTCTGACATGCAGGAATCAAGAGAGGGAGGAATCCATAAACAAAGAATCACAAAAGCTCTGGATAAGGTCATCTGTTTGGATTTTACAGTGGCATTTTGTACTACAGACCAAACAAGAACAACCACCATTTAGTTGCATTTTTTCACTTCTGGATATCTTATCTCTTGTTTACCTCAAGAGAATATTGTCTTTAAATTTATGTCAGGTAAGTACAATAGCATTCTAATATTCATTAACATTTTAAGTATATGTGATGCTTCAAATCCTACATTTTAAAAAATTAACTAAATAACAAGTAATATATAATGACAGAAAATTTTTCTGGGGACCTAAAATTTAACACATCCCCAATTTAACCTGCAAAATCATTTAGTTCCACGTTTCCAGCAAAATCACAGTATCACTGCCATCCCGTTGTTCATCAATTTACTGGAACGGGCACCAGTAACATCTCTGTTACACTTAACCGGATTTTAGCAACCTCTCCCTACTCATTTTTCCCAATGATTGGAGGCTCTTCCAGGGTCAGGGGAATGAGATCTATCATTACTGTTTTTGGCATATCGAATATGCCACAGGTAGCTTGCCAGGCTCTGCTGTGCGGGCAGGATACTCTCAGTAGCTTGCTGGGCTCTCCAAGAGGTATGTATATGTTGGGGATGGACTGAGCTATCAGGGCGAGCACACATAGAATGTACTACAGACAGGAACATTTTCCCCCTTCAAGCTGCCTTCAGAAAATAATTTCAGTATATTGAAAAGAGCATTTTTTCTTCTCACAGAAGCCTGGCTGGTCTTTGATATACAGATCTCAGGTGTTAGCAAGGCCTGACCTTTGAGATGGAAAAATGTAAGCTCTGGTCCAGCCTAGTCTTTGGGATGTAGGTTTCAGGTGCCTGCCTAGTTTTGTAATTGACATGTAGATTTCATGTGGCTGCCCAGCCTAGTCTTTGGAATGTAAATCCAAGGGCTTTTAGCCCAAGAAAGGTTTCAGTTTTGGTTTTATATCTTCTTTCCAGAGGCCTAGATTACTGGCCTGCAGATGCAAGGTAATAATGAATATCCTACTGCCTCAATGTTCTTCTTTTGATGCCTTTGGTGACAATAAGTCTCTCAATGAGAGATGTTACTGGTGTCCGCTGGAAGAAATCGATGAGCAATGGGATGACAGTTAGAGGTACCATGATCAATAAAAGGAGATCACGGAGCTCTCTACTTTTGCCAAGAGCCAGAGAGCCTTGGACCTCCATGAGACACATTTCTTCCGCGTTCCTTATGCAACATGTATATAACTGTTACTGTAATTGGGATATGAATACGCCACTCGGAACTTGCCAGGCTCTCCCGTGAGGGCAATAAACTCTCAGTAGCTTGTCAGATTCTCCAAGAGGGAGAACTAGGCTATTAGGTGTTGTGCAGCCGCATTTCGGCCACACATTTCTGGGAGCTTGGTTTTATAGTCTCTGGATGTTGGCCGTTGATGGGATTACATGGCACCAGGGGCAGTTTCTGGGTGTGACTGCCTAGCTACTGGAAAATGGGGAATCTGTGTGGAAGAGGCCCAGTCCTGATCCGAACAGCCTTAGAGATTTTTATTCCAGCAAAATAAAACCATTTAAAAAATAAGAACTTAGGGTTTTATCGCAAATTTGGGTAATAAAATATTATGTGGTGAACATAAAAATAAAACAGTTAAAATAGCTTAGGATTCAGTTGTATTTATACATCTTTTCATTTCACAGTTTAGTTAAATGAATTTGAAACTCCTCCAGCTTGATGTCATTTGATTTTATCCTTTTAACTTGATATGGCATGAATTGTTTTGAATGTGTTAATATGCACAGTATCCATGCCTGGTTTATGGGAAAAATGTATATATACACACATATATATGTACATATAACCACTTCAATAATAATTCAGACAATATTAAAAATCATTTTTTTTGTTTGCTTGCCACCCTTGGTGGTACCTAAAGATTACTAAGGTGCTCAGGGGCTCCTCCCAGAAGTACTCCTGGGACTATATAAAGCAGAAAACTGAACTGTATTCTTTCTTTTTTTGGCTTTTTTGGATCACACCCGGCGATGCACAGGGGTTAGTCCTGGCTCTGCACTCAGGAATTACCCCTGGCAGTGCTCAGGGGACTATATGGGATGCTGGGAATCGAACCCAGGTCGGCTGCGTGCAAGGCAAACGCCCTCCCCACTGTGCTATCACTCCAGCCCCCTGAACTGGGATTCTGATGAGTAAGACATGCTCACTAGCCCTTAAGCTATCTCCTTGGCCCAATAGGGATATTTATAATTATCAAACTTTATGTCCAATACTTAAGTCAACTGTTTCCTCATATCTAATCTATATAAATACTATATGGTAATTTTCCGCCTATTTTCCAGCTAGGGAAATGAATAAAGTCCTTAGGTAATTAAATCATTCTCCAAAGTCAAAAGTTAACTGATGATGCCAATATTTGAATCACAGCCTCAGCTGTATATCTTTAAAGAAATATTTGTCCCTCCCCAAATCAACAGAGTGGTCCTTTTGAAAGTGAAGTGCCTGAGAATATTTAGAGCATTATTTACAATGGAAGAATGAATTAAAAAAAAAACTTTCAAAAGAGCATTAATTATGTAAAATATGCTATATCTTATTTACCTCTTTTTTTTTTCTCTCTCTCTCTTTTTTAGGGGGAGGGACAGCTGGCAGGAGCAAAAATTCATAGAACAGAATCTCTGTTCCTTTGCCCTGAGCTAACAGTCTCGTCTAACCTCTTTCTCTGCTAACCCACACTATGAATAAGCCTCCAGGCGCTGATTAAGAACACGCACTGATCACATGAAACCGCATTTCTAAACCACCTCTGTCTGCCGGGATTTATGATAGATTTGATAGTTAAATTTATTGCAGCATGCTGGGTGAGGACCTGTGTTTCCCTCCAATTAATTATATCCTTTCAGAGGGAACTTTCATGAGAAAACAAGGAACCAAGGAAGAGGCCAACTCACAGCACAGTGAATAATTTCTAAACAAGGGTATTTGGCAGCATTAAAAATCACAGCAAGTCAGACATAAATTTTCTTCTTAAGGAGAGTGTTCTTCTTGGGACCAACTCCAGCTAACAGGAGGTGAATAAACACGGTGATATTGAAGAAAGATTCCAGCTTTCCTCACAGTGCTGTCTACTTCCCTCTCCCCTTTTATTTTTCATGTGAAAGAAAAGTACAAAAATACCTTGGCCCTTTCAAAAGGCTTCTGCCTCCTCTTCCCAAATTGGAAAACAAACGTGAAGAAGAACCAATGTTTGGGTCCTTTACTAACATCCAAGTTCCTTTGGGAAAAGGTAATGACAAGGCTTTGAGATTGAGAGCTAATGAATCTTCTTCAGGGTATAAGGTGAGAAGTACAGATCAGACTTCCAAGGAAACTAAATAGGTAATTAATCTTTTATCTCAGGAACTCCACAGGCTTCTCTCTTAAAACCTGAAGGCTGACTTTTGTGTATGTGAATTTTCTGACTCCTTCTGGCTCCTAGCAACCTGATAAGTCAATCACATCTCAGCTTATTATTAGTGTCTTGGCTTTACCATGTGCAAAACACCAATGGTCCGGTGGTGAGCTAATAGCCTGGGTGTTTGCAGTGGAAAATAGGGAACACCCTAAACCTTCAACAATAGGGTGGGGTGAAAGTTAACTGTGACAAAGCCAAAGGATGGAAGGAATAACACAAAGGCCATTAAATGTGACTATTTCAAATAGATTTCCATAACAAAGATAAGAGGATGGTACTATTTCAATAACAAGGCAGAACATAACACATCATTGTAACAATTCACAAAGATGCGCAGAAACTATATGCAAAAAAAGATTCCAAGAAAAATATTTTAGTGTTAACCAGTGTCTCCATTCAGATGACAAGTGCCTTTTTTTTTTTGCCAAATTCTCTTTTTAAAATTCTATGTAAAAAGAAATTTTCTTTTTTAAAGAGCGAATCTTTCCTAGATTAAAAAGCACTCCAATCTTTATCAGAGATGAACAAAGTGGTGATAAGATCTTGAGAACTTGTTTAATAAGTTTTTTTTTTTCCTCTTTGGGTCACACCCGGGGATGCACAGGGGTTATTCCTGGCTCTGCACTCAGGAATCCCTTCTGGTGGTGCTCAGGGGACCATATGGGATGCTGGGAATCAAACTCGGATTGGTCGTGTGCAAGGCAAATGCCCTACCCATTGGGCTATCGCTCCAGCCCCAGTTGTTTAATAAGTAAGTCATTGATACCTCTGAAGTATCTTTCAAAGCTCAGCTGAATTTTTTCTACTCATTCTCCATATTTATTTACAATTTTTATCTCTGCCTAATCAGACTCCTGTGTCTCTTGTCCTATATTTCACAATCTTGCCTATACTTTACAGTCTGAATCAAATATTATTTTCTTCCCAAATTCTGAATTCCATGAATCTTTACATGGACCCACGACTATACACCTTTTCATCTGCCACTAAAATTATTTCATATAGAGATTCAGGCCTGGAAAACACTGTTCTCGTGAAGAAAAAAAAAACAAAAAAACAAATGACTGTGCAGGGAAAGCTAAATTTATCTTTCTTTACCCTGCACAGTATATTAGATATAGGAAGCATTCAACAAATACAGATAAAGCAATACAGATGAAATGGAAGGTTAAAGGAACATGGTAGCAAGAAAATTATTAAATTTTAAGTTTAAAAATCTGTCCTTAAGAAGTTTTCCTCTCTAACCAAATGCTAAACCCCTTGTCTTGGTACCCAGAGATTTAAAAAATTGTCAGCATGCTTACCTGAAAGCATCCAGCATAAAATAAAGCTATTACTAAAATGCAACCACCAAGGAAGAAAAACATTAGTATTAGATGAGATGAGAAAATACATGAGGACAGGACCTTTGAATCTTTTTCATCATTGTGTCCTCCTTGTATTAGGTAAGTTCACCCAGCTATGTGTTTAATAACTAAAAACAAAACAAAACAAAACCGAAAGACTGGGGCTGAAGAGATGGAACAGAGAATAGGGTATTTGTCTTGCATGTGACCTACCACAGTTTGATCCCTGGCTCCTCATATGATCCCCTGAATAGTACCAGAAGTAATTCCTAAGTGCAGAGCCAGGAGTAAGCCCTGAGCATCGCCAGGTGTCCTATTCCCTGTCCCAGAAAAGAATGAAAGAGTAAATTAAGAGACTGTGAGTTACAACTACTCAGTATTCGGCACATAGATGATTTCCATTTTGCATGTCAGCTGTCACTGGGAGCTCATAGCCAAAAGGTACATTGGATGACACGCACTTCATGTCTGTCAGCCATGAGAGCCCATGGTATATACTGGAGATGTAGCATCCATTTGATGAGCCTTTGTTAGGATAGTACTAGACAACTGCATACAGAATACCAAGTACATTGCGTGGCAATGATTCTGACCAGTGGTAAAAGTCAGCTATAATTATTAAGAGTTGGTGGGAATAGTCATTGGTTGGAATTAGAATTAGAATTAGAATTAGAATTAGAATTCCGTTGGTTGAGAATAGTAAACTTTCCCTAACATGGAGTCTAGGTAACTTCATAAAGGGAACTTTTCTATGATTCTCTTGAATAAAATAATTGAAAACTTTGATACAGTAAATCAATTTCAGGTCCTTTTATGTAAGCAAAGTTGACTAACTACAATCCTTACACAGGCATTGATCTTGTAAATCAAACTGTCTGCAAATCTTGCCAACGGAACACCAGTCCCATCTCCATTCCAATGCTGTTTCAGTGAAAACACCGATAGGAGGAGAGCAAACACTTGCCTTGATCTGTTAAGCATTGGCATTTATGGTGGAAGGTCACTGACATGTATTAAAATCTTGTAGTTCAGAAGCAAAGCGTTGGCTATAATGAGTTGATAAAGTTCTAACTGGAAAAGTTCATACAACTGGAATTCTGCTTGCTCTGACCTTAAACAAGTTTCTGTTCTCAGTGTTCTAAATCTCCAAGAAAGCGAGAGGAAAACACTTGCTTTGAGTGACGTGTGAAATTTTCTGGAGTAAAAATAGCATGGAGTTCCCTTATAAGGGAATGGGCATGTTGTGGTGGTAGCAGGAGGCCATCTACTAGTCCCTATTTATTTATTTTAAAGAAAATCAAGTACCCAAAGCAAATGATCAAGAGAGCACACCTTTACAAAGCCAATTTGATTTGATTAGCTCTAAACAGTGGTGGCTAGACTCTTTATTCCTTGAGCTATAGGCTGGAATCACGATCATTTATCTTCACTTTTGGCACCTTTGGCATTTTATTTCTTCCCTCCTCTACAGTATCTGTACTTAAAAGAAATGTTAGCACAACATACTCGTAAGGTTTCAAGAAAGACCCTCCCAGAAATTCATCAACTAATAAGGATCTAATCAGCATCATCACTTTTTCTAGCTATAGTGCAAAATTAATAGCCCATCAGCTGTTACTTGGCCTTCCTTTGAAAATGTGAAGTTGAGAGTCTGATGGTCTGAGAGAAGGTGTCCCTCCTCTGTTCTGCCCTGACTATAAACTTTATCAGGGGAACTTCAGGGCTAGGGCTTGTAACTTGATATTCTTGTGTTCTCAGGAAAAGAAACAAAGCTACTCAGTTTAAAACTCATTGTCCAAATCAAAGTTCTCTTTCCTTCTATTTTGCTCAGGACCATTTGGCTTATCTATGAAAACAGCTCATGCTTTTCAAAAATTCGGCTCAGTGGTCATTCAATATTATGCTTCCAGGCAGTCCTTCCTAGGTTAAATATGTTTATTTTGCATACAATATGCTTTTTACTCAGCAAGCCAAATGCAGTGATCAACATAGAAAGAATCCATTTCTTATGTGTGGTAGAAAGATGACAGTCTCTCACTACCAGATGCGATCCCTGAGCACTGAGCACAGAGCAAGCTCTGAGCATAGATGGGTGTGTCTCCCAAACCAAAGAGATGAACTGTTTAAATTTTCAATTAATTTTCTAAATGAATGTGAAAAAGGATATGAATCTCAGATAACAAACGATACTTATATAATGCATTTATTTGTCCTCTTGATCTGTGGATAAAACTCATCAGCCCAGACAGAAATATTCAAAGAAATAGAGTTTCTGTTGCCCTGATATCCCGTAGTAATAACAGAGGGCAAAGGAAAAATTCAGGCAAAGTTTTCACAGAACAAATATCATTTTTCTCTTAGGAATCCTGGATTGTTTAAGGACAGCATTTCTCATTGCAAAAATGCACGGCCTAGGATTGACTGAAATAATTTTGGTGTTATCCTCCAGATCCACAAAGACCCATTAAAATTTCGATTCGTTGTTGGTAAAAAGTATGTTCATTCATTTCCCCCCTATTTCTGTGAGGGAAGAGAGGTGTGAGCTTTTCCCTTTTGGCGGGATCTGGAGGAGTGTTGGGAGTACACCTAGCAGAGCTCAGGACAGGCTCCTTGCTCGCACAAAGGAACCATTCCTGGTGGGTTTGAGGGGTCATATGGGATGGCAGGGATAAAACCTGGGACCCTTAGGCAAACACCCAACTCCCTGTAGAGTCCTTTCAGTCCCTGACAAGTTCAATCTTTATACCCAAGGAATATGGACCCATTGTGGAGAAGACTTTGGAATAAAATTAGTGGGCTTAGCACTGCTGTTCTTCAGCGGGCTTAGCACTGAAAGCACAGAAAGTATCCTAAAGGAATTTGACATAAGTAGCAGTAACTGAAGAGCAACAACAATCTAAAGTCAAAGGACAAAAAGTCAAAAGAAAGCTAGGTCAGATCAATCATCTTACATTTACCTCATTCTTTCTATGGTGCCATGAATAATAAGAATAATAAAACACTGGCCTAAAAAAGAAGCTGTGAAATTTGTATTTGACTCTTTAAAATACTCTAAAGATAACTTCCCCCTCTATTCTTTCCTGTTCATGCGATCTGTTATGATCTCTATGGATTTAACCCCCCTAAGACCCTCTCAATCAGCTTCCCCTTCTCAACTCCTCTGAGTCTGGATCCTTTATCTGTAGGTTGTTACAAAGCCTCCTCTGCACTCTTCCTGCCTCTAGTGAACCCCCCCCACTCTTCTTCTATTCTATACACAGACGCCACACCAAATGTTCTACAGGTTCACATTTTATCATGCCATCTGACAAAACACCTTCAATGGCCAACTGCCATCTACAAAATAAAAATTCATTTATAGTAAGATAGTTTCATAAAGAATTACATAATCCATTTAGTAAGACAGTTTCACAAAGATCTATATAATCTGTTTCATTCATCATATATGTGCATATATACATATATTTACATGTATTTACGTATATACATGGACTGGAGCAACAGCACAGCAGGAAGGGCCTTGCACGAGGCCGACCTGGGTTCGATTCCTCCGTCCCTCTCGAAGCCCGCACGGCAGAGCCTGGGAAGCTACCCATGGCATATCAAATATGCCAAAAACAGTAACAACAAATCTCACAATGGAGATGTTACTGGTGTCCACTCGAGCAAATCCATGAGCAATGGGAGAACTGTACTCAGTGCTACATATATGTACATACACACATATATATGCATGTGTGTATGTATATGTATATATACATATATATATATATATATAAAACGCTGTCATTTACAATACTGTTAATGGTAGGATTTCATGCTCAGAATATTTCAACACCACAGCTTCCACCAAAATGTCAACTTCCCTCCAGCACTATCCCAGTACCTATCTGTCTTTGTCCTCTTTCCCCCTGAACCATACAGTGATGCGTTTCCTCCTAAAGATCAGTTCTCAGTTTCTGTTACCTTCAAGTATTTGTTGTGTCCTTAATCTTCCTTAGTTTCCTCAGTATAGAATATATTCCCCATATATCACATATAAGGGAGATCGTTATCCATCTGTCCTTCTCTTAAGTTCACTAGCATGATACTCCCCATACAACAACAAATTCCATTCTAAATATACCGTTTCTTTATCTAGTGATCTATTCTTCTACATTTGGGTTTGTTCTATATATTGATTGTTTTGAATAATGCTGCATTGAACATAGGAGTGCAATGTATTTTTTGAATGGAAATTTTGGGTCCTTGAGGCAAATGCCATTCATCATAATTTTATCATCTACCTCTAAACCTGGGCTGGAGCGATAGCATAGTGGTAGGGCATTCGCCTTTCACTCGGCCGACCCATGTTCGATTCCTCCGCCCCTCTCTGAGAGCCCGGCAAGCTACTGAGAGTATTGCACCCACATGGCAGAGCCTGGCAAGCTACCCATGGTATATTCGATATGCCAAAAACAGTAACAATAAGTCAACAATAATGAAGACATTACTGGTGCCCACTTGAACAAATCGATGAGTAATGGGATGACAGTGACCTCTAAATCCACAACACGCTTGTCTATAGTTCCCAAGTACAATGACCAGTTCTTGTCTACGGAGTCCATCAAAGTTGAGTACTCTCATATCCTGCTTCACAGACCTCATTTCTACCCGGCATACATGAGTTCCCACAACTGTCACGGATGCCATCGAGGTCTCCTATCTCTCTCACCTCCAAACTCTGGTACAAATATGTGGGGTGGTGGTGGTGGTGGTGGGTGTTCACATTTGTGAACTTCTCCTCTGAGCTGACAAGTAGACTCCAGTACATATAAGCATAGGACTTCGGAGTCACACTGCCTGACTCAAATCCCAGGCACACACTTAATAAATGATTATAGCAAATTATAAAACCTTTCTGCTCCTCTGTTTTCTTTCATTCATTAGAACAGTTCCAGTTTCATCAAATGAATTAAAATAGAAATGGCTTAAAAGAGCCTGCCATCCTGGGGTTGAGCCATAGGACAGTGGGTAAGGCTCCTGCTTTGTATGTGGCAGACCTGGAATTCGATCCCTGGCATCTCGAAGAGTCCCCTGAGCACCACCTGGAGTAATTCCTAAGTGCAGAGCCAGGAGCATCCTGTGAGCATCACCAGGTGTGCTCCAAAAAAACAAACAAACAAAAAGAGACTGCCATCCACCTTCTGCTCAGAAAGTATCAGGCAGGAATAATACTATACGTGGTGGTCGACCTTTTCTATGCTCCAGCTTTACCTCTGTGAGTTTAGACTGTACACTTTGCATATGCAGACATTATAATCATTCCTCTTGTATTATATTTGACTCATGGAAAACATTTAGGCATTGCCATTTAACAAATATATACTAAGGATCAAATCAAACAAAGAGTTCTCCCATCTTCCATAAGGATTTTTAGCTTCTCTAAATTACAGGGATAGATCTCTTCCCACATAACATTCAAGGTTATTTGTTTCATTTTGGTTTGTTTTGGCCTTTTGAGCCACACCCAACAATCTCAGGGCTACTCCTGGCTCTGCACTCAGGAATCACGACTAGCAGTGCTAAGGGGATTATATTAGGATGCAGGGATCAAACCTGGGTTGGCCACGTGCAAGGCAAATGCCCTACCACTGTACTATCAATCAGGGCCCAACATTCAGGTTTGTTATATGAATACACATATCGTATTATAAAACAATACATCACACATATAAAATATCTGCTATATATAAGATATTGGTACCAAGAGGCAAAATGAAATTAAAAAAAAAAAAAGCAAATAATTTTTGTAACCAGAAGTTTATAAGGTAAGTCAAGTAAAGAAACTGTGAGGACTTTTTCATTAGGCCAAAGAGAAAATTACTTTGCCCAATATGAACGAAAACCATCATTTTATTTTAAGGGAATCCTGCTAACAAACTATGTGATACCTACTCATCCATGAGAGTGCAATATACTTCAAAATAAGTTGAATAACAGTCCCAAAGGCAGAGAGGCTGTAGCTTATTTGCTCTTCACAGAAGACCACAGCAGCTTTTTCTTTTTATTCAAATTTTCATTTTATTTATTTTTTACAGACTTACAAACTTTCGGGATTACATTTCAGTCATACAATGATCAAGTACCCATCTCTCCACCAGTGCCCATTCTCCACCACCAATGTTTCCAGTAACCTTCCCCGCCCACCAACTCCCTCCCCCAACCCACCCCCACTGCCTCTGTGGCAGGCACACTCGCTTTTACTCTCTCTCTCCTTTGGGGTGTTACGGTTTGAAATACAGGTATTAAATGCCATCATGTTCTGTCTATAGTCTACTTTCAGCATGCATCTTCCATTCCGAGCGAGCCCTCCAAGCATCCTTTACCTGGTGTTTCCTTCTCTGTCTCACCTGCTTTTCCCCCCAGCATGTGAGGCCGGCTTCCAAGCCATGGAGGAATCCTCCTGGTCCTTATCTCTACTATCCTTGGACATAGCAGATTTTTCATGTAAATTTCATGTGAATTCCTACAATGAACGGTACTTAGTGTTACAGCAATACTGTCCAGGTTTAGATCTAATGAAAGTAGGAGTAGAAAAGCATGTTAAATTGGAGGTGGTGCAGCCCTTTCATAAGCCTTTTATGATAATCAATGTGACAACCTATAAAGCATTAGTAATGCTCCATCTGGAATTTCTGATTGCCAATCAGCATCCTCATTAAGCAGTTTCTTTCTTTCTTTTTTTTTTTAATGTTTGCCAAGGCACCTGCAATGTTTTACATATGAGGCACTGATCTGATTTAGTTTCATCAAATTATTTTGAAATGATAAAGGAGAAATCCACTACAACAAGAATCTGTTATTATGAAAGTTTTTATACAGCAGCTCAAAACATGTCCCTCTAAAATCCTGTAAAGTATGCATGCCAAACCAGGTTTCCCAGTGTGGGTAATCCCTTCCCTGGGGAATTCTGAAATAATCCAGGGACGCAGAAGACATTTTACATTACCACTAGAGGGCAATTTTTTTTTTGGGGGGGGGCTGGTTTAGAAGGCAGATTATCAAGAGGATAAATAGTGATTTCTTTTTTCTTTCTTTCTGAAAAGGAAATGGTAGATTAACTAAGATTGGGAATCTTTGCAAACGTGCCATCACATGAAGTTAGCCTGGATGTTAAATGAGTCGACTCCAGACACAAGGGCTATAAAACAATTCCACTATATTTTCATTTGGAGAAACCTCCTTGGGAGATGTTCCATGTCTCTAGTCAGTTACCTTGCCAGTCCACATACATTTTATGTGACATGCTTTATTTACTCAGGATAGACATTTTAAATTATAGATGCACATGTTGACCATGCATCTGATATGAACACAAAATGATCTCAAGATTACATGCAAACAAAATGCAAATTTCATAGTTTGAGGTAGTTTGAGGTGTAGACTTCGATATCTGGCAGCCAAGGATCCAAAGTCTTCTTGACAAATCAGGTGAATATTTGGAAAGAGTTCTAACTATCCTTTCAAATTCAAGTTTTTAAACTGGTAAATGTTGATACTAATACTACCTATCTAATAAGCTTATAAGATAGTTACTATAATTCATAGAATGTTAGGAATAAGCATAAGCAAAATTTTATCTTTTCACCCCAACTATATATCTGAGTCTAAGGAAGTAAAGTGTTCTTTGGATTCTTCGTTTCAAGTATCACATACAATGGATAATTTGAGATTATGAGATAATCATTCAGAAAAGAAATGAGAGAAAAGACCTAAGACTGGGTAACAGAACTGAATTTTATTAGCTTTTCTCCTTTTCTTAGCCACTGGCTAATGGAATCTTCGGTAATTGATAACTAGATTTCACACCAAATCATCCAAACATGCTGAAATATATCCAGAAGAAAGGTCCTCCATAGACAACCAAAAAACAATTTCACTTCTTCAAAATTTCAATGGCCATTGGTTCAAATGTGGTTCAAATAAAAAAATAATTTAAAAACTGTTTTATCTTTTAGAAATTTTATTTGTGGTATGACTAGATGCTGGGAATCGAACCCAGGTCAGCCACATGCAAGGCAAAAAAAAACTGCTCTGCATGAGGCCAACCCGGGTTTGATTCCTCCATCCCTCTCTGAGAGCCCGGCAAGCTACCGAGAGTATCCCGCCCACACTGCCCACACTGCAGAGCCTGGCAAGCTACCCGTGGCATATTCAATATGCCAAAAATAGTAACAACAAGTCTCACAATGGAGACATTACTGGTGCCCACTTGAGCAAATCAGTGAACAACGGGAAGGCAGTGCTACAGTGCTATGACTAGATACTTCCTACATTCTAGGTAGCTGACCTAAATATTAGAGTAAAAATAATTCTGTTTCTTTATGTTTATATAATTCTCTCCTATCTATTCAGGAATCATTATAAGATTATAAAATCTGATTATATATCAAAAGTAATACCTAAGTTTAAAGTCACCCAGTAATGTGAAATCATTTACCTTTTTTTATTTATTATAACTAAGAAGTCAGGGAATCTCTTGCCTGCATTCCTGGCTGTCTTCCCTGGGGCCCCTTGGAGAAGATGGGCTCCAGCTTCCCTCCCTGCCCCGAGCAGAGCTCCCAACGGCCGAAGACCACTGGAACCTAGCCACAGCCATGCTCAAGGCCCCTCTCCACACGTTTGGACAGGCCTCATGCATGAAGGTACCGGCAGAGAAACCCAGGTGTGTGTAATCCCATCAACGACCAACATCCAGAGATTTAAAAGCAAGCTCCCAGAAGCGATATCTTATAACCTACTTTTCCCTCTGGGAGAAACTCGAAAGCTACTGAGAGCTTCCTGCCCACATGGGATAGCCTCGCAAGCTTCCCATGGTGTATCCATATGCCAAAGCCAGTAACCATCTGAATCGCATTCCCCTGACCCTGAAAGAGCCTCCAATGCAGCATCTTTGGGATGGATGAGAAGAGACAGACTTCTAAGAAGATCTCAGGGACAGGACGAATGTAGAGGTTACTGAGACCGCTCAAGCCACTCGACGATCAACAGGATTTCGTGATCGTGATCGTGATAACTAAGAAGCAAAGTGGGATTTAATTATATTCATACTACTTAAAAATGAAGAGGTTTTCTTAAAACAAACAGTCGGCATGAGTTTGTATGCAAAAGAATGAAATTAGACCACTCTCTCACACTATGTGCAGGAGTTAACTCAAATGGATTACCAATTTAGATGTTAGACCCAAATCTATAGTAATTATAGAAGAAAACAGGCAAACACTCTGTGATATTGACTGCAATGGGATTTTTGCGATTTGACTCCCTTGGCAAGGAGGAAAAAAGGGAAAAATAAGCAAAAGAGACAATATCAAACTACAAAGTTTCTGTATTGTATAAGAAGCTAACAGTAGAGCCAGAGATAGTACAGCAGGTAGGTTATAGATGTAGCTCACCTGTATTTAATCCCCAGTATCCCATACAGTCCCTTGAGCACTGACAAGGGAAATCCCGGAGCACCGAGACACGGGTAAACCCTGAGCACCATTGGATGTGCCCCCCACACACACCAAAAAGAAGAAAAAAATAAACTAGCACTGAGACAAAAAGCTATGCTACTGAACAAGAGACTATATTTTCACATCACACATCTGACAAAGGGCTAATATTTAAGGTACAAAACACAATCATAAAACACAAAAAAATACAAACCCATGAAGAAATGGGGAGAAAGGCTAAAGAGACACTTCATCAAAGAAGGTATATATGACCAATGGGCACATGAAAAAAATCGGAAAGATCATCTTTACTTACAATCAGTAAAAGGCAAATCAAAGTAAGATATCACTGAGATATTACCATACACCAATGAGAATGGCCGATGTCAGAAAGGCCAGAAACAAACAGTGTCAGCAGGTATGTGGACATAAGGAACCTTCAATCACTGTTGGTGGGACTGTAAACTGGTTGTTTTAAGGAATAAAAGCAGATGGATTTTTCAAAAACCTAAAAACAAAGCTACCATATGATCCAGCAATCTACTCGTATGAACCTATCTAAAGATGACAAAAATGAAAACACCCAAATAAATGCACACAGTCCTATGTCCACTGAAGCAATGATTACAATAGTCAAGACATGGAAAGAACTCAAGTGCTCAAGACGAACAGGTAAAGAAGATGTGATATACATATGCATGATACTCCTTAGCTACAAGTAAAGGAAAAAATCTTACCCTTTGCTATAACATGGACACAGATAGAGGGTCTCTTGCAAGGTGAAACATGCCAGAAAAGGAAAAACTACCAGATGATCTTACTCATCTATGGTATATAAAGAAACAAAGCAATATAAAAGACAGTGGCCAATAAAATCAAATCTGTAGACCCTAAAGATGGAATGAGGTTAATAAGGTAGTGAACTGTTCGAAGAGAATGAGAAGAGTCCTTTGAGTAGAAGTGGAGTGATATTGACACTTTGGTAGTCAGCTTGCGGGGATAAAATTGTACCCCTAAACAAGCAAACATTTACATTTCTTCTTTTTTTTCCCTTTTGGGTCACACTCGGCGATGCACAGGGGTTACACCTGGCTGTGCACTCAGGAATTGCTCCTGGTGGTGCTCGGGGGAACATATGGGATGCTAGGAATTGAATCCGGTCAGCCGCATACAAGGCACAAGCCCTACCTGCTGTGTTATCACTCTAGTCCCAACACTTATATTTCTTATAAGTCCATGTTTCCATAATTAAAAATTAATTTTATAAAACAGTGATTTTTGCCCTAAAGTACCCTGGGGTGACATAAGTGGCCTCAGGTAACATAAGGCCTGATTACCTCCATAACCTTGTGCCCTAGAATGGAACAACCAAGTCCAGCTGGCTGAATACCAATGGGAGTGGCTCTGGGGCCCCTGTGCACTGTTTGGGGGTTCCCCAGAACAGAATTTTTTTTCTTTTTGGGTCACACCTGTCGATGCACAGGGGTTACTCCTGGCTCTGCACTCAGGAATTACTCCTGGCGGTGCTCGGGGAACCATATGGGATGCTGGGAATTGAACCTGGGTCAGCCGGGTGCAAGGCAAATGCCCTACCCGCTGTACTATTGCTCCAGCTCCCCCCAGAACAGAAATTTTAAACAAATAGGTCATGATTAATAAAATTCCAGAAGAACCTATTTATCCCAAATTTGCTGAAGTATAATTAACAAATAAAATTGTATATATTTTAGGTATATAGCATGCCGTGATATATACATATGTATGTATATAGAGAAATAATTACAACAGTTATGCAAATAGATATATCTTCATCATGTTGCACATTTTTGTTTATTTCTTGGGGCCACACTTGGTGGTGGTCAGGGCTTACAACTAGCTATAAACTCAGGGATCACTCCTAGCAGGGCCTGGAGGACCATATGAAGTGATGGAGATCCAACTGGGTCAGCTGCATGCAAGGCAAACATTTTACCCACTGTACTATCTCTCCGACCCTCAAGTTATACATTCTATATGCAGAATATATTCACCCTATATAACAGGAACAATAAATTCTGAGCAACATCTCTCCATTGTTCGCACTCTAGAGACCCAGCAACCATCATTCTATTCTCCACTTTTATGAATAATTTTATTATTGTTATTATTATTATTATTTTGCTTTTTGGGTCAGACCTGGCAATGCACAGGGGTTGCTCATGGCTTTAACTCAGGAATTACTCCTGGTGGTGCTCAGGGGACCATTTGGGATACTAGGAATTGAACCCGGGTCAGCCGCATGCAAGGCAAATGCCCTACCCACTGTGCTATTGCTCTAGCCCCCTTTATGAATAATTTAAATTCACATGTGTACATGTGAGACTGTGCAGCACAAAATGAACACAGACATGCAGCTTACTCTTGAGCTACTGGCTTTAGTGCCTTTGGATTAAAGCAAAAAGTGAAACTACTTCATCTGATCACTATATTTTTAATTTCTTGATAAGAGAAGCCATAGTTAAAAACCATATCTATCTATGTGTATCTCTCCATTCCACAGTTTCTTAGCAGGAGAGGCAGAAAGGTAAGACTTTCTAAGACTTTCTAAGATTCTTCTCAGGTGGAATCTCAGTGAGATTGGAGTCAGTCAGAAACCATACTTGTGGCCACTTTCTGTCGCCACTGCTCCTGGAAAACAAGGTTCGAAAGAGAGAAGTGTTAGAAATTGTCACAGCAAGAGCAATGGTGCCATGACTTTGAACTCAGTTCAGTGACAGTCACTGGCCGTCACTGCATTCTTTATTCTCCGGCCTTTTAGACCATTGTTTTAGGTACCCAATCCTCTATGTTGGATTTTTTTTGCTGGAAACATCTGGAGTAAATATTGTCCTGCATTAATACAGTATATGTCAGTTTATTTTTAAAACAGGATTATTTAGTACTTCCACAAATGTTTCATTTTAATTCATAGCCAAGGTGAAGAACACCCATTTCCTTTATATTATTTTTCTTTTATGAGAATTAAGTCTATTGCCCGCATGCCTGGCTGTCTTTCCAGGGCCTCTCGGAGGGGATGGGCTCCAGCTTCCCTCTCCACCCCAAGCAGAGCTCCCGGCAGCCGAAGACCACCAGAACCTAGCTACAGCCATGCTGGAGGCCCCTCTCCACAGGTTCGAACAGGCCTCATGCATGAAGGTACCGGCAGAGGAACCCAGGTGTGTGTAATCCCATCAACGGCCAACATCCAGAGAGAGACTTAAAAGCAAGCTCTCAGAAGCGATATCTTTAGCCTACTTCTCCCTCAGGGAGAAACTGGCAAGCTTCTGAGAGTTTCCTGCCCACATGGGACAGCCTTGCAAGCTTCCCATGGTGTATTCATATGCAAAATCCAGTAACTAGCTGGATCCCATTCCCCTGGCCCTGAAGAGTCCCCAGTGCAACATCCTTAGGAGGGCCAAGTTGAAACAGACTTCTAAGATCTCAGGGAAAGGACACTGAGATGTTACTGAGCCTACCCAAGAAATCGGTGATTAATGGGATTTCGTGATTCGTGATTCGTGATTTATGAGAATTTAATCATTCTAGTTTAGGTCACGTGTTTACAATGGTGTTACTACTTATGGTTTTGATGTACATAGTAACCACACTTCACCACAACTGAAAGGTTCAAGACCTCCACCACTGTCAGTACGTAACTTCCGGTCCACCTCTTCATCCCACCCCAAGCCCCATCCCACTGGTTCTTAGTTCTATAATCCAGGGCCAAGGATGGTCATCAATCAGTACTGTCTATTCTTGTTTTTCTTTTCTATATACCACGGATGAGCAAGAGCATCTAATATTTTTCCTCTCCCTCTGACTTATTTTGCTTAATATGATACACTCCAGTTCCAGCTAAGTGAAGTTTTTCTAGACACTTCAGTGTGTTGAAAAGACAATATGTGAGTTTCTCTCATCTCTGGTAGGTGATGTCCAGGTCTTTCCCTTCAATAACGAATGAGGGAAGGTGGTAAAATATTTGCTCTACCTTGCACGTCGCCGACCTGGGTTTGTTTCCTCCATCCCTCTTGGAGAGTCCGGCAAGTTACCGAGAGTATTCCGCCCGTACGGCAGAGCCTGGCAAGCTACCCATGGTGTATTCAATATGCCAAAAACAGTAACAAGTCTCACAATGGAGACATTATTGGCACCCGCTGGAGCAAATTGAGGAAACAACGGGGTGACAGATGACAGTGCTACTGTGCAGCTGGTCAATTATTAATATTTTCTTCCTCGATTTTCTCATGTTCACAACTTATGGGCTTAAAATGTATATTTCATCCTCTGTTAACAATGAACCACATTAGTTAAGCCTAAAATAAGTGTGACCGACTTGTTTAAAAGAAAATCCTTCCCATGGGTCTTGGCAAACATAGCCCGAAGTATCAGAAATAAAGCTAATTTTTGGATGCCTAGGGATTGAGATACCTGCATCGTGACATCACTGGAGAAACTAGTTGAGCAATTTCAATGAGTTTATTCACCTTGCTCAAAGGCTGAAACAAGAATAGTGTTTGCACAAGAAGCACACTGGCAAGGTTCAACACGAAAATGCACCAGTGATGGTAAGGAACAGGGATATAGTTGAAAATGTCTTGCACAGAGCTACACAGTACATTTTAACGAAGGGAATGAGGAGATGTGGGTTTGGTTTGTGCTCCCCAGGAGTGAAAAGGGTCAGCTGAACCAATTAGATAGCTACTTTGCCTCTAGGGGTTATTCACAGCAAAGGATTTGGGATGTCTTCTTCCTTTAACACCATTCCCCCCCCCTTCTACTGATGAGTGGTCTGATACTCACCTTAAGGTCTCCCCTCTCCTAATCACAGATCCTGAAGTTCCAGTAATATTAACTTTAGAAGGGAAGCCTATAACCTAGACTATGATTTCCTGCGGCTGGAGAATGGAGTGTTCCTATTTCAGGAATGGGCAGAATACTGGATTTGAACTATCTGGAATAGCAGACTCCATCCTGATACTTTGAGTTTACCTGGAAGTAGAATCTTTCTTCTGCTTAGCTTAGTATTATGGAACCATCCATAGTTGGCATGTGAAGTCCGAATGCAGTCTAAACATAGCAGAATACATGCCCAAGAATAAAACAAACAAACAAACAAAATAACAAAACAATCACTGGTGCATAAGACTAAGAGTTCCTGAAACTAACCATGCCTGAAATATCCTTCTGGGAACTAGCATTTTTCTTCTTAAAATCCCTGAAATCAACTTGTTTTTTTGGTTTGTTTTACTCTTGTTACCAAAAGAATCTTTGCTGAAATACTAATCATCTGCTCAAAAAGCATAATTTGAGCCATTATTGAATATTTATGTAAAACAGTGATCCTTTATATTTCATGGAAGTTTCAAATTGAGTTGCAATCCTCCGAGATATAAAGAATTGTTCTTCTAGGAATAACCAACGTACCCAAATTAACTAAAGCTTTTTTGCCGGGGGCGGGGGGGGGGGGCGGTTGTCTTGGGTCACACCCAGTAGTACTCATGGTGTATTATTTCTATTATTTCTGTGTTCACAGATCACTCACGTGACCATATGTCAACTGAGAATTAAAGATGGGTTATCCTAATCGCTCTATGTTCTCTCCAGCCCTTACCACACATTCTTATAACAATAAGTAGAAATATTTCACTTCTACTTTCAAACAAAACAAACAGATATAAAGAAATCAACTGACCATGTGCTGGTGATGCTGCTGGAAGACAATGGATCTAATATTTTAGTGCATCTCTCCAAAATCCTGCTGGAAATTTTTGGGTTGATGTTAACAGACAGCAGAAGTATCAGAGAATCATCAAATATTAGAGATTCGGAGATTAATCTTAAATCTCCAAATCTCTATATTCAAATGAGATTAGGACTTCTGTGCAAATGATTTTATGTACCCACTGGACCGGAGAAATAAAACCAAATTTCAAAGTCTCGCCCAGTTACAAGATTCTTCCCATGTCCTAAAGCAAGCCTGGCTGGGAAATTATCCCACTAACAAAACCAGCAGACACAATGATACATTGTTCAAATGAATACGGAAACGTGGTAACCTAGAATACCAAAGGTATTAGAGCATAACGAACTCCTGCTAAGTGAAGCCACACACTTCAGGTTTAACAAAATAGATATTGATGAAAGTTCTGAACTCCTCTGGAAAGAATTTCACTGAAGTGGGCATCCCATTTGTCCATAGGCTTTCGAAATTCTTGTTATTTCCATCTGGTGACTTCTTGCAGCTATAAAGCCAGGATTTTTCTAAGAGAAATTTTTACTGGATTTTCCAGTCAAGTCACTAAATAATAAATGCTCTTCTACAAATGAGCACTTTGATTTAATAATAATGGCAGGTTAGAGTGACCCACTTTAGTACCCATAGCTTTTAAGCAGTAAACAAGAAATTGGAGGATTACAGAATTCCTGCAAAGTACTCACTGTCACTGTCATCCTGTTGTCCATCGATTTGCTTGAGCAGGCACCAGTAACGTCTCCATTGTGAGACTTGTTGTTACTGTATTTGGCATACTGAATATACCACGGTAGCTTGCCAGGCTCTGCCATGCGGGCAAGATATTCTCGGTAGCTTGCCGGGCTCTCCAAGAGGGATGGAGGAATCGAACCTGGGTTGGCTGCGTACAAGGCAAACACCCTACCCGCTGTGCTATCGCTCCAGTCTGCTACAAAGCAGAGTGCCTGAAATTTATCTTGTGAACTTCAAAGTCCAAATTCCAAACCACTAATAATATGTATTTCTGAATTTTTGACAAGGATTTTGTACCTACTGAGCTTCTGGAGGATGTCTCTATTCCAAACAAGCAATCTAGTAATTTCTCCATTATAAAAAGTTGTCAGTTTAGCTCACAGAGAACTTAAGTGTTATTAAAAGATGCTTTTCCTAAGGAGTAAAAACTTTTAGAACTGAATGCTTAAACATATAGAATAGAGGTTTAATACATGACATTTATTTACTAACCTCAAGATAAGAACCATCTAATTAAACTTGAGCTTGCTTGTATTTCCATTTCCGTAATGCTTTTAAACTTTTACTTTTTTTCCTGGGCTGGAGCGATAGCAGAGCAGGGAGGGCATCTTGCATGCAGTCAACCCGGGTCTGATTCCTCTGTCCCTCTCGGAGAGCCCGGCAAGCTACAAAGAGTATCTTGCCCGCACGGCAGAGCCCGGCAAGCTACCCGTGGTGTATTCGATATGCCAAAAACAGTAACAAGTCTCACAATAGAGACATTACTGGTGCCCGCTTGAGCAAATCCATGAGCAATGGGATGACAGTGACAGTGACTTTTTTTCCTATTTCCTTCTTTTATTCCATAACTGCCCTCTAGTGCCAGTTCAAAAGATACATATGGTTCCTTCATGAGACACAGCGAGTGATTTTTCTCTCAAACTCACACATCTCTCTACATCCTTGTCAGAACCCTTAATTTCCAGTAAAAAGATCTCCATAGGGAGAATGATGAGGGTAGGGGAGGACGTTCAGCTGACACTTAGCCAAGGCAACTGTTGCGCCAGGGGAAAACAGCAGGTTGCGGGGAAAGTCATTTCAACACCCCTAACCTGTGGCTGTTTTCTAACCTATCATCAAAGCAAAATTTCTCAAATATTAATCCCTAACGTATTTTTTTTCCTTTTTAAAATGAAGTTTCTGTGATTGACAATGTTTTTTTTTTTTTTTAAGTTTTTTGGGTCACACCTGGTGATGCACAGAGGTTACTCCTGGCTCTACACTCAGGAATTACTCCTGGCAGTGCTCAAAAGACCATATGGGATGCTGGGAATCGAACCCAGGTTGGCCTCGTGCAAGGCAAACACCCTACCCGCTGTGCTCCAGCCCCGACAATATGGTTAATGATGATTTTTTCATGAACATAATTCCAACATTGCGCTCATCATCAGTTTCCCTCCCCCAGGACCCTGACCCCACTCCCCTTCAATCCCGCTCCTTCCCAGCAACTCAGCTGTGGGGAGCAGTTCTCCTTTCGTGTTGCCTTTGGCCTTTTGCTGCTACCTGAATCTCTGACAATGATCAGGAGATCTTGCTAAGTGCCAGACTCTGACTCTGTAGGTCTAGATAAATGCCTTAGATTCCACACCTCTGTAAAACCCGTGGGTGATGTTGGTCCATGGGTCACACTTTTTAATAGCAACAAACTAGATAATGCTTCTTGGTGGGAAACAAACAAAGAACCAATGAGACCTCTGACACTGCCATGTAAGCACATCTACCAGCCCTGCTCCAGAGACATAAATAAATATGTTCCGATACTGTGCATGGCTGAGACATCCATAGCTTCCCAGAGTAGGAGGGGTCAGTCCAGTGCCCACCCAGAGCCCTAGCATTCGCTTGCTCCCACACTCCAAAATCGTTGCCCCTGGCCTGACTCCATCATCTCAGAACTAACCTCACTGAGAAATTAAACTGCTGAAGATTCAGGTAGGTGGGTTTTATGACTGAAATCTCCAGGCTTTTTCGGGGTTGGATGGGCTACCTGTCCCCTACCTCCTTGTACTTCTGGAAGCCCTGCAGACACATCCACACCCCAAAACCACAGCCCCATTAAAAATTTAACTCCAGCTGCACCACCGAGTTAAAAATTCTGGACTTTGGGGGCTGGAATAATAGCACAGCGGGGAGGTGTTTGCCTTGCATGCAGCCGACCCAGGTTCAATTCCCAGCATCCCATATGGTTCCCAGAGCACAGCCAGGAGTGATTCCTGAGTGCAGAGCCAGGAGTAACCCCTGAGTATTGCCGAGTGTGACCCAAAAAGGCAAAAATAAAAAATAAAATTCTAGACTTCATGGAGCAAACATCTCAAACTCTACAACATCAGTAACACACCAGATTTGACAGGATGTACCATAGAAGCCAAACAATCTCAACTAACAAAGACATCAACATAGAAGGTTTAGCTTGCAACAACAGTTTAGTAATCTCTCTCATACAGGAACTTAATGTTTTTATGGTGAGATACAATATTTTTTTCTTTTGGGGTCACACTGTGATGCACAGGGGTTATTCCTGGCTCATGCACTCAGAAATTACTCCTGGAGGTGCTCGGGGGACCATATGGGATGCTGGGTCGGCCGCATGCAAGACAAACGCCCTACCTGCTGTGCTATTGCTCCAGCCCCTGAGATGCAACAATTTACACTAATTTTCTTCTAAGAAAAAATTTCTTGATCACTCTATTAGTAAATGACTCATTAACCGGCAATATGAAATAAATTATTGAGGGCCTGCTATGGGGACAGGCTAAGGGGTGGTTGGGAAAATTGGAGACAATGCTAGAGAGAAGTGACAGTGGTGGTGGGATTTGTATTGGAATATTGAACGCCTGAAACAAATCGTCATGAACAACTTTGTAAACTACAGTGTTTATATAAAGTATAGAGGGAAAAATTAGATAAGTAAGACAAACCTATTTCATGTCAACTTTATCATATATTAACACAGAATCGCTTTAAAATTTTTAGTAATGACAGGGGAGACATGATTATTACCATAATGAGATCCAAGTATAACTGTCACTGTTATCACTATCATTCCGTTGCTCATTGATTTGCTCAATCGGGCACCAGTAATGTCTCTCATTATGAGACCTATTTGTTACTGTTTTTGGCATACCCAATACGCCACAGGTAGCTTGCCAGGCTCTCTGAGAGGGGTGGAGGAATCGAACCCGGGTCGGCCGTGTTACCCGCTGCGCTATTGTGCCAGCCCATCCAAATATAAAACAAAATTTAATGTAACATACCTTAGATTCCAAAGTAAAAAACACATAAAAATGAAAATAGGCATTTTATTATATTGAAATAAACATTTTTGATTTTTTTATTTATGTAAGTTAAAATCATATAGCAATCACAAATTGGCTCTTGCTGATTTATTTTCTGATCATTCTATTTGCTGTTTCTTAAAGTTTTGTTGGAATAAACAATATGAAGTGAATCTGTTACCTACCTAAGGGGACAGGTTGGGGTTGGGGGCGGGGAACAGGATATCAGTGGAGGGAATATCACTCTGGTGGTATTGGAACATTAAATGCCTGAAACAACTGTATAGTGAACAACACTGTAAACCACTGTTTTGTTTTTTAATTGAACACTGTGAGATACACAGTTACAAAACTTTGTGATCCAGTTTCAGTCATACAATGTCCCAACACTTATCCCTCCACAAGTGTACATTTCCCACCACCAATGTCCTCAGTTTCCCTCCAGCCACTCCACCTCACAGCCTCAATCATGATGTTTTTAATAAAAAGAAAAATAAATAAAATTAAGACAGAAAAACACACAAAAATGATGGCAGATTATGTCTCCCTGTTCTGTAAGTGCAAGCCACAAGTAGCCACAAGTGGTAGTGGTCAGTTTAGGAGAGTCCACTGAAATCACAACTCCTTTATTTGAGAGTAATTATCAGATTCCCAAAAGGGTTCAAAGAGCCCTATTTGTGCGGGGACTTTTGTCTTGGCCTGAGTTGATCGAACCAAGGAAGGATGGACATGCAATTAAAGCTGAGTCGGTCAGCTTCTTTCTGTCTTTCAGCACATTGGGCGGTTACTGAACCTCTGTGGAGAGAAGCAGAGTAGCAAAAAACATTTTGGGATGAACGAAAACAGTATGGGATAATCGGAGCTCCGAGAGCCCTTGAAAGCAACTGTTTCCTGATTCTTGACACTATTTTTAGTATATATTTCAGATTCTTTTCCCCTGCTTTTCTTTATACTTTTGGAAACCACCCTGCACTCTTTCAAAAAAAAAAAAACACAAAAAAAAAAACCCTTATCTTACTAAAGCTACCTGGGGACTATACTTGCACATTTCAGAGTAATGACAAAATGGGTTTACTTTTCATCAAGGAACCCACCGACGACGTGCAATCCCAGAAGTTCTGCAATGCACTTGGGCTTGTTTCTAAGTGGCAGGATCTTAGTGCAATCGATAGTTTACAGCCATCTCCAGCAGTGGCAGGCTGCTTCCTGGTGTTACCTTGAACAATCGTGTGACCTTCTGCAAGTCCTGTAAGAGGATCTGTTATTCCCCCCCAGGGAACGCCAGACACTGTCAACTTTTCAAACTTCTCTAATAATTAAGGTTCTGTTTTTGTCAACCCCTTCTGTCCTTCCTGTCTCCTTCAGCCTTGTTATCCTTATGAGCCAAGGAAAAAGAAACCCTGCCTCTCATTTGGTGAGTCTCCCCTCTGCAGGTGACTCTCCTCCAATATCCAAACAAGTGGCTGCCACCTGCCCTCCCATCCCCCGAAGCTTTCCAGATGTAGAGCTCAGATTTTAATAAATTTCTCTCCTTATTGTCAAAGTTGGACTGGCGCAATAGCGCAGCAAGTAGGGCATTTGCCTTGCACGCAGCCGATCCGGGTTCGATTCCTCCGTCCCTCTCGGAAAGCCCGGCAAGCTACCGGGAGTATCCAGCCCACATGGCAGAGCCGGGCAAGCTCCCCATAGCGTATTCGATATGCCAAAAACAGTAACAGCAAGTCTCACAATGGAGACATTAATGGTGCCTGCTCAAACAAACCAATGAACAATGGGATGACAGTGCTACAGTGCTATCGTCAAAGTTAGGGGCAACTCCCAGCAACACTCGGTCATTGCTGGGTCCTAGCTCATTGCTAGGACCCAGGAATATGGAGCTGCTTGGGCTCTACAGTACCAGAGACCACCAGGGTCACTTCAGCACAGCTACCTCACTCCGGGCTACATTAGCAGGACTGGAAGAAAGAGGAACAAGTGGTACCAGGGCTCAAACTCAGTGACTGCTAAACTATCTCCTTGGCCTCTACAACACATTACTACCAAAACTCTTACAAATATATCTCCTCTTTCACTTAACAAAGTTTAATGCTTTTTTTTTCTTTGCTGATATAGCATCAGCTCCTAGATTTCTCCTTTGTTCACCCACCCTTCCCCTTTCATGCACTTAACTGCGGGCAACAATTACACACATACTCCCATCACATCCTCCTGTTGAGGGCAGATATGAGACTTGGCAGAGCTGGAATTCACTGCAAAAACGCTGGTTATGCCCACCAAGTCATTAAGCCATCTGGCAAAGCTAAAACTGCAAGCTCCTCCCTCAGCAGACAAGGACAAAATCTAGATTCATTTTTGTCTGAACACACAAGGTTATAGCTCCACATCACTTTGCATTAATGAAGTTTTTTTCACCTAGTCGTAGGTTCAGAAGTGCATAACCCATCTGCTCTCAGCAAAGATGTGTCCTTGAGCAAGTCTTCCACCTCCACAGGACAAACCTATATTCATTTCATATTAACAACTTAAATAAAGGACTAGTGATTATGACACAGTAAACATTTCATTATCACCTTAATTTGTCTATCAATCATACACTCCAATCCAACTAGAGGTATAACTGCATACAATTCCAACCACAATAAAAAAAATGCAGCGTGTTAATTCCATTTTTTATGGGGATTAATTTAAGATGCTTGGAATTTTTCCTTTTCTCTATAATGATGTATCTCAAAGGAATTAAAACTAGACTTAGAGGGAATAACTAGAGCCAAAGAAAGAGCAGAGCAGGTAAGAAACTTGCATTGTACACAGCCAATCCGGTTCTACATATAGTCGACTGAGCACCACCCTGAGTGATCCCTGTGTACAAACTAGGAGTAAGCCCTGAGCATGGTCAGCTGTGGCTCCCCAAACAAAACAAACAATCAAGTACTCACAAGATCATTCCCTTTGGAGAAAAAAATAATATAACAACAAGTCTCACAATGGAGATGTTACTGGTGCCCGCTCAAGCAAATCGATAAGCAATGGGATGACAGTGACAGTGATAGAGTGATATACTATATATACATAATACAATATGTTCAAAATAATATGTAAAGCTTAAAATATAGTTTATCATATGCTTGGAAAATTAAAAATAAATGCAACAAAGTATTATCAGTGACTGTGTTTGGATGACAGGATGGAGCAATTATAATTCTTTGCTGTAACTTTATAAATATTTTGAGAATAGTTTTGATGCACATGTACGTGCATAATTAGAGAAAAAGTAAATGCTACTGAACATAAATATATGATTTACATAGAGCAAATATAAATAATGTATGCATCTTCTTTGCTTTGACTATCCAACTAGAAACACAGTGTATTGTGTTAAGATGATTTGCCCACATGTCTCAAATCACATCCTGGAAATGAAGCAAGTGGGGGAAGACGGCTGCCTTCTTTCATGGTGCTTGAGTCTTTCAGAAAGAGGAGGAAAGGGATTCAACTTAATGGTGGTGAGTGATTGGCAACATGAGTCATTTGGACCAATCCATTAGGTCGGGAAAGAGGAAAATCATGGCTCCAACACAATTTTTGGTAACTTTTAAAATATTGCTAAACATACTGCTTCCTACTTTCCATGTATCCTACTGTAAATGGGTCCTGTCAGTGAGAAAATATAAAAATATTTATTATATTTCTTCAAAACTTTTCATTTCAAAAATATGAAAAATGGTCAAAATTAAGCAATAAGCTCATTATCTCTTGATCATCACTCTCTGGAAACTTATAAAACAGAAACATACAGTCCTATGCTATCATTACAAGTAGACTTCTAAGAAATAAGCAGTGTTACAAGGTCACTGTATATGCCTATGACTCTGTATCTACAGACATATATCATACATATGTGAATAATATACATGTGAATGGAGACGTTACTGGTGCCCTCTCTAGAAATCAATGAACAATGGGACAACAGTGCTACAGTGCTATATATGTGAACATATAGAATTATAATGCAAAACAATCTGCTCTTTTTTCTTTCTTTCTTTTTTGGGCCAAACTTGGCTGGGCTCAGGACTAACTCCTGGATCTGTGCCCAAAGATCACTCCTGGAATAGTCAGGGGATCATATGGTACACCAGGGATTGAAACTGGCATGCAAGGCAAAGATCTACCTACTTTGATATGGCTCTGACCCCCAACATTTGGCTCTTTTGAAAATCAAAATTATGGGGCCAGAGACATAGTACATTGATTATGGCTCTTGCCCTGCATGTCGCTGAATCGATCCCTGGCATCCCATACGGCTTCCCAAGCACTATTAGGAAGGAGTGATCCCTGATCACAAAATCAGGAGATAACCCTGAGCACCATCAAGTATGGCCAGCAGTTAAACAAGACAAAAAGAATCACAATGATATCAAGCTATACAAAGTTCTTCACAGTTTGCATTTCAAGGAGTAATCCACTAATTTGAATAACATACACATTTTAAAATTACTAATGCCAAATTTCTCAAAATGGGGATGAGGTGAGGAAGATCTATACTAACTAGCCTTCACTTAAATTTTTTCTAAAAATGAGTATGATTATTTTTATTATAAAAGTAATAAAAATGAAACAGTCTACATGCATGAGGTGGGAAGAAATATCTATAAAGGGAACAGTGCATTGTCTTTACTTGGTTTCTTAAATTGGGTGGGGATTAAGAGTGTTTGCTATCTTAACTATTCATTCTTTTCATATATTTTCCAATAGCCTTTTGAGACTACAATGTATTCAATAAAATGTTTCTAAGAAATATGAAAAGTAGAGGGGTAGATAACTCAACAGGCAGAAGAATATGCCACTGAACGTTTAAAGTCCTGACTTTAGTCCCTACATTGCATGACGCCCTGAACATTGGCTGGTATAGCCCTATTGGCAACCAAGCACCGCTAAATGAAACCCCAATAGTTCCCATTTCACACTGGGCCTAAGTATAAAATTATCAGGCCCATAAAGCCAGGTTCAGTATCTCCATAAGTGGCCCCAGCATTGCAGGGGAGGCTTCCATCACCATATGTATATATATATATATATATATATATATATATGTATGATTATATATGTATATAAAATCAAACAAAAATCTTTTCTTTTCCAATACAATGGAAAATATAAATGTATTATTTTTAATTTAATTCCTCTAGCCAGAAGGAATTCCAGATGGAATCATAACTTATATGATTTCAACTCATATGAGGTTTTGAAAGAAAACAATTAATTTTATAAAACAAACTACACTTACTAGTTGTTACCAGAAATAAGGAAGAAGAGGAGATGGCTCAATCAGGACAAAGGATATACGTGCATGTTAAGAAACTAAAATGGGCTTTTAGTAGTGAACTTAACATAGTTGAACATGCTGATGCCACATAAATCATATAATATCATAATAAAATGTTACATAAAGGAAAAAACTATATAAATGTTATTATAAAATATATATGCATATATATATATGTGTATGGGGCTGAAAAGATAGTACATCAGGTAAGGCACTTGCCTTGCATGCAACCTAACTAGACTCAATCCCTGGAATCCCATAGGGTCCCCTGGGCCCACCAGGAGTGATTTCTGTGTGCATAGCCAGGAATAACCCCTGAGCACTGCCCGATGTGCCCCCAGAACAAAACAAACAAATAAAAAAAAAATTAGTGTAACTTTGACAGCTCAATGAAAACACTGACTGAGCACACTTTATTACAAAAATTTCATTTGCTCTTTTTGGCTTTATAGAGTTCCTGAAAAACTATGTCATGAGGAGATTTAAAAAAAAAATTATTTTCTTTAAGATTATTAATTGAGATCTTATAGCTTATAATACCATTTATAATTATTTATCATGAATATAATGATGGTATATTCATCAATGTAATCCCATCAAAGGCAGAGAGAGAGAGACTTAAAAGCAAGCTCTCAGAAGAGAGTGATGCAGAGAGTCTCTTGCCCGCACGCCTGCCTGTCTTCCCCGGGGCCCCTCGGAGGGGATGGGCTCCAGCTTCCCTCCCCACCCCAAGCAGAGCTCCCGGCAGCCGTAGACCACCAGAACCTAGCTACAGCCATGCTCGAGGCCCCTCTCCACACGTTCGGACAGGCCTCATGCATGAAGGTACCAGCAGAGGAACCCAGGTGTGTGTAATCCCATCAACGGCCAACATCCAGAGAGAGACTTAAAAGCAAGCTCTCAGAAGTGATATCTTTAGCCTGCTTCTCCCTCTGGGAAAAACTGGCAGTCTTCTTAGAGTTTCTTGCCCACATGGGACAGCCTTGCAAGCTTCCCATGGTGTATTCATATGCAAAATCCAGTAACAAGCTGGATCCCATTCCCCTGACCCTGAAGAGCCCCCAGTGCAACATCATTGGGAGGGCCGAGTTGAGATGGACTTCTAAGATCTCAGGGAAAGGATGAAATGAGATGTTACTGAGCCCATGTGAGAAATCGGTGATTAACAGGATATCGCGATCGTGATCGTGATAATGATGGTTGTCTTTGGGGGAAGGGTCAGGGGCGCTGGTCTTCTCCACGGTGTAGAGTTGAAGTACCAATATTTATACCTAACTAACTCCAGCACTGCCACAAGCATGATTCCCAAACTACAGCAATTAAACTTAAAATTGGTACCTGTCAAGGAATCATGTTGGGTATGTGAGAGAATCTAGGGCAAGCGTTGGAGGAAGGGGGCATATGATGGCCAGACGAGAGGTGAGAACATTGTATGCCTGAAAACCCACAGTAAGACAAGTCACTCCAGGGGCTGAAGTGGTAATACAGCAGGTAGGGTGTTTGCCTTGCAGGCGGTCGACCCAGGTTCGGTCCCAGCAGCCCATATAGTCCCACAGGCACCACTAGGAGTAATTCCTCAGTGCAAAGCCAGGAGTTACTCCCGTGCATCACCGGGTGTGACCCAAAAAGCCAGAAAAAAAAAAGAAAAAAGAAAAGACACTCCAGTATAATTCACAGTAACCAAATATTTTTTTAAAGAGAGATCTGCCAAATCACTAATGGTGTTTTATTGCATTCTTTGGTTTATATTAGCTATATGTGTTCTTTATCATCACAGTTCACTGGATTTCACACTGAATTATTCTTTAAGAAATGATCTAGATGTTAGCATATTGGTAGTTCTTCCTATCTTGAACTCAGTTGTCTTTGTCTTTCATGGTGAATTTGCCTTTGGGCTGAGGACAGAACTGTAGGCTAAAAATAATTTTCCCTCCAGACCACGAAACATTGTTCTCTTGACTTCTAAATATCATTACTGTTGTCACCTACCAATTCCAAACCCATCACCGCTTCATAAAAGAATCCTCTCCTGTGCTTTGGTGAAATTATCATGAAAAGGTGTCCAGTTACTAGTTCAATCATACTCTCATTCTTACTTAGGCTTATTCTGCCTAAGTAAGGATTCAACGTTGGATTCAACGGCCTTTGTCATCCAAAGATTTGGAGAATCCCGTTTTTTTGTGGGGTGCATACCTGGTTCTGGGCTCAGGGCTCACTCCCTGCAATGCTGGGACTCTAATCCAGATCAGCTGCAGGCAAAGCAAATACTTCACCCACTGTAGTACGGCTGCGGTCAAGATTTGGAGAATTGAAAATGTATTCCTTTAAATGTTTCCTCTCTTTTAGCCTTCTCTTTCTAGGCCCCTAATTAGAGGATGTACGATGAATGGATGGATTCTTTAACATCTCAAGGTTACAGTCTTTTGCACATTGTATCTGATTGTTTTGTTTGGAGCCACACCTGGTGCTCAGGGTTAATTCCTGGCTTTGTATTCAGGGATCACTCTGGTCAAGGTTTAGAGAACCACATGTGGTGTCAGGGATTGAACCCACACCCACGGCAAGCTCCCTACCTTTGTACTATGGCTCTGGCCCCTACACTATATTTGCGGGGTGGGTTTGAGAAATGGCTTCTTTTTCTTTTCTATCAGTCACTATTATTTTCAAATCAACAATAATCTTTCAATTTGTAAGAGTTATTTCTTGTTCTTGAAGTATTTCTCATGCAGAGCATCTATTCTGAAATAGATAAAATTTCTGATAAAATTTTGAATTCTTTTCAAGGTTTATCACTTCTCTTGTTTCTTTATTTTCTTCCTTCCTTCCTTCCTTCCTTCCTTCCTTCCTTCCTTCCTTCCTTCCTTCCTTCCTTCCTTCCTTCCTTCCTTTCCCTCCCTCCCCCTCTCTCTCTCCTTTCTTTCTTTCTTTCTTTCTTTCTTTCTTTCTTTCTTTCTTTCTTTCTTTCTTTCTTTCTTTCTTTCTTTCTTTCTTTCTTTCTTTCTTTCTCAGTTGACAGGCTTATTCATGTTGACTCTTCTCTTTTATCTGTTTTTTTCTCCCCTATCTGCTGATTCAACTTTGTTAAATCATGTTAGTGAGTGGATTAAAGTCAAAGAATTCACACCCCTATACTTAACCTAGGGCTTCTCCATCATTGATAGTTACCAAAACGCAGACCATTTCTAGTCACTTCATAAAATGTTTTGGTAACTTTTCTATACTAAGATCGCAAAGAATCAGGAACAATTTGAATTTAAAATTGAATTGTTGGGGCTGGCGTGATAAAATAGTAGATGAAGCACTTGCCGTGCATGCAGCTGACCCAGGTTCAATGCCTGACACTTCATATGATCCCCCAGATCTAACAGGGGTGATGCTTGAGCAGAGAGCCAGGCATAATCCCTGAGCATCATTGGTTGGGTCCAAAACAAAACCAAAACAAAGCAAAAAACCCCAAAACTGGGTTCTCTTCGGCAGAAGAGATAGCTGAGAGGGTTGGAGTACATGCCTGGCATTCCGAGGCCCTGGGTTCAACTCCTGGCACAGTACTGCCTGCTAGTCCTAATGGACCCCAGAATTGCTAGGCACAGTATTTGGAGAGACCCCAGCTGCCCTGAACACTGCTAGGGGGAACCCCTCAAAACAAACCAGACAAAACCAGTTTTTTGTTTTCAGAGTATGGAAGATGAGGGTCTAGTGGGGATTATACCAAGGTAATTACCAGACAAATAAAGGGTCCTGCTTATAATTTAGTTGTAATGACTTCACTGAAACAGACTTATGAAAGATATTAAGCACTGCAGATTTTAGTTGAGGAAAAACTAATTTCACTTACATTTAAAGTCTAAAATCAATAAATGAGTGCATTTATTTTCATACTGCTCCCACTTGTACCATATTAAGTTAGTCTATTAAAGAAAAATAAGGCATTTTACACTGTGTCGAATGCTCTATCTTTATTATTGTGGTATTCTATGCCAAAGCAAGAGCTAGTAATTGCCCCATTTCCAGAAACACAATAAATATTAGCTCTTAGGGGAGGACAAGAATCTAAGATATAAAAATAAAAACTAAAGTAGTATTTGTGCAGCTACTTAATTGCTTGTCACTCAAGTGTCAGAACCGTATGTTAAGGAAGCGAGGAACTCTTAAAAACTGTGACCAGGGTATGGAAGCGCTAATTTGTCAGGTAAGGAGTTTGCCTTGAGTGCAGCCAACTTGGATTTGAAGCCCAGCACCACATTGGAGTCCCTTGAGCATCACCAAGACTGATGTGAGAACAGAGCCAGGAGTGAGCTCTAAGCATCACTGGATATGGCTACAAATATAAAAGTAAGTAGGTAAATAAAGATCCTGAGTTCACTATTGCCCGGCTATGAAACCTTTCTCCAACAATTATTTCCCCATCAGAATAAAATTTGGTAATTTGTAAAGGTGAAAGAAAGGGCTGGAGCGATAGCACAGTGGGTAGGGCATTTGCCTTGCACACGTCCAACCCGGGTTCAATTCCTCTGTCCCTCTCGGAGAAGTACCGAGAGTAAGTTACCAAGAGTATCTCGCCCACATGGCAGAGCCTGGCAAGCTATCCATGACATATTCAATATGCCAAAAACAGTAACAAGTCTCCATTATGAGACGTTACTGGTGCCCGCTCAAGCAAATCGACGAACAACGGGACGACAGTGCTACATAAAGGTGAATGTGCCTGTGTATTTTCATTTATTTCAACTTCATTCCTTGTGTGTTTTGTTGCTTTATTTGGGGGTCATGCCTGGGTCTCACTCCTCACTCTGCATGTAGAGATCACTCCTGGCTGGTTCTGGAGACCGACCACCTGTGGTGCCTCGGATAAAAACCAGGTTGGGCCCTTCCCTGTGGTACTGTCTTTCCAGCCCTTTCCATTCTTTTCTGAAGTCTTGCTAATTCACATACGATAAAGGTCATATCTAGGGAAAAAACCTCTAAAACTATAATCTCAGGAAAGTATATTTCAAAAATCCACTGGGATGACATAGGTATACTATATGACATTTACATGAAGGTGAATATGTTATTTAATGTTTCAGTTCAGAGGGGAAAATGCTAAAGTTACTTAAAATGGTATGCTTCTCAGAGGATACTGTTAAATCTTTGTAATGAAATATAACAGCCGCCAAAATAAGACCAGATGCCTGAGCAGATGGCGCAACTTGTCCACCCAACATGTTTTTACCCGATTTTAGAGGGTGAAGAAAATAAACCCTACAAAAGTACTTCCCGTTTCTTGTGGCTTCCTTATAGCTGTGGTAACCCTGTGACCCTGTTTACTCTAACAAGAAGTATGTTGAGATTTTAGGGCTATGGTTCTGCTTTTCTCATGAAGATAAAGCTTCTACCCAACTTGTTTCTTTTGTTCTATCCTAGGAGAGTTGATATGATAAACTGAGATTTAACACCCAATTTTCAGTCAGAGGCAAAGTGCATCAGAATAAAGGCTTATCAACTAAGCATGCAGAGAATACATAAGGCCAGGAGCTGGATTTCTATGGAAATCACTGAGATCTTGAACCAGTCCTGGATGACCAACAAATATGCATCTATGTGATATTTAAATACATTCTGATTCAAGAGTGGAGAGATAGTATTACAGGTAGCACATTTGCCTTGCATATGGCTGAGCTGGGATTCAATTCCCGGCACCCCACGTGGTACCCTATGCAGCACCAGGAGTGATCCCTAATTGCAGAGCCAGTAATAATCCCTGATCACCACTGGGTGTTGCCCCAGACCCCCCCACCATCACCAAATAAATGAGTTACTCATAAAACTCATTCTTGACAAACACCTGAATTTTAGTAGACTTGCTAGTTATCTATATTCAAAGACTTTAATGCTGACCAAAATGGACATAACTTTCTTCTCCTTAAAACTTGCATTTATCATGTTATAGAAACAATTCACACCAGTACTCAGGGATTACCAGGACCACCTTGGCAGTTCTCTGGCACCATGTGTTGCCAGCAATTGAGCTCGGGGCATTACACATACCAGGCTTGTGCTGTACCACTTGAGCTAGCTCCCAGGCCCCCATAAATTTCCAAATCCATAGTCCCTTATAAAGGTAACTAGGGTGTGACATATTTCAAATTTAGGAAGTAATGCATTATAGACTTTATAGAATAGCTCCAACAAGTCTAGGCATCATCTTCTAGTTCAGGAGTCGACAAACTACGACCAGTGGGCCAAGCTCAGCCTGTGACCTGTTTCCCAAATAAAGTTTTACCAAAATATAGACACACCTTCATTTGCCTGGTTTGGGTAGTTGGTCTCATGGTAGTTACAAGGAGAGAGAAGAGTAATTGCCATAGAGCCAGTATGGTTCATAATGCCTGAAATATTTACTAGCTTCCCATTTGTAGAAATGTTTGTTGATCCCTGGCAAATACACTGGCATCTTTGTAATGAAACCTAATGAGGATAAAGACTACTTTATCTATCTATAAAAGCTTTAAGATACATATATATACATATATACACACATATGTATAGTCATCAAAAATTATATATATGTATACAGAGAAAGACTGTGTCTTGATTATAAAGTGATGCTCTAGTGCTTTCAGAAATATTACAAAGGTATTGAGGATCCACAGTGAAAAATAGGAAGTATAGTTCCTTACACTGCTCTAGTGAACAGGCAATGTTCTACATGCTACAAAGCTAGTTGAAAGTGCAAATTATGACCAAGAATACCATGAAATAAAAGAAGCATATTGCAACAGAAAGAGAACACCAGGCAATGAGCAAGAATGATTTCTAATCCAACATTCTTTTGACTTTGAGGCTATTATTTTACTTGATTTTATTTTTTGGTGGAGAATGACCACTTTGGGGTTCAGGAGAAGTCTTAGCAATACTTGGTCAACTGAACCAGCAGGCACAATACCTGAAACCAATAATTTTGGACTGTGCAGGCTTAATGATACCTGAAAGAAAACCTAATTCAATGAGAAATAAATACCTTTACATTTATTACTGTATTATTTATAATAGGGAGAACTAAAAGCAACAGATAAATGGACAAAGCAGGTGTTTTTATGTATAAACCATGGAATAATATTCAGTTATACTGAAAGATGGAACCCTGCCATTTGCAACAACATGGGTACTCTAGATAGGATTATGTTTAATGAAATAAGTTAGCTGGATGAAGAGACACCTTTTTATTTGATACAAAAATGGAATATGAAGAAAACAATATAACTAAATAAAGCAACAATAAAATTTTTCATTATAAGATCAATTAGTGTTTCCTAGATGAGGAAGAGAAAAAGAGGGTGAATAAATGAGGACAAAGGATACAGATATATATATGGTGAAGGATTTTTTGTGATGAACTTAAGACACCTGTTAATGCAATATGAAACATGATGTTATAATGAAATATGACTTTAAAAAACAAACAGAAAGTGGGAACTTAAAAGTATCTTATGAATAGACTTTCATTTTAAAATAGAATATTTTAAAATAAAGACCTGAATATTTCATTTTTAAATTGATTTGTTTTTGGTTTGGGGGCATACCCAGAGATGCCCAGGGGTTACTCCTGGCTCTGCTCTCAAAAATTCTGCCTGTTGGTGCTCAGGGGACCATATGGAATTCTGGGAATGAAACTTGGGTTGGCCATACGCAAGGCAAATGCCCTATATTATTGCTCTGGCCCTATTTGAGTTTCTCTTAAAACACGTCACTGCAGTTGTCATTTAAAGGTACCAAAGAAGCATAACAAAAACCAGAATCTATTAAAAATAGTGACTTAATTTTCTAATGTAATGTAAGACTCATTTGGTTTGCTGATTCCTATTGGTTTGCTAATTTCTTGGGCTCCCAAGCAGTGCTCAGAAGGTCCATGTTCATGTCTCTGGATTTCTTGTCCAACTAGGCCCAACCACTACCAAGGACATGGTGCTGCTCCAGTCCTGTAGTGCGGCTTCTGGCAAGTGTCTGAGCAATCCCAGCTATTTCAGGGACCTTCAAGGACATTCCCTGTGGTCAATGGGAGTCAAATTGACTGAATATAGAGCTACTCCCATCTTGGTGCTCTGAGATGTTTCCTGAAAGGCTAGGAGTACCATACTATACTGGGGATCAAACTGAGTTTCCTCCTAGTCTCCTCGGAGCATGCAAAGCATGTGCCCAACACATTATCTCTTCAGCCCTAAGTCCTATAATTTTCCAAGTACTTAGTCATCACACTCTTATTTATACAATTTTGACTGAAAACATTTAAACCTAAGTAATGGTTTACAGAAAGAGAGGATTCTCTTAAAATGTAGTTCTTTTCAACTAAACTATTGACTAATAGTTGTTTTCTTTATTACATAACCTAAACACCGCACAATCAAAACTTTAGTTAAGTCCCCTTATTGCATTTGATAATAATTAGTCATCAGGAAAACGTATCCTTCACAGAAGCTTCTTTTCCAAGAAACAGTAAGACTTCGAGATGATCAAATCAGCCCCTTTGTTCAGGAGTCAAAGAGACAGTATCTGAACAGTATCTCCTGGAATTGAACAAATTTAATATTCTACCATTTTAATGGGGCTCTACATTGGGGAGAGCCTTTCAAGTAAAGATTCCTAGAGAGAATCACCCATTTTTCCAAAGAATTTCCCTGTAAGGTTATTTCCTGAGAAGATAAATTTAATAGATTTCATTTACAAAAGAAACATATAAATATGCAAGCCTGTATTTTAAGGTACGTGGAAATATTGGTTCTCCAGGAAGTGATAGAAGAGCAGTTTAAAAGATATCCAAAGAGAGACCAGAGAGATAGCACAGTGGGTAGGGCACTAGCCTTGCATGTGGCTGACCCAGGTTTAACCTGTGGCACTCCAGATGATCCCCTGAGCCTGCTAGAAGTGATTCCTGTACAGAATCATGGGGAAGTCTGAGTACCACCATGTGTGCTCCACAAACAAACAAACAAACAAACAAAAATTAGCCAAAATAGTGTAAAATCACATCTCTTTTGAGCTTCTATAGTCAAAACTGCAGTAAATGAGCAGGTTCTGTGCACACTTTATTCGAGCTCATGAGCAAGGTATAAGCAAAAACAGAACCAGCAAAACGAAGGCAGAATTACAGACAGTCAAGGGAAGTAATTTGGGAAATGTGTATGATACCATCTTGGAAAAGTGAGAATTAAGAACAGTCCACTGCTTATGGAACACTGATGCAGAGTTTATGACTGACAAGACAAAGAAGCAAGATGTGTTTCCACCGGGGCAGGTGTTGGGACAAGGTGGAGGGTACCGGAAATCCAGGGTAGCTTTCCAGATCAAGGCTGAGGATGTGTCCACACAGAAGAGCTGGAGCTCCATCTGGTTGGCTACTTAGAAAAATAGGAAAACTAAACAATGGAAATGACACAAAGAAAGAAAAGGTAACCTATGTTTGAAGAAAGAAGGGAGATGAAGAGTGTCACCTGAGCACAGTTAGTAGACTGCAGTGAGAGAACAGAGAGAATCAAATGTGTAAGCCAGTGCTTTACTTACCCGCGTGACTCTACTACAATAATGTTCCGCTTGTAAAGCTTCCGAATTTGAGAGCAGGAGTCAGACTGGTCTGGAAAAAACTTGGCTGCATATCAGGATAATCAAAAATGCTTCACTAAATATCCATGCCCGGCTTCCTCCACAGAAGTATGAAGGCAACCTCTGTCTCAACCAGCCCCTCTGCACTGCATCTGAGGCTACGGCTGCCCCCTGAACATCTCAGCATCCAAAGCTAGGGCAGTGCTGACCACAAGGTTCTGTGTGGGTAAAGGCATTGGTCTTTTCTAAGTTCCTACTGGCTTTCTAAATCATGGACTTACTTGAGAACTCTTTGGATAACTGTCACTGTCATCCTATTGTTTAAATTTTAATTTGTGTGGAATTAAAGTAGGCCCAGACTGAACAGATTTAGGACTAGCCCAAGATTCTTCTATTCCAAAAGGCTCTCAGATGATGCAATTACAACTGATCCTCACAGCAACGTGGGCTAAGTAGAAGGGTCTAATTCTGCACTGTTTATTGTAAGGAGTGACCACTTGTGGCTACTGAGCAGCTTAAATGTGACTGAGAAAAGTACATTTGTTACATAACTTAAAATCTAACATTTTATTTGATTTGGGGAAAATGTTTAATTATGCAAGGAACTATCTGGGCACACAAATCCTCTTCAAGTGTGACTTTTATGCTATTTATCTAAACACAGATCAAGAAACTGATGAAAATCTAGTATCTGAATTGAAATTGGGCATAAATGTAAAATATTTTTATGACTTGCTTTTCCAAATTTCAGTATAAGACAAAGAATGTACACTATCTCACTGACAATTTCTGTGTACAAGTTGCATGTTGAAACAATAATCTACAGTTACCAGGCTAAATTGAATATAAAAACACAATTAAATTTGCCTATTTTTTTTTCTTTTTTAAAAGTATTGTTACCAGAAAACTTTGAACAATATATGTCACTAACATTTTCTTTCTCCTGGACAGCATTTGTTAAGATGAAAGCCATGAGTTTTCCTGTTACATGTTGCCAATTATTGGCCTAAAGGGTATGTTTGTAACAAATATCTAACTAATGAAAACTAATGGTAAAACTGCAAGAGTCTTCTCAGAAAGAACAAAAAAACGTCCTTTGAAAAGAAAAAGTCAGGGGCTACAGCAGTGTTGGGCACTTCCAAGTACATGGCCAGCAGGGCTCTTTGTATCCTTGGCACCACTGATGGTTCCCAGCCCTGCCAGGAGTGATCCTGAGCTCAGAGACAAGAGTAGACCCTGAGCACAGCCCGTGTGCCACCCGCCAGCCCCCTGTAAGAAAGAGAGAGTGAGAGACAGAGAGACAGACAGAGACAAAGATAGAGAAACAGTGAGACACAGAGAGAGAGATTGTCATATAAAAAAACAGTTTGCCCCCTTTTTTTTTGCCTTTTGGGTCACACTTGGTGATGCTCAGGGGCTACTCCTGGTTCTGCACTCATGAATTACTCCTGGTGGTGCTCTGGTACCATATGGAATGTTGGAAATAGAACCCAACATGCAAGGCAAACATCCTAACTGCTGTGCTATCACTCCAGCCCCGCCCTTGCCTTTATATATATATATATTTAATGTGGTTGGGAGAGGATAAAACAATGTGATAAGGCTTTGGTATTCATATCATCATCAGGAAGCAAAAAATCCTGAGTCCCGAGTGTCATTTTGAGGTACATATCAAATAGGGTCCTCTGCTCCTTAATTTCTTGCTAGACAAAAAATAATAATAATAATAATAATAATAATAACAACAACATTAGGGTTTAAATTGGTATTTTAAAAATCTTCCTGTGCTTATAAATTACTTACTAGGCAATCTGATTAGAATGCAGGCCACCTTGCAGAAAATCTAGGTGAAATCTTAAATTCTAAATTTATAAAAACTTCCCAGGTCATATCTATACAGCAGTAATCAATGACCCTAGGCCCACACATTCATGAGCAATGGCTTTCAAACCAAAATTACTTAGTACTTATTTTAGCACTTGCTGCTAAAAGCATTCCTAGCAGATAAAAGGCAAAGCCCAACTCTGCCCATTAGCAGCTCCACTGACACGCTGTAGTTAGCAGCATACTTATGACTAGCCAACTGGGGACATAAGACTGTCCCTCTGAAGGGGGGAGGGAGGGGCATTGCATAAAAACAGAAGCTAACAGTTCTGATTATGAGTTTGAAATTGGGCCTAAACGTAAAATATTTATGTTCAGTAAAATAAGCTACAACCTATTTCTGGACTGGAGCGATAGTGCAGCAGGTAGGGCATTTGCCTTGCACACAGCCTACTCGGGTTTGATTTCTCCGTCACTCTCGGAGAACCCGGCAAGCTACTGAGAGTATCCTTCCCGCATGGCAGAGCCTGGCAAGCCACCTGTGACGTATTCGATATGCCAAAAACAATAACAACAAGTCTCACAATGGAGATGTTACTGGTGCCCACTCGAGCAAATTGATGAACAGGACAACAGTGCTACAGTGCTACAACCTATTTCTATAGATTCCAGAGAGATGGTTCAAGTGGTAGAGCCCTTGAACATATTTAGCATGCATGAAATCTCTGAGTTGCCAGTACTGCATGGCCCACCCAAACCTCAGGATAGCCTGGCCCAGTGGTCCCGGAGCACTGCAACTGCTGAGCACCAACCCCCAATTCCTCCCTAGCGTTCTGGGTTCTGGTCTCTATTAAAATATATATATATATATGTATAAAAGAAACATTTCTTTTAGACTTTACATGGATAGTCATTACTATCTAGTAGACACTCTAATTTTGAAATTATTGCTATAGACTTGGCTATTAAATGTTTTCTTCTTACAAAGAATAACACTGGAGGGAAGTGCCCCAGATCACATTTTTGTGAAATGCTATCATTGTTTACATCAGTGGTTTTCAAGCTTTTCACAATATGCTCCTCAGACGAGCAGTGGATAGCCAGTGATTTACATGCGAGATTCACAAACTTCTCTGGCAAACTGCCTTCTTCATGTGAACAAAGCAAAGTGCCGCACCCCTGCACTGCATCTGAGGCTATGACTATCCCCTGAATGTTTTGGTATCCAAAGCTTGGGCAGTGCTGCCCACTTAGGAAAGACTGGATTAAATCAGAAGCACAGGAAAACCAAATCATGATGGGAAAATGAGAAAAAAAAACAACCTAATTTTAATGCTGTGGCACCTCTTATAGACTAAGAACATCTTCACTTCTCAAGATCCACAAGGCTAAGCAGACTGCTGACCTGGGAGCGTGGCGACTGCAAGGAAGCGAAAGAAAGCTACTAGGAGGTGGTGCAGTCATCAGTACCATACCACTAAAGTTAGTGTAGTTAGTAACTGTAACATTCAAGTTAGTTTCATTTTGAAAAACTAAAACCATCAAACTGGCAAAACTAATTCCTTAGATTCAAGAGAAAGCTATTATTAGACAGGAAGGCATATGGGCTGGAGGAAAAAAATAGCAGGGTCTTTTGGGTGGTGGTATGTCACTGGAGCTTTGGTGTTGAGAGTTGTGAGGGTGTTTTTTTCCCCTTTTTTGGGTCACACGGTGAATGCACAGGGGTTACTCCTGGCTCTGCACTCAGGAATTACTCCTGGCGGTGCTCAAGGGACCATATGGGATGCTGGGAATCGAACTCGGGTGGGCCACGTGCAAGGCAAATATCCTACCCGCTGTGCTATCGCTCCAGCCCTGGGAGTCATGAGTTTTTATGCCCATATTTATACACAGTTTATACACATATTACACACATACACATCCTAAGTCTCTAATGGTCAAACACTACGGATTCTTAATCAGATAGCTACCATCTAATTCACCAACAACAGAGTGAGTTTAAACTTTGTCCTAGCTAAAGTTAGTCTACATTCTGAGATGGCTCAGCGCACCCACAGACTCAAGATTTAGTAGAAATGTTCAATGTCTTAAGTCACTGATATAGGTACTATAGTGCATTTTTACTGAAAAAAAAATGGGGGGAGTCAAGCAGCACCACTGTATTTGAATACAGAAAGACTAGATGCATTCTACTTTTTTAATTCCGAAGGAAATTCTACTTAAGACATAAATTTAAACTTTTAAGTAAAGTAACAACATAAAAGGTGTCTACTAACACTTTATTTTACTATTCAGTTAAATAATTATTTGATGTTAGTGCTATGTAGACTAACAAAAATATCTCACAAAACTCAATTTATCATCCAATGGTTCAATCACATGTGGTAGACTGGAAGAATGCCATGTCTCCGGCTGGTCATGCCTATTTTTCCCTTTGGGAATTACTGAAGAATATCAGTTGACTTTCATCCCCCAAATTAACATTCTTAATATCCATTGGATCCATAATTCTGATAAAAACAGATTAAAATTTTTCCATGACTAAGTCTTTGTCCTTCCTAGCAGAACTAAATTGATTTATAGTTCAAGTTCCTCAAAAATATTTTGGAAATGTCATTATGTTCTCTATGACATTATATGGCATTCTTTTACAGCTTTCTAAATGAATTCAATTTGCAATGGGAAATGGAACCTAACTCTCCTGGGGTTTCTGGATGATGTGGGAAAGTTCATCTCAGTAAAGGGAATAGTAATGATTCAATAGCACGATTCAGTAATGTTTCACAATATTATCCTGAGAATTTAAGTGCACACCTCCAGATTAGGGATCAAAAAGAAAGACCCTAATTGTTATCCAGAAGGGGGAACCTCCTCTTACATATGTGAAAATGAACTGACAACTTAATCCTGATTTGAGGCTAAAATAAACACTAACAGGCCAGGATCCATAGAAAAAAATCAAGTCCACAATAATGTAAAATAAAACTTAAGGAGAGCTCACGTTGTTCATACATTTTATTTAAATAAGGTCAATTAAGTTTCACAATAAGCTATGTGAAAATTAGTGACACAATTAAGCTTCACAATGAGCTATGTGAACCAATAATCCCTGTTTTACAGATGAGAACATTGAAGCACAAATTATCTCAAGTTCACAGGGGGCCAGAGTGATACTACCATCAGTAGGGTGCTTGCCTTGCACGCAGTTGACTAGGATTTGATTCCTGGCATCCCATATGGTCCCCAGAGCACTGCCAGGAGTAATTCCTGAGTACAAAATCAGGAGTAACCCCTGAGCATAACCAGGTGTGGCCCAAACAAACAAACAAATAAACAAAAAGATCACATAGATAGAAAAAGGCCCAGATGAGATTTTAGCGCAATAAAGTCTAAGTAAACTTCCCCCAAATGTTCAGAGCTTGGGGGCTGGAGCAACAGCACAGCCGTTAGGGCATTTGCCTTGCATGTGGCCAACCCTGGCTCAATTCCCAGCATCTCATATAGTCCCCCGAGCACTGCCAGAAGTAGTTCCTGAGTGCATGAACCAGAAGGAACTCGTGTGCATTGCAAGGTGTGACCCAAAAACAAAACAAAAAAACTCTTCAGAGCGTGGTCTCCCCAAGATGCCCAGGGCAGGCTTCATCCACTATGTGGCACCTGAGCACATGAAACTAAAGGGTGCTGAACAGAGCTCAATGCATTTTAAGAAAACTTACCATAAGCTTAACTGAATATGAAGATTACCCAGATTTAGGATCAGACTAAGGAGTAATTTTTTCTACCAGAGAAATCTATCTGATGTCCAAACAACAGCATCTGGTCCTGACCTCGTGACTCACCCTTTCCTCACCACTGAAGTCTCTCTTTTCACTGGCCCTCACTCTCTCCCAGACTCCCATCTCTCCATTAGTGTAATAAAACCCCCAGATCTGTCTACCCTAGTTTGGTATTGAATACCTAGAATTATCCATTCAAAGGTAATCACATGTGCTCTGCTTCTCCCACTAATCTGTCGAATGGAATGTTCGTTTGTTTGCATGATCAAGCAGAGAAGCTAGTGGGTAAAAGAACATGATTCCTGCTATACCCCTCAGCATCCTCTTAACGCTGTTCCTATCGCCCTCCTTCAATGTCTTGCTCTGAAAACCCAACCCTTCCTGATTAGCTCATGTAAAAAAAATTAAAAACAATCAAAAAAAGATTGTGGCTATTCCAATGATAAGGAGCAAAAACTGCAAATTCGAACAATCTGAGAGAAGTCACAAGGGACCCCAAGACATTATCTGTTCCAGCTCCCTGTTGGCAAATGACTCTCTAAAGTGCTCTTTTAGGAACCAGGGGCTGGAAGATTGACTGCATCACAATCACATGGAATTTCCAAATGGGCTGACTACTGTTAAGAGTCAGAGAATCATTCAGAACCCCCACTGAAATCATTCACTGACAGGAAGTCTGGTTTCTTCCTGAGAGTGATTTCTTTTGAGTTAATTTGAGCAGCCAAAAAGGAAGCTCAGCAGCATCCCCTTTCAATAAAATCTTCTAAATTCTTAATCCCACCAGGGTCCTCCACTCTGGGCTCACCAAGTCAATTTCAATAACCTTCCTTTCTATAATTTCTATCCTGCTAATGATCTTGATTGTCCCTTTCTGGAGTCCTTTCACAAATTTTACATGCCTCTTCTTTTATGATCACCAGATACAATACAGGATGCCCAGTTTAATTTGTCTTTCAGATCAACTACAAGTGTTGTGGTCTATGTCCCATGAATGGCATGTGTGCTAAACCTGTCTCTTTGGTCTCATATCTGTCACTGTCATATAGGATCCTCTAATTCAGCTCCTTAAATATGTGCATGAAGCTGAATCACCAGGAGAGCTGATAAAACCCTAATTCTTGGGTTCCTCCCCCGGAGTGCCTGATGTAGTGAGTCTGGGGTAAGACCTTATTTTCAGCATTTCTATCAAGCTGCTGGCTGATGCTAAGGCTGCTGGACCAAGGACCACTCACTGAGAACCACTACTTTGATCCCCCAATTAAGGTCGTATGAGACAAATGGACACCTTCATGTCTGGAAAATAAATCACAGTTAGACTGCAAGATCCCAGAGCAGAGGAAGAGGTGAGGGGTCTCATCTATTCCTACTAAATACTTAAGTCTCTTGATTTCAGAGCTAATGGCAAATTAAAAAAATTGAATTAAAAGGGTCATGTTCCCGATCATATTGTATTATATTCCCCCTCAATGGAAATGCTGGTTGTCTTCATGGCTCGAATGAAATACTACCCTGAGGCAAGCTTGACAAATGATCCAGAAGCCACCCCTTTGATTCCATTTGTGGGCAAAAGAAAGTGTCCCTTGTTCCCAAGAGGAACCTGAGGGGGACACAATCCTAACTCTGCTTCTGAGAAGGGTCTCAGAATGACTGTTCCTGCTTTATTCTCTCACCTGGCAGCACAGAAGAGTCTGCCCGATCCATGAGATGGACCAAACAACTCCCTATGTCCCAGGCACAATATATGCCACAAGCCAGTGACACACTGATCTCTCCAATTAACAATAATCACCTTCAACAAATATCTTTCTTACCCCTTGCCTTTGACCTTCAACTTTGAAGTTTCTTTCCATTCTGACTCTAGAGTTTGCCTCCGGTCTAATAAAACAAATTAAAGCAAAGGTGATATGCATAGTTCAAAATCTAGGCTTTAAGAATCCTTCCACACTGTGCCCCTTCTCTGGAGACACAGCTCAGCCAGAAGGACAAGCCCCGACTGCCAGCACTGAGCTCCAGAGACTATTAGGGACCACTGAGTCATCTCACATGGGGTGATCCAAGATTTACCTGCCCTCATTGAACACAAATGCATAAAACTAAGCCTCAAACAACAACCCAAAAATACCATGCTGGCAATAAAATTGTGACCAAAAATAATGTTTATTCTTATAAGCTGACATTTTGGGGTGTTAATTTTGCAACTCTATACTACAATCATAATTATAAAGTAACATAATGGGAGACTAACACCCAAGGATCGTAGAGATAAAGGCCAGGAGGATGGCTCCACAGCTTGGAAGCCGGCCTCACAGGCTGGGGGAGAAGGCAGCTAGGATAGAGAAGGAACCACTAAGTAAAGGATGCTTGGAGGGCTCACTCGGGATGGGAGATGGATGCATGCTGAAAGTAGAATATGGCCAAACATGATGACCACTTAGTACCTGTATTGCAAAACGTAACACCGAAAAGGAGAGAGAGAAAGAGTAAAAGGGAATGTGCCTGCCACAAAGGGGGCAGGGTGGGGATGGAGTTGGGGGGGGGGGGGCGGGAAGGATACTGGGAACATTGGTGGTGGAGAATGGGCACTGGTGGAGGGATGGATACTTGATCATTGTATAACTGAAATTTAATCACGAAAGTCTGTAAGTCTGTAACTATCTCACGGTGATTTATTAAAAAAATACAATCATAACTAACTGGTGAAGTATCTACATTTTGGATCTGCCTCAGGTCAACGTTCTGATTCCAATGACTTATCAAGGCTTCTCCCAACTTGGGTCCCACCAAGACCGCTAGGGAAAGGAACCACCCTCATGTTTTGGCCTCTCCAGTCGGTGTTCTTGGCAAAAAGCCATCATTTTCATTGGTACTGAGTCTGGTTCTGGGATGCATCTGCTGATTCATTGTACAATAAACCTAAATTGGGGCAATCATATTCAATATTGGTCAATGCTAAGCATAGTTCTTTTCATAGTTCTTTCATTTCCTTTTCTTTGGTTCAGCCAATTTTGGTTTTGGCTCGCTGGTTTTCCTTTTGGGATTTTGGGTCTATGTGCCTTGATACTGTTTTGCCAAGAGATGAAGAAAAGAATGACTAATAGACTGATTCACCAATTCCTGCTTCTCCAATAAGAAGAAAGGCAGAGGAGGTCTGTGACTGGGCAAGACTGAGGGGAAAGAGGCATACAGTTATTGCATTGGCAAAGAAATCAGCAAAGTATTCCCCATTCAAGGGATCTGTTCCTGTGGAGTTAAATAAACCCCTCTGGAAAATATTTCCTACCTGATTTTTACTTACTTGGCTTATATTTCAATGAAAATGAACCATATAAGTATTGAAAAGAAATATCTATAGGTATTCTTTTATTCTATGGCCTCCAGAAACAGGGACATGGAGAAAGAAGTGCTGCTGATTTAATGGTACATGAGACTTCTTTGAGTCAAACAAGCCTATCTTTTGCTCCCCTTGGGGACATGGAGTAACTACTCTAACGTGCACACAGCGGGTCAGAACAAACTGAAATTACAACTTAAGCAGGCATGATGAAACTCATTTGGATGGAAGGGGTTTTATCTTTGTCTGCGCTTTATCTCAAAGACCCACCCCAGCTTCCTCCAAAAATTAACACAAAATTAAAGAAGAGATTTTCCTGATACCTGAAAACAATACAAAGTGTCAAGAACCAGCCCAATTTAAGAGACAGATGAAAAGGGCAAGGGGAAGGATATGAATACCATCTGGGATGAAGGAGGGAAGTTTTGATCTAGATCAGGGGAACAGAGGTTGATATTCTAGGCCAAAGGAGAAAACTTCCTATAGGAGAACAGTAGAAACTAATTAGCAAGATGTTCAGAACACATATTACCATTACTTGTGCCGCCACCCCCTTCTTTTCCTACATCCTAACTCTTCCCTCCAGTCTCCATTACTGCCCTAAGCCCAAACCTTCCAGCTTCAAGAACCAGAGCAAACAGATGTTTAGCTGGCCCGTCTTTGCAGAACTTAGAATTTCTATACTGATCTAATTGCTTATTTGCATTTCTTAATTTCTACTGTAGTCTAGAAGCTGTAGGAAGGCATTTTCTATGTCTGACTTAGGTCTGTAGATGACAGTATCTGACGAAAAGCGTTAAAAATAGTGAGGGCTCAATAAGCATTTGATGAGTAAATGAATGCACTGCTAGCAACAGCAGCTGATCCGAATTAGGGGAGATCCTTATTAAAACTCTAAATTGCAAGATGGATATGCAAACCCGCTCTGTTTAAGGAAACTCTTCTTGATCCAAATTCAACTTGGTCCAAATCTCAGTAGATATGAGGGTGTAGAAATTAATCTGCCTAACATTTGCAGGTTGTTTACTGCCCCCTAAGAGCAATTGAATAAAATGGGCCAGGTTAGAAATATGATGGCAAGATACTAGAAGAAATGGAACTAATATGGGGCCTGCATGTACATGTACATGTATATTTAAATAGCCAGTAATCTGTGTTGACACACACAAACATTCAGAATGTAAAGTAATGATAAAAGTTTGTAAAATACTGACTACTGATTTTGCATTTTCCCTTATGAAATCCATATTCAAAGCACAGTGGAGAAAAGTTAAAAAATAGTACATAATACATAAAGTACTATGTTTTGCAGTTCTTTTGTCTTTTTTTTTTTCATTTATTTTCTCTTAAGACCTAAGGGAGAATGACTCACTTTTGCACAATATGTATTTTTGTGACATGATAAATATATCCTTAAAGAATTAATTAGGACACTCCATTCTCAGTTGCCTGCATTTCCCAACTCAGAATGTGTTATTTCTTTATGGGTCTCTCTCTCCTACCCCTCTCTCTCTCTTTATCTCTCTCTCTCCCTCTCTCTCTCTCTCTCTCTCTCTCTGAGGTTTCCTAAATGAAAGTATCCACAAACACAGAAAAATAATTACTAGAATAAAAACTATCACCTAGGTTTCATGCCCTACTCCATGCACTATGTAACAAGAGCAATCTGTATGCTACGGGGTAAATAAAATATCATTTTGGTTGTCCCTTCCCATTTTCTTTTGTTTCTTCCAAGCAAGACTGATCCAAAATCATATAACCTACATCTCCTCTGGAGGAAATAGCATTCAGCTGTTGATCTCATCTGACATTGTTAGTTTCCATAGAAACTCTTGTAGAATACTGCCGCTTGTCTGGACTAAGTGCTTCTCCCATCAATTCAAAATGAGTCCAGGAAAACTCTGCCTCACTGTCTGACATCTCCCAGCCCTCCTCTGTTGCAGAAGGACAGAAGAGCAATTAAGTCAGCATCTGATACCTTCATCAGACGAACTGTCTCCATGACGGACACACAAATGAAAGATTAAACACTGCCTTGTCCAATTAGTCTTGGTCTAAATAGGTTGTTCCCTGCAGCACTCATAAAAAAAAATGCTCCTAAGGTTCACATTTAGAAAAAAATAAAGAAGAAGGACAACTAAGAGGGAAAGTCTGGACTCTAGAAGAGGAACTATATCCTACCAATTTAAGCCATTACATAATTACCAGTAGTGTTGGAGAGCAATGTAGTTCTTCATGCTGCAACATTATTCTTCCTTCTCTGGAAGTGAGAAGTGTGATAATAGCAAGAATTTCAGGCCTTGGAAGAAAGGATAAACCTGTAGGTCATTTCAATGCTCAGGTTAATCTAGTGTACCTGCTCACCATGACCATGACCATGCAGTTATCAGGACATGAGACATAGAATTAATTCATCTACATTGCAAGAAGTTAGGAAAGAGGTTAACTTTAGGACTTGATGGGGTCATGGGGTGAGTGGCGGGGTGGGTCATGAGGTGAAATATGGGGTATTGGCAATAGCCAGTTAATTAGGCAACCAAAATACATCCACATCATTAAAATCCACTAAGTTACATATTTATGTTTTCTACACTTTTCTAACTATATGACAGTTGTACTCTACTAAAGTGATTTTACAAACAAATTAAAAAAAAAAAAACAAGGAACCTAGGCAACAGAAATATTTGGCCTGGAATAGATAAAGGCAATCACAGCCTGCTAAGTTTCCTGCTGAGCTAAACCGGAAAGGCAAGTTAATAACAAGACCCAGACTACTTGTGGAAGATGCCAAAACCAGAGACTGTGGAGTCTAAATTACATCCATTCCTCTTCAGTGAGAATTTGTCCATGGAGTGTGTGTAGCCAGAGCCTTTTTTATCCTTGCACGATGTAAACCAACTGAAGTTTATCATAGTATTTATGGGGTTATCCACCCCAAAACCTACCTCATGTTTGGGAACTTCACCAAGGAAATCTGAGTGGTCCTACATAAGCCCCAGAATCAAGGCTAAGCTGTCCAATGTCTTCCCAGGATTTTTGAAAGCAATTAGGAAATGGTCTTGTCATTCTGGGTACTTGGGACTATAATATGTATAACTTGTTGACTGATATGTCATGTTTTCCATTGTGGGGAGAAATCGGATCTATGATAGTAAAGAAAGTTTACAACAATGACAGTCAAGTGTTTCTTAGACACTAGTCATATATTTTACTGTAAATTGTGGATCAGTTACTTTTCACATTTATAGCTAAGTGGAAAAAATTGTAAGGATATGATCCTTTAAACCTACAATGACATCTTTACCTACTAAACATTAGCCAACTATGACAGTAGGCATTTGTTTGATCTTGAAATCAGCTATATGATATATATCATATATGTGTATATCAGCTATACATATATATAACAATCAGTATGCATTGTATATATGTATATATACATATATACATGTATATGCGTATATATGGATATATATAAAACAATCAGTATACATAACATCTATCTATGTTTAAAATCAGGTGCAAGCATCCTTTTCCTGACCAATCATGTTATTCTCTCTAGTATCTTCAAGTCAAACAATTCGAGGTTTCAATGAGGCCTATTATATACTGACTCCCTACTTTATCACTAACCATCAAAATTCTCAGGACTCTCTTTTTCTTGCCCATCCTAACTTGCACTATGCTACAAAATTCACAGCCACTTTTCATAACCTTGTTTTATTTCCTTCCATCACATTCATTTTACTGAGTTGCCAACATCAATACAAGAAATTTGCTACTCTTCTTGTGGTCATGAATGGAAACTATTTTGCAGAAAAGCTAACAATTAAAATGACCAGTCTTCACTTTCAACTCATGAGCAAAAATTTAAAAAAAACTAGAATATTATGCAATTAACCCTTTTACAGTATGCACTCTCAATTGCTTTCTAAAAAAAATTATTTTATGTGGTCTCCTCAAACCTCCAGAGTTCCTGTGCCCTTTCCCAGTAATAATATTGCCTGCAACACAGCTCTTCTTTTTTTTAAGTTCACAATATTTGAACTTTTAAATATGTTTAAGTATTTGAATATTCACTAGGGGTCTAAGATCTCTATCAGTGTAACCCAGTTGTGTATGGTTGTGTGTGTGTGGTGAAGGGGGGCTATTGGGACAGAGAAGGGACTGCTATAACAATGAGAGTTGGAAATGATCACCATGGACAAGAACGAGTGCTGAAAGTAGTAAAGGGATATATAATTACCTTTCAGTACCTGTACTGCAAACCATACTGCTCAGAAGGAGAGAAAGAGAGAGTGCCTGCCATTGAGGCAGGCATGGGAGGTGGGAGGTAGGGGAGGTGTGGTAAGGGGCAGGAGGGAAACTGCAGACACTGGTGGTGGGAAATGTACACTGGTGAAGGGACCAGTGATGGAACATTGTATGACTAAAACCCAGTCATGAACAACTTTGTAACTATGATTCATGGTGAGTGAATAAAAATATCACTGTATCACTGTATCACTGTCATCACTGTTGCTCATCTATTTGCTTGAGCAGGCACCAGTAATGTCTCCATTGTGAGACTTGTTGTTAATGTGTTTGGCAGATCAAATATGCCATGGGGAGCTTGCCAGACTCTGCCGTGCGGGCAAGATATTCTCGGTAGCTTACCGGGCTCTCTGAGAGGGGTGGAGGAACCGAACCCGGGTTGGCCACGTGCAAGGCAAATGCCCTGCCGCTGTGCTATCTCTCCATCCCGAATAAAAATAAATAAACAACATAGATTTTATTTTCAATAAAGTGTCCATGTAAGCCAACTTTAGTCATTATCATCTATCTCTTCCCAGAGTTCTTCTCCAGCTCTCCTCAGACCACTCCTACTAGAATTTCCCCACCCCTGTTACTCCGTGACCTCTCTCTTGAGAGTCAACAGTCATTTTTCTAACCTCATCAAACATTAGAAAATTTTGACCAAGTTAGTCACCTTTGCCCTCCAGAAATGTTCTCTTCTCTTGGTAACAGCAATTCCATACTCTCCTACTTTTTTCCTCACCAGTCTCTGGCCCTCAATCATGAGCTCTTTAGCTTCTCTTGAACCTCTTTCTGTTCGAGGGTCCCAGGTTTTTTTCTGACTACTATCTTTTCCTAGATGATCTCATGTGGTCCACAAGCTCTAAAAGCTGTGTATATTTCCATTACTCACATTGCCATCCCTACTGCTTACATATCCAACTACTTCAGACTTTTATTTCCACTGGCTTATTCAACATCTCCACTTGAATGCTTAGTAAGCACTGTCATCCCATTGTTCATCGATTTGCTCGAGCAGGCACCAGTAACGTCTCCATTGTGAGACTTGTTGTTACTGTTTTTGGCATATCTAATACACCACGGGTAGCTTGCCAGGCTCTACCATGTGGGCGGGATACTCTTGGTAGCGTGCTGGGCTCTCCGAGAGGGGCAGAGGAATCAAACCCGGGTCGGCCGCATGCAAGGCAAACACCCTACCCACTGTGCTATCGCTCCAGTCCAATGCTTAGTAAACACATGAAAAATTTAAGCAGAGCACATAATTTTTCACATGTACAAACTCATATTTCTGCCTATTTCTTGTCTATTGTTAAATGATACCTTTATAGTAATTTTCATTGTCTTTTTCCCCCACATTATCCATTACCAATCATCAGTCTCCAATTCCACATCCTCTTCACTATTTGATTCTTTGTAAAGCAAGAATCTCTCTCTCTCTCTCTCTCTCTCTCTCTCTCTCTCTCTCTCTCTCTCTCTCTCTCCCTTCTTTCTTTTTTTGGAAGGAGGGGGTTTGAGTCACACCCAATAGTGTTTAGGGCTTATTTCTGGCTCTGCACTTAGGCATCACTTTTAGCAGGGCTCAAGGACCAGATGTAGTGTCAGGGATCAAACCTGGGGTCCACCACATGCAAGGCAAGCATACTATCTGCTTTACACCAGACCAGCAAGGTAGTTTTCTATGATATAAATGAGATCACATCAATTAGTGATTTTATTAGCATTGTTAAAGTGTCTGGGAAAGGCAACCAAATAAGAATTATCAAAGCTAAAAAATTCCTTACAACGTAGCTGCCAGTCTCTGGCCACTGGCCACCTTTCTGATCTTTCTAATCTTTTCTACCATTCATTCTCAATGGATGAGAATACAGAGGGAATACATCAAGTGCCCCTCTGTCTCCCTGAGTCTTTGTACTTTTACCTTGTCTCTAGAACTGCTTGCATCAAGTTTTAAACTGACTTGGCTCCTTTTCATCATTTGGGTCCCAGCTCAAATGTCATTTTCATAGCACAACAACCTTTCTCTATTATAAATTCCCCACACCCGTCTGCCTCTCTTATATGATCTCACTGTATTTTCTAAATGTCTATCTGTAAATAAAATTACTGTTCTTTCATTTATTTTATTAGACATTGCTATCAATTAAAAGCATTTTTCATAAGATCGTACATATACATATATATGTATACACATACACACATATATATTCATACATACATATATGTAGTTCATAGCTTTAAAATGCTAAAAACAATGCCTGGTGCATAGTAGATGCCTAATATATATTTGATGAGCAAACAAACACTTCACAAACATTAAACTGAGACCACTCAGAAGACAGTAAGATGGTCCAGAGAGATAGCACAGGAGACAAAGCATTTGCTATTCATCTGACTCTGACATCATGTATAGTCACCCAAGGATCACCAGCAGTCACTCCTGAGCACTGAACCAGGAATATTACCTGAGCACAGCTGGGTATGGCCCAAAAGAAAAAAAAAAGAAAACGATTCTGAAGAGTTCACTCTAAAATGTTACTGGATCTGCATCATTATTATTTAATACTAAAATGTTAAATGTCTGAAGTCTAAAACTTCAAAACAAAACTATAATGAAATATATTTGAGTTATTCTAAGCAGACTGTAATTTGACAAAGAAGCAAAACAAAATCTGCTTCCATTTTATCATCACCAAGCTTTGACAATATAAATCACTGTCACTAGACTCTGGGGGCATGAGTGACATATGGGAATTAATAAATCTTTTGCTGCTCAAAGAAGCTGCTTTTACTAAGTAAAATCCAGGACTGAACACAAATAAGCATATGACAAAAATCTTTTTTCCTCAGCTTTATCTTTTAAATAATCAGAGAATGAACAGACCCAAACAGGAATTTAGCAGCTGTTGCTGCATGACTAGATTCGATACATCCAATAATTACAACTGCTTTTTCTCCTTTTTTAATTTATGTTTATCTTCTCTAGAACTTGTGTTTTGTACATATATGTGTGTTTCTCGACTGTTTTCCAACCATCGTCCTCTTCTGAACTTGGTTCCTTCCTGTGGCCTCCTGCCCTACTGTTTACACCCCCCTCACCCCCAATATCAGGCTGCTCATTTACTGATTTTCAGTTTCGGCCCCTTGAAATATCCTGGTGGCTCACAGTGGGTCATTATGGACCCGCAAGGTTGAGAAATGCTGCTATGTATAATGTAACACTTTTGAAATACTGATCTTTCCTATTTATGTTTGTTTTGTTTGGGAGCCACACCCAGCAGTGCTCAAGGCTTACTCTTGCCCTGTGGTCACATATCACCCATGAAAGGACTCAGGATTCAGGGCTATGTGGTGCCTAGAATGGAACAAGATTTGGCCTTGAGCAAGGCAAGTTTCCCAACCACTGTGTATCATCTGTCCATCCTCGAAATACTCTCTCTCTCATCAAAAAGTAGGATCTGATTGATATGAATGTATGATCTATGAGTTATAAATCAGATATTTACTCCTTTGCATAGCATCTAATACTGAAATGACTATTAACTTTACCCAGCTGCCAACATCACAATTTACATATCTAAGTGAAGTTTCCATATATTTGACAAAAATTTTCTGAAATCTGATCTGAACTGACAAGAGGTTCACCCAAGTGGTTTCCTTGTATTGGTAATTTATTCCATTTTTATTGCTAGGCAATATGTCACTGCATACTTGCTGAACAATTTGTTTATGCATCACCTGTGGATGAACAGTTGGTCGTTTTCACTTTGAGATATAATTACTAAAGCTGTGAAATACAAGTCTTCCTGTGATATAAGTTTTTATGTGTGTGGGGGGGTGTGGGGGAGAGTGGTGGTGGTGTACAACATACAGGTGTATGGCAGGCAGGTGAGACGGACGGCGCAAACAGCTAGAGCAAAGGCTTTGCATGCAGGTGCCCCGAGTTCCAACTCCAGTACCACAGAGCTCCCCAGGCACCACCAGAAGTGAACCCCCAGCACAAAATCATGAGTATACCCTAAGCACTACCAGATGGAGTCCAAGAAACAAACAAAAGTCCATAGGATTAAAATTGCTGGATTTATATGGTAAGCAAACACTTTATAAGAACCTTTCTAAGTTCCAGATAAATGTACTTTAAAATAGGGTGTTCCATGTTCCAAATATTGGAATTTTAATAACACTAGTTTTCTTTAAATACCCCAAAGATGCTAACATTTTCTTCTCCTTCTCCATGGAAAGTCAGTCCACAGGAGCCATGGTGCATGAAGCACAACAAGTGAGTTCTCTCAACATCCTCCCTGCACAAGACCCTGGAGAGCGAGGTGTCCTGTTATGGCCCCAAGAGACAAAGGCGGAAAGATTCCACTAGATTACTTCATTTCCAGAAAAGAAGCTGCAGTGTCAGTACAATAAAATGAGGGAGGACACCTAAAGTATCATTCAGCATTCTCCAAACTGGGATCTCCCCCTGTGATCTCAGATCTAGTCACTAGACCAAGCCACACAGAAACATAAGGCACCAACAGTTTAAATAAATGTTCTGTTTAAATCATTTATTCCAATTTAAAATAAAGAATCACCGCTATTAAGTGAAATTTCTTTCCAGATTGTTATCTTTGGATTCATGAGTATAGAAAAAAATTATATATAAATATAAAATTAACAGGCCACAGAACTTTTGTAAATATTGTAAATATAAAGTATTATATAGGCCACAATATTTTATAGTCAAATAATCCTGTCTCAAAGTCATTCTCCAGAAAGGGTCTATTTTCTCACCTCCTGAGTCCAGGCTGATGACTTATAATCTGTTTTCGCGAACAGATTATAGCAGAAATGATGTGGGTGCTTTTTGTGAATGAGTTCATATTCTCTCTCTCTATCTTTCTCTATCTCTATCTCTGTCTTCCCACCCCTTCTTCTCTTCCCACTATCAGCCCTATCTCTTTTTTCTTATTATTGCCGAGTGTAAAAGTCCAAACTAGTCAAGAAGTAACACGGAAGAGGAAGGAGCTAATATGATTTCAACTAAGGTAATCCTAGAGAAGCATAACCAAAGATTTATCAGGCATTCAGAAGTGACTCCAGTGTAGTTCACTGAACTTCCAAGCCAGACTAGTCCAAATTGCAAACCCACTGGAGACTGGAATGTTATGTAACCTATAGTAGAGCACCACCGAGTACAACCTTACAAAACCCAAAATGATAAATAAATCTAAGGAAGCCCCCAAAAGTAAATAAATAAGCCCGCCACTTTTTTTTGAAAATAGAAAGTTACTCCTACACCATCATAAACGGTTTTAGGCTTTTGCCCTAATATATTTCTTGCTACTTTGTTTAATATAATTAAGTCTAAGCAGAGCTCCCATATAGCTACTTGGCATTTTAATTCAAAAGTCTACACACAACTTGTTCTTTTTTCTCACTCTTCTAATGAAAGTTATCCAAAACTGCATGTGTTTCTTTCATTGATCTTCCCACTGTTGAAGTTTCTTTGGGCTAAAAGAGTTGTTGTCCTTCCTTCCAGAGGCCGGTTGTTCAGCTTCCACTAGCTGACAACTTTTAAGGTCCATCTGGCAATGCTTAAGGAGCTGTTGCTGAGTACTCACACCTAAGAGCTATTTCCAAAAAGGAAAACTCCCATTGTCCCCACAACTCTGGGTCAGAGGGTCAATGACACAGGCCACAAAGGGAACTCATCCCAGCAACTAACACATGCAGCATCACTTTCTTGCTCTCTGCACTATTTCACCAAGGATGACTGTTTCCTGATGCTGATGACTGCGTCACAGCTTTCTTTTTACATAAGTGCTTTTAAAAAAGTTGTTTATATAACTGAATCACTAGTGTAATAAAATATATATGAGAACACTAAAAAAGTTAACATAGCAAATGTGGAGATTGTACATTTGCTCTTTCCCAAAGGCTATTAGAACACAGCCCTTTGGAATTCCGACAAACAGCTTTAATGTAACAGTGTACACTAGCTCTCTTTCCAACATCACTCATACAACTCTCATCACGGTTCTTAGGGAGTGATCCAAAGCCTCTGGTTCTAGTGTACCTATGATAAAAAACCATACATTCACATCACTATTCATTGGGTAATTGGCTTCCACTGAGGTGCAATGCCAACGCTGCAAGAATCACTAGACTAGTGACAACAACGGTAAAAGAAGGAGTCGGAATAACCAAATAGTAGTGGAACAAATGAACAACACTGAAAACTTCACTCACCCTTGTTTTAAAACTTACTAGAAATACAGAGTAACTAATATGTGATGCGAATATATAAACAGGCACATGAGAGAATGTGCACATAACACAAACAAATAATTATCTTTTCAACAGATGATGTTGCAACAATGGGGAATCCATATGTAATGAAATAAATATGGAATGAAAGTGGATTCTAACCTCCTACTACATTCAGTAATTAGCTCAAATGGATCTATGACAGAAATGTCAGGGCTAAAAACAAAGTTCTTAGGAGAAAACAGCAGCGAATCTTCATAAACACTTGGCTTTAACAATGGCTCTTAAATGACAATGAAAGTGAGCGCAACAATAAAAATAAAGACAAATTCTACTTCATTGAAATTAAACAATCTTGTGCATCAAAAGATGCACTTTCAAGGCTTGCTCTTCAAGCCCATGTTCTCCCTTGAACATTTATCTCATAAGCTTGTCACTATGTCTCTTTGCTTCTTCTACTCTAGAGAAGTCATGTTCTCTCTTGAATACACAATTCTTCTCTTTCCCTTCCCTCTCTCATCTATCTACATTTTCATTCAATACAAACTATCTTGCTCCTCACAAATATAAATGACACTTTCAAGAAAGTGAATAGAATCACAGAGTGGGAGGAAATATCTGTACTTATTATATCTGATACTGATAGCAATATATGTTTTTACAATTTAAAAACAAAAAGGCAATCAACCCAATTTAATTATCAATCAACCCAATTTGCTAGAAGCTTAAATAAATACTTCTTCAAAGAAAATATTAAGTAGTAAAAAAGGACATGGAAAGATATTCAGCATCATTACCAATTAAAAAATATAAAATCATACTTCACACTCATTTTATTAATTATTATATCTTTATTATTATAATAAGTAAATGAATATTGGCTGAGGGTATGGGAAACATGTATTCCGTACAGTCAGCTGACAGGAATGAGAAGTGTTGCAGTTTACAGTGAAAAGTAGTTGTAAAAATACTCCAAAGATTATCAGAATTACTATATGACCGAGTAATTCCATTCCCAAGTGTAAACCATAAAGACTGAAGACCAGTTCAAAATAAGAACACACACACTTACTTACCACAGTCAAATAAGCAAATCCAGCTACCTAAATGTCCAATGGTGGATGAGCAGATAAACAGATTGTGGTAAGGATATATTCAATCAAGATTATAATGCAGCAATAAAAATTTAATGTACTGATGTGACCCAAAAACAAACGGAAGTAGAAGACTAAAACATGGGACAGTATAGATCCATCTTAAAGACATTATATCTAGAAAAAGAAGTTAGACACAAAAGGTCACATGCTGTATGGTTACATTTATGTGAAATTATCCAAAATATGTAAATCCACAGAGACAGAAGACTGGTAGTCAACAGAATTTAGGAGAAGAGGCAAGTGGGACACAGCTACCTTGGATGTTTTTTCTTTGTTTTGTTTCATTTTTATAGGGATAAGAATCTATTTTGAGATTAAGTAAAGGCAGTAGTTGTACAAGACTGACTGTAGAATGTAGAATTATTCACATTAAAATGGTCATTTCGTTTTTGTGTGTTTTTTATTTTTTTGTTTTTTGTTATTTTTGGGTTTTTTTTTTGTTTGTTTTTTGCTTTTGGGTCACACCCAGCGATGCTCAGGGGTTACTCCTGGCTCTGCACTCAGGAATTACTCCTGGCAGTACTCAGGGGACCATATGGGATACCAGGGATTAAACTCAGATCAGCCACATAAAAGGCAAATGCCCTCCCTGCTTTGCTATCACTCTGGCCCTAAAACGGTCATTTCTTTCCAGGCAATTCTCTCTCTTTTTTTTTTTAAGCAGAAGGAAGATGAAGAAACAGGGAACGCAAAGCAATCCAGGTTTTTTTAAAAATTAATTAAATAATTGTTATTACAAATCATTGATAGTTTTGTTTTAGGCATAGAATGTTCTAACATCTATTTCCTCTGCCAGTGTCAGTGTTTCCATGTTCCCTCTAAGTCTCTGAGCACCTGCCCAGACCACCACCTTGACAGTACATTGTAAACTCCGGTGGTTGTAGCTTAGACCTCATGTTTTCGTTATTGCTGAGCCTGTGCTTTGGATGTACAGCTACAGCACCTGCATTGGAAGTCCTAACCCGTTTCCCATCACTTCTCTTTCTCCTCTTCTTCCTTCTCTGCTCATTTTCTTTACTTCACTGTCCTTGTCCATCCTGCACTCTGATATCAAAGGTGATGAAGACATACCTCCTTTAACTCTGCAGAATAATAAGAAAAGTAATGCCGGTTTCTAAGAAAATCTGCAATATGACAAAAATGAGCACTCCATGGAGTTTCTCTTCTCTGTGTTTCTTCCACGAAGAAAGAGACAAACAAGTTTTAAAAACCTGCGATTCTCTTGTTGAAAAATGAGAAAAAAATAATAGGGCACCAGAAATGCCCCTGGTGTTGGTAAATCTGGTGAGAGATGCAAACACACGAATTAGTGCAATCATTAGAAAAAGAGGTGATTCCCCTTGGCTATGGTCTAACTGAGGAGCACAAAGAATGGTGACCTCAGAAATTCCCAGAGAACAAAGCACCACTAGGGGAAGAGAAGGTCCTGGCAGTGAGAACTAAGTAGAATGGGGAGCTCTTTGAGGCCAGGCGTTGCAGATCCTTTATTCCTTTATGTTTGTATAGCAAATAGCTCACCGAGGAGAAAGGTGAGTTAACTAAAAATTAATCTTAAACATTGCAAATAGCATTGGGAAGGGAAAATGCGAATGAAATTGCTAATATTTGTCATCAAACAGGTCCTCACATGCCTCATCAGCTTGTAAGTTCTTCCCAAACTGGTGAACTAGGTGACTGTGTGTTCGTTCATTTTACAGCTGGGAAAACCAAGGCCCCGGGCCACAGAGCTCACATTCTTCCTCTAATGCCAAAAACGCAACTAACCAGAAATTAGAAGTCACCAGAAGACTCCATACGCTTTTCCAATCAGTATGACATATGTTTTCTATAATCTCAAAAAAAATGTACAGCATCCATCCAAATTCTTATATACTTGAGGAATATTTCTTTTTCTTTTTGGGTCACATCTGGCAATGCACAGGGGTTACTCCTGGTGCTACACTCAGGAATTATTCCTGGCGGTGCTCAGGGGACCATATGGGATGCTGGGACTTGAACCTGGGTCGGCCGCGTGCAAGGCAAACGCCCTACCCACTGTGCTATCGCTTCAGCCCCAAGGACTATTTAAAAAAAAACATTCATCTGCATTGTTTTCTTACTGCTTATTTTTGTGAACAGCACCTCATCCCAACCCCCAAACTTCCTGTCCCCCTCCCTGCAGCTACTTGAGCTCAGCAAAGCACATGTTCTTGGACACTCCGAGACGGGGCCGTAGAGCAGGTCAGAGCTTTATCCAGAAGTGCTGCTAGAGCCGTCCACCAGCTGCTTACTTTTGGCTCTGTGACACTTGATTCTCCCCACAGGCCACAAAATATAGTTTGAAAGGCAGCAGCTGATCTGTGAGGTGGTTAAAACCCAAAGTCACTGGCTGGTTCCTCCTCAGGAGGGTTTATTTTCGTCTTTGGACCTCAGCAGCAAGCCAACTCGGGCCCACCCGGGGACAGCCAAGAGTCAAGAGCCTCTTTTCACGTCACAAAAAGCAAAAGCAACAGTTTTCAAGGGCTTTCGGCATTGTGGGGGAAAATCAAAATAGAGAAATAAGGAAAATAGGACTGGGGAGTCCAATGTTATTTATCTGTGTTGTCTCCCTCTCTTATAGAAACAAATGAAACAAAGATTTCCACTGCAGGGTGGGTGGGAAATCTCTATTTTAGGTTTGAAAAAGACAGGGGCCACCCAACTCCAAATAGGAGAGCAAGAAACCTGGAGAAAGCAAGCAAACCTGTCTTTGAAATAAAAAGTTCTAGTCACGACCACAATAGCCCTGGAGAAATGACAGCACAACAGCAATTTTAACGTCAGTCTCATTAAGAGTAGCTACTCACAAACAATTTGTGAAATAGCCCAGTTGAAAAACACTAAGACACAGAAAAGTAAATAGCCACAAGTTTTGATCCTGGAATCGTGGGCATTGTCTGGTTTTTCTAAAAGTCTTTGTGGAACCAAGCTGCAATGAGCAATCACATTATTAATATAAACTTTTTTGTTTGGAACAAATAAACATAAGCTTTAAGCACTTGTTAGAGTAGAAAAAATATTTTTTCCTCAAACATATTCCACGATGATTTTATGGTTCGTTATTTTTATACTAACATTTTTGCATTAAAAATAAAGAAAATGGTGGGGCTGGAGCTATAGCACAGTGGGTAGGGTGTTTGCCTTGCACATGAGCAGCCCGGGTTCGATTCCCAGCATCCCATATGGTCCCCTGAGCACTGCCAGGAGTAATTCCTGAGTGCATAAGCCAGGAGTAAGCCCTGAGCATTGCCCGGTGTGACCCAAAAAGAAAAAAATAAATTAAAAAAATGAGCGAGGAGACGGTACAACAGCTAGGCATCTACCTGAGCAGGTTTGATCACCAGCATCACCCAGTCCCTTAAGTACTGCTGGGTATGGTCCTAGAGGCCTCCAGGGCAGCTTCAGAGTGGTCCACGTAATCCCTAGGCACAGCAAGGCCCTGGCATTCTTGGGCCTTAGCACTGAGCCATCAGTCTGACCGGCTGACCATCAGAAAGCATAGCCCCAGGTTCCCCGAGTAGCAGCTGGAAGGCTTCTCCCCCGAATAAAAAAAAACAATAAAAAGAATAAACATAAAGACTTTTTTTATTCAAAACTACCTATTTTCACAATGCAGCATTAAAAATAAATGTGCCTTTTATTCATCCCTCTATCCAGCAGTTCTTTCCTTAAAAAAATGTTTAATTAAGATCCCCAGGTTTATAATACTGCTAATAAGAGTCTGAGGAGCTGGACCAGTAGTACAGAGTATAAAGTGCTTGCCTGGCGTGAAATCAATCCAGGTTCAACACCCCACCCCCTGCCTCCCCTGAGCACCACCAGAAACGAAAACAGCACAGAGCCAGAAATAAGCCCTGGACACCTCCAGGTGTTACCAAAAACACAAATAAGAACAGTAGCACTGTAGCAGTGTCATCCCATTACATTGTTCATCTATTTACTTGAGCAGGCACCAGTAACGTCTCCATGTTGTTACTGTTTTTGGCATATTGAATACGCCACGGGGAGCTTGCCAGGCTCTGCCGTGCAGGTGGGATACTCTCGGTAGCTTGCTGGACTCTGGAGTCACACCAAGCTGTGCTCAAAGGTTACTCCTGGCTCATGCTCAGGAACCTAGTGAGGCTCAGGGAACAATATGGATGGGATGGGATGCTGGGGATTAAAGCAGGACCTGTAACATGCAAGGCAAGCCCTACCGACTACACTAGCATTCACTCACTAGCATTCCAGCCCAAACTTATGGTTTTGATGTACAAAGACACCTTGCTTCGCCTAAATGGTGAAGTCACTGGTGCCTAAGATCTTCCACCAGTGACTCTATGTTATTTCCAGACCCCTTGACATTTTGGCCACCTACTTCGTTATGTACTTAGCATTTTAGCACCAGGGTGAAGAGTCTGTCATCATCTAAAACATTCCATCACCTAGTCTTAGTTCTGAGGGACGGGAGAAAGCTCAGAAGTCAGAGGAGCATGGCTTGAGGGTAAGGGACCCGAGCTCACTCCCCAGTACCACACAGCCTCCAGAGGGCTGCTGGATGGGAATCAGGAGACCCATGAGAACCTCCAGGTGGCCTTAGTGGCAGCCTCCTGTACCACTGGGTCTGAACACTGATGATGATCCAGCGTGAACCATCCAGTCTGGCTAAAGAAATACCACTGGGTCTTGAGCACTGCTTAACAGGGCCCTCCAAAACTCAACAGTAACTGAGGCACAGGAGTCAAGTTTTCACCTTCAAGTTTTCTTAGGTTACCAGCATAATCTAATCTGCGCTGGTTGAAGTCTGTAATTAGGTAAGACGAAAAGGGTATAGGGAGGTAAGAAAGAGTTCATTATAGATGCAGTTTCAAGGTTCAAGTGATATAAAAATGAGATTTGGCAAAGAAGAGAGAGATCTTTCCAGAAAAAAGCAGGAAGAATAGTATTTAACAGAATGTGGTGCTTAGCAAGTTCTAAGAAAAGTTGTTTTTTAAAGTGAGGGACCAGAGAGATAGGACAGTGCATAGGGGGCTTGCTTTGCATGGGGCTGACACAAGTTCAATCCCCGGCATTTATTATGGTCTCCTGAGCACTGCCAGGAGTTAATTCCTGAGTAACAGAATCAAGAGTAACCTCTGAGCATCACTGTGTGTGACCCACAAAATAGAAATAAAATAAAATGCTGTAGTGTTAGCCCCACCTTATCCCTCCCCTCCCCCCTATCATCTTGGGGGGGAAACTCTAATTGGCTGTTAAGGGCAAGAAGCAGAACAGTAGAGACACATAAAATCGCAAAGTCTGAGAAAAAATGGGCCCAGGTAGACCATGGACTCTTCTGCTTTTTTTTTTTTGGGGGGGGGTCACACCTGGCATTGCACAGGGGTTACTCCTGGCTCTGCATTCAGGAATCACTCCTAGCGGTGTTCAGGGGGCCATATGGGATGCTGGAAATCGAACCCGGGTCAGCCACGTGCAGGGCAAATGCCCTACCCGCTGTGCTATCGCTTCAGCCCCGACCATGGACTCTTCTGAAGAAGATACCATAAGTGGTTAAAGAGTATTCTTGATAAGCAGAGTAAGGGGTTAGAAAGTTCATTCTCCCTTATGGTTTTGCCTGTTTCTCTCTCATGTCCCAATAAAAAAGAAAGGACATTTCAGTCTCTAGTGTCTAGTGTCCCCACATCTTGGGAAGACTTATAGTAATGACTAAGAGAAGATAAAAATCACTGTCACTGTCACTGTCATCCCGTTGCTCATCGATTTGTTCGAGCGGGCACCAGTAACGTCTCTCATTGAGAGACTTATAGTTACTGTTTTTGGCATATTCAATATGCCACGGGTAGCTTACCAGGCTCTACCGTGCGGGCAGGATACTCTCGGTAGCTTGCCAGGCTCTCCGAGAGGGACAGAGGAATCGAACACGGGTCAGCCGAGTGAACGGCGAACACCCTACCGCTATGCTATCGATCCAGCCCAAGATAAAAATAAATAAATAAATTGAAGACTAGGAGTGAATCATTAAGTGCCTATAGGAGAAAAAAAAATCAACAAAATTTCCTATTTTTGGTTTGTTTTGTTTTGTGGCCACACAAGGTAGTGCTCAGGGCTTCTTCCTGGCTCTATGCTCAGAGATCACTCCTGGTTCAGGGGAGCACATGTGTTGTGGGGAAATCGAACCCAGGTCAGCCACATCAAAGCCAACACCTCACCTGCTGAACTATCTCTCCAGTTCCCCAATAAAACTTTCTTCTAGACCCATTCATCTTACCCAAATAAGGACAGAAAGAGGAGTCACTATGTCAAAAGTGCCCAGGAATGAATGGCATGCTCGCAGGAGAACATTCTCAGAGCAAGGCTAAGTGAGGTAAGATGTGAGTGGTGGCAGGGAACATGGCCTTCACAGCACAAGCTATTTTCAACCTTTCCTCCTGACAAGGTGGTTGAACACTTCACCCACTCAGAAGTAAGCGTTTAAACCTCCTCCCCTGCTTTCCTCCTGAAGTTGTGCAGGCGGTGAGGCAAGAGGAACCAAATCACTAAATGGGAATGATGGAGCATGAGTTCCAAGGTTAAGTCCCCAAGTGAAGCTTCTTCTGTCACCTAGGATGAAATAATCACAGGGCTCAGGCCAAACGAAAGCACATGGACACCTTGGAACTGCATGAAACAAGAGAGCTGATGAATCAGACACCAGCCGCTTTGCTCTCTTACCTTTTCGGCCTCAGCTGCCATCCAAATGCAGCTCTACGGAGATCCCAAGCCAGAACTACACCACAGAGTCATCAGAAATAAAGTAAGAAGTAAAAAAAGTGATTGGAAGTGTTTTGAGTCACTGCATTTGGGAGTAATTTCCTTCGCAGTAATTAGAAAAAAGAAACTAAAATAAACTCAAGCAGATAAACAGAAGCATGATGATGCCTGATTTTAGATCCCACAAAATCCAAATATTTGAGCCTGGCATTCATATAGCTACTAAATCTTTTATTGTGCATTTAGCACCCTAATCTCATCAGTTTATGTGCAAATACCCAAACTTTTTGGAACCCTTTTCCTCAACATATATTATAGACAGCAAACATATACATGTATATAATTTTACCACTGTCTAGGATATCCTCCTTTTCTTCTTTAAAAATTTCTACATTTCACTCTTTAATGAAAATGCACTGTCTTCCCAAATATGTCCCCAAGAACTCTGTCCTCTTCAAGGTTATCAGTGATGCATTAGTTACCAAACCCAAAGATTTAAATCAAAATCCATGCCTAGAGGATCCAAAAATACAAGCATGCCTAGAGGGCTCAACTTTACAAGCTGCAATGGCTCATCAAAGGCAGATCAGCTCCTTTTTTAGGACAATTTTTCTTTACTGTATAGAATTATCAAGGTGAGAAGAGATTTGGACATGTCAACAAAGAGTCTTTATCTTGAGGGAAGTAAGCCTCTTCTTGGAGTTTGATTCTAACAATCTGAAGCTGCAGTGTTCAATAGCCTGCTGCTAGCTTGTGTATTGCATAGGCTTCTGACAATGTGAAATACACTAGTTTGAAAGGGTATTTGCTTCAAATATAAAATATACACCAGATGGAAAACGGTAAACACTTAATAATGCTGATTTTTATTATTTAGTTATTACCAAATGATGACATGACAAAAATATAATTTGCAGGACTAACTATATGATTAATATTAATTTCACTGTGATCTTGAGTTTCCCAGTCTCCAGGCCATGAAACCATTTCTTTTCATTTTTAAATGAGATTACCTGAAAATTTAAGATTGCATAAGCTGTTCCCTGACATTTCAGTTGAATTTCACTTTTGCATTATACTGAATGCATACAAGAAATAACATTACTTTCACCAAAATTCTATTGAAACAAAATACTTGAAAGGCAAAGGCAAAAGTAATAGGACAGGAAATTTCAAAGAAAAAGCAGTGTTGAATGAAAACTTAAGGCTCAGTATATTTGGAAATTTCTGGCAAGAACAACTGACAAGCAAACATCATTCCGAGGATTTGGGGGGTTGGTGGGAAGGGGCTTCCCCAGAGCACTGAAATCATTAACCATGATGACATTAACCTAAGGAGAGTTTTGAAATTTCAAACCTTATTTTTGACTCCCATGTATGTAGAAATTAGCCTCTCTGAATATAACCGAAGTTACTTCCACATCAGCAATAATTTAGGACTTAGATATCTGAAGCAGGAGTTCATTTCCTTCTCAAGGGAAGAGACTGAATTGATACAGCTCCTGAAAGTTCTTAACATGCATTAGAAATGGGCCCAAGGGATGGAAAATGGGCCTGCAGGCATGGGAAAGTGAATGAGAAAGCAAATGTCTCTGGTACAATATTCTGTCCAGATACCACTGGGTATCTCTGTTTGTTTGTTTGTTTGTCTGTTTGTTTTGTGTCACACCCGGCGATGCACAGGGGTTCCTTCTGGCTCAGGCACTCAGGAACTACTCCTGGCGGTGCTCGGGGGACCATATGAGATGCTGGGAATCGAACTCAGGCGGGCCACGTGCAAGGCAAATGCCCTACCAGCTGTACTATTGCTCCAGCCCCAACTGGGTCTCTTTGAACCGTTTCATGGCCTACAATTTATCCTTGACAAGCTGCTTCACACTTCTGTGTGCTTTGCTTTTAAGAGGAGCAATACACACTTCTTTTTTTTTTCTTTTTGGGTCACACCCAGCGATGCACAGGGGTCACTCCTGACTCTGTACTCAGGAATTACCCCGGCGGTGCTCAGGGGACCCTATGTGATGCTGGGAATCAAACCCAGGTGGGCTGTGTGCAAGGCAAACCCCTACACGCTGTGCTCCAGCCCCCACATTTCTTAAGATGAGTAACTTCAATGACTAGAAGTGCTTCACCTGTTGATGCAAACGCTACAGTGCTCCCAAGGCTACAGCCCCTTCCCAACTGCTCCTAGTCAAGGTTAAGGCAGGATAAAGATATAGATCAGGGTAAATAAAGCCTCGATCAAAGGGAACACAGTCTCAGCAGCCACTTTGTTCCAGAGCTGTGTCTTGGGATCTGATGGAGACAAAATCTTTGAGAGTAAGCCCCCTCTGTGGCTTCCTTCCTTCCTCTTTTTCCTTCTCTAATTCGCTACTTCCTCCTAGGAGTACTGCCTCGATAAAACACCTGTGCAGAAATCTCATCATTTAGGTCGGCTTCTGAATAGCCCAACTTAAGAGCCTGTCGACTAGGACTGGAGAGGGTGTTTTCCTCGAAGGTGGGGAAACCTGATTCCCATCCCTGGCATTCCATATAGTCTCCTTGCCCCAACGAGAGTAATTCCTGAACAGTACCAGGTATGGCCCCAAAGCAAAAACAAAAAAAAGACGCTGTCAATGAAATTCCATTATAAAATTTATTATGGAACTGTTTTGTATTAAAAAATATCAAACATATTCCATCAACTGTCCCCATCCCATACACCCTATTAAAAAAGACTCTTGTCATGCATGGGGAGATTCTTAAAAAAAAATCAAAATAGAATTTTGGACCATGGGTAGAAGATTCGATAATATCAAGATTAAAATGTTTCATTTATTCTATCTAATTTAATAAGCAAAAAGGATCATTTTCCCCCCCTGAGGAACATCACAACAATCCTAGAACACAGGTTAAATTTACATAAATAATCCCAAGTATAAAAGAAGTCAAGAGAGACTGTAACTTCCAAAAGAGAGTAACTTTCCAAAGGAGAGATAAAAAGAAAGAGAAGGTACTGTGAAAATGTGAACTTCTCATCTGGCACTATAGCTCTGTAGTTTAGGAAATTGTAAAGTATGTATGACTTAGAACACTGTAAAGTATGTGTTACTCTGTACACTATCAGTAATTAATCAAATAAAAATGAAGTCATTCATAACGGAAGAAAGCACATTCAATATAAGGCAATTTTTTTTAAAAATAATACATCTTGCTGAACATAGCCAGGGGTGACCCTGCACTCTCAAACTCCAATACCACGAGATGTGGCCCCATAAAAACAAGAATAGTAACTCTACCAACTAGACGGGAGGAGCAAGAGGTTATTTTCTTTCTATTTATGAAACCTGAAGATAGTCTTGAATTTGACTAGACTAATAAATTCTTCCCTACCAAGACTCATTCTGAAGCTAGAAATAGAAAAGAATAAATCAAACTAACATAGTCATTTTGCTCTCTATATAAATACATTTTACTTTAGAAATTGATGTCTAACACTGATAAGACACTAATTTGATTATGATATAAATAAGCAAGACCTAAAATATGCCAGAAGACATCACAAGCATTAAAATATTTTCTGAGCACATATCATTGTTATAATAGGTCTGAAAAAGTCACAAAAACCACTTGGAACTAAAGTATACTCAGAACTGCAGATTGAATCTGTATGTTCACTGCAGCACTGTTCACAAAAGCCAGAGTCTGGAAACAACCCGAGTGTCCAAGAACAGATGAATGGTTAAAGAAACTATGGCTCTCCACCGCCGAGATGTGATCCCGGGGGCCGCACACATGTGCGGCCTCTCCGCAGCTGTACAAGCGTGAATCCAGACCCAGCAAAACCTCTTTCGGTGTGAGCAACTCCTCGCAGAATGTCTCCAGCCTGAGAACTAAGCCTCGGCCCCGTGCCCGCCCAGGAGGGGAAAGGTATTTCTCTCTCTCGCCTCTTTCTCTCCGGGGATGAAGGGCGCGGTGGCCGCCATATTAAGACGACCACAGATTGGGTTTTCAAGCCTGCAATTATCTAATATCTGGAAGAAATCTCCCTGGACTTCTTGTTAAAGTACAGAAATTCAAAACCGCGTACCGCGGCCGCGCGACCTTATTTGTCTTCACAGTAGGTCTGAATCTAGTGGGGTACTCCTAACAACAATGGTGAGGTTTGTGTTGAAATATTGAATTTAACCAAAGTAAACAGAATGTAAAATGAAACTTATCAGTTACAAGGTAGGGGGTGGGGGCGGGATGGGACGTGTACTGTGTGGTTTTTTTGTTGTTTTTTTTTTTTGGTGGTGGTATATGGGGACTGGTGAAGGGATGGTTGTTTCAGCATTGTATAACTGAGATCTAAGCCCGAAAGCATTGTAATCTTCCACACGGTGATTTAATAAAATAAAATTAAATTAAAAAAAAAGAAACTATGGCTCTGTAACTTTCCACATGGTGATAAAATTTTTTAAAAAATTAAAATTTAATAAAAAAAATAAAGAAACTATGGTACATACACACAGTGGAATATTACACAGAATATTATACAGCTGTTAGGAAAGCTTACAAGTGGATGGACATAGCGAATATCATGAAATGAGTCAGAAAGAGAGGGACAGACATAGAAGGACTGCACTCATTTGTGGAATATAAAATATCATAATATGTGACTAATACCCAAGGACAGTAGAGACAAGGGCCAGGAAGATTGCTCCATAGTTGAAAGCCACCTCATGAGTTGGGGGAGAAGGCAGTTAGGATAGAGAAGGGATCACTAAGTCAAAGATTGTTGGGGGGGGGGGTGTCTCTCATAATTGGGAATGTGTGCTGAAAATAGGTAAAGGAACAAACATAAATGGCCTCTCATTACCTGTACTGCAAACCATAATGCCCGTAAGTAGAGAGAGAGTCAGAAGGAAATTGTCTGCCATAGAAGCAGGGGGAGAGGTGGAATGGGAGGGAGGGACACTGGGAACATTGGTGGTGGAAAATGTGCACTGGTGGAGGGATGATCATACAATTTGATCATTGTATGACTGAAACTCAAGCATGAAAGCTTTGTAACTGTAGCTCATGGGATGATTCAATAAAAAAAAAAGAAAGAAAAAAACTGCAGATTGATAATTATAAGGAGATAAAACAGTTCAGGTTCAAGGGTTTAACATGATTCCAGTTTTCATCATGAAAAGACTTTTTTTAAATTTGTTTTTTCATACAACCTTCTTAAAATCTTAGTATAATATACTCAAGAACTCTATACTTGAGAATTTGGAGTATAAATGCAGAGATAATCAGAGTCCTCAGGGTGGTGTCTGGGGGACCATGTGGTGTTGGGGACTGAACTCAAAGAATGCTCCATAATCCCTCTGGTGACAAAGAATTTCTAAGCTGTAATTTCTATTGTTTGATTCTTTAATCAACTATCTATTTCCACCATCCATGTAACATTTCATAGCAACAACTTACGCTACAGGTGATGAAAAAAGACAATTGGGGCCAGAGAAATAATACAATGGGTAACCCGAGGCCCTTACACAGGGCCAACCCGAGTTTGATCTATGGCACCACATAGGGTCACCAGAGCAACACCAGGAGTGATCCCTGAATACCAACCCAGAAGTGAGCCCTGAGAACTGCACGGTCTAGCCCCCAAACAAACAAACAAACAAACAAACAAACAAAAACTCAAAAAAGAAAAATGACCTCTTTGAAAAGGAGTGCTACAACAATTGTAGCACTGTCGTCCTGTTGTTCATCAATTTGCTTGAGTGGGCACCAGTAACGTCTCCATTGTGAGACTTGTTAATATTTTCAGCATATCAAATATATCATGGGTAGCTTGCCAGGCTCTGCCGTGCGGGCAGGATACTCTTGGTAACTTGCCAGGCTCTCTGAGAGGGATGGAGGAATTGAACATGGGTCGGCCATGTGCAAGACAATCGCCCTACCTGCTGTGCTATCACTCCAGTTCAATACAACAATTATGCAGAGAAAATAGTCCCGAAACATAATAAAGATGGATGTCATGTCTATACTCATTTAAAATTCCTTCAGAATTATACTGACTCCCCCAGCCCCCAACTCTGGCTTGCCTGCTAAGACATGGTCCATGAGTCCTCCTTAGAGAGCTGTAAAATATACTGCACCTTACTAAAAATGAATGGAACATTCAGTAATAAATCTACTTTCTTGATACCCTTGTTTGATCATTAAGTATTGATCACTTAAGAAGTGTCAGGCTGCACAGCAGTTTTTCACTCCCCTTACAGAAAGGCCAAAGGCCTGGTTCAAAAAGAATGGAGAAATGAGGTGTCTGGTTTGACAGGCAAGGAAGCTGAGGTCCACCTATCAGCTGAAAAAAAATGATTACTTATCCCATGATGCGATGCCCAGACCAATTTTATATCTTTTCTTCTTTCTTTTTTTCTCTTTTACCTTATAGAAGCACTTAGAAAGCAACATCTTGAAAAAGAGTGTTAGAAAATAAAAAATCACATTTACTAAAATTCTCGTTCTAGAATAAAGAAGCATGGGCACTATGCTGTAGCACTGTCGCCCCATTGTTCATGGATTTGCTCAAGCGGGCATCAGTAACGTCTCCATTGTGAGATTTGTTGTTACTATTTTTAGCATATCGAATATGCCATGGGTAGCTTGCCAGGCTCTGCCATGCCGGCGGGATACTCTTGGTAGCTTGCCGGGCCCTCCGAGAGGGATGAAGGAATCGAACCCAAGTAGGCCTCATGCAAGGCAAATGTCCTACCCGCTGTGAGCAAGTTGTAATTTGTAAGTAAAACGAGCTGGCTATCAAAAGAAAGAAACTTTGGATTCCCAGGTTAGCATGTCTTTAAAGCTCTGTAATGTGGAACTTTGAAGATACACTGGAAGATTTTACTTAAATTATCTCTGCAAATAATTCTAAAACATATAGGGTAGATTCTATCTGATAGTTGCAATATTTTACACTTGGGAAAATCTTTAATCTGCAGAGAATTAAAGAACATGTAACACGCATTTCTCTTCAGAAGGAACTGCAGAAAATAACAAATCACATCATATGCTTACTAAACACATACACTTCCATGGTCAGCAAGGAGAAACTCAAAACAAAAAAAAAAGTGAAGTGTCCAAAGTGGACAGGATGAACAAACTTGATACCAGACTATTGTTCCAACATATCAAAGAAAGACCTGTAAATCATTTGTTTTGCTGTTATGGTTATAGTGCTTGGAATCAAACCAAGCCTCAATCCGCTACACATGTGCTCTATCACCAAGCCACATCTCTAGGTGAAGTGTTTGTTTTGGGGGGGGCACACCCAGCTATGTCAGGGGTGACTCCTGGCTCTGCACTCAGGAATTACTCCTGGCAGGGCACAGGGGACCCTATGAGACGCTGGGGATCAAGCCCAGGTCAGCTTTAGGCAAGACAAACACCCTACCAGCTGTACAACTGCTACAGCCCCAAGTGATTTGGTTTTAAGAGACATTTCAAGCGGTGTATCAGTGTGAGAGAAGAGGTTAATTTGACAGCTAACGTTTTAGAACTGCACAACTGGTAACGACCATAAGGTACAAAGTACTCACCAGGCGGCTCTGGGCCAGCTGCAAATGAAGTCCACTTAGTCCGTCTCACAGTGCCAGCCTCTGTGAAACAAGCAGACACAGAGCGGAGAGAAATCAATGGAAAGCACTTACAGAATTAACATGGAAAGGAATAGCCTTTTGCACTTGAAAATCACAACCGATAATATCTTTTAAAACCGCACGAGAAAGATGCATTAATAAATTAGTGACATTCGTTTCTAAATGGATAAGAGAATACTGCACTGAACTACAGGGTTTGTGTGTCCTCACCAGCATGTTACTAATCTGCTCTTCAACCCTTTAACCTATAAAAACAAGAAAAAATGAAGCAATAAGAGTATCTAAAATCTTCAAGAATCTTTTTTTTTAAATTAACAGAAAAATGTTCTTAGTGAACTATGATTATGAAAAAAAGTGTTTCAAAGAACAGCAATTCTGGACAGGAAAGATTTGCCACAGAATTGGAAGTCGGGACACAGATTCACTAGTTCTGATGTGTGTTTTGGCACAGTAAGCGTTAAAAAGCTGTTTATTCACATTTCTCATCTGATGCTGAATTTCTGATACTGAAAAGGTGTGAAAAGATCCCTTTGTATTTTACCCGACATAGAGTCATTATGCAATATTTTAACATGAGATTATTGCATTTGTACTTAAGAAAATAGTCCAATTCATCCTTTACTCACTATGGAAAGCAACATTCTCTTTATATGATATAGAATTAAAGAAAACGTAGTATCAAATACACTTACTTTATTCATTGATTGAGTATTTACTATGAACTAGGCTCCAAATATTGCACTATTATACTTAAAATTATAAAAACCTCATATTAATAGATAAGCTGTGATCATTCCCATCTTTAAAACACTGAGGACTCAGGGCCAGAGAGACAGAGTGGATAGGGCACTTGCCTTGCATATGGCCAAACTAGTTCCATTCCCAGAATTCTATTATGTTCCCCCGAGCCCACCGGGAATGATCCACGAACACAGAGCTAAGAGTAAGCCTTGAATACCACTGGGTCTGACCCCCCAAAAAAAATAAACAACGCCCACACAAACACAGACCCTCCCACACACACGAGCTGGGAAGTTAGAACTTAAGTTATTATTTAAATGAAGATTCCCTGACCTATATTTGGTCTTCATGCTGCTGCTTCTTCCCAGTATTTTCCATATTACAGTCACATATGTCATGATGTGTTCATGTGAGATGTGAATTTCATGATGAAAGGAATTATGGGTATATTGAGAACCATTATGCATATCCTCAGCACACTGTACTATGTTTAGCAGAGAGGTGTTCAATAAATCTTTGCAGAAAGATTAATTAAGTGGTCTAAGAAGAGCTGCAAAGTTAAACTATATATATAACTGTTTTATACCTCTTGGGGCTGTGAGACAGGCTGAACTTCAAAAAAAACCAGTGACTAATGACCTTGCTTGCTGTGACAGGCTCCTCATTTTGAGTAACCACGTGCTGCCCAAGTCTTTTTGTTAGTGAAGACTTAAAGACTTAGACACATGTTTTTTCCTTTTCTTCTCTAACTCCCTAATGACTCTCCGGCATAAAACTGATGCATTGTCTCATAAACCTTTCTAATTTGGTACAGTTAGGACATCACAACATTTGGGAAAGCCAATGCTGAAATCTGAACTACACAGAAGTGAAGGGTATAAACAGCCTCTTCACGAACTACTCAGCCTGGTCGTGAACTATTTAGCTACAAGCTACCGTAACTGATTTGGGTGTTATAGTAGTATCTGAATGGAGGCCCCAACCCACCAAATCCTGTATTCTAATATTACTTGGGGTGCTAAGGGTTGTAAATGAAATCTTTGGTAAAGTGAAGACTACATTTACAATTGAATGTATGGATCTATGTAGAGTTCCCTATAATCTATATCGATATCTCTAGGCATATATTTGGTCTCTCACAAAGAATCTTTTTTGTTGTAAAAGAAGAAAACTTAATTAACAAATTCAATCCTCTATTCCCAAATTCTATTAGTGCTGGAGTAAACAAAAGCTGTTTTTCATTCATAAGAGTGCCAAGAGTATTCAATGGGATGATTTCTCAAATGATTAAACTTGGAATTACCGTACAATAATTCTACTAAGCTTGGAATAACCATATGGCAATTCTACTCCTAAGTATGTGCCACGGAAAATGAAAACATATGTCCACACAAAATAATTAGATGTACTTTTTCAGAGCATAGTAGCCAAAATGTGTCCACTGTTTCAATGTCTAGCCCCTGAGGAGGCTAGACAAACCGCCAACTATCCATATGGTAGAATATTATTCAGCTATAAAAGAGAACACAGCATAAACACCCAAGGCCAGAGGGTAAAATGTTAAGCAAAAACATTGAGGACAGGGAGAATACTCAGCATTCCAGGGTACATGGTTTGCATGTGCTAGGAACTGAAATCAAACCCTTGGCACCATACAGCAGCCCCCTAAACACCACCAGAGCACTTCTTGGGAGCACCCCTGAAAGCAAACCAATTGAAAGTATTTGTTCATGGAAACCAGCATTCTGTATGGTGCCTCCTATGACAAATGTACAAAGACTCTCGAATCTAACAAACCTGACAGTAGTGCAGGGCGGGGTAGCAGGGAATATAGGCTGGGTGATTGCTTGTAGTAGAAGTTTCCCCTTAAGAATAATAAAGTTCAGATTAGGGTAGATGGTTGTAAAACTCTGTGCAAATATACTTCTGTCACTGTCACTGTCATACCGTCGTTCGTCGATTTACTGGAGCGGGCACCAGTAACGTCTCTATTCCTCCCAGCCCTGAGACTTTAGCAGCCTCTCCTTACTCGTCTTTCCCAACGATTGGAGGGTCTTTCAGGTCAGGGGAATGAGACCTATCGTTACTGTTTTTGGCATATCGAATATGCCACGGGGAGCTTACCAGGCTCTGCCGGGCGGGCAGGATACTCTCGGTAGCTTGATGGGCTCTCCAAGAGGTATGTATGTACGTGTGTGTGTATTACTCTCTATGACTTTTTGCCTACTGCCTGAACTCCATCAAATATGGTGTGGTAATTATGAAAAATGGGTAGGAAGTGTCTTATAATATGTTTGGAAAGCGGCCTGGAGTATGGCGGTGGTTGGGTAGTGGAGATTAGCTGCTGGGCTGGATCCAGTCTCATTGGCCACCCTCGAGATCTCAGTGGCTGCTCCTCCCAGATGGGAGTATAAAATGAGGCCCCCACAGTCATACCACCAGACTCCATGCCAGGCTGTTTTCACTAGAAGCGCCCCAAAGTGGGGTGGGTGAGAACCCTCCCCGAAAATATACTTACTAAACAAAATCCTTGACTCATATTTCAAATTTTTCTTTGATTTTTGGGCCATACCCACCAGTGCTGAGGAATTATTCTCTGTGATGTGCGGGGGCCACGCAGTGCCCAGGCCTACACCCAGGACTCCAGCATGCAAAGCAAGAGCCCCGGTCCTTTAAGCTTTCTCTCTAGTCCCTGCATCAGGGATCTGCAGCGGATGAATTTCACACTACATAAGTGATATTTTATTAAAGCAGTTAAGTGAAAAGGCTGCATTTCAGTGACTTGTCAGTCTAGCAAAATGACAAAATAGTTATTCACATTCCTCTTTCAAAATGACAAAAATGACAAAACACGTACCCACATTCTTCAAAGAAACAGTGAGTGGTGAATATTTACATTTTTTAAAAAGAATGACTATGGTTAATTCTCCACGGGATTCCTTGTGATGGGGGAAATTCACGGTTGAATTTTACCCTCAACAAAGAGAACGCTCATGGAACTGTTTCCAAACCACCAGAGTACTGCACATGACTTTTAATGACAGCTGCCACACTCTAAGATACAATCTTATCTTAAAGCAACATGGAGCTTTAGTCAAGGGTGTAGTTTTTCTTACTGGAATAAAAACAAAAACTCAACAAATATTTGAGACGTCATTACTAGATTTTTGTCATTTTTCATAGACTGGATGGACCCAAAGGGCCTGTCAATTGAAACCCTCTGGAAGACTCAAACCGGGAATTTGTTTTCAAGTGAAGAATAACTAGGAAAAAATTTACTAAAACAAAAGCCATTCTACTCTGATCCACTAAATTTGACAATTAATTACTGTTTTGCCAACAAGTACTATAGAAAAGACAGTGAATTTGTACAGCATAACAATCTACCTCAAACTCTTGTGACTTCAATCAGTAAGCATTTATTTTGGTTCACATGCTGGTCTCATGATTCCAAGAATTGCAAATGAGACGGTCTAAGAGTTGAAGCACTTTTCAAGTATTTGCTCTGTCGAATTTGCTAAACATTGCAGTGGGTAAAGGAGGTCGTGGAATGGAGTCCAGATTCTAAAGACGGAGAGACAAACCCCCCTGTTGATGGACACTGTTTAACCCTATGCTGGGGGCATGGGGTGGGAGGACTTTGTCACCATTTTTACAATGTATCCTACGTTGTTTTTCAAAGTGGTACACAGTCTCATAAGTGGCCCATGGAGAGAAATTTTAGTTTCTTGCAGTTTATTATTAATAACAGAGTTTACATAAAAATAGTGTAAAAAGAGTGAAAAAAATGGAGTCTGGACTTAGATGGTCTCAGTACTCACATACTTTAAGTTTACCTTGAACAAATAATTAAACTTCTCTATGACTTAGTTTCTACACTTGAAAAAAAATAGTGTAAAAAGGACGTTTGCCTTGCATGCAGCCAACCCGGGTTCGATTTATCCGCCCCTCTCGGAGAGCCTGGCAAGCTACTGAGAGTATCCTGCCCACATGGCAGAGCCTGGCAAGCTACCGGTGGCATATTTGATATGCTAAAAACAGTAACAACAAGTCTCACAATGGAGAAGTTACTGGTGCCCACTGGAGCAAATCTATGAGCAACAAGATGACATTGATACAGTGATACAGTGATGGGACCTAAACCGAATGTATCCACCACAAAGAATCCCAGCAACAAGCCTCCCCCACTCCATGGTGCCCATGCTGTGCCCCTCTTCCCTTAAAGTAACTTGTGTATTGTGATAAAGTAACTACTTAAATAAGCTTATTTATGTGTCCTTCTTCTCTTTGTTTCATCACTACCATGACTGCCAGGAAAACAGCTATAAAGAGTACTTGGTGGTCATGCTCACTTCCGGGGAAAACCTAGCTGTGGACCATCCTGATGTTAAATGATTAAATCTTACTTTCTCACTTAAAGACGTTCCTGGTGTGACTGATCATACAAATTTCATTACAACAGCTCTCCAGGTTGGTCACCTAGTCTCGATCTATGGTCAAAGGCTCTGCCCCTGAGCTATGCCCCCAGATGGTCCCCTATTCTCATGTGGTGCCTTGCCCCTATTTACACAATGTCTCTTGTAATATCCAGGGTCCTTCGGGGCTACCCAAAGGCAAGATTGAGAAACTCTGATATAAAGCATCAAAGCATTTGCTTTAAAATTCAATCTCTGACAAGTCTGAAGTGTAACTGACAACTTCACATTAACAATCTACCCGCTGAGGCTGACGCTACTGGTTGCAAGACCCATCTGAGGAGCAAAACTAACTATGGGCAAAGGTCTGGTGCTCGGGCAAAGCTGAGGGCAGTCATAAGCCAGCCACGTGGTCTCAAGGACCTGCCTACACCTGTCTGAAACTACAGTCGTACCTGTGAAATCCAAGGGATGTTTAAACCCATCGGATTAGAGCGAATGAGACAAGGGATGGAAGAATTCCATGACAGTGCTAGCAAGAGAGTTCCACTTTGATCTCCTCGATAGTTAATAACTTCTCAAACAGGGCTCAGATGTGTTGAAAGTAGATAAAGGGATATACATGATAACTTTTCAGTATCTGTACTGCAAACCACAATGCCAAAAATGAGACAAAGTGAGATAGATAGATAGATAGATAGATAGATAGATAGATAGATAGATAGATAGATAGACAGACAGAGAGACAGAGGCAGGCTGGGTGTGTGTCGGGGGAGGAAGGGGAGTTGGGGGTTGGCAGGAGGGAAACTGGGGACACCGGTGCTGTGAAATGTACACTGGTGGAGGGGTGAGTATTGGAACACTGTATAATTGAAATAATCATGAACAACTCTGTAACAGTCTATCTAACAGTGACTTAATAAAAAATTAATTAAATGAAATGAAAAAATTTATAATAAGATAATTATTCTCTAATTGAAAATATTTCATCATCATCATCATTATATCATTGATCGTCGATTTTCTCAAGAGGTCTCAGTAACATCTCCATTGGTCCTAGCCCTGAGATTTTAGAAGCCTCTCGTTACTCGTACTTCCCAATGGTGCCGCACTGAAGGCTCTTTCAGGGTCAGGGGAATGAGACCCATCATTGTTACTGGCTTTGGCATATAAATACGCCATGGGGAGCTTACCAGGCTCTCCTGTGCAGGCAGGAAACTCTCGGTAGCTTGCCAGGTTCTCCGAGAAGGAGAACTAGGCTATAAGATGTGGGAGCTTGGTTTTATAGTCTCTGGATGTTGGTCGTTGATGGGCTTAATAAAAATATTGAAAAATTGGGGGGAAAAAACGGAGGTGGGAGGCTGAGTCCAGATGACACTGTATTAGCCCAGATGGTACCATGTCAAGACATTAAAAGTGGATCTTAAGAACATCTTTTATCAATACTGTAACAATGAATATTGCATTCTATGGCCGATCATGTCCCTCTGGGGACACTCAACTAATACTGAATTTCCCACTGCATGCCAAAAGATGTTCTCAATACTGAGCATAGGGCAGTGTACAGAGTCAACAAAATGCTGGCTCTCTCTAAGCGCCAGTTTCCCCAACCTCTTGCATACTGTGGTTCCTGCAGGCTGCACCCGAGAGGAGGTGGGCCTGGCCTACTCGGGTCCAGACATCGTCTGTGTGGCCAAAGCACTCTTTGTCAACGGGAGATTCCCTGCACATCTCTAACTTAAGCCCCTCTGGACATCTGAAAGATTCAGCGATGTGAACCTAGAGTGTCATGAAAATTCAGCAGAGACAGGGGTCCCAGCTGAAAATCCCCCCCCAGTCCCCACCTCCACACAGACCAGCCCCTTCCCTGTGCCCCGCTCCCTACTTCCCCCTCAGGAGTTTCTGACGCCTGTACCAAAGGGAGTCAGCAGCAGTCACCACCAGCCTGGCAAGATGGGGATTCCTTTCCATTCCGTGGAATTTTCTTTGACTCTCATGCAATAAATGTCTAGCAAGAGAGCAATTTAGCCATTTGTTTGCTCCTCCCTATGTCTAAAAGTGTCACTTTGAGAAAATGCTCTAAACTCTGCCCAGAAAAGTTATAGTTCCCTTATCTGTCACTTACTGTGGTTAACTGTCTCGAAAATGTACAACCTGAGGCTTTCTATAGGAGCTTAATATGAGTTGTTTTACGCATTTTGGGGCCTCAAAATAATGGTGATAGCTTTGAATTACCCACCTATATTCCCTTGCATGGATGCCACAAACTCACTGGCTTAAAACAACACACATTTATTAGCTTGTATTATTGTAGGTCAGAATTTTTATTCCTTTGTTGTTTGGGTCACATATAACAGGCCCCAGGGCTAACTCCAGATTCTGTTCAGTGGGTCACTCCTGGCCTCAGAGGACCAAATGGGGTCCAGGAAACTGAGGTAGGCTATGTGCAAGGCAAGTACCATACCCACTGTACTATCTCTCCAACCTTGAAGGTATTCTACGCACAGTTCTTGGATTCCAACTCAAGTGTCTTGTAAGGTTAAAAATCAAAATGTTTGTAAGGGGGCCAGAAAGTACAGTGGTAAAGCACTTGTCTTGCAAACAACTGACATAGGTTTGATCCCTGGCGGCACTTACGTTCCCTGGAGTCCTGCCAGAAGCATAGTCAGAAGCAAGCACTGAGCACAAGAAAGGGGGGGAGGTGAAGAAATAAGAAAGAAAGAAAGAAAGAAAGAAAGAAAGAAAGAAAGAAAGAAAGAAAGAAAGAAAGAAAGAAAGAAAGAAAGAAAGAAAGGAAGGAAGGAAGGAAGGAAGGAAGGAAGGAAGGAAGGAAGGAAGGAGAGAGAAAGGAAGGAAGGAGAGAGAGGAGGAAAGAGAGAGAGGGGGAAGGAAGGAAGGAAGGAAGGAAGGAAGGAAGGAAGGAAGGAAGGAAGGAAGGAAGGAAGGAAGGAAGGAAGGAAGGAAAGAAGGAAAGAAGGAAGAAAGGAAGGGAGGGAGGGAGGGAGGGAGGGACGGAGGGAGAAAGGGAGGAGGGAAGGAAGGAAGGGAGGAGGGAAGGAAGGAGAGGGAAAGAAAAGAGAGAAAGAAAGGAGAGAGAGGGGCTGGAGCAATAGCACAGCAGGTAGGGCGTTTGCCTTGCACGCGACCGACCCGGGTTTGATTCCCAGCATCCCATATGGTCCCCTGAGCACCGCCAGGAGTAATCCCTGAGTGCATGAGCCAGGAGTAACCCCTGTGCATCGCCAGGTGTGACCCAAAAAGCAAAAAAAAAAAAAGAAAGAAAGGAGAGAGAAAAGAGGTAAGCTTGCTCCATTTCTAGTCACTAATCTCTTGTACACAAACAGTTTTTGGTCAATCTCACTTCTTTGCATTTATAGGACTAAGGGCCCATGTCTTTGATGACTGACAGCTGGGAGACACTCTTAGCTACAAAATGCTACTTATATCTTTTGTCACAAACCCCCCATAATCTTCAAAACAGTGACAGATAATCACCCCCGAAGAGATTCCCTCTCTGCACCTCTCTCCAGTTCCTTTTAAGGGTGCACTGTGTGTTTAAAAGGCAAGCCTCCCCACAGCCCTGCACCCCACCACTGCCACCACACACACACTTACACACAAAATGATTGCCCATTGTTGTTTTGTTTGTTTGTTTTTTCTTTTGCTTGTTTGCTTGAGGTAGTGCTCTGGGCTTACTCCTGGCTGCCTTCCTAAGTGTAATAACCAGCAGGGGTCAGGGGGACCAGATGTGTTGCTAGACATCAGCATCATGCAAGGCAAGTGCTTACTTTCTGCACTACTCTAATTTTTGAAATCAGTTGTGTCAAGTAATATATCCTAGTTACAAGAGTGACATGCCATCCCTAGTTACAAGAATGGCATGCCGTCAGTCACAATCCTGGAGATTACACAGGGTGTGAAGCAGCATGTGGGAGTCATGGAGCTTTCTTAGAATGCTACCTACACACTAACATATGCTAACCTTCCTCATGTACTTTTTTTCTCCATCCATGTCAAGCAAAACTGGTCACTAGACTATAGAAAAGTTAAACTAGGGATTTTTAAATAATTAACCTACTCATTATTAATGATAAATGAGTGGTGAATAGGTTATGGCTGGAGCGATAGCACAGCGGGTAGGGCATTTGCCTTGCATGCGGCCTACCTGGGTTCGATTCCTCCGTCCCTCTCAGAGAGCCCAGCAAGCTACCAAGAGTATCCCGCCTGCATGGCAGAGCCTTGCAAGCTACCCGTGGCTTATCTGATATGCCAAAAGCAGTAACAAGTCTCACAATGAAGATGTTACTGGTGCCTGCTCGAGCAAATTGATGAGCAACAGGATGACAGTGCTACAGTGATACAGGGATTCATTATTAATGTTCTTAGAGTTACATTACCTAGCTCTCAGATCCCATGTCACTGTCGCTGTCACTGTCATCCAGTTGATCATCGATTTGCTCGAGGGGGCCCAGTAACGTCTCCATTCATCCTAGCCCTGAGCTTTTAGCAGTCTCTCTTTACTCATTCTTCCCAATGGTGCCGCATTAGAGGCTCTTTAGGGTCAGGGGAATGAGACCCATCATTGTCACTGTATTTGGCATATGAACACGCCTCGGGGAGCTTGCCAGGCTCTTCCCCATGCAGATCCCATGCATTCCACCAAACTTTAATCCTTGTAAGATGTTGCTGGAACCTTCATAAACTGGAAGGAGGAGGAGGGAATGATAATTATGATAATGACATATCTCATATACTGACAAGAACAACAAAACCCTTTCTTTTCAAAATAAGAATCCAAATAACTTCATGAACTGAAACTTTTTAAATTACACCCCATTTTCCCCACGGTATCAAGTAATTCAATTATTTTTCACTCAAGTGACTTAGCTATTCAAAAGTTACATAGACAAAGCATATGCATAACCACACTAATATCTGAAGAACAAGGATAAAGATAAGTAAAGATATGATTAGTACATACATATGCACAAGGCATGTTAAGAGTTCCATTTGGATAGAAAAAATAAAAGGTGAGAATTTTTTAAGAAATGTACCTTCCAAAGCATGTTTGAGTCCAGGGATATGCTTCAAAGGGGTGTAGCAAAAAATACCTTACATGTGTAAGGCCCTGCTTGTGATCGTTTCACATACCCCCACCTCCAGCACCAAGAAGTATAGCCCAGATGGCTCATGAGCATCCCTGAGTGTGAACCTAGTAGTCGCAAGCCCTGTTAGATCCTACCTACAGAACTGGCAGGGCCACACCACAGAATTGAGTATAATAGGACTGGTACCCAGGTTTAATACCACTGGTTGTGGCCCCTATAATGAAAATTAGTAACATTTGGTTAGAGAGCAAAAATATCTAGGAGGTTCAGAAGGAGCAAAGCAAATATCGTTGTATCACTGTCATCCCGTTGCTCATCGATTTGCTCAAGTGGGCACCAGTAACGTCTCCATTGTGACACAAAGCAACTAATAATCACAATAATAACCAATTAATGAGAAATGACTATGTCTTGATGCTATTCTCAATGTTCACTCATTTTCTTATACCTTTTTTATTTTATAAAGTAATTAACAATATTTCATTGCATTTATTACTCCAACACCAATCCCACCACCATGACACCTTCCCACCGCCATATATCAGGTGCTTCCATCCTGAACCATGCCCCAAAGCAGAACCGAAATAATATATTTTGTATTGTTTGTTATGAAAAACTGCTGAAAATGCTACCAAAAGGTCAATGTTCACTCATTAAATCTCAGTATCAATGTGTTAACAGATAAGGGACTGCTATACGGAGTAGGAACATCATAGATCCAGAGCCACTGGGCAAGTAGCAGAGGACCTCAATGCCTGATGACCTGATGACCTGGCTCCAGGTGCCTTCACCTTAAGAACCACGCCTGCCTACGTCCCCGCTGTGCTCCACGTAGGGAAACAGGGTCGCTTTGTGCCCGGATTACGTAGCACAAGGTGGTGGCCAGGTGCATGTGCACTGCACTCAAACCTGGCTTCTCTCCAAGGTCAACAGGTCATCCTGCCAAGGGGCAATGCTTCTGGGATTTGCAGAAAAACACCCTTTGTACTAACAGCAGCCTTGTCCAAGCAAATCTATAATGTTCTCATTAGGAAGAAAATAATCCAAGCATTCCTCCACCCATTTTCTTTCTCTCTGGAAGGAGAGAAGAGAAAACTCTCATCGAATCATTTTTTCTTTTCAGTCATTCAAAATCTTTTACTACCATCCATCCTTCATTTAGACATTGAGAGATCTTTAAAAGATGGTGACAGAGCAAAAGCTAACACTAGGAACAAAGATGAAAACCCACTGACTGCCTTTCCTGTTTCAAAGGAAGCGAGCCTTCCCCTAGGTGATCAGAAGCGCACCCATCAATTCCATCCAGCCCGGGCAGGGGAGGCATGTACTAAGGGGTCACCATCCATAGCAGTTGCAGGAAAGGATGGATCAGTGGAGAGAGAGCTGGGGTAAGGGGCACAATGCTGCATCATGACCCTTGCACAAAAGGCTCATTTGCTCTCAATGATTCATTTATTGAAGTAGGTTGGATAAGCTCACGTGTCTGGTGCCATTTGCTTCTGATCTTTCCCAGTATTTACAAGGTACTGGCTAAGAACTAGAGCCATGCCAGGGCTCTATGCTTGGGGAGATCAGAGATAAGAACTATAATCTAATCAGTTCTCTATACTGTCCTGTGATTACATATCAGTGCACCTGTCCTGGAGTTATATAGAAAAAAATGACAGAAACATACATTTAATGATAAATAGAACCTTATGTTTATAAGTAATATATTATAATATCTTTGCATATTTGTACATTTGACATTTCTTGTATTTATGTCCTTATATATTATTTTTCATAGACATTTCACTTTGTGATGTTTTGTGAAGTAGAATAGTTTCATTTATAAAATATAAGGACAGAAATGCACATGCACGCATATCTGCGCACACGCGCGCACACACATACACACAGAGTCCAAAAAGTAAAGTAAGGGAAATTATGCCCCCAGGCTGGGATGGGGGTGAATTCAGAATGACATGCTGACACCTCATTCTAATGATGCTGTTTGGCATCTCATGGGTGTTGTAAGCTGTTAGAATTTCTCCAGCCTCCAAATCTGACTTAACAATCACAACAGGCAGAGTATTCAAATCTACTTCAGATCCTATGTCCCTGAAGGTCTCTGGTGCCTATGGTCATCAGAGATCCCTTAGAATATTCAAGTAGGGTCTTCGTTTCAGAAAACTGGAGAAATGCCAGCCCAGGTAATTGTTCTCTGCCTACCTAATTTCCCTAGACAATTTTAATTGAAAATAGTATTATCTTTACCTCGGTTCTAATCTGCTCTGAACTGTCCCTGTGTCCTGCTTCTTCTTTCATAAGTTAACTGAGCTGGTTTCTTTTTGAAGATTAAATTGAAAAAAAAAAGTTTCTGAATCTCCCAAGGGGGAAAATATCAGATAAATATGAGCCATTTAATTAGACTCAGATCAGTGTACTGAGTATCCTGGCAGCTGTTGCAAGATTCCCCTCTTGCTGCCTAACCTTATAAAAAGTCTCCTTTGTGGATAGAAATACAAAGGTATTCTTACTGAAGAACTGACCAAAACACAGAGTGGGTGGCAGTGGGAGGAAGCTAAAATGGTGTTAACTCTCCTGAAATGACTAGGAAAGGTTCTGTGCCCCCGTTCATTTCCAAACAAATTGATTCAGAGAACAAAATGCACCACTTAAATTAGGAAAGCCCAGAATTTTATGAAAATGTGCTTGTTGATTACTCCCAACAAAGATTAAAAACACACACGAGAATCAATAGATATACAATGAAAGCACAAAAGTGAGTAATATATGCAATTTTAAACTCCCCAGAAGTATCATTTAAGAAGCATGAAAATGCTACTCCACAAAAAAAAATATTAACAATACAATTGGATAGTTCTCATGGAACTTTTCCCGTGGCTATAAAAGGAGTCTATACAAGTGATACAGTTTCACAGAACTACACACACAGCATGCACCAATTAAAACTTATATAAGTGCACATAAGACAGGAGAATAAGAGCGATGGATTGCATCAAAGCCAATGTCAATCACAGCTTTATACCATAGCATATGAGGGGAACTGGATATTCCTTTGTATTTCTTTCTTTCTTGTTGCTTTTTTCTGGGAAGCCATACCTGGCTATTCTCAGGGCATCTTCCTGGCTCAGCACTCGGAGAATTCCTGACAAGATTCAAAGGACCATGGGATACCAGGAATTGAACACTAGTAGGTACAAGGCAAGCCCCTTCCCTGCCTGTACTCTATCTGTATTACAGTTTGCAGTTGCATGGTAATTTACAATAACCTGAAAATTTAAAGTTAAAAAAATAAAATTAATCTTAACACTGTATTAAACACAGTACCTGTAGAATTTTCTTAATGCAATCAAAATGAAAACTGACATATTTTATAGTCTTTGAATCAAGGTGTAGTTTTATGACTATAGTACATTTCTATTCAAAGCATATTTTAAGTGTTCAAAGGCCTTATGTGGCTGCGGCTGCCGCAGTATTGGGCAGCAAAAGTACTTTACACTAACAGCACATTCTCTCTAAACGACACATCTTTGCTTTCTGGAAGTCTCTTACGAAAAGAGGATTCATAATGAAATCCTTCAAACCTGGGCAGGTAGTGGATTATATATTATTGGGAGAAAAAATTTCTTCAATAGTACAAGGCTGAAGTTTTTGAACTCCAATTTACAGATAAACAGTAATAAGCATTTTTTTTTCTGTTTTTAAAGGTAACTTGAAGTTCTGGAGTACATATTTCAGATGTAAATGTAGATCACCTGGCTTTGACCCCCAGCTGGCCTCCCTAGCAGGCATGAGAGCATCAAGCTCAAAGGAATCTCTGGGCACCACCAGATGTGGCCCCAAAACAAGAACAGCAAAAAAAAATATTTTTGTATCTTCTAACAAACAATACCTTAAATGCATTCACGAACTAAAAGTTACAGACTAGATTCAAAGTGTAACCTTTTTACTGATCCTCGAACCCTTGCCAGTTTTGCTATTGTTCCCATCATCACCAATACCAACACCCCTTTCCCATTGACCTGGAGTGATTAAAATACAAGTTTATCTTTGTGTGGACTATTCTTTAGAACCATGAAACGGTAAGTCTTGATATTTTTTCCTATCAAGAAAATATCAATTTGGGGTGGGGGGGAGACAGAAATAAGTGGCAAGTATGAGATACAGTAGTTTGAAGAATCATGTCAAATCTCTTGGGACTCTGCAAAGTGATACAGGGAGCAGACCAGGTCTAACACAAAGCCCAGAACTTAATCTCAAAAGACCAGTGCAAGATCCATCCTCCACAGAAACTGAGAACAAGAGGAGAGAGACAAGAAAACATTATGCCCAAATGAATCCTTGAGGAGTATAAGAGAGTGGTTTTTGAAATGAGAGATAGCTCTCTTTGAGAATAAAATCCAAGTAACCTCTCTTGAACCTAGTTTACTTGTTCGTAAAGCAGAAAAATTATCTCCCTCAATTACTGTTGTGAAGTTCAAGGGAATAATTCATGAAAAGTGCCTATCACATTCCTGCAATCTGGAGTGGGTGATCAATTACAGTTTTCTCTCACTCCTTTATTGCTGTTCTCAAATAACTATGCATACAGAGAAAATGATCTGTGCACATTTAGCGAAGAATAGGAACATCAGAAACTCAAGAGTTGTTGCTCTAAAGACACAGAGAAAAAATAATCTTATTTTAATCTGCATGATTCACTGTAATCTGCTGGCACTCTCAAAACAGAGCGAAGGACCTAAAATAATCTAGAAAAAATAAAAACTGGTTCCACACCCCCACACACCCACGCACACACACACACACACACACACACACAAATCATGACTTTGAGAATCTTAGCATATTTATATTCTTCAAACAAAATGTATTCACATCAGCAAGCTGAAAATGAATGGCACTAGGTATGGTCCCACTTTAAAGAATCATTCAATGGCATAAACACTCTGCCCAAGAACTGTGTAACATTGAGACTGCTATTTATGTTGCTTTTTTGGTTGGGTTTTCTTTTTTTTTTTTAATTCCCTCAGACAACTGGTCAACCACCTATCCTATGAGAAATTAAATCATGAACTGCCCAGTGGGGTCCAATAATGTATGCTACAGCAGTAACTTGGTTTTTGTTGATATGATAGAAGTCAGGAAACTCTTCAAGTTTCAGACTATGGCTGCTGATGTGGAGGGTATCAGCAGCTCTGATGCCCAGATCTTGGTGTCACATTGAAAAGACATATTCCAAATGCCCAGCTGAACGAAGTAATCTTTGCACATCTGCAGACTGGTGGCTACAAATGATGATTAGTTAAGCGGCAATAATTTTTTTTGTCAGATTGGCAGAAAACTGTACAGACTGTCACCAGTCCGTAGAGGAGCTGGCTCAAATAAACTGGCCCTGAGTAATCTGGATGAAAAACGACCAAATCTGATGTTGTTTTCTGCTTATCTTTTTCAGTTTTATTGAAGGAACTAAAGTAATAAATTTATTTACAACTTTGTGGCCAGCACTATCACCTTAATCAGCTAGAAGGGTCCCTCTGAAGATATGAAAGAGCTTCTGGGAAAAACAAAAAGGCTTCCTGCCACTGCTGCTCCTTCCATAAAAGCCAATGCCTGGTATGCTGAGTGTGAGCTGAAACAGGACAAAGGTTCTCAAGGAAAACGCAGTCAAAAGGACAAAGTGAAATGAGAAATTAAGAATCAGATGTACTTGCCCGCCCAGAAAACATCCACTCAGGCATTGTCAATGCCTGAATTCAGACACATGCCTCGTTCAAACAAATCCTTTTTTCACCCCAAATAATTATTTTCCTGCATTTATTATCTTTTTGTCTTTTTGCTTACACACAATTTACTCTTTTTTTCTTTACATGCAATTTACTCTTTCTAGTATTTTAAGAGTATTGACAAAAGCATAGATGTGTAACCACCACATAACCAAGACATAATCATCCCACTGCTTCCTAACTGTTTCAGGCTAATCCTCAGGCCCCTATAGTTTCCATAGTCACAGATCTCTGTGCCAAAATGTTGTCCTAAGTAGATGGAATTAGACATTGTGTAGCCTTTTGAGGCTGACTCCAGGTTCTTTCACTCAGCATACTGCATTTTCTGTATTCCTCTTTTGAAGTGCCAATCAAGATCTTATTCCTTTTTACTATTGAGTAGTATTTCATTGGAACTGTGTGTGTGTATATATATATGTATATATGTATATTTATATATGAATTTGCATTTCATCCCCCACCTGAAGGACATATGAGTTGTTTCTAGTTCTGAACAAAACAACAAGTATATTACAAAAATACAATAAGTATTAATATACAGGTTTTGGTATAAATATAAATTTTCATTTCATTTAAGTACAAGGAGTGGAATTGCTGATCATACAGAAACATATGTTCAGAGCTGTAAAGAACTACTAAACTCTTCTTTCTAAGTAGCTGCACCATTTCATACTCCCATCATCAATGTCTAATAATATCAGCTTCAATTACTTAGCACCACAATATTCTTATGTAAGGTATTAAATGAGGGATGATAACTTTCTGTGAGTTAAAAATTGTTAAGCTTCAGGATCACATTTCAGAGAAATACATATTTGTATCTTGTATTCAACAATACATTATCTTCCTTTTACAGATAAGGCAATAATTCCAGCCAGTTAAGTAAATTTATACTTTTATAACATACATAAGATCAGATTCTAGAATAAATATTTGTCCCACAAGTATGTATCTAATATCTACAAATAATAATAATGATATAATCTCATTTAACAATAATAAATAATCCATCATAACTTTCATTAATATAAATGTAATAGAAATTGAAACATACATATAACTGCTCATATGCTATAGACATACACATAAGTTTTATGATAAAAGGCAGTTTATTAAGCAGATTAATAGCTTTAAGTTATATCACAAAGGAAAGAAGATATAATACTCAATTTTGCATCAACTGATAATCAAAACTGCACCAACAGCATTACATAATTGCACAAATGCAATAGATTACTATAAATATTAGAAGCTCTGAGGAAGAGCTCTGTTACTCAAGTTATTGAATCTCTGGTTTGTTAGTTTGTGTTTTAAATTATAATTTTTACTATCTGATGTTTTTTCCACTTGATTGTAATATATACCTGTCTTATGCCACTAATGATCATTCTAGTCATTCCTTATTTATTTCTATAAATGGAACAGTAAATTAAATTTCTATTAAACTATTGTTATCACTCAAAAATGTTTATTACATTCCTAGTGTGATCAAAGTTTCTACTTTTGATAAGAGTGTCTGTATGGTCCTCTTTAATGAAGTCAATATATGATAAAAGACGTGAATGAAGTAAAAGAATAAGTCTCGTGAAGATCATAGGGAAGGTAATTTCAGGAAGATGGAATAACAGGTGCAAAGGGCCTGAGGGAATGTGGTTTGCAAGGCTGAGGAGATCAATGTGAATGTGAGCAAGGGGAACACCAGAAGAAAATAAAATTTAAAAAGTAAAGGGATCTCACTCATGCAAAGACATTAATTAAATTCCTCAGTTAAATGGGAAGCAATTAAACTATTTTAAGATGCAGAGTTTCATAGTCTGACGTATGTCTTAAAGGAATATTTTGCTGTTTGGAGAAGCAAATGTAGAAAGGAAAGATTGGAGAAGAGAAATCAATCAACAAGCAAATAAAAAGTCTACAATGTGTGATGACAGTGACTTGGATGACACTGGCCCCACCTGACACTGAAAAAAATGGTGAAATAGAATAAACACTTCAACATGGAGGCAATAACAGTGGCTGTGTAGGTAGAGTTTAAGAAAATATTGGGGTCGGAGAGATAGTACATGGGGTAAGGTGCTTGACTTGCACACAGCCAACCAGGGTTCAAATTCCAGCACTACAATTGGTCCTGTGAGCACTGCCAGGAATGATTTCTGAGCACAGAGTCAGGAGTAAGCCCTGAGCATTGCTGGGCATAGCTCACAAAGCCAAATATATATATATATATATATATATATATATATATATATATATATATACATATATTTTTCTTAATGCAAGAAAAAAAACCAAAGAAAAGAAATGTTTTCAAAGTTGAAAACTGGCATCAAAAAGGTTACAGAAACAGTCACTCTGCCTAAGGAATAACAAGTAGGTTCATTGCAAAAAAAGGATCTTAAAGAAGTTGAAACGAATGATTGTATTGACTAGCTGGAATCAAATTCTTGAGTCAACAGTGAAAACAGGAAACTGAAACTGTCATTTCCAATAACCGACTTTTGGAACAGTCACTGAAAGCACTGAGAGAAAAGTCATTAAGAACCCTGAATAAAGATCGAAATCAGAATACCATCCTTTCTCTTCTGCCCTTTAATGTCTTTTATATAAAATATTCCATATCAGCTACTGCAGCTGAGTTTGACAAAAATTTGCAGACAAAAGAATTAATAACAGATCAACAAAATGATTGAAATGTAAACAGATGAAGATCAATGCAGTGGGGAGCATGGCCCAACAGGCAGGAAGAGATAAGGCTCAAAATACAGTAAATTATCATTTCAAAATTTTCCTATCAGTCGTCTGAAATGATAAAAAAAATGTAGAATCTAGAGTTTAGAATAGAATTTTATTCAGTAGCACTTTTTTTCCATTTCTCTCAGAAAGTAAAGGCTGCTGTTCAGATTAAAATCATTTGTTATGAAGATAACCTAATGTTTCAAGACAGAAAATTTATATTTAGAAAAAAAGAAGTTAGACTGGGGAATTAGCTCAATGGAAAAGGCATAGATTTCCACTGATATGCTTCCAATCTTTGGCACTGAAAAAAAAAATAATACAGAATAGTTTTCAAAGAGACTGGAATGACTGAAACCATAAATAGCCACAGACCTGGATTTCAGTGCTGACTACCTGAGATGATGTGAGAAAGCATGGCTAAGCTTACATCTTTCTCAAGAGTCCATCAGAAATATGAAACTTAAAAGCCAATTGGGAACTAAGGACTTATTCAAGTCTATTCTCATTACAGTAAACAATGCTTCGATGGGTTGCATGCCTTGCATGCACCTAACTCAGGTTTGACCCCCTAATACCCCATACATCGTCCTCCAAGATCACCAAGAGTGACCCCTGAGCATAGGGCCTGGAATAAGCCCCAAGCACCGCTAGGTGGGTCCCACCCACTCACCCCCCAGCAGAATGAAATATATTATTTAGTAACACTTATTAACACAGTTCCACTGGGTAATAATACTCCCTGCCTTTCTGACCCCTCAAAGTACATAGGAGTACAGCTGAGCTATGTTTAATTGCCTTTGAAATACAAAAGCTCTCCCATGAAATCACCAGCCACAAGATGCCCCATCTCAGCTTCAAGGATTTATCAAAGACTGAATGTGGGTTATAATAAAAATCCCTTGACCATTTTTAGAAATGGACTTCAAGCATGAGAAATAAAATGTTAAATCAAACTTTAGGAACATAGTGATACTGCTGGTGAAATAATTCAGAAGGCTTTTTCAATTCCAATTTATCGACACTCCATCCACTCAATTTCTCATGATTAGAGGGCACTGTTAATCATCCCTATCTCTCTGGGGCTGAGATAATCTAAGGACAAATGAGTGATCAAAAATATCCCATTAATATGACTACTCAGCCACATCACAGAATTCACTCTAAGTTGAAAACCATAACTCTATTTAATAGCACAAAGCTCTACATTTATTTGGATCCTATAAGCAATCATTCAGGAGACAGAAGCAGCTGACTAAATCATCTTGGCCTTATTTAATTTACCATTCTCTCACATTAGTTCTGCTACAGAAATAGGACGGCTGTTCCCTTTCAGTAACTCCCTGACAACTTAGAACCAGAAAGAATAAATTTGCTTTGTTGATTCCTTTTTTCTATAAAGAATGAGAACTCGTAACTGCAATACCACTCAAGTGATGCAAACGTACTGTCTCTTTTTATTTTTACAAGATAAATATTGAACTAAACAGCACTCTACGATTTCCCCCATTTTGTTTCAATGTTCTTTGACTGTTTCTTTCCAGGAGGAAGACGTTATTTTAGAGAGTGACACCTTTAGGTGAAATATTGCCTTTTATAAAATAAATGTGAACTAACAAATTAGAACATTTAAAAAATGTATAGAAAAACAATGAAAACATCTTGAAATTATACCTAGAAAGGCCCAGCATGTTTGCCTAGAGATTATGTTTAGCTGGCATTATCAGATTTCCTCTTGCTGAAAAAAGGATAAAGAAATAAGAGTTCCCGTACATCCACACAAGTATTGAATCTGAAACTGTAGGAATAAGGGAGTTTGATGATTTAAACCTCTGACCGCTCCAGGAAATTCCTTGACAGGTCCCAATGCATTCTCTTTCTGTTCGGTTGGTCGGTTGGTTGGATCTGGGGGCACACCCAGCAGTACTAAGGGTTCACGCCTGCCTCTGTCCTCAGGTATCATTCCTGACAGCTGGAGGGACCATTTGGAGTGCCGGGATTTGGACCTGGGTTGCCCACGAGCAAGTCAAGTGCCTACCCTCTATATTATCACTCTGCCCAAGTATGCATTCTAAAATAGCATGTAGAACAGCAAAAGTCCTGGGGCAGGTCCAAGAGAAAATCTACGGAACTGTTCACTGTAGCACTGTCTTCCCATCCCATTGTTCATCAATTTGCTCGAGTGGGCACCAGTAACGTCTCCATTGTGAGACTTGTTGTTACTGTTTCTGGCATACTGAACATGCCACAGGTAGCTTTCCAGGCTCTGCCGTGCGGGTGGGATACTCTCAGTTGCTTGCCGGGCTCTCCGAGAGGGACGGAGGAATTGAGCCTGGGTCGGCCACAAGGCAAACGCCCTACCTGCTGTGCTATGACTCCAATGGATAGTTAGTGAGTTGTGTGCAACAAGGTCAGTAAGGGGTTTTAGAAGGAAAAGAACTGGAGAAGCTCCATAGACCTGAAAGCACCTAGAAGTTCTATAAGTTGTTACAATAGCCACCAACAAACTTTATTCTAATCATTACACCCAAGTTTTACAGCCAGTACTTCAATGGATCAAGAGCTTTGTAAGTAAATTATTTTGTCACATTTCTAAAAAATTTAAAATTTTCAATTTTCCTACTACCATAAGCATGTTACTTTCTTGACATCTTGTATTCTTATAACGCCTGTTCATTGGTGTTATATCCAATAGATTAAATTTCAAATTTAAATATAACTCACAACTCATTCTCATCTTGATATCTAATCATGTGCCACACCTCAAGCTAAATTTCTAAAATAACTACTCTGGTTACTGAAAACTTACCTACAAATATTCTTAGCTACTTCATGAACATCAGCTTCAATGTACCTAAGGTGGGATTATTACCCTCATTACAGTAAACTGATGCTAGACATAATAACGTGCCCAAGGTCACAGTATTTCTGCCTTTTCCTCACATCTATGATTTTCTTAACCCCTTCTTCACCCCCTCTTAATAATAATAGCTATTGTCTTTCAATTCTTCCTGAAAATGCAAGATCTTTGCAAAGACTGAATTCTGCACACCAGCAAAAAGCCATCAACCACCACTGAACTGGTAAGAAGCAGAAGAGAAACTTTCATCTATCCAAAGTTTACAGTAAGAAATACACTGAGTGCCACTAACACATTATATAATCCTCCCACCCAGGTGTCCATTTACATGCCCAAAGAGTCATTTCAGTTGCAAATTAGAGGTCACCCCTGATAATAAGGCCCTCCTCTTCCATTATAGGGGCACTCTGGTCCCCAAAGTCATTAGTGCAAACTTGTTTCAATTGCTTTTGAATCTGTCTGCACATAGATTTCTCTGTGGGGACTTCTGCTATTCCAAGCTGCTGCCCCACCTCCCATGCACAGACCGTTGCTAAGAAGAGAATTCTGTCCTTATAATTACTACCTGACATTCTTCTGTCGTCTCGGCCATCTCTTCGCTTAACACCAGCCCTCCCTCACTGCTCAAAACTGAGGCTTCTTTTCACACACTGAGCAATGCTTCATATGACGTTCATTTGAAGCCATTAGCAACTGATGTCCTTTAATATGACTGCGAATTCAGTTACTTCAGAAGCCCCTAACGTTCGAGAAATCCTCCCTGAATAACTAGGTTTGGCCACAGGAGCAGCAGTTCAGATGTTCTCAAATTGGACTACAAGAAAACAAAGACTAACTCCATTGCCACAATTCGCTTTTATCTGATTCTAGGGATATAGGTCCTCAGGGGTCCCATTAGTATGAAAATGGTTTTCTGTATCAGGAAAAATTTCAGGCACACTTTACCTCTAAAAAAAAAAAAAACTTATTCATTTTTTTTGATCCCTCAGCAGTGATCCCTCTCCAAGGCATCATTTTCCCCTGCAGTCAAGCAAGGTGAACACTAAAGCAAGCTGTGCAAAACCCTGGGAATTTATAAGGTGGATGCAAACCAAGACATCTGCACCATCTCGAAGATTGCACTAAATGCAAATTCTGCATTTGAACAGGATCCCAGGTGATTCATATCCACATTAAAGTGTGAGGACCAGGTTGGTCCAAGACCCAGCTGAAAAGAATCTGATTTATGATTTCATAAATAACTGGACAGTTAATGTAAACAGCAATTTTTCATTGAATTCCCTTTTGTGCTAGAAAATGTTGAGTTTTGTTTATAAGCCTGTTTCTCTAACCTAAAAACTAAAATAAAAATAAAATCGTTTGCAGAGTAAAACGACCGTTCCAAACATGGTCCTAGGATAGGATCCTGCGTCTTTCTTCACTTACCACTTCACAATCTATGGCCATGCTATTTACACACACACACACACAGAAACACACACACACACACAAACACACACTGATATAATGTTTCAAATGAGCTTGAGAACAATGTTTAAAATAACTGTCAAGCAAGCAAACAAAGGTGTCATATTTAATAAGCACTCTGCATTTTCCTTTTCTGATCCCTGTTAATTCTCTCAGGATGGCTTACAAGATAGGCAGTTTTATTAAAATAACTACATCTAAATAACTACATGAGCTGAAGATGAGCATATGTTGATTTTAAAGTGATCAAATGAAATTCTACAGAAAAACATACCCACTTCAGCCATTTCATACTGGAGGTAACAGCTGCAAAGTAGGAACAAGTTAAACAATAATGTCAACGTGTTGTTTAGAAAATTTGAGCGACTTTGAAGTTATTCTATTAAACCACTTCATCAGCAACAACAGTCCTTGCCTTGTTCTTCTAACAAGTACAATGAGAACCATTTCTTCTATATGAACAGCTATATTCTGGGCTGGAGAGAGAGTGGACAGTGGTCAGGGCTCGCGCCTTGCACTTAGCTGACATGGGTTCGTTCTGTGGCATGACATGTGGTACCCCAAGAATTCCGATAAGTGATCACTGAGCACAGAACTAGGAGTAAGCACTGGCTTACACTGCCAAGTGTAGCCCCCAAAAAGTCAAGGAAAATAGAATTTTACATTTCACTTCCTAATCTTCTCAGTAGCAGCGATTTCTCTCACTTATAATTAGTTGTTTGAAATCATGAAGATCAACTTAATAATTAACATACATTAAAAGCAATACATAGTTTCTACTTTTAGGGAGACATATCTGGTGGTGAAAAGGGCTTACTCCTAGCTCAGTGCTCAAGGATCACTCCTGGTGGTGCTCAGGGGGATCATACATACAATGCTGGGGATCAAACCCAGGCTGCCTCGTGCAAAGCAAGTGTTTTATCCACTGTACTATCATTTTGGCTTAGTTTTCTACCAAAAAAAAGTATACTTAAGGATACTATTTTCTTCACTTTAATAAAAATACCAATTTTGCTTTGGAGATTTTAATAACTATTAAAGGTGTATGAGTGAGAATATAAACAAGATAAACAATATTAACAACCTCTAGATTGCCCGGTTTTCACAAACATAATAAAATTCCCCCAATCACAATAGATTTTCATCTTTTATCTATTATGGATTCTATATTTTAGAATTGAATATTTCTAGACAGGCACCTCCAATTTCTTAAGGAAGAAAAACACAAAAATCAGATTCTATACTTTTTATTAAAAAACTAAAATAGAGCAACTCCCATATTCTGGTTCTCTTCGGGTCATCAGTGAGTTTCCTAATGCACAACATCACCCTGCTATGCAGTCACAGGCAGTGAACAAACAATAGGGTGCAAGATGTTTCTTTCTGCTGCTTCAGCCAATCCTTTTTCCTCATGATGATTCCAATTCCTTGCTCATCTGAAAACCCCCTCGCATGTTCCTGGTTAAGATGTGTGCCCTTGTTTCCGTCACTTGAGGTTCTCCAAGTGACGTCCATGTGGTTCTCCTTTTATTCAGATCTCTGGTTAAATGACACCTCTTCAGAAAGACCTCCTCCACCACTCTACCCAAAAGGGCAACTTCCGCTTGCATCATTCCTCATCCCCATGCTCTTGGTACTTCCTCATCTCATACCACAACTTTCTACTGCAAGGGTACATTGTTCTTTGCTTGTACAGACACTATACCAGAAATCCTCCCGAGGCCCTCAACTTGAAACAGGCAGGAGCCTTATCCTTGTGTGCCATTTGTGAAGGCCTGTGGTAGAATATCTTCCAGAAAGACTTAGGTGATTATATCCTGGGCTGTCCACAGAGGTCACTTTCTCCATAACATACTCCTCACTGGCTTCTTTCCTATTCATCGTCTCACTTCCCTACTCTTCTGCCATTATTTCCTGGACTTACCTACCCTACAAATGAGCACTCAAATCTCTGTCACAAGAGCCACTTGGAGGAAAATTCTAATCACAATAATACCAACTCTTCTCCTAGAACAATCCCTAGGCCCAAGTGACCAATCAATATTCGTGCAATAAATGAATGAAATGCTATAGCTAACCTTTACATTGGTATGCAATCATCTGAAAACATTTCTGTGTTTTACCCAAAAGTTGATTTTATACGTATCACTGTATCACTGTCATCCCATTGTCGATTTACTTGAGTGGGCACCAGCAACGTTTCTATTCCTCTAATCCTGAGATTTTAGCAGCCTCTCCTTATTCGTCTTTCCCAATGACTGGAGGCTCTTTCAGGGTCAGGGGAATGAGATCTATTATTACTGTTTTTGGCATATCGAATATGCCACGGGTATACCTATTTTAAAATCCCACACAGATAATTGGCACTGGTTTCAATGAGAAGAGTATCACTGTATCACTGTTCATCGATTTGCTGGAGCGGGCATCAGTAACGTCTCCATTGCGAGACTTGTTGTTACTGTTTTTGGCATATCGAATACGCTATGGGTAGCTTGCCAGGCTCTGCCATGCAGGCGGGATACTCTCGGCAGCTTGCCGGGCTCTCTGAGAGGGGGAGAAGAATGGATCCTTAAAAAAGCTAGGGATCCATCCAGCTTCCTTTGAGCTTCAGTGCTACTTATGAGAAATGTACCTCTACCGCTGCTCCTAACTAGGATTTCTGATGAGAACTATGCATTTCCTTATTCATATGTCAAGGCATGAATTCTCTAGTTCTTAAACCCTAAATTGGAGCATATAAAGGATAAGCTTAAGGGTTTGATTTCCTTCTTAAATATTCTCAAGGGAGGCCTATGCAATGCTCTGAATGTGGTCCCCAGTACCACCTGCCTCACCACCCACCCCTGCACCATGGCATGTGTCACTGGTAACCCCCTGAGCACCACCAGGCCAGAACTGCTCCAGGTATTAAATGGACTCCAACTTATGTTGGGTAACAGCCATTATCAAAGAAATCCCCTCAGTTGCAAAATCTTTGCATCACCATGGAAAACTCTGAAATCAAACTCCTGAAAACTCTGAAATGAAGAATTGCAGGCCAGCTTTTAAAACTATGACAAGCTGCATAATAATCTGCCAAAACTAAACAGGGAGTCCTTGTAATTAAGAATTTCAAATAACTTGTTGACAAGAGAACATTAAGGTAAAAACAACCCTTCTGAATCCAGTGCACTGGATTCACTGGATTCACACACAAAATCCATGCCCATGAATCTGGCCTGCCAAGTCTTCATCAAGGAGAAACCATCACAGACCTCCTAACACAGGTCCCTTGGCATCAATCACCCTTGGAAAGGAGAGAAACAGAGGCGTTCTCTGTAGTTTTCAGTTAAGCCACCAGTACGCTATGGAACTCAGAACAGCAGAGGGGCCTGCGGGCAGCTCTTCAGAGCAGCTCAGCTCACATCCCTCTCAGATGTCCTGGACACCCACAGAATCAATCACGGGGCACAGCGCCCTGCCACCTACTCTTTGGTTCCAGCTGCTGATAACACCTGGTTTTCAATTACCCCGTTGAATCCCACAGTTTCAACACAGATTATATAACTGAAAGAAGAAAAGAACCTACTTTTAGGGGCCAGAGGATGCAAAAGCTCTCCCAGTCCATTTCAACAAAATGCATTGGTATCCCAGTCCATTTCAAGAAAATGCATCCAGTTCATAGTTCCGGGGTATGATGGGCAGGCACAGAGCAGAAAAGGTCAGACAGGTTCAGTAGCAAAATGAAAATGGAACAAAATGGCCTGCTACTGTCATACCCAAGTATTGGGGACATGTACACCTAGTGATTATGCAGAGGTAATGCCAGGACACAGAACACAGGAGTCTGCAGAAATACAGCAAACATGAGAGAGTAAATGAATGACACATACTTTTGAGATAATTAATAATTGAGGAAGAGAAACAGTCTGCTGATATGCACTGTAGATCCCACAGAGGGGGAATCAGAATGCATTTCTAAGTATGATTTGGCCACATAGCCAGTAGGGGGAAGGATGGCTCAGCACGATAAGACTTTGAGAAATGGTGACTCGGGACATTTAAAATAAAATTAATCACAAAGCTTGGTTCCTGTTATGCCAGGTATTTATTTTCTCTTTTAAAACTCCACTGAATCCTTCCTGAGGTTGGCATTTGCTTTAATCCTGCTATCAAATGCAAATGGCATAACTATCTCCATTTGAAATCTTAGCATTTAGGAGAATTTCTCTTCATGGAAAATTACTCAACTGAGTTCACCTCTCAGGGTATACAATACTATATCATGACCTCATGGTGGGGACTTCAGAAAGCAAATAAAATCACTTCCAAGTCCATCAAGGAGCAACCAGTTGGAGGGCAGACGTTTCTGGATTAAACACCTGCAGCTGTGGGCCTTTGGGAAATCACCAATCTCTCTGTGACTCAATGTCCATCTATGTTCTTGGAGGGGAAACACCCAGCTGTCAGGTTATTTTAAGAGCAGAGGATGGTCAGTGTTTACAAAGACAACAGATTTGAACCAAACATCAGATGTCCCTAGAACCCTGCCTGCAGTCTGCGCTCAGGACCGAATCCTTGTGGCAATATTTTACTGCCCTTTCTGTGTGTTACAAACTGTGATGGTTCTTCACTCAAAATATTCCAAACAGGATGATTCCTGACCAGCTCCAGCCTGCCCCAGCCTGGCCCAATACATGCTCTTTTTCTTGTATTTTTTGCCAACGGACTCCCTAGCTTCCTTGCTCTGACCTGTGCCCACCGTCAAAGAACTCTCAACACATCAGCCAGAGGAGCCTTCTGAAACTACAAGCACCATTCTCAGTATTGAAGTCTTGTCTCCACTTTTGAACAGTGCTTCTCAAACAGTTGTGACTTGGTCCATCAGAGGACATCCGGCGATGTCTGGGGACATTATTCCTTATCACATCTTGGTGATAGGAGGGACAGCCTCTCCCCACCCCAATGAAGAAATATCTAGCCCCAATTCAATGACAGCTGACATTTTATTTTCTCGTTTTCGGGGCAGTGTTCAGGGCCTACTCCTAGTTCTGCAATCAGGGATCACTCCTGGCAGGCTCGGTGGACCACCTGGGTTTCTGGGGAGCAAACCAGATCTGCTGTACCTGCTCCAGCCCCTCCTGCAGGTATTTTAAGATGAAAAACCATCCTCAAAAGGACAGAAGAAGCCAGAACCCCCATATCTCTACCTTTGCACTCAATTAATGCTCTTCCTCACCCTCTCCCACTTGCAAAATATCCCTGCTGCTCCTCGCATGTGACAGTCACACCCCTAGTGTTATGGTTCTCTCCCAAGAACACCCTTCAGGTGGACAGCCACAGAGTTCTTCACTGCCTCTGTCAAACTCCTTACTCTTAATCACAATTCCCCTCATTCCTGCCCCAGCATTCTCCATCTTCTTTGCTACTGCTTAATTTTTCTCCATAACATTTATCACCATCTATCACAATAATCATTGGATGCCAGTTTGCTGTATGTCTTCTTTCATTTCCTGGAATGTAAGCCAAGGGAGGATGAGGTCACATTGTGTACCTGGCACTCAATAAGCTATCACTTAATAAATATTTGCTGAAATGGATGAATGCATGTATGAATACTACATTGTCTATGTACCTGAATGTAGCTGGGAGAAAGTCTGACTAAGTAGCAAAGAGTACGCATTTAGATTTATCACCAAGGCTACACTCATAAGCTGTTTTAGATCAAGTTAGAGAGAAGTACGAGGCTCATTTCTAAATGACTTCCATAATGCTACCATAAAAATATGTATGGAGGATAGTGGAAGATGCCAGAAACACACACCCTTTGACACTTCTTTCAGTCACTTTTTGTATATGTGAACGGACAAACTACTAAATGGGCTTTACCTATGGGTGCTAGAATTTAAACTAAAATCTGTGTATTTTATCTAAAATGACAATAATATTTATGGAAGATAAAGGAGCTAAACATGGGGCTGGAGTGATAGCACAGCGGGTTGGGCATTTGCCTTGCACGCGGCCGACCCAGGTTCGACTCCCAGCATCTCATATGGTCCCCTGAGCACCACCAGGAGTAATTCCTGAGTGCAAAGCCAGAAGTAACCCCTGTGCTCACCAGGTGTGACCCAAAAAGAAAAGAAAAAGAGCTAAAAATTTAAAAAGAAAGTATGGCTTAGAGAAGCTCCTGACTAAACATTTCTTTTTTTAATTTCTAGAGTCCCTCCAACCAATAACATTACATGATCTGATAAAATAGCCTTTAGAGAGAGTAGCTCATTAGACAAGGACTCAGAAAGCAATAAAGAATTTACAATCCTGACCTGCTATAGCCTGGTATAAAAGTCAAGACAGTTTCTCCTAGCCTTAACTGAAGAACACCAAAGGAAAGTAGAGTAATTTCAGTCTTACTGAGTAGTGCATAAGTGTGCGATCTTCAAATGATGAGGAGATAGAGAAGGCTTGGACAGAAAGGTGCCCCGGTTATTTCTTAAAGAGCCAAGTGGCAAGTCTTCTCATTTATCTGAAATAAATGTCACCTGCAAGGAAATGGCAGGAAGCAAGAGAAAAGGCCAGAACACTGACTCAGTGCCTAGGGCAACTGGGTAGATGCCATTTGAGAGGACTGGCAGGCAGCCTGAACACAAAGCTTAGAGGCAGAAGAGAAGGTTAAACCCCTCTAGTCTTCCCTGAACCTTACCAGGAGGCACAGAGAGCCCAGGAATGCTTTAGATAAGGAAGCTGGGAAGAGAAACGCAAAATGACTGATTCAAGCTACATGCAGGAGAAACAAGGGCAAGAGAAGAGGGTCAGGTCTCTGCCAAGGGGCCTCACCATCAACAGGAGAAAGGCAGTGGAGCGTTCACCCAAAGTTCTCCCACGCCCAGAATGCACACAAATGGTCAGACAGGAAGGCCAGAAAATGAGCTCAACAGGAGCCGTGACCTCAGGGACTATTTGCGACATTACATGAAATTACAATGCCCAGGCATTTTTATTCCGTTTATCAGCTGGCTTCAGAGAAGTGGAATCAAAGGTGCAAGATTATTTTGCATGGTTGCTAAAGTGGCTTTTTCCTGAAAAGAGCCTCACCCCAATCCAAAAGCCTCGTAAATCAGATGTAAGTTTCTAGATTGTGCTGGTAGAGGCTAATCTGTCAGCAGCAGAACAAAGCAGTATGAATGGGTCAGAACCAATCCTTGTTCGTAGCTTTTTAAGTCCATTTTTCTTGAAGTACCAGCATTTACAATACTGTTAGTTATACTTCCCATGTATGCATCATATCAGTGCCACCCCCAATCACCAGAAAGCCCACTTCCTTCCACCAATGTCTGAAGGGTCCCTCCCAGCACCTCACTACTCCCTTGTAAGAGACGATGACTTTAACCCCGGTTCCAGTGACTTTGGCCATTTGCTGTTTTCTTATGACGTTTTGATATATGTCACCAATGTCTCCATAAAATGTGAAGCCTGGACCCCATTCAATATGGCTTTAGGATCTCCTGAATCTGATCCATCACCTCTGCATGAACATTTATTTATCTGACAAGCATCTGAGGCACTGTTTGAGGGACTTGGGGCACATCTGTTAACAAACCAAAACCTACCCCATGACACGTAAGTGCTAGAAATGGGAGAGTAAACACTAAAAACAATAGATAGATTATATGTCTGATAGAGGGATAACATGCAAAGTACGAATCAATCTACAGGACCCAACAAAAAGTCCAACGACCGGACTGAACAACGGGCAGAGGATTTAAATAGGTATCTCACCAAAACAGATAGGTGACCAACAGATATATGCAAAAAAAAGTGTAGCACCACTTACTGGGAAATAAATTCAAACCCACAAAGAACTACTACTTCACGGCAGTCAGAATGGCCATTATCAAAAAGACAAGAAATAGCAAGCATTGATGAGGATATGAAAAAGGTCTGTGAAAACTTGCATACTACTGGCAGGAATGTAAGCGGGGTACCACCACGAGGGAAAAGAAGTGCGGAGATTTCTAAAGTAAATTAAGAATAGAAATAGCATATGATCAGCTATTCCACTGCTGGGAATTTATCCAAGGAATACAAAAAAAAAAAAAACCACCACCAGTTTGAAAAGATATGTACTGTTAACTTCACTGCAGCATTACTTAGAATAGCTAAGGTTTAGAAGCAAGATAAATGCTTATTGAATGGAAGAAGATGTAATATATATGCATAATGAAATACTATTCATTTAGAAGACAATGGCAAAATTCTGCCATTTGCAACAACATGAATAGACTATGAGGGTGTTCTACTAAGTGAAACATATCAGAGGAAAACAAATGTGCAGAAGATGAAGAAACATAGAAAATGAACAAACAAAACAAACTTAAACCCACAGATGCTGAAAACAGACTGATGGTTCCCAAGAGCAAGGAGAATGGGGAGAGGTAAAATGGGCAAGAGGGTCAACAGTATGGTGCTAAATGGAATCTAGACTCTAGACTTTCGATAGTGCTATTAATGTGGAGTACACAGACATACAACTGGAAAAAAAAGAGAAGCTGAAATGTAAAAAGTACCATAATGGAGAAAATGTTAAGTCAAGAATAAGGGTTAAATAAAAGGGAAGGTTTCATATTAAACAAAAACTTGCAGGAAGTACAGGATTTAGCCATGTAGATAAGAGAAGAAAGGAAAGGCATTACTGAGAGAGGAAACAGCCGAAGCAAAGCCCCTCCAGGGAAAGCGTGCCTGTGTGTCAGTGAAATGCCAAGAAGTCAGTGTGACTGAGCAGTCCGCACTCAAGCTATGCAAGTTCAGAGAGAGTACGGAGGTTAGAGCACATGCCTAACATATGTGCAACCCGGAATCTATGGTTCCCTGAAGCCCACGTATGGTGCAGCCTTGAGGTAATCCCTGGCACCACAGGGCATAAAGCAGCACTATAACCTCAGGCCTTGGCATTCAATTTAAAGACTGATGGGATGAAAATTTCAGAGAGGGACCCTTCAGCTGTTGCTCCCCAACACCCCACCCCATAAAACTTCTGATTTGCAGATGAAGCAAATACCTACAATGTGACCACAGAGCTGAGGTTACCAGAGGGCAGAGGAGAGTTCAAGTGGTAAAGGGAGTCCAAGACACTGGGCTGGAGGCATAGTGACACCTTTGCAGGTGTAGTCTGGTAACAACATACATTTGAAGACATATGAAACTGAGCCCATAAAACAACACATATAACCTTGTGAACATTAGCTCAGCACAAATCCATAGTGTGTGCCTATATATATATATACATATATATACATACATATATATACACACATATATAACACACATCTATACACACATCTATATACATATATATATGAATAGATGTATTCATCTATATGTAGTTATATGTACAAGACTGGTAGGAAACTGAGCAATAATCCAGGCAAAGGAGTTTGTGTCTCAGACCCTGGTGACCACAATGAATGTAACATTTTTAATATGAGTTTTTAAGAAGGCTAGAATGTTCTGCGTATGCATATTCTGACAGTAGAACAAACAGGGTTTACCAACATACCAGGTAGGTGCAAGAAAAGGAAAGGAGTAAAGAATGATTCTAAGAACAAGACTGGATAAATATCTGTGCTTGCTAAAATCTCACCTCAAAATTATCTAGAAAAGGTTCTTTCAGTCAAGCATTGGGTTTCAACTAGCAACTTCTATTTATTAGGGATTTCTTTCCAGGAAGACTGACCACAAAGAAGCAAAAGCATTCAAGGTCAGCAAGTTTCACCTGTGTGATTCTGTTCCAACAGAAAAGAGAGCAGTTTACAGTAGGGCAAGCAATACATAAATTAGCAAGTATAACTGTCACAATACTGTTCTTCCTAATAAAATCAGGGCTAGAGGTATGCGATATAAGTACAGAATAATACATAAAAGTACCTGATAGCCCATAAATCAGTCCACAGTAGCAATGCTTTCTGAAAATGTTCAATTAAAAATGTCCTTTCCTCCTTATAAAAATGTTCTTTCCTCCTTATAAAAATTTGTTTTGAGGCAGGATGCTGGATTATGACCCTGGAATGATTCCTTTTGATGCTAATTTGTATTTTTAAAAACACGACATAAAACCAAGGTCACAGAAACATTACCACTCTGAATAATTTTATTCAGAACTAAAGAAATTATGGATGGCTTCCCAAATCTAGTGCATTCAGTGACATCATCACAGTATTCACTATGCTGGGTTTATTTCACCTAGAACTTTAACAGAAGTGTTTTATAAGGTGAAAAAAATTTACACACACGCACAATCTTGATCTGTCTTGATATCATTCTGAACCAAATAAAGCAATGGATGTAATGAAATACAAAAAAAAATACAAATTAAAATAAAACCACAAGGGAAAAAGTATGGAGTGTTGACCATTTTTCCATATTTTTGTTTTTGCCATAATGCTTGATCATCTTCAATGAAGGACTGTCTTCAACATTACTGCGAAAGACTTTGGGAATTTGAGCCAGTTCATGAAACTGAAAGCCCTCCACCTTTATTGTCATTCCCTCTTTGAAAGTTCCTATTCCCTAGTACATTCCAGCTGCTTTAGATTTTTAACATTAACTTAACCTCTTTTTTTTTAGCTCACTTTTTTTGATCATCTGGCAGTGTTCAGACGTTACTCCTGGTTCTGCAACTCAGTTATTACTCCTGATAGTGCTCAGGGGGTGATGTGGGCTGCCAGGGTTTGAACCCGGGTCAGCCACTTGCAAGGGAAATTCTCTACCCACTAAACTATAGTTCTAACCCCTTAATGTAATATCTTTGAAAGGAAACTCAGAAAAAAAATTGAACATGCAGAAAAATGATAGAGCAGGAAGGATAGTTCATATTGAAGCAGATTTTCAGTTTATGAATGTATTTGCTACAGATTAAGAGGCTTGCAGAGTATTTATATCAAAAAATCAAGACCAAAGATATGTCATTAGTATGAAACATGAAGTTATCAACAATTAATCATTTTGACTAACATAAACATCAAATTCATGTGGTTCAGCCTAAGATTTGCAAGTCATAAATCAAGATGTCCAATTTGAAGTCAACCTCATGTTTCTCAGTAATATATACATGAAGAGGAAAGTGAAATTCCATTTTTCCAAACTGAATTCAATTTTCATATAACTTTAAATACCTGTATATCAAGTGTCCCAAACTCCTGAGAAACACTTCAAATATTACTCATCACTCTCTAATTGCAACTGACAGAGAATTTTTAAGTAATGATAAATTAGATTAGCCAGCATTATTGTCTACATAAATGGCTGTCTCGATAGTCCATCTTACTAGTGCCCTAAAATTTCATCTCAAAAATTCAGCAAAGTTTTCTTTTTATTTCATGGCTGTGGGAGAAAGGATTTTTGCCTCCCCTGAGGGATCACAGTATATGTCGCCTGTCTGTTCTGGTTTCAAAGGTTGCTTTCACTATTTTGTTCTGGAGGAATCACTAACCCCTTTATTACTTAACCAAAGAGTAAAGTAAGGTAGAAAGAAGGAGGAAAATAGTTCATGCCGCTGTGTTGTCAAAATGGGCTCAAAAATTCCATCTGGGGGGCTGGAGCGATAGCACAGCAGGTAGGGCATTTGCCTTGCATGCGGCCAACCCAGATTCGATTCCCAGCATCCCATATGGTCCTCTGAGCAGGGCCAGGAGTAACTCCTGAGTGCAGATCCAGGAGTAACCCCTGTGCATCGCTGGGTGTGACCCAAAAAGAAAAAAAAATTCATCTGGAATCACTCTGACTTGCCCAGAGACCACCTGGTCAGGAAATAAGCAACAGCACAGTGTATGTGTATGCATTGGGTGAATTCATTTCCACCGGGCTGTACAGAACACTTAAGTTTAGACACTAGAAGAACCTTGGGTGACATTTGTACTTATGTGAACAGCATCCTCCAAGGACAGGGTCAGTTTTGTACCTTGACCACACTGAAAAATCAGACACATACATAGTCTTCCATGTGTTTGGGACGCAGAACAATTTGGCCTGTTGGTCCTAAAGAAAGGTGTGTTATCCTGAATTTTGAAAGAGCAAAAGCTTTGGTTCAATTAAATATGTTCCTCCTGGCAAACAGGAATTTAAACAAGCAATTAGATGTTACTAAAATGAAGTGGTGGTTGTTTTTCCTTCACCTGGACCCCAGCCTGATGATGCCTCAAAGCGAGATAGGGTTCAGGAGAGAGCCAAGTACGGCACCCGCACTGGAGCTTACTCACAGAAGAGGGCCAGGGGATTTCTGCCCCATGTGACCAACTGGAGTGATAGCACATAGGGGAGGACATTTGCCTTGAACACAGCCATCCTGGGTTCAATTTCTCTGTCCCGCTCTCAGAGCCCAGCAAGCTACCCAGAGTACCCTGCGCACATGGCAGAGCCTGGCAAGCTCCCCGTGGCATATTTGATATGCCAAAAACAGTAGCAACAAGTCTCACAATGGAGACATTACTGATGCCTGCTCCAGCAAATCGATGGACAACGGGACGACAGTGCTACAGTAACCAACTAAACTGTTTGAAAGCTGTCCCATGACTGAGACTGCCTATTTGGAGGTAGGGGGAAGGGGACAGGTGGTCACTCTATAATGAGGGCTTACTGCCCTGATGTGGCAGGCGAACTCCATGCCTCTCAGTCAGGCACTTCTAGTCACTATCACAGTAAGGTCCATGAAAGGCCCAAGTGAACCACAAATACTTCTGTTATAACCCAGGGTCCCAGAGGCAGTCTTGCGCGAGGTTCTTGGACAATTAGACAACCCCCCACCAGCCTTCACTTTTAGAGCTGAAAGAGAACAAGTTTCCTTTTGTACTACAGGCTGGCTCCGGGGGTCCTTTCCAGGTTAGTCAACACTGAAGAGTTCCCTGGACTCTAAGAGTTCCAGACACAGGTGACTTATGTCACTTCTCCTTTCCAAAAGGCCTCCTCCTTCTGACATAAATAACAGTAGGAACCCCTCACCCATTATTTCTAGGAAGTGGGGCAAAGCAACACTAAACCTGGAGCCCAAAGCTGACTACTAAAGAAGAATCAATTCTCAAGTTTGGAATTGCTAGTCTCTCCAGCCAGTACTTCATTCATTTTCACAAAATGTGTTTTGTCAATACCTGCCCGGAGTGAACTGCTGCTAAAGAAAGAAAGCAAAACAAAGATCGACAGTTTTTCCAAATTAATTTCTCCCCACCCTACCCCCAGGGGAGAACACAAATGCAGTCCCCCACTACCATAAATTGTGCAGTTAATTTTCCCACATTTGGGGAAGTTGCAGGGGTCAGCACATCTGGAGTGCAATAGATAAGCCTTGCCCTGGGAAGACCCCCTTCGTGATCATGGTTCTCCCCTGCCAGGTAAGTATCAAATTAATTTCTTATTCCATCTTTCCTTGCTCAAAATCACTTCAGGAAGTAAACCCAAGATCTGAGAAAAAAAAATCCTTTCTATTATTATTCTTTATCCTCTTTATTTAGGGGGATAAAAAATCAGTGAACGGGCACTCTTGAAATACTGTGTCAGTGTTATTCTAAGGACCTTGAGAGAACATTTCATATTTAAGTTTTTGTCTTAGTGAGATTGCTCTGGACTAAACATGTGTTTGCTCCCAGATTCTGACTTTTTTGCCTGGCTCATTAAGGTGGTATTTTTCATGGTGAGAGTTCTGGGAAATAAAGATTTAATGTTAGATTTGGTCACATGGGTGGGGCTTCCTGATAGGAATAGTCCTTACAGTTTGAAAGAATTTTTCCTGCCTCCACTTGCACACTGATGAAGTGAGTATGTAGCCCTTTGCAAAGCAGAAGCAAAGTTCTCATCGTATCCTCAAATCCACTGGTCCCTCGATCTTGGACGGCCCAGTCTCTGGGACTCAGAAACATAAATGTTTACTGTTCATAAGCCACTCAGTGTAAGATGTTTCGTGTGAGCAGCCTGGAATGAATAACCCACACCTAGAAGGGTCAGAAGAAAAACATTTAACCAAACAGTCCGCAAGGAAGCTTCCCAAGTGTTGGGTATCAAGACTCACTCTGGGATAGACCTTAAACGGCGATGGATATGACAAATGCAAACAATGCCTGTCACCCTGAGTCTCCTTTGGCTGATGCCCCATGACAATGACAGCCTGTCTGCAGAAAATTAATGGATCGGTGGCAGTCTTCCTTGAAAAGACTAACATCATGAGCAACTCCGGGACAGTTCTATAAGGTCAAAGAAGTTTGACAAGGCTAGGGCAGAAGCTCAGAGGTTAGAGGTGCATGTCTTGCATGAACAGAATACCCACGTTCAATCCCCAGCAATGACACATCAGTTGTTTGGACCCAAGCAACACAACAACACGGGGCTCTGGTATTGAACCCTCTGCCCAGCTTGCTGGGTCTTATCAGGAACAGCACCCAGATCCTCTGTGCACTGCTTGAGAGACAAAAGAATTTTTAAAAAAGTAAGCAAACAAGCAAAAATGTAAACAATGTTGGCAGCCTACAATAAATAGCAACCACTTTGGCATCTCTGATAGTGGACTCTTGGTCAGCTATTAAGTTTGGTGCAGGTCATAATTTCTATATGATGCTCCCATGTGTGCCTTGCAGTTTACCTGCCTCATTCACAGTGGACTTTATAGCCATGAGTCTCACCCAAGCCAATAACTGGATAACATGCTCAAGGATACATGTTGCAATACTCAAGTGCTTTGATAATTCTGTTAGAACTCAAGGACATTACAAAGACAGGGCCGGGAAGATTGTTCCATGGTTGGAAGCCTGCCTTATGAGCTGGGGGAGAAGGCAGCAGGAATAGAGAAGGGATCACTAAGTCAATGATGGTTGGAGGGATCGCTCAGGATGGGAGACGTGTGCTGAAAGTAGATAAAGGACCAAACATGATGGCCTCTCAGTATCTGTATTGCAAATCATAGTGCCCAAAAGCAGGGAGAGAGTAAGAGGGAAACTGTCTGCCATAGAGGCAGGGGTGGGGGTCTGGGGGGACATAGGAATATTGGGGACATTGGTGGTAGGAAGTGTACACAGGTGGAAGGATGGGTGTTCGATTAATGTATGACCAAAACTCAAACATGAAAGCTTTGTAAGTCTAGCTCACATGATTCAACAATTTTTTTTAAAAAAAGGGAAAAAGAGAATTCTGTTAGAATGAAAACTTCCAGGGTAGAGAGCTAGAGCTGCTGATCCAGATGGAATGTTACAAAAGTTTCCCTCACTGACACAATAACAACCTTTTTTTGGGGGTCGGGGGGAGGTCACAACTGGTGAAGCTCAGGGGTTACTCCTGACTCTGCACTTAAGAATCACCCTTGGTGGTGCTCAGGGAAACATATGGAATGCAGGGAACTATATGGGATGCCGGGAATCAAACCCGGGTTGGCCAGGTGCAAAGCAAATACTCAAGCCACTGTACTATCGCTCTGGCCGCCCAATAATAGCCTTTCCCCCTACAGAACTTGCACTTGGGATCTTGAGTGACTGAGAACGTGCATGCAGTCGGTCTTAAGGCAAGGAGCGAGCTGACAGCAGAAGTGACTGCAGTCTCTCTGGCAATTAGCCAGCACGCCCATCTGTGTCAAAGGCAGAAAACGCAGTTCTCCCCCTCTGTAGAAGGGGATTTTCCACTGGTATCACGCAGCTAATCTGACTGGAAGCAAGAGGAAAGACTGCATATATTCTGTCCTAGACCAACCCTATACAGTCACGGCCTAACAAATCCCTTCGCTTCAAGAATCCAAAGAGAAGCACCAGCATTATAATGAAAAACTTCTCCACCTAGTAACTGACTGTACCTGTTAAGATTTGAATCTCTGAACAAGGAGTCCTGGCGTTTATAACAAGAGAGACTGTCTAGTATACCACAGATTATTTTATGTGATAACCCACCACGCAGCCAGGACACAAGGAGATTTGTATCCCAACAAGCATTTGGCCCCCACGATGGTTACAATACTGGTTTCCGCGAAGAACCTGCTACTGCATTTGCCTTGATGCAAAAACAAGGGTTTTCAGCAACAGACGGTGATTTCCGATTAACATTTAGAAACGCTACTTTCCCAAAAGAGACCCTGGAAGCACAGTCCATAATCGCGTTTTCTAATGAATGCTGCGCTCCTGAGTTTGCCAGCAGTTCCTGCAGGTGCCTCTCCAGATTTTTTTTCCCCTCATCGGTGAACAGACTGTGTTTGGTAGGGACATATTTAGAGTTTTCTTCATTTATGCAAGGCAAAGGATGCCAGAATTTCAAGCTGAAGAGAACTGAGATCGTTGATTCCAACCCTTCACTCAAAGATTAATGAAAACAAATAAACTTCAAGTAAAATGCCTCTTCATAATTACCTTCTCTCAAGCAATACTCAAAAAAGTTAAAATGTCTACAGCCGGGTCTGGAGTGATAGCATAGCGGGTAGGGCATTTGCCTTGCACACGGCTGACCGGGGTTCGATTCCCAGCATCCCATATGGTCCCCTGAGCACCACCAGGAGTGATTTCTGAGTGCAGAGCTAGGAGTAACCCCTGAGCATCGCTGGGTGTGACCCAAAAACCATAAAAAAAAAAAGTGTCTACAACCCCAGATGGCTAACATTTATTTGTGCTTCTTCCTCAGTAGAAAATCTGGACAAACCTGCTATATTAGTTTTCTGTTGTTTTCATTAAACACACACACACACACACACACACACACACACACACCCTAGCAGTTTCAAACAATTTTTAAAATATTTTTTTCAGAATTTAAAAAAATTTATCAGTAAGACAGAAAGGTAAATTTTCAAATAGCATCTCTGGTTCATAAAATTGGTACAAATTACACAAAATGATAATATTCAGCTGTCAGGCTTAGCAAATTAAAGAAAAAATTTTTTAAATGTTACAGTTACTGTAGCTTAAGTACCATGGTTCTCATAGAGTTAACTTTTATGGTATTGATACACAAAACGACTGCACTTTCTCTACCACTAAAGGACCTAAGACTTTTCACCACTGTCCCTGTCCCTTCTAGTCAATCTTTCCCTACTCCTCCCTCCCAGATTCTGCCACTGCCAGATCTCAGTTCTGCAGTTCAAGATCAAGGACTTGCCATCAACACACTCAGCCTATTACCTTGTTTTGTTTTTCTGTAGACCACAGATGAGTAAGATCATCCAGTATTTTCCTTCTCCCTCAAACTTATTTCACTGGAACCCTTTAGTTTCAATCCATCCAAGTTGCAGAAAACTGCAAGATTTTCTCTAGAGAATTCAAATCCCTTTGCTTTGATTTTATTTTGTTTGCTTTTTTGTTTTTATTGTTTGTGTCCTCCCCCGACTATGCTCAGGGCTTAGTCCTGGCTCTGTGTTCAGGGATCACTCCTGGTGGTGCTCAGTGGGTCATAAATAGTAGCAGGAATCGAACTGGAGTTGGCCCTGTGCCAAAGCAAGTGACTTATCCCCTACACTATCTTTCTGGCCCCCAAAGGTAAATTTTTAAGTGCCACAGGCCAGAAGAACAATACAAATTTCACCAAGGTAAAGTTCAGGTGTCTGCAGGGCTCTGTTCTATTCTGGAAAGTGCTGCAGGTATGGGGGTAGAGAGGAAATTTTTTTCTTTGCCTTCCCAGAATCCAGAGGCCACTTAGATTCCTTGACTCGTGGCTCCCTTCCTCATTTTCAGAATGAGCAAACTCCTCTCACACTTCAGCCATATCCTGCAATATATTCCAACATCCCAGGTCATTCTCCCCACCCCCAGCCCCCTCTCAAGTTCTTTATTTAGGGACTCCTGTGATTAATTAGACTGCCCCTCTCTCAAATTACTCCGGATAATGTAGTCATCTCCACCTATTAAATCATGATAACTGAAATATCCTTTGTGTCACTGAAGCGAACATTGAGAACTCTAGAAATTAGGACTTGGACATCCATTGAGGATAGAGGACGATATTCTGCTTATTGAAACGTACCCACACTCTGATCCTCACCTCAGGAAAAAGGCCTCCAAGTCCCTACGGGCAACGGATCAGAAACTGAAGGTGAATCCCCGGATTCATCCCACCTATTTACACTCTCTCTCCAGGCAGTAGGTGTCCATTAAATCCAAAGTCTCACCCTGTCATCTTCTGGCTCCTGGTCTCTGCTCTCTCGGCTCCAGCTGAGGCTGGCGTCTCCCACAATCCTTCCCCATTTGCCCCTGGCAGCCGTCTTTAGTTTCAGTTACCCGAGGTCTTCCCGAGCCACTGGCACTCATCTTGACTGGTCCACACGCCTTCGGGTGAGCCCTCTGCCCACTGCCAGGCATTTTTTGGCATGAGGGGAACACGGAGTCCAGAGTCGTGGAGTCATGAACCAATCCTGGAGTCTGTCGACTTGGGAGTTTCTTAATAAGTGACATGAAATCTCCTGTTAATTCAACTTGTGATTTTCAACTGCGTGTCTGTAAAGCGGTAACGGTGCCAGTCCCCAGGTGTGAATTAAGTAGAGAACCACTGATTTAAATCAAATTAAATCGAAAGTTTCCCATTACTTGCTGCTAAAAACATTGTAAGTGGTACATAAGTCATTCAAAATGACTACAGAATTCTACCCCCTGTTCAACTGCTCCTAGTTTCCCACCAACTTGCTCCTGATTTCTCATTCCTGCCAGTGCCTCTGTCATGCTACATTCATCTACCACGGGGCAGCAAAATACCTTTTCAGACTTTCCAGGTAAATCACCCAGTTCAAAAATTTTTCAGTAGTTCCCCTGACTGTGTTATAATTGTGGTCCTCCACACTCTGAGATTCTAGCCTTCTAGAAGAATCTTGAAAAACAATACCTCTGGAAATCCACTTGACATTGATAAAAATCTTAATTTTTTGTTTCATATACTCAAGAGAGTTGTTAAAGATGTCATTTCTGGCATGTCATAAAGCTAACATTTTAAGTAAAACAACTTCTACAACACTCAAATAAGAAAGAGTCTAAATACACAGGCTGTAAATTTGCTATCCATGAGTCTCTATGTGGAGTCATATCTATGTGGAGTCATTTTTATCCACATAAAATAAGTAAATTCTGTGTCCAGGGATGTGGTTGGGATAGAAGGGATAGAAGGGGTAGAACATAAAGGGATGAGATGACTCCAGAGTACCAACCATCCAACAATGCCAAGTGTAACCCTCGGCAGCATTGCCACCGTGATTCGGCATTCCTGGCACACCAAAATTGTGTGTGACAGCCAAGTGTGTATGCAGCCTTCGAATAACCTAAGGACCACAACGACAGCAATGGGAAGGGAACAAGGAAATTATAAAAATAATAATTTTCATCTGCTAGTCCTCGGGACTCACTCCTGGCTCTGTGCTCAGGAATGATTCCCGGGGGGACTCCTAACATCATCTATGGCACCATCATTGAACTTGAGTTGATTACGTGCAAGGTAAGTGCTCTACCTGATGCACTGTCTCTCTGTCCACAACAATGATAAATATTCAATGTTCAGGGGCTGGAGTGATAGCACAGCGGGTAGGGTGTTTGCCTTGCACGCAGCTGACCCGGGTTCGAATCCCAGCATCCCATATGGTCCTCTGAACACGGCCAGGAGTAATTCCTGAGTGCAGAGCCAGGAGTAACCCCTGAGCATCACCAGGTGTAACCCAAAAAGCAAAAAAAAAAAAGTTCAAAAGTTCTTTAACATGATTTATTATTCTATTCTCATTATTCTACCCCCTTACAAAATTTTATCCAAATCAATATATTTTTATCATTCTAATTACTTTCATTGGGGACATATTTTACATTCCTACACACAGCAAAAATATGCATACAGTTTAGAATTTTAAGATTTAATTTGCATTAAGTTTAGTCTCTAAGAATGAAGTAATTTCTTCTGAATTATATAGCACTATTTAGTAGGAAATAACAGAAACAATGCATGAATACAGTCCTGGACAAAAATTATTAAATATAAATAAGTAATGATTTGAAATAAATATCAGTGGGGCTTTAAAAAATTAACCCAAGAGTCTAAGGATAAGTACTCCCTAACACTAAAATAAAAAAGGTTTAGCATCAGTTTTATTCTAATTTTTCATCACTATGTACTGGGTTAATAAATTCTTTTGGCCAGAATAGTAGATAAGTATAAAAATCTCACACAAATCTCTGAACTTCTTTTGAGTTTTAGAACCCAGTGAACCATCATAAAAACTATTTTAGTTACCTATCAACTGATCATACAAATATGCTTTCAATCTGTTTAGCACTTGGAATGTTTTTAATACCAGAGGCCAATGTATCAAATTAAGATTCTGGAGAGCTGAGAGGAATGCCAGGAGAAGAATGCTATCCTTTAGTGAAAAGGAAGAAGGGAGAGCAGATGAAAATCAAGGAAAGCTTGAACAGTTATTCCCTTAGGAGTCTGAAGCCTTGCTTGGACCTTATTTAAAAACACATCCACGTATGTCCAAAGGTATCCTACAGTCATTTGGGTTTCTAAGTTGGTTCGTTTGTTTGTTTTGTGAAGGGCCTACTCTAGGCTACACTTGGCAGTGCTCAGGGCTTGCTCTGTCTCTGTACCCAGGGATCACCCATGGCAGTGCTCAAAAGATCACATGCTGTGGAAAGTGACTGAACACTCAGGAGCCCATGAAGCGGATATCTGAATCCCTGTGTTATTTCTGAGGCCTCAGCCTACGGCCATTTTGACCTGCCCGCAGACAGCCAAGATTTATTCGCATACAGCATATCGCCTTCCATATATCTAGCATGCTTCTGTTCCATTTCCTCCTAACCCCTTATCTCTCGCGCCTTTCCCTCCACCCCAGCCTAACAAACGAAACTGCAGCCACTGGCTCAGATTTTGCTTTCAAGAGCATATTTCAAGACTTCCTTTCTTTACTGCACTTTGACCCTTAGCCTGCTGCTATTTTAGACACTAGAGATGAGTCACTGAAATTTATACGGCACCTTGCCCCTGGCTCAGTCGAGCCCCAGGGAATCTGTTTGCGATGTGACATAAATGAACAGCAGCAGTTTGACCAGCCAGCTGCTCAACGGGATAAAATTCTGTAAAACAAACTACCCAAACCATTATTTTATTTCTACATCGAGTAACACCATTCAACACATCCAGGACTTCAGAGGGCTGAAAGACAGATTTTTTTATATTACTCAGCCCTCACTAAATGGTGTTTTTTTTTTTTTTTCTGAGTTTTTACTTATGCTGTCCCAATGCCCCTTTTTCATCCCAGCTTTCCTTAAAGCATGTTTCATTGGCTTCGATTGGTTGATTTTTGCTTTTTACTTGGTAACAGGATAACACTGTGATCATGTCTCATCTCTGTCTCCACTGATTCCTCCCGATTCTGAGCCTCATGCTCTCACTACTTCTTCAAAACCTCTCTTCCCTCACCATTAGCTCATTCCCCTAGTCCATTTCCGGCCTTTCTCAGATGTTCAGTGGATCCCTTCTCTTGGACCCCTTATGCCTCAGCTTTCCCCAGTGGTTCTTACACCATTGCACAATATGGTACAATACCATAGGCCTCAGGCTATGGCCAAGTGAGCTCACACCAAAACCCTATTACAGGTTTCCCCCCCGCCTGCCCCAACTTGGAAAAACACTCATAACTTATTCATGTCAGAGTTTCTATTTTTATTAAAAATTTATCACTTGGGCTGGGGTTGTGGCTGAGCTGTAGGAAGAAGCGCTGGGTTCAAGCCCAAGCGGCCCCCACTACACACACACACACACATACACACACGCGCACACACATTTTCCATCTGAATGTTATGACTAGCCAACAAATAATGAAAGTTATTTTAGGAAATTAAATAGTAAGGAAAATGACAAATCTAGGGAAAAACAGAAACCAGTTGGTTATATGGAAGGATCTCAAAAACATTCTAAAGGCAAAAACTAGACAAACAGTCCCTTGATAGGAAATCCTACTACAAAGAAAAGTAACACGATCCATCTACATCAAAGCAACACAATCTACATGACACCTCTTTGCCTCCTTGGGTTTGTTGCTACTGTTGTCCAGATGACTGAGGATCACACACACTTGGTTCCGGTGCCTGAGCTGGTCGTTAAGCTCACTGGGGATGGCACACCTGCAGTGCCTGCAACATGCTCTCTGGAGGCTGCACTCCTTTCTCTGTGGTAGCTAAGCACATTCTGGTTGGAGTGTTTGCCAGAGTTCGTCGGGGCGCTCACATATGTGCTTGTCAGGAGCCACAGACCCAGCCTCATTGCTGACACATCTTTAGTATGAGGCCTCATACCTAACTGTGCACCAGAAGCAGCACATTTTGTTGGGATGTCAGGATTATGTCTGCATTTAAATATCTGCATTTACATATTCGCATTTATTTGTGAAGTTGTGTAACATAAATTAGACTATTTGGGAAGTGGTAACCATGTTCTCTTGTCCTAATTTGAAGCCCCAGTGGTATATAAATATCAACCTTCTACTCCCGTAACTGACAGGGTTGTTCTGTTCATATTCACTGTCACTGTCATCATCCCACTGCTCATCGACTTGCTCGAGCGGGCACCAGTAACCTCTCCATTGTGACACTTGTTGTTACTGTTTTTGGCATATTGAATATGCTATAGGTAGCTTGCCAGGCTCTAACGTACTGGCAGGATACTCTCGGTAGCTTGCCGGCTCTCTGAGAGGGGTGGAGGAATCGAACCTGGGTCAGCCACATGCAAGGCAAACGCCCTACCTGCTGTGCTATCACTTCAGCCATATTATGACCAAAAAAATCATCAATAGTATAGATTTGATTATATTTTTGGCGTCAATTAAAAACTTAAGATTCCATCAGTGGAACAAAGTCACCAGAACAATTTCTATCAAGTAGAACATTGTACCCTTTTTTCTAAATAGGCATAATTTCGAAAAAGGGTACGTACAATACCTATTCTTGAACGTTCAACATAAAAATCAGTCGTCTGTTTACTAACTCCTTAGGTTAAATCTCTGTTCTTCCTTATGTCTTTCAAACACATGCCATTAAACTATAAATATTCAAAAATATTAGTAGAGATAAATCACTGTCATCCTGTTGCTCATCAATTTGCTCAAGCGGACACCAGTAACATTTCCATTGTGAGACTTGTTGTTACTGTTTTTGGCATATTGAATATGCCATGGGTTGCTTGCCAGGCTCTGCCGTGTGGGCGGGATACTCTCGGTAGCTTGCCGGGCTCTCCGAGAGGAACAAAGGAATTGAAGTAGAGATAAATATTAATACTAATTAGATATTAGCCTTCTCTTCCTGTCTTCCTAGTGATACTGTAATATTTTTCTGTGAACTCTAGCATATGTGCATATATATATCTTTCTTCATTTTCATGTGTGCACGTGTCCCGGGAGCCACTCCTGACACAGCTCAGGATTTACTCCTTGTTCTGCATTCAGGGGTCACTCCTGGGGATGCTCGGGGATGCAGTTCTGGGAATCAAAACAGAGTTGACAGCCACACGCAAGACAAGCACCTTGACCTGTAGTCTTTCTCCAGCTATTTCCTGTCTCTTGTTTAGTGTTTGGAAGATAGATCCTTCACTCAGTATTGTTAGACTGGATATAAAGAGATTCTACTAGTCTCTTGGGCCGGAGCGATAGCACAGCGGGTAGGGCGTTTGCCTTGCACGCGGCCGACCCAGGTTCGATCCCCGGCATCCCATATGGTCCCCCAAGCACCGCCAGGAGTAATTCCTGAGTGCAAAGCCAGGAAGTAACCCCTGAGCATCGCTGGGTGTGACCCAAAAAACAAACAAACAAAAAAAGAGATTCTACTAGTCTCTACAAACATGACTAATTAATTTCATCTCCTCTTTTGTCTATCAACTTGTACGAAGAAGAATAAAATCAGGTTTCTTTGTGCATTTTAAAAAAGTTATTACCATGTCTCTTGCCATGTTATAGTAATATTCTTAACATCTAGCACATTACCAGGTCTTTTCATCCATGCAGAATAATTTCTTTCTCAAATAATGACTCAATCCTGCTGGTATCAAGAACAATCTGTGCATCATCTTGTTGACCTTATCTATTATTTAGAATGAAAGAAAAACCTACCCTTAAGTTTAGTTTCTGAATCAGTTGGTTGCAAACAGTGGACTGAACTTTGATTTTTGTGTATCCTTGCAAGAAATATGGGAGCATGACAAAGGCCAAGTGGTTCATGGTCTGGAGGGGAGTACTGAGTTAGAAGTGACTATTGCATTGTTTTGTTTTGTTCTTTTTGGGTCACAGCTGGTGATGCACAGGGGTTGCTCTTGACTCTGCACTCAGGAATTACTCCTGGCGTTGTTCAGGGGACCATATGGGATGCTGGAATTCGAACCCGGGTTGGCTACGTGCAAGGCAAACGCTCTACCCGCTGTGCTATAGCTCCAGCCCCTCTAATCCATTGTTCTACCCATTCTTAGCCTTTAGTCTAACTGTTCCATATTGTTGGAGTTGAGCAAAAGAAAAAGGAGAGGTAATGTTGTGGTTATACTTTGTCTTCACAGAATAGTTATTTGATAACTCTATGCAAAAAAAATGAAAAGATTTTTGCGTGCATCTCCTAACAAGGAGTTCTGACAAAACTTAATGTCTCGCCGCTATTCAACTTTATATTTCCCCCACCAAATTTCCTTTTTCTGTTATAACATGTTACCATAAATTTAGTAAACTTCCAACAATGCAAACTGTTATCTTACATCTGTGGAAGTCAGGATTCTAAAATAGGTCTTGCAAGGCTGGCTTCCAGCCCCTCTTTCCTGAAGCCTCTAGGGGGAATGAAGTCCTTCCTTGTTCATCTTTTACAGATTGCCGACCCAATGTGCTCTGCATCCTGGGTTTCCTGTGTCAACACCACCTTGACCTCTGTTCCCACTGTCCTATCTTCTTCTCAATCCTGTCTCCCCCTTTCATTTTTACAGGAATCTTTGTGATTATTGAATTTTGCATCTTTGTAGTAGACCCACCCAGACACATATCCCCACCTTCAATTAATCCTTATATTAATCACATCTGCAAAGCCCCTTTTGCCATGTAACTGATATTCACAAGTTCTAAAGGTCAGGATATGAACATCACTGTAGAGGCATTTTTCTGTTCACCTCCCTTTCCGATCACCCTCCTGCATAAGACCCGTACGGGTAGAACCTCTATAGGACTGAGCAACTAAAACAGGTTTCTGCTTCTTGAAAGTTGAACTTTTGTCCCACAAATATGAGACAATAGTTTGAAGATCCTTCCCTCCCTTTTCACAGGCCCTTTATTCGATTACATTGTGTTTTCTCAATACTGTGTTAATTTAAATATAACTTCTGTTTGATTTGGCTTTTTCTCCATTTTACTTGGCATTATTTCATATTTCAAGTTATTTTTATATTGTTCTCTTTTAATTAATAGAATGAATTTCCTTCTTATTAAACCATTCCTTTCCTCCTAAATTCCTCAACTATTAATCTTTCAAACCCTAATGTTCCCCCGTCTTTGGGGGAAACTTTTATTCTATTATGATTTTGTTGTCTTGTTTCTCCACCTCCCAATATAATCTCTTTGTTCGCCATCTGCTTCTTCTTTCACAATTCTTATTTTCGTCTTTGTTATCTAATAGTAGAGAGTCATGTACATTTTTAAACTGATGATACTGTTATTTAGCACTAAAATATAATATTGTACATGCTTTTACAGATAAGAAAATGATAAAATTGGTGCCAGAAATACAGATGCCACTTAATATCCTAGATATTGAGAAAAACTCATTCATACACAAACTTATCTTCACTGTATCACTGTGATCCTGTTGTTCATCGATTTACTCGAGTAGGCACCAGTAACATCTCTATTCCTCTCAACCCTGAGATTTTAGCAGCCTCTCCTTACTAGTCTTTCCCAACGATTGAGGCTCTTTCAGGGTCAGGGGAATGAGACTTATCATTACTGTTTTTGGCATATCCAATATGCCACGGGTAGCTTGCCGGGCTCTGCCCATGCGGGCAGGATACTCTTGGTAGCTTGCTGGGCTCTCCAAGAGGTATGTATATACTGTCATCCTGTTAGTCGACGATTTGCTCAAGGGGGCCCAGTAATGTCTCCATTCATTCTAGCCCTGAGATTTTAGCAGCCTCTCTTTACTCGTCCTTCCCAAAGGTGCTGCATTAAAGGCTCTTCAGGGTCAGGGGAATGAGACCCATCACTGTTACTGTATTTGGCATATGAATATGCCACGGGGAGCTTGCCAGGCTCTCCTGTGTGGGCAGTAAACTCTCGGTGGCTTGCCAGGTTCTCCAAGAGGGAGAACTAGGCTATCAGATGTCCTGCAGCCCCATCGGTTTCGGGAGCTTGGTTTTATAGACTCTGCATGTTGGCCATTAATGGGATTACGTGGCGCCGGGGGCAGTTTCTGAGTGTGACTACCTAGCTACTGGAAAATGGGGAATCTGGGTGGAAGAGGCCCAGTCCTGTTCCGAGCAGCCTTGAAGATCTCAGCCCCAAGTCCTGCACACCAGGGTTCCTCTGACGGTTCCTTCATGTGTGAGGCTCATTCGAACGTGTGGAGAAGTGGCTTTATCTTAAACTTATCATAAGCCGGAATAATTTGTTCATACATTCCATGAGTCATGATTTTTTTCTTTTGACTTTCATTATTGCTATTATTGTTGATACTTACCTGTTGAAACATTAACAAGACCTCTTTTTACTTAATTTGTGCCTTAAACTGTTCAAGAACTATGTGAGATCATGGGTCTGAGAGACTAGGCTATACAATAATCTCAGCCTGTGATCCCCAGACCAGCAGCATTATCATCGTCTGAGAATTTGCTAGAATTGTAATTTACCAGCCCCCACCCACATCTACTGAATCAGAAATTCTTAAGGTAGGGCCTCAAGAATCTGCACTTTTACAAGATTCTCTGCAAGATGCTGATGCATAGGCAAGCTTAAGAACCATGACTAGGGGTGAAGAGTTAATTCTACTTGATCTCATTTTCCACACCAACTTACTCTCTCATCATCCCCGGTCTCCAGGATGTCATGTCTAATATGCTATATCCTTCCAGCACTTTCAGTCCCAGTAAACTCTGTAAAAAGTCACTTTACTTTTTACCTCAAAAATAGTAATCTGTGGTTTGTCATCAGGAGGAAGTAATTCCTAGATGAAGAGTAACCCCCTGGGCTTAAAAAGCTCAAATTGCAGCAAACTAAATACTAATCTATTTTTGGCATTTACCATTTTCTTCCCTTCTACCAAATGTTGCTGCTTACAACAGGGTTAATGTGGTAACACACTGATGACTTTAAAAATCACCCATTTACTTCCATGATAAGAACATAATTGTACTCCCCCCTCCCCTGTGCTGTGAGAAAAGCCAAAGTAAATGTCCTATTTGCCGCATAAGCTTTTCCCGAGAAAATCAGATCATCCCTAAGATGACCACCAACTTGGTAAAGAATTAAGTGGGATTTTTAAAATATGGTAAAGGCTGATTAACAACTGAACTTTTATCCACATGTAATAATGTATGTCCACCATGAGACTTTATTTTTGAGTCTACATACATGTGCATACCAGTGCCACCAATAAGAAATAAAAATCTGGAACCTTTCTATTAGGCCCAAAGGTATTTTGAGCCTTTTGCAAATCTACTCTTTCGACCTGTTGATCATAGGCAATTATAGTCAGCTTTCTATCAACATAGATTCTCTGGGGGTTCAAAGCACCTGCCTTTATTAAGTGTGAAGTCCATCTTCATGCACCCTCATGCACCATATGCAGTACTGGTAAATCTGCTGTCAGAAATTATATTTGCACTTACATATCTGCAGACTGGAGTGATATAGCACAGTGGGTAGGGTGTTTGCCTTGCACGCGGCTGACCCAGGTTTGATTCCTCCATCCCTCTCGGAGAGCCTGGTAAGCTACCGAGAATATCCGGCCCACACAGCAGAGCCTGGCAAGCTACCCATCTCGTATTCGATATGCCAACAACAATAACAAGTCTCACAATGGAGACGTTACTGGTGCTCACTCGAGCAAATCGATGAACAACGGAACGACAGTGCTACAGTGCTACATATCTGCAGATATCTATGCATATATGCCAATTATGTTTTAAAATATAACACTTTACTAAATAGAATGCTTACAGTTTCATGACTCCATAGAAAGCTGCTTAGATTTACAACCTGAATTTGTTTTTTACTGTTATTTTGTTACTATGGAGAACTGGTATTATTGTGTTATCTAGCGGAACTTGGTCTTCACAACCAGTGTTTTGAGTGTGGGAAGGCACGAGGGAACAGGACAACACACACAGGGTTTTGCACATGTCATCCATGTGCTCGAGTCCCTTGAGCTCTCTGTCACCCAAGTTGTTTTTCTTTTAAAAACGGCTCTTGGAGTTATTTTGTCAGTACTGATTTTAGCAAGTCCTTAATAGTGAAGACTTACTCTGTTCTCTTACCGCAGAGAAAAACAAACCATAAATTAGCATCTGGGAAAACAAAACTAGAGTGAAAATGCCATGAGGAAGTTTTTTTTCCTGGCCTATATATTGGCGTTAACAATATATTGCTCCTACTGATCATCTGTCTCTGATTTCATTTTTTAAATACATATCTGTCTAATTTTGTATTCATTTTGGTTCTTCAGATTAGACAACATTTTTTAAAAACTGCTAGATATTTCCTTAAGTTCCTTTGCAATCAAGAAAACATAAATAATCTATTAAACTATGCTTAACTATGTACATTTAAAAATCACTGTCAGATTCAGGGAAAATGGCCCAGAAGGACTAGTCAGTAGTGTAAGAGATAGATGGCAGTTAAAATAAAGGAGGATCCATTATGACAATTTTAGTTGGAAATGATCACTATGGACAAGAACTAAGTCTTGAAAGCAGGTAAAAGGATACACATGATAACCTTTCAGCATCTGTATTGCAAACCATAATGCCTGAAATGAGAGAGAGAAAGAGAAAGAGAGAGAAGAGAGGTGCCTGCCAAAGAGGCGGGCTGGGGTCGGGGGTGGCTTGAAGGGGCTGGAGGGAAACTGGGGACACTGGTGCTGGGAAATGACACTGGTGGAGGGATGGATGCTGGAACGCTCTATGACTGAAACACAATCACAAACAATTTTGTAGTGCTCTATCTCACAGTGATTCGATAAAAAATAGAACAATTTAAAAAACATTTTAAAAAATCACTTTCAATTGCTATGAGATATTCTAGCTGACGACTCTAACAAGAAAAGCTTCTGTGCATCTACCACGTAATATTTCTAACTCTGGATTATAGAACATGGATGTTTCACACTGAAAATAACCACTGCTTATGAATAATCTCCCTGCTTGTAATTTGGTATTCACTGAAGAAGCAAAATGTGTCAAAAACAGATTTTTGACATAGCAAAAGGATCTGTGTAGGTTTTCAGGACACCAGCCTCATAGTCCGTTGGAGGCAAAGAAACAAATAAAAACAAACAAATAAAATTCAGCATTTTATGGCACATTCAAAGAACTCGATTTGAATACTTTATAGGTCCTAATCAACTTAACTGTTTCAACTGCTTCCATAACCTTTCTGCTATGCTTTCTTGTTAGACATTAAAAACAAACAAACAACAAATAAACACATCAAAGATCAATCTCTTTTTAGCAAGATATGCTGCAGAACAGACAGTTTTTTAATTCTCTCACTACAGGCTGTTCTGAGAGGCTGGCTTTGCTATTGGGATTGTGGATGCTTCACCCAGCTCTGTGTTGCCATATCAGGGAATAAAACATTCAACCCTGTCCCTTGTGAAGTAATTGAAGGTAAAACTGCCATGAACCACTGCACACAAAAATGGAATGTCAGGAATTAGGATGATCACAGGAACAGAGCTTTCTGTGCCTGAAGAAGTAGCAAGAACCAACATACCTTCCAGGCTAAATCATGAAATGAATACAAGCTCAAATGAAATCTTCACGGGAAAAGGCTAGCCTGAAAGATTTTTTTTCCCCCTCAGAATCTTGAGAAATTAGGTGAAATTAGGTGAAGCTCTCAAAGAAATCAATCTCCAGGTCTCTGCATGCTTATAAGCAGGATCTTGCCAGCCATTTTCCAAAATACTACAAATCAACCAAGACACAGGTAAAACCAAGAAAAAACAAAATCATTTAAGTCAGATGGTTTCAACTATAGGTACATGAACCAGTGCCATTCCACTGAACTGTACTGGTCCATGGGTATATAGAACCTGAAAACCACTGATCTAAGTTACTGTTGTTCAAATTTTCCCCTTGGGACCAAAGGGATGATATCCCAGTCACAAAAAGCATTTATTTGCCCTGTAAGCATGAGGCCTTGCATTTGATTCTTGGTGCCACCCACATGCAAAGAGCAAAGTCTCGGCAGCAATGGATGGGATTCTTGGTACTATAAGAGTGTCTGAACTCAGAAACATACCTATATTTGCGAGAACATTACAACTGAAGTGGTAAAGCCCTCACAAACACATGTAGCTCCACAACCCAAATTGTATGAGCCGCAGATAGCACAAAGGGTGCCATCCCAGTTCTTCAAAACAATAAGAATAACAAATAAAAGGGTGGGGGGATAAAAACCAGTGTCTGAAATAACATCTTGAGTGCCTCCTAACTAAATATTAGTTTGTCAAAAAGTATTGTAATACTTCACTACACTCTAGCTTTTTTGTAGTGGTTGAGCTGAACCCATGGCATCACATGTGACGCACACACTCCACCGAGTCACATCCTCAGCAATACCTACTGCTAAGCATGTTACCTTGCATGAAATAATGAAATATAACCAATTAAAACAGCCTGGAAAAAGTACACTGGTCATAATCACCTCTTTTATGACACATTCCTCCACTTTAAGGGTAAGATTTACAAAAGAATATAAGGATTAAGAATGGGCAGGAGGCAACTGTCTCAGGTTATACTGATATATTTATCAGTATATATCAGCCAGGCAGTGATTTACATCCATATCTCAAAGCTTCACATAGGTCCAATTAAGCATATGTTCATTTTATTGTACATAAATCTCATGTGGAAAATTGTCAACGAGTACTGAACTCTACTCAATAACAAGCAAGTTGGAATATGCAAACTGACGTCTGTGGTTTATTTTTGAATGTACCAAATATAAGATGGTGAAAAGATGGATAAATGAACAGGAACAGACAGAAATGTGAAGAAATTAAATTATACTGGTGAAACCTAGGTGGTAAATTATTGGTATCTGCCAAAAAACACCCTTTCAGATCACTATTTGTGCAAAGCTCCCATCCCACAACACCCCCTCCCCTCCCCAGCTCAATACTAAGGAAGAAAACAAATGGGAAAAAAATTACTAAAGTAGGGGACCAGAGAGATATTACAGCTAGCAGGGCACTTGCCTTGTATGGGGTCAATCTAGGTTTGATCCCCAGCATCCTATCTGGTCCCCTAGCACCACCAGGAGTGATCTCTGAGCACAAAACAAGGAATAAGACCTGAGTAGCACCAAGTTTAGCCAGAATTCAAGAGCAAACACCCCCAAATTACTGAAGGGTTCAGAAAGCCACATCACCACCCCTACTCCCTTTAAGAGTTCATATGATATCCCAACCCTGGCAGTCTATTAAGCATTTTTTAATCTAACAAAAGGAGAAACAAAAACGTTGCTCTTTGTTTTTAAAAATCAACTGCCCCAAACTGGTTAATTACTTAGAAAAATGTGTGTGCTAAGTGGGAAGGAAAGAAGTAGCTCCCCACAGACAAAGTTTCTATATTTATATACACAGTGCGCTGAAGTGGGGCAGAGGATGCTGTTAGAAGACTCAGGTGCAGGACACACAGCAGACCCAGGAACACATCAGAAGGCTTCTGATGGGGAGAAGTGACAGCAAATGGAAGGAGAGGAAAAGACCTCCAGGACCTTGGCAATACAGAACCTTGTACTCAAAGGCAAGGTGCAGGGATGCCAACAATAACGAGTCCCAGAAAAGCACAGCTACGGAAGCCTGTCAGGCATCACAATGCCACAAGCTCCTTCCCAAGCAATCAACAGCTCAAACATGCCTCTATGAAGAAGCAATCTCTTCAGCAAGCCAATTCACCTCAATCACAGTCCGTGTCATTGGCTTAGCAAACTGCTTCATAAACTGCTTTTGCAAACTGATAGCTTTGTATTGAGTAGACAATATTCATTATGTGAAAAAGAATAATAGCTGGGGTGGTTATCTGATTTGAGTAGCTCTTCTTGCTACTCAAAGGACGGTTCCAGAATCGGTAGCATCCGCAGCGGGAGTTTACGAGCAATGCAGCATCTCAGACCGTATCCCACACTAGCTCTGCTCAAATCTGCCACTTAGGCAAATCGAGGATGACTTCCATACACAACCTTGAAGCAATGGGATGACCCTACAACAATCTTGTCAACCAAACCTCAAAAACTTAGGTGCGGCTTTAACTTCAGAATTAGAGGCTAGATATCAGGAAAGCAGTATTATAGGTAAGCAGTACTGAACCCTGGACACCTTGTCTTCGGGAGGCTCCTTCCCCTGATGACGACTTCCTCTATGCAATGCTTCAGACCTGGCCTCCACCCAGGTGAGAGAACTGCATGAAGCTTGAAGTCCCTGGAGAATCCAAAACACAGCCGAACCTGCTCTGAGCACTTTGGAAAGTTTCCTATTCTCTAGTGGATCTAGAAATAGTCCATGTATCCTAGGAGAGTGGATTACGTTGCATGCAAATGTTCCTCAAAGTAAAATGCATAGAAAATGTGAAACTATCAAAGGAGTTCTTGGGCCACTATTCTAATTTCAGGTAAATCAGACAGCTGCAAAATTCTTTACTTCCCCTTAAAAGCAGCCACAGCATGTTGCATTTTATTCCCATAGAAGTTTACCTTAATGATCATATTTCCTTTCCTTTAGTCACTGTAATACTGTCTTATACTGAGTTATCTGAGAGGTCATGGATTAAACAAACCTAAATGTTTTAGCTTTTCTTTCAAAATAGCCTATGTCTTTAAATATATGAAGGTATTTCTGATAAAGTACACACATATGAGAGATTTTTTCAAAAGCCACATGAAGCCAATTATTTGGTACCAGTTGTAAGTTTCATAATTTAGCATCATTTCATTGTGTATGAATATGTGTAATTACATGAAAAAGTTTTTAAAATGTGATTACCAAATACACAAATATACTTTTAGGTGGCATATTTGATATGCCAAAAACAGTAACAAGTCTCACAATGGAGACGTTTCTGGTGCCCACTAGAGCAAATCGATGAGCAACGGGATGACAGTGACAGTGATTAATTTCCACTCGTGTATTTCAGAAAATAATTTCGCATGTCTGATTAACTGTTGAAGGCAATAAATAACACATTTACGAGATAATATTGCATCTGAAAAAGTGGTAATCAAAGCTAAAACACTGAAATGTCCCACACTCATTGCTAATTATGAAAAAGAAAAAAAATTATTTTTGCAACAATTCATGCATGACGGAAAAAGTGGTTAACACTCTTTGACCTATTTTTATTATTTAGATATTCACAGAAAATATTTTTAAGAGGCTGGCTACATTTTTAATAGATTCTACTATTTTTGGAGGAGTTTCAGGTTCACAGCAACACTAAAAGGCATACAGATTTCTCATATATCCCTTTCTCATGCACATGGTCAAGTTTTTTTTAATATAAGTTTTTTAATGTGGAAATTGTGGAATGACATACACATAAAAAATCCTTGTAGTCAACTATATATCATTTAAGCCTCACTGAGAAAAATCTATTTGAGTTATATTTAGGTTGAGGGAAATTTTTATTAAATGATATATTGAAATAAATTTATATCTAATAGAATTGCCACAAATAACAGCATCTGATTCATACTGACTTAATTTTCTCTTATGTATCTCTCTTATTTTCTTTTAAAAAAAAGACTAAAAAAACAACAGTCAACAAATAAAGCATGAAAAGTTTGAGTGCTCTGAAAAATAGAAAGACATAAATATTTCCTACCACACCACAAACCTCTACCTGCATACCTTTAGATACTACAAAAACAAAATTGTACACTGGTGGAGGAATGGGTGTTGGGACATTGTATGACTGAAACCTGATCATGGATAGCTTCCTAATGATTTATCTCACAGTGATTCAATTTAAAAAATGAAATTAAAAAAATAAAATAAAATTTTAAGAGCCCTACTCTAAGCTACAAGAGACATAACACCCAAATTCACCCCTGTGTCAACTGAGCCTTCTACTCACAAAGTCATTTTACAGTATATTCTCTTACCTGAAAAGGAGGGAGTAGGAGTTCGGCTTCAGCCAGTTAGTAACAGGCTGCTGAGAGCATGTCAGGGGCAGGCTGAGAAATGCAACAAACCAGGTCGAAGGAAAGCTCAATCTTTTGAGAAGGGAAGTGGGGGGGCAAGAATTCAGGAGAAGCAAGCCCACGTAGACAGAGAATGGAACATATTAGTCCTCTTGCCAAAGGTCCCACCCCTCGGCCACAAAATTAGAGGCTGTACCAAGAGTACCCATAGACACAACAAAATATCCAGAGTGCCCGAGAGAGACTCTGTCCTCCGTTCTAAGCAGAACAACAAATATAGCAAATGCTTTTTACAGGCGTCCTGCTGAAGAGCTGCCCAGAAATAATAGACCCTGAACATAAGAAGAAACACTTAATACTTGATCCGAGATTGGGAGTTATCAACGGGAAGAGTATAATTTGGGAGCCTGCACCTGAACTTTTCCTTCAATCTTTAGTTTTTCTACAAGGCACCAAAGCATTCAAGCTGTAAACATAAAGGAAAGTATAAATGCTCCTGATTCAGGAAATACATTCAGTTAGTTGCAAAAATAAAAACAAAACAAAAAAAAAAAACAGCAGTGAGGGGAATGATTTTTTTTTAATTAGTAACTGGTTGTGGGACAATGTAGACAAAAAATAAAGAAAAGTTAGTATCTGAAGTGAGTTCTGATGATGAACACCCTGGCAAATATGGTAAAATGTAAAGAATTCCATTTTATATAAATGGGAATTTTGGTTTTTGGCTTTTGGTGTGGACACCATACTTGGCAGTGCTCAGGGCTTTGTCCTCACTTTGTGCTCAGTGATCACTCCTGTTGGTGCTGAGGATACAATAGGTGGTGCCAGGGATGGAACCCCAGTTAGCTGTGTGCAACGCAATACCTTAAACAAGTATTTTAACTCAATCTCAAATTTAAATGCTAAAGCATACATACATACCCTTATTGGTAATTTCCTTGATTTATTCATCCATAACAAAAAAATAAATAAAACCATAACAACAAAAAGCAATTTAACATTTCCAAAACTGGGCCAGAGAATATAAAATGCTTTGCAAATCAACATTCCAGGGCGAAATCTTAGCAGGGTCAATATTCACTCAAGTCAACTGAATCCTACTCTGCGGGATCTCTCTCTTTGTAGTACGTTCCTATTCATCATCAATTAAAGTCAGTTTTTCAAGCATTATTTCCCAAATGCATTTAGCCAGAGGACCTTAATTTGAAGGACATCCAGAGGGGAAACGTTTTATGAGAGATTAGGAAATGATAACAATTGTAGTTAGGTTCCACTTGCCATTTTTTAATCAACTCACTTGACACTGTGAGATTTCACAACATTTACAAGTTATGGAGGTATCAGGTTTCCCATCTGTCCAACTTGTATTACAATATCAAAAGTCACAGAACGATTAATTTCTTGGTTTCTCAATATAATAAAGCTAAGCCCTTTTGCCTAATGTCAACAGATGGAATGGAGCATAGTACACAGATATTTAACCTCCTGTAGCCTTCACATTGTTAGAAAATATATGGGATATCACAGTGCCTTCCTTCAAGAAACCAGATGCTTTATTTTGAATCTCTAGCAGTGATAATAGTTTCCCTGTGTTGGTGCCATTACACACTTGCTACTGAATGTCAGACCTGAGAAACTATCCCACAGAATAATCACTGCAGGCAAAATATCATTGTCACTGTACCACTGTCATCCCTTTGCTCATCAATTTGCTTGAGGGGGCACCAGCAACGTCTCCAGTGTGAGATAGCACAGCGGGTAGGGCATTTGCCTTGCACGCGGCCAACCCAGGTTTGATTCCTCCACCCCTCTCGGAGAGCCCGGCAAGCTACCAAGAGTATCTTGCCCGCATAGCAGAGCCTGGCAAGCTACCCATGGTGTATTCGCTATGCCAAAAACAGTAGCAGGTAAAGTACTGACACTTAACCAAGAATTACAATTAACAACACCGTTCATGGCTGGAGAGATAGTATAGCAGGTGGCATTTGCCTTGCGTGTTGCCAACCTGGGTTCAATCCCCAGCATTCCATATGATCTTCCCAGTCCACCAAGAGTGAGCTCTTAGTGAAGAACAAGATGTTACCACCAGCCCCGCCACCCACAAAAGCCACCGAGGCTGGGTAATAGCTCAAGAGATCAAGAGGTATAACAGATGCTGTGTCTGGTCCTTATATAAAATAAACAACTACATTTTAAAGCACATAATGTGATTCATATCCAGATGAGACTGAAGAGGAAGAAACTGAACACTGTGACCTGAGCAAACCACGGGCCAAATGGCTCGCTGCAAATCATGTTTCCATTCTTATAAAATCCTCAAGTCCTTCAATTCCCAACAATCCTCAGGAAGTCTCCTGCTCATTATATGTGAAGTGGGCATTCATGCTAGAACCAGAAGAGATCGGTGGTTTACAGCTGCTCCACTTAGATAATTAAGTCACCTCTCTGTCCAAATTTTTCAACCCCAACTACTCCAGAACTACGCTATACAAGTTCTTTCTCTAACCATGTCCCTTTTAAGATCAAAGTCTCCTTAAAAAAATAGTCATTCTTCTCTAATTCTAAACTGATAATCAACAATTTTTTTAAATTGTTTCTTTAGCTCATAAACATAATTTGGGGCCAGAAGAACAGCACAGCAGGTAGTACATATGTCATACACATGGCTGACCTTGTTTTGAGCACAAAGCCAGGAGTAAACTCACCTGAGCAAAGTTGGGTGTGGTCCAATAAAACCAAAACATCAATACAGATAATCTATAAGTACATTTCTTTATTAGAGATACCAAAAAAATATCTTTAAATAAATGATACAGGAGACATGGAATGATGTGATTTTTGAACAAGTAGTTTAATTTCGCTGAGAGAATTCGCTGATTCACCTGGAAAATAATAACTTCATAAGGCTGCAATAGCACAGCGGTTGGGCGTTCGCCTTTCATGAGGCCAACCCGAGTTCGAGTCCTCCACCCCTCTCGGAGAGCCCGGCAAGCTACCGAGAGTATCGAGCCTGCAGGGCAGAGCCTGGCAAGCTACCCGTGCACATTGGATATGCCAAAAACAGTAACAATAAGTCTCTCAATGAGAGATGTTACTGGTGCCCACTCGAACAAATTGATGAGCAACAGGATGACAGTGACAGTGACAGTGAAGGCTGCATAAGTATAAAAGAGGAATGTAAAGCCCAAGTATCTGGATAAATATACAATATGCACCAAAATTCCATACTATATTGATGAAATGTTGTTCAGTCTATTTCCTAAGGGCCTTTTATGACCAAAACAAAATAAAACAGGGTCAGAGAGACAGCACAGAGTTCTGGTGCTTGCTTTGCGTGCAGTGGACCCCGGTTCCATCCCCATAACTGCACCATCCTCCAAGTACCACTAGGAGTCACTCCTGAGCACAGAACCAGGAACGGCCCCTGAGCACCACTGGGTGTGGCCTAATCCTCCCCCCCACCCCCCGCCAAAAAATGCACAAAAACAAGGCACTTAACAGGTCCCTGATTAAAACGAAGAACACAAACCTATGCCTCATAATAATGCATGGATATAGGCCGGGGCATCTAAAAAATAGTGAAATAACACTTTTATTTAAATAGTTCAGAGTGTGGCTAAAAGTAAAACCTTCCTGCAACTTTCATGTTAATTACAATCACTGCTGAGTTTTGTTTGTCTTTGCTGTAATCCCTTTGTTTTAAGATGACTCAGCTTCGAAATATAATGTCCTTATAATGAGTGAGTTTATTTCATTTAACATTATGATTTCTAATAATCAGGTGTTTTTTTCTTAATTCTACTATTTAACTTTGTTAGGCTTTCTCGTTTGGATACTTTCTTTGTTCTGGATTTTGAAGCATTTATTTAAATATGAAATGAAAACCAAACAATTACAGTAAATGCAAATGCTACAAATCTTACTACGTGTATGCACACACATACACACACAGAGTGACTGTGTAAGATAGCAGACACGTTAACTAATTTATGATGGAAATTATTTTGTAACATAAACATATTCAAATGATCACACCTTATGTTTATTTAAAGTTATATTCCAGTTCTGTGCCAAGAGGGGCTGGAAGGACAGTAAAATGGGTAGGACTCTTGCCTTGCACATGGCCAACCCAGGTTCAATCCATATGGTCTCAGAGTCCCACCAAGAGTGACTCCTCAGTGAAGACCCCGGAGTTACCACTGAGCATCGAGGGTGCGGCCCCATCACTACAAAAGTTGTATCTCACTAGGTTCAAAAAAAAAAACACAGAACCAATGACTATTTCAATAATATGAAAATATGAAATGACCGGAGGAGACAAGAGTAAATATGAACGTGCTAGTTTTCGATTTTCAAATCAAGGAATCAACGGGAACAGTCTACACAGATAAATCTGTGAACACAGAACTTGGTGAAACTGTCATTCATATTTATAATAACTAATTACCAACTAAAAAGTAAGCATGCCAAGAAGCTAAATTATGTGGGGAGGGAAGTACCTAGAAAACATATTTCATCCTCTAAGAAATAATACAAAGTTCAAACTGGGAGCGAATCATGTTCGTCCAAATACACCTGTGCCTTCCAACTCCCTTTCCCGAGTCAAGGAAGCTCAGAGAGGCCAGAGCAGCCTCTGCTTGCTGAGAATCTAGGAGAGACAAACTCAGATTTTCTTTGGACCTGCTCCCAATATCACAGTATTTGGCGGTCTTAACATCTGGGTTTTTACCATTTCTGTCTCAGTGATGATTCCTCCTCCCTCTCACTTTTAGTAATAGTTTTCTTCTCAGTAGTTTCAGTAAGGAGATACTTCGACTGAGATTCCGTTAATAATAATTTGCTTAGATTTGCTCTAGATGTCGTGGTGCTGGGAACATTCTTGAGTTAATCTGTCTCTGCTGCTCTCCCTGCCTCTACCCCTCCTAATCTGGCTGCTAACCTGGATGCTCAACCCTTGCCAACCTGCACTGCCAGCAAAAAAAACACCCACGTGTCTCTTCCCCCCTCAGGTCCCAAAGGGAGTATTTACACCAGAGAAATTGGCAGGCTATACAAACAAAGCTTAGCCACTCTCCTCTTTCTCAGAGGCAACTGTGAAACATTTATCAGCATACCACAAGGAAGGTCTGTGCGCTGATAAAAGAACACACATATGCAAGCCCTTCGACTTCCAGGCACAGAATCATCGCATATTTCACTTCCTTTTTTGCAGGTTTATGGATTAAAGACCAAAACAATTACAGTCCAGAGCTCCTGGTCCATCCAACCTTGCTCAAGACTGATTCTTAATGTGAAATCAACTTTTTATTCCCCGGGAAAGAATTAACACATAACATTATTTTAAGTAATAGAGTTGAAATTCTCCCAAAACACAGCCAACTCAGGTCACCTACTTGATCCACCTAGAGAATCATGAAACCAAAATATTTAACAAAAACTTTTTTTCCAAGAAATAATGAAAGAAACGAATATGAATTTATGTGTCTGTCATTGCTCCTCTAACTCCTAATGTTGCTCTACTGCACAGTCTTTACTGTATTGCTGATTATCATTAATAATATCGGCGTCACTAAATTACATTTTATAAATATAGTAACTACTTTAAAATTAGAACAGAATCTACAGAACATTAAAAGTGTATTACAGGGGGAGGGGGGAAGGGGAGGACAGACAGACAATACAGGGATAAGGCGCATGCCTTGCATGCACCCAAACCCAGTTGAATACCCAATACCATGATGCAAGGTCCCCAAAGCATTGCTGACTGCCACCCAGGCCCTTGAGGACCACCAGAATGGCCTGAAAGGGCTCCAAGAGCACCATATCCTCTAGCCCTCACTCTGAATAGTTGACCCAGTTGTAACTGAAGTTACAAAGGTCTCCCACCCAAAATAAATGTATCCTAGAGCCAAGGAGAGAGCTTAGCAAATTGGAGTATATTGGAGTTTGCACGAGCAAGACCCTGAACTTGATCCCTGGCACTGCACACCCCAGCTTCTCATCTGGGTAGCTCTAGTCACCTGTAGCACTGCAGAGCTGGGCCTTAGCACTCAACTTTCTGGCCCATTTGGCCAAATGTCACTGGGAGAGGCCTCTTGAACACTGCTTGGGAGCCCCAGGGCCTTACACCTAGAAAAATGTCCTAAATTCTTTTTTTTTTTTTTTTTTTGCTTTTTGGGTCACACCAGGCAATGCACAGGGGTTACCTCCTGGCTTTGCACTCAGGAGTTACTCCTGGCGGTGCTTAGGGGTCCATATTGGATGCTGGGAATCGAACCCGGGTCAGCCATGTGCAAGGTAAACGCCCTACCCACTGTGCTATTGCTCCAGCCCCCTAAATTCTTTTAAGAATTTTGTTCTACTGCATGGAAAAATATTCAAAGTATGACATAAACGTTACCAGCTATTACACAAGCGTCAACCTCATTTTTGTCTCCCCACTTAGAGGCAATAAAATTCATTTCACAGAAGATGACATAATCTGGCTATACTCTGTGCTATATGTCAAACTTTTCTATCAGCACCAGTTCAAGAAAAAAAAAACAGCTTCTGGTTAGTGGAATATGCAGGACAGTATGAAATGGTAGATAAGAGCATCAGGCTGGAAATGGATACATGTGGGCTGACATCTGAGCTATTTGATTCTGGAACAGTTACTTAACCTTGCCAAGGTTTTCTTTTCTTGTCTCTAAAAGAGGTACAAAAATACCTGCTTTACCAGGATGACTGGAAAAATCAAATTAAAAAAAATCAACATAAAACACAGAGTATATGGTATATATTACTCAGTAGGCTAAAATAACTTATTGATGTTTACAGCTTTTGTACAATATACCAACTGCTCTATCACAGGAGTTTCGATCAGAGCTTCTAAGTTTTATTAAAAACACAGACTGTGATTCAGGGGTCTGATGGTGGGGGTGGGCATTGTGTTCAGAAGGACCAAGTGACATCCAGGCTGCCTGTCTACGGACCACACTCAAAGAGGAAGGATCTGGAAGACTCGACAGTCAAACACACACCACACCACCACAGGTGGCCTCCCCAGCACATGGAAGCACAAAAGCTAAAATTCAAAGCACTGAGTCCCCAAACAAACATGACTTACTCCGTAAGAACAGAACTCTTCTTTAGAAGCAGTAAAAGTCTGGGGCTGGGGAAATAGTCAAGTGGTTGAGGCACTTCCCTTGCAGGCTGCCAATTTGTATTGATCACCGTCACCCATAGAATCTCAAGTACCACCAGGGGTAAGCCTAAAGGCAGAAGAGATAAATGCCCTGAACACTGCCCCCCAACAAAAACTAAATTAATTAATTTTGGTTGTGGTTTTGCTTTGGGGGCACACCGGTGATGCTCAGGGGTTACTCCTGAGTACTTGAGGGATCATATGGGATTCTGGAAATGGAATCCAGCTCAGACACACCCAAGACAAGCCATCTACCCACTGTACTATCGCCTCAGGCCCAAATTAATTAATTAAGTTTTAAAAATGAAAACAGTAAAAAGCTATGAACCACTCAGAATAATTGCTAAGTAGAGAAAACAACCATAAGAAAAGCAAAAGACACAATCCACAGAGAAGCGGCAGGCATTCTGGTGAGCAACGCGGCCCGGACAATGCTCCGGACCCGAATCGGGGCCAGCAACACCGGGGGGCCGGAAGGAGGAGGTGCCGCCAGCACGCCTTCTCCAGGTGGAGCCCTGGCAACACTGAGCAGCAACTAACACGGCTCCAGGACTCGGGACTGGGACACATCTGACCCGCGAGGCCACGTTAGCAGCCGCGCAACCTTTTCTAAAACCTGAAAACATACAATCTTTTAATGGAAAACTAATTGTCAAATGCCTCCTTATTAGGGTTATCTTGTTTGGGGGTATAACTCCCACAACAATAGTGAGTTTTGTGTTGAAATATGGAACATAATCAAGGTGAAGAGAAAATGAAGTGAAATTCATCAGTTATACAGTTGGGGTGGGGGGCGGGGGGTATAAAGGGGATTTTGGTGGTGGAATATGGGCACTGGTGAAGGGATGGTGTTTGAATACGGTATAACTGAGACATAAGCCTGAGAACTCTGTAACTTTCCACATGGTGATAAAATTAAAAAAATAAATAAATAAATAAATATATTTAAAAAAAAATAAGGGGGAGGAAAAAAAACCTAAATAGAAGAGATAATGATTAGAAGATTCCCTAACATGAATGCTGATGCCAATATTTCATAAACATTTTGATAAAATTTAAAAAAAAAGAAAAGAAAAAGAATGTTTAACCTGTGGGAAGAGCTTTCAAATCAGCTAGGACTGGAGTCTAACCCTCATTCTAATATACTTACTGTATGTGTATTTTTTTGATTGGTTTTGGTTTTTGTTTGGAGGCCATACCCAGAGGTTCCCAAGGCTTACTTCTGGCTCTGTTCTCAGGAATCAGTCCTGGTGGTGCTCAGACGTGGTACTGGGCATCAAATCCAGGCCAGCCACATTCAAGGCAAGATGCTTACCCACTGTACTAGTGCTCCAGTCTGTTATGACTTTTGATTCATTACAGGCCTTTTTACAAACTTCAATTTCCTTATTTGCAAAATAGCAGTAATAGTCTATTTAAAAATATACGATCTCAAATAATAACAGATGACTCAAAAGCAATTTAAATTGGTAGGTTCTTCTCGAGGTCTAACACACAGTAGACGCCAAGAGCACGTCAGCTCCCTCTACTCCAGCGTCATTTCTCTGATGACTTGCTAATGCGACTCTCGCTTATTTTACCTTTACTGACCTCAGACCCTTCTCCTCGCTAACAAAACTATATGAACACCTGGCATTCCTCAGTCTTCCTCAGACTATTTCAAGCTGCCAGCATTCATAATTTCCCAAGAGAAAAGACCTTATTTCCTAGCCATATTCTACCAATCCTGGAGACGTACTGTCTGAGAGAAAGCTGTTTTCCACATGGCTTCTCACTATTCTAAATCCTTGCTACTTCTTTCTTCTTCAACAGACACAAAAAGTAATAGAACGGAAGCCATCGCTATCTTTTTCACCATCTCTAAAATAGCCTGTGACTATCTTTTTCAATCAAGGAAACTATTATTGTGGGAAACCAGCCATTCCAAAATAAGTGCCTGCTTATTTTTTTAGTTACAAAAACTTAAACTGATTCTATTTCGTCCTTCTCTTTCCTTCCCTTTATAGTTGCAATTTTTTCAATGTCTGGTGCTTGTACCCTAGGTTGCAGTGCTCTCACACACTTGGTTCTGGTGTGCCAGAGATCATACATTTGTACAATGGCCAGGGTTCGAGTAGCAGTGCCACTGAGAATTACACTTCATGGTGGAGCCAGAGATCAAACTCAAGGGCTCATGCATACAAGGTATGTGGTCTGCCTCTGAGCTACATCCTTGAGCCCTCATTCTATTTCTTAAGGAAATTATCACAAACATACAAACACACACACACACACACACACACACGCCTTCTGGAATTGTCATGATTTCCTGTCACCAAAAAATTCCTCATAGACCAAAAATGAAAGTTTCCCCATTTAACTCGGTCCCTTCATTGACTTGCATGGTATTCACTGAGTGCCTGTCATGCAATCAGCTCTGTCAGAGAGCAGGTTTATATCAATCAGACATGGCCCATGAAGATTTAACTATCCCCACCCTAATCTGATTCTCAAAGTCCAGACTAGTTGAGGTTTGTTTGTTTTTTCCCTCCAAATTTTATTTTATTAAAGCACCATGAGTTACACAGCTTGTTCATAGTTGGGGTTTTGACATACAATGTTCCATCGCCTATCCTGCGCCCGTGTAGCTGAACAGGCTGCAATGTAATTAAGTCACAGCAAAAAGTGTTAAAAAGACCAACCCAGGTCACAATGACTAATCAGATGAAATCCATCAAAGCACACCAATAAGATGACACTTGAAGCATAAGTGGGCTGCCGAAATAGTGGCAAATTTGTCCACCATGCTGTCCTGGGTGAAACGAAATGGTGCCACCTTGGAGACAGATTTTACAGCACCTTCAGTGTGAGCAGATGTTCAAATGTCTCCTCACAGCACACCCACATTGTCTCTCTCCCTAATCAACTAATTGAGCCGAAAAGCCCTCTGATGGCTTTCTGATATACCAGCACCTGGAAAAGAAAACACGTAGAGTATTTCGCCAGTCACACAAGCCATCTTGCTGTCTGTTGGCAGCGTTAATCCTTAATTTTGATATTTGGTACTTAACAAGAATCGTTAACAACAGGAATACAGCTGCTCAGCAAGATGAAGCCAGTCTCAATCACCCTCTTTAAGCCCAGCAAAACTTTCATCAGTTTTGGGCTCTCTCGATTTCAACGCTCACCATGCAGAGGAAATACTGCTAACAGAATCATTTTGATTATGAATTCATATAATGTAAAGGCATCATAAAAACATAATCAGAATAGGTTGAAATTATGTGATCAGTTAAACCTTCAGATGCAGATTAATTTACTGTCTTAACTATGTCCATGAACTTCTTTCATAAAGACCTGTGAATTACAAGAAAAATCCCTCTTCATTAGAAGAAAACATACCAAGTCTCACCATTTATGGTGAGAAAACTGGAAAAATTACAAGACATCTTTAATTTACTCACCATAATCAAGACACACTAAACCGATTATTTGGCACAGAGAGTGCACATGTGAAGAGTGTGCTGACAGATGAGACACGTCATTCCCAGTGATCTCCAACATGAATGTGAAGGAGTCCTAAAGTGCGTGATAGTTCAACTTATGGGTATACCCGTACAAAGCAAGGCTCAATTATGACATTTTCTAATTCTTTTACTTAAAATTCAGAGGTAACCTCGCAGTCTCTTATCTCTTTGTTTGGTAGCCACAGCATCCATGTAGCAATAAGTAACACTACTTGGTTTTAATTTTTTATAGGTCATCTCTATTATGATTGGCACATAATAGTATCCATTTAAGGTAAGGATTTAAGGTTTCTTAAAATTCATCAATTTGTGGTTTTTAAAAGTAAAAAATATTAAATAATAATAGAGGTGGAATATAGCCATAGCAAAAATCATGAGGGTAATATCTAAATTTCTGATATTTGGGAAACCCAATAGTCTGCAACTGAAACAGCTCAGGTTTGAGCATAAGATTTGCAACTATCTTCCTGTGTGATTTCAGGCAAGTTACCTAAGATCTCTGTGCCTTTTCTACTTTAAAAACTGAGGTAATGACAGCATCTATTTCAAAAGGTACTGTGAGTACCAGTAGGTTGCTACAAACCAGGCTCTAAAAATGTCACCTGGCATACAGAAGGAATTTCATAGTAGATAAGTAAAGATATTTTCTGATTGCCATTTTGAGAGGGGTTCCCCAATTATGCTGAAAGGCAATCCCACACAATAATCATTCTGGGTGGTCTAGGTCGGATAACATAATGGTCTGTCCAGTTAGGAGAGGGGATCACCAAGGTCATACCCCACAGTGCTTGGCCCCCATGTGAGGGGCCTTGAGTATGTAAGTCATTTACTTCACTCATCTGAGCTCTCTCCACAGCCCCTTTATGAGTTTGTATATAGGCAAAAAAAAGTTATTTTGGTTTTCCTTTAAATTTATAGTAGACATGTAAGGCCTATTTTAAACCCCTGTGAGTCTATGGAAGCCAGAAATTAAGATACAGTGCGCTGAAATCCATTACAGTAGCCTTCTCTCTTTAAAAACAAGGTTGATATTCCTTATCCACATAATATCTACCAAAATATTTGCAAAAGGGCATGAGTTCCTTCAATAGTCTTACATCCAACCTAACTCATGGAATATGCCAAGATTGCTGCTTTTCTTGAATACCATTTTAGTAGATGACTTATTATATAAATGAGAGCCACTTTACATAATAACTATCTTATAATATACTTGAGGGAAGGAAGACAGCTCAAAACCTGAAGAACATGCTTTGAATGAAGAAGTTCCAGGAATTCAACTCCCGAGCATCACATGGTCCCCTGGTCACTCCCAGGTACTTTAGATATTATACTAGGAATTTTGTTTGAACAACACCCCCCACAAGAAAGAAAGTACTTGAAGGTCTATTGTCTAAATTTGTGCCTTCACACACACACACTGTATTAAAAATAGGCAATATTAAAAATAGGAAAGAAAAATTTCCTTTTCTTCATGAGATCTTCTGTGTCTTGCAGGAGAATTTCTCACTTTGCTCATGCTGTTGAATCTAACTACCTCAGATTAATCATAAAGGTCACATGGAAACCATTCCCTCTTACAGGCATGTGCCAGCTTCACCCAACTCCAGTGTAATAGGTATTTTGGTTAAAAGTGGTTGGGAAGAAGAGGGACCACTATTCACTGGTTCTTGATTAGCAATCCACAAGATTTAACCAAGTTCCAAAACAACTTTCTGTGGCTTATACAGTTTCCCTAACAATGATCTTTAGGTGTGCCATTTAATATCACAAATTACTACTTCCACTAGAATCCAGCTAGACTGAAAATCAAGGAAAAGCAAAAGAAACCACCCCATAACTAATGTGAGGGAAAGCAGCTAACAATGAAATTAATGCTGATTGCAAATGTAACCTTCAAGATGCTGAGAGCCCAGTAATCCCTCAAAGAACAGATAATACAATCTGATTTATTTTTAATGTCAAATGTACCTACAAGAAATGGCTATGTAAATTGCGAAGGCAGGCTCTTCTTAAGAGCCCAATTTAATTTTCAAAATCTAAATAAGTGTACTATCCCTTCAATTCTTTCAAAATTAGACCTTCTACTTCATTTATATTTTAAGTAACCATGTACTCACGCCTACAGCAGTTCTTTGGCTTTGAGACAACCTGACTTTTGAGGCAAGACCACTCTCCAAGGTGCCCATGTGCAAACCTCACTGCGGTACTGATGTGTATTACTTAACCTTATCATGCCTCCACTGCATCACCTAGAAGAGCGATTATAAAAGCACCCATCTCATGGGCTTGCTGTCTCTTAAGAACCATACCCAACACATGGTTAATTGCAAGTCAATGGTAGGTATTATAAGTGATCTTTTGTAATCTTTTGTGATCTTCACATTATTTCCGGGCTGGAGCGATAGCACAGTGTTGGGCGTTCGCTTTTCATGCGGCCGACCCAAGTTCGAGTCCGTCGCCCCTCTCGGAGAGCCCGGCAAGCTACCAAGAGTATTGAGCCCGTGCGGCAGAGCCTATTGGATATGCCAAAAACAGTAACAATAAGTCTCTCAATGAGAGACGTTACTGGTGCCCGCTCGAACAAATCGATGAACAATGGGATGACAGTGACATTATTTCCTGAAAACTTTCACAGAAGTATTACCATGTACCCTAGTTACGAATGAGAACTATGCATATTTCAGAGGGCTCGACAGGACGCAAATTATGATCTTATCAATCAAGATAAAGTATCTCATCTTCCCCTTTGCACCTCCTTTAACAAACTGAAATGATTAAGTACCAAAGTGTCTGTGATAAATAACTGAAGGACACTGAATGCATGTAAAGATCTTCCTAAAATCTATGATTATTTTTTAGATGTTGGTATTTATTTCTATAATACATATGAATAGAACACTTTATCAGGCTAAAATAGGGGAATGACCAACAAATTTTCCCCATGATGTTTGTTATTGGCTGGCTCAAACCACTTCACTTTATTCAGCATATTATTTTTATTAGTCATGAGGCACAAAGGTGAGAGGAGCAAGTGGGCACATATAAATTATAGTCTATTAGGACTAGAGTTATAGTTCATTATGGATATTTATGCAACATATTGTACTCCCTCAAAATTAACTACACAATACACAGGAAACAGAATGATCCTGCTGTTTCCATGAGCACAGCAAGTGGTATCACAGAGTCGGCCTCTTCAAAAATCTGATGACGAAGCTTCAGGTATTCTAACACTCTGAGATACATAAACACAACTGGTTTAATTCCACCACAGAGGTGCGAATATGTCCAATAACTGAAGTTTTGTCTGGTATGTTGAGAGAAAAAAAGAAAGAAAAGTGGCAGAATAAGATCAAGTATTCCTGCAGATTAAATTTTTCTACCAAGAAAATTGACTATTAAAATAATCCCATTTCTAGACCTTCAGCACCTACCCCTTCCACAAAGTGATTTAGTAACTGCTGTCAACAAGATTACATCTATATCCCCAACTTAATCCAGGTCAATTCTGTGACTTGCTTTGACAGAAGTTCGGTTGGGTTCATTCTGTGTCTTGCACTCCACAGGCTTCCTGCACTTCCCCTCTGTCCAGTGGACCATGGAACCACCATGAGAAACTCAGAATGGAGTGAGGAAGACGAAGAAGGCTTATGGAGAAAACTCCAGCTACCTAATTGAGAATCTACGATAACCACCCCCAAATGCATCCAGGCAAGTGAGTACACCTAGCCAAGATCGATCAGAAAAACTAACACCAATCCACAACTGATCACAGATGTACAATGAGTGATCCCCATCAAGACCACAGGAACTATCCAGTCAACCCATCAACTGTTATTAATAACAAAGGCTGATATCAGGATGATAGTGATAGTGATAGTGACAGTTTTAAAGTACTGAATTTTCTGAATAATCTTATGCAGTGTTGGTTTAAGTAATACTGATGCTTTCAGTACCTATCCTGAGCGTGCTGATGAATACTTAAGGTTAACATATATCAAATTAGATTCTCAAAACATCATTTTCTTCCTTGAAGTGTTAACAAGTTTAATATATGGAGGGTGGGGTTGTGACCAAATAAATATGGGAAAAATCATTCATGCTCAGACTGATAAATTTTGAGAGAGTATATAAGTCATAGTGGTTGATCGATACTGAATGACAAAACATGTTACTGTGGATATTATTTCCTTCAGTAAAGGGAACCAGTGTGAACTGCTTTGGGGAGCTCTGTATGTTTCAAAGCATCTGGGCTTACTGAAGAATAAGGATTATGAGTGAACAAAGTTCACACTTATATTTTAATTCCAACATATCTAAGTTTTTAGTAGACACACTTAATTACTAAGATCACAATCTTAACTGCTGATAATCACAAGCCCAAACTGCTCTTTATCACTGAATAGCTATTCTTCATCAGGAAGATAGTATCAGGTAGGCTCAACTGGAGATGATATTTCCAGGCTCAGTGGTGGCGAGGTATGATAATGTACCCAAGTATATTTGTCAGTAAAGAAGAAATGAGTGTAAATGTCCAGAAATCTATAGAAAGCAAGGAAGTTGTCTCAACCAAGAGGGTTCTTTTCTTCCACTTTCATTCTATTGCACATATGAACTGTGGATGTGAAATCCAAACTAAACCAGCCTCTGAATGACCTCGAAAATGGGAGCCTCATTTGTAACAGAAAGCGAGGCAGCTGGGCTGCAGGTCTGACTGTGAAATCACGGCGTGTTTGCCTAAGTATATTTTCATTCCATGAAATCTGCTCTCACTAAATTGTATGATTTTACACTTTCCCGTTTAAAAATTGGCAAGACTAGGGTGGAGGAGATAGTTTACCTAGACCCCCGACTGGATTGTAGGGCTCTAGTTTCCTGAGGGGGAGCAGAGAGCCACCAATCAGGAACTGAAAATACCAAGTGATTTCCCTCTCTCTGCATTGAGGCCTCCCCCTACTGCATCACTCAGCAAATGAAAACATAACCTGGCTTCTCGTGCTGACCTGACCTGGTGGCTCCTGTTTAAACGACCAATCATAAAAAAAAAAAATTATTTGTGTAGGCTCCTTCCGTGGGGAGATCCAGAAATTAAATCACTTTGCCAACGAGGCCAGGAGAACAAATCATTTGTGTTGTGGCTGAGCCATAAGGTTCCCATCACAAACACAAGCGCCGCCCGCGCAGCTTTGCTCTCACAAAGCCGTTTGGGAGAAGATTTTTATGGTAGCAGCTGAAATGTTTCTACCAAAACAACACCTACACATTGCTGGAGTTATTTTCAGAGGAGAAGGTTTCCCTTACTGCTGTGGAAATTGTTAAAAACGTGTCCTTAGAAGTGTCTGCTCGAAGGGGCTGGAGAGAGGGTTCAAAGGGCAAGAACGCATGCCTCCAAGGTAGGAGGTCTGGGAGAACCCAGGGAGAGCCTCGGTTCTCTGCAACTCTGGACTCTGGGAGTGGCCCCCAGCACTGCCAGGTCTGAAAATAAAAACAAACCCCGAAGACGTGGAGGCTCGCCTGAAGTCTGAGACTGTGGCCTCCATGGCAGAGGTCAGCTGCCACTTCCTGGCTAGATGATCTTAGCAAATCATGTAACCGAACTCACCTCGGGTCTCTTGCCCTGGAAATCACAGAAACTTGTGAGTCATCTTGAGAATGGATAAGACAATGCATGTGTACTCTTACAGCTACATAATAACTGCATGTGCACTTGCACATGCGTGTGTGCGCGCATACACATACACCCACACACAGTTATATATTCTTACCCAATTCAATGCAAAATATTTGGAATATTAGAAAAACAAAGATGAAAGAACATGTAGGTAGGACCCCATTTAAATATTTAAATATGTCACATGAGCATTCATACAAAAGCATAAAGGTGCTTAACACCATCCAGGTGAAAGAACCTTATTACCAACCGACCACTTGTACAGATTTTCCTGGACCTTCAAAAGCAAAGGCCGCACACAGATGTCAGTAAGATTTCTCCAGATAGTGGGGCTGGAGGGACAGTCCAGCAGGTGGGGGGTTTGCTTTACACACTGCTGAGCAAGGTTCAATCCCAGGCCCCCTACCGGGCCTCATGAGCCTACCAGGAGTGGTCCCAGAGTAAGCCCTGAGCACCACCAAGTATGGCCCCCAAATGAAACAAAACAAAAACTATCTCTCCAAATAGTTAACATCACTAAATCCATTTAGAAGGAATTTTGCTCCATGAATAAAAGTAACTGATACTGCTGCACATCCACTAAGTATACGGCAGCAAGGGAAACACTTCAAGACTGACTGTTCCTCTTCCTCAACTACACACCTAGAGATGTGTCCAGGACAATCATGTAATGACCAGAGCCTTTTCCAGGACTGAAGACCTGGTGCAGCTGTTACTGGGAGTGGTGCAGCAGAAACAAAAATGCAAATGACTACTCTCAGTTGGACAAAGCTATTTCAGCCACGCTCAAGTCGACCTCAGCCGTGGCCATCCAAGTCAGGATTGGTGAGTAAAAGAGCGGCCTAGACGTGAGCTCCCTGAGGGACTGATAAAGGCTTCGATTACGACCACAACTTCACAGCAGTTCAATTATTCCTTCTTTCCATTTCAGAATCCTTCCTCTCCTCTCCATGGATGTTGATCTTGATAGGGTTGGTATTGTAATGACTTATTTTTTCAGTTTTAAAAAGTGAAAAAGTGAGCCTGTGAGCAGTTAAGAGGAACAGAGCCAATGAGGGGCATAACTGGGAGTGGAATCCAAGACTTCGAACACCAGCGTTTAAGCACTAACTCGGTCTATTCTAGAGTTCAGTCAAGTTTTCATTTTCATGTCATAGTCAATAAAATGAACAGGGTAAGCAGGCTGGTGAACTCAGTAGATTTCAAGAAAAGACAAATCAGAATGTGAAAGATACTGCCCAAGAAACTACAAATCAAGTAGTCAATGACAACGAGAAAACGGCAACTAGATCTTCCAAAGCAGAGGACTGGCTATGGAATGGGGAATGACGAGGAGGCCTGAGGCGGGGAGGGGAGCAAGGGGACACAGAAACAGGGTAACAACGATGGCCGCTACTAGCTTGACAGGGCAGAAAGGATCCTAGAAGAAAACAGTGTAGTGGAGCCCAAAGACTGAGACCAACTGACAACACTAGAAGAGCTAGAAGAAAGACATCTGGGGCTGCAGTGATAGCACAGCAGGGAGGGCAGTTGCCTTGCCGGCCTGGGTTCAATTCCCAGCATCCCATATGGTCCCCCGGGCACAGGAAAAAAAACTTTTTTCCTGAAAGGCCTACTTTGTGCCAGACCCTTAAGGGCAAAAACATAACCAAAAGCAAGGCAAAGTTTTTGGTTTCGGAATTTAACAATTCTGAGATCAGACCATAAATAAACTACACTATACTTTCACGAAATCTATAACTAAATTAATGTAAATTACAAATATACATAAATGCTATTAAAATATAAGAAAGTAAAGAAAGAGCCAGAGAGATGGCTCAAAGCTCTTGCTTTGAATGAGGGAGGCCCAAGTTTGATCCCAGTTATTGTATGGGCCTCAAAGCACTGCTGGGTATGCCCCCCCCTCCAAAAAAGAAAATAAAAGTAAAAAATACTAAAACAGGGGCCGGAGTGATAGTACAGCAGGTAAGGTATTTGCCTTGCATGTGGCCGACCCGGGTTGGGTCCCTGGTATCCCATATGGTCACCCGAGCACCACCAGGAGTAATTCCTGAGTGCAGAGCCAGGAGTAACCCCTGTGCATCGCTGGGTGTGACCCAAAAAGAGAGAGAGAGAGAGAGAGAGAGAGAGAGAGAGAGAGAGAGAGAGAGAGAGAGAGAGAGAGAGAGAGAGAGAGAGAGAGAGAGAGGTCTGGTGGCTGGAGAAGCTTTGGAATAGATATAGCTCTTTCTGGAGATCCCAAAGAAGCATGGCGAGCCAGGGAGAAATACATACCCTGGAAATGCCCCTCCTTTAAAACCCAAATTACTCAACAGTGCCTCCCACTGGTCACACTCACCCAGATAACCAAAAGCAATGGAGCCTAGAAAATATTCCCTGTAATGTGCAGAAGAGACGGTCACAGAATTGAGCTATGAACAATACATCTGAGGATGAGGAAGTATAGAGAAGTCATCTGAAAATAAAATCCAAATTTGAAAAAGCAGATCTGTCAAAACTGAGTTGAATGGAAAGTAACCAGTAGCCCCTGATAAAATACTGACCACAGGCATCATGTCTGGGACTTCCTTAGCACGTTGTTCTGTTACTGCAGGGACAACTGAAAGGAAGCAACTGAGACGTAACAATTATTCTCTATGTAGTAAATCAGAGGGATCTGTGCAATATTCCAGAAGTATTTTTCATCTTAAAAAAAAAAAGCAAGTTTAGTTGAGAGTGCTTAAATAGGTAGAAATTCATGTTCAAAATTTGACTAATGTGAAGCAAATTGCTCCCTTGCACTGAGAAGCAGATTAGGTGTTAATATAGTTCCCGTCCTGGAAGGCTGGATCTGCCATCATGATTTTATCTGCTGTTTTGACGAGACAGAAATTAGAACACAAATTCTGGACGCTCTTCTCAAAAGTCCTCTGTGGACTTCTCTGATTCAAAAGAAATGTCTGGGGTAGGGAAAGGGGTGGAGAGAAAAATCCTAAAAACAACAAATTACCAACATGGATCTCCCATCAGAGTTAGCTACGGCAGCACAGATACTAATACAGAGACAATACAAAAATTCCCATGGCCCCAACCCAAGGATGACATGAAAATTCATGAAGCATTCCTTATTTTGCTTTTGTTTTTTTTTAATATTCACAGATAGTAAAACAAAAAGTCTTTTCAGCCATCATTAGTCTTTGCAGAAGGAGTGTGATTTGTTTATATGAAAAAGGTGCCAATAGATTTCAGTCATTTCCATCTCTGTTATTGCCTGTAATAAAAACTATTTTGAAGTATCTAAAACCTAAGTGATGGGAACTGGAAAGATAATATAGCAGGTGGGGCACTTGTCTTGCATGTGGTAGACCTGGGTTCAAGCTCCTAGTACTGCACATGGTCCCCAGAGCCCACCAGGAATAACCTCTGAATACAGAGTCAAGAGTAGACCCATCTCCTCACATGCTGGGGGAAAAGGCAGCTCAGATAGAGAAGGGAACACCTAGGATGTTGGGAGGACCCACTCGGGTTGAAAACTGCGTGCTGAAAGTAGACTATAGACCAAGCTTAATGGCCACTCAATACCTCTATTGCAAACTACAACATCCAACAGGAGAGAGAACAAAAGGGAATGCCCTGCCACAGAGGCAGGGTGGGGTGGTGGGGGTTGGGGTGGGGGTGGTGGGAGGGATACTTGGAACATTGGTGGAAGAGAATGGGCACTGGTGGAGGGATGTAAACCAAATGCAAACATGAAAGTTCATAAGTTTGTAACTGTGCCTCATGGTGATTCACTAACAAAAACTTTAAAAAAATAGTAGGTCCATCTGGCCTGAAAGGAAAAAGAAAAGAAAAGAAAAGAAAAGAAAAGAAAAGAAAAGAAAAGAAAAGAAAAGAAAAGAAAAGAAAAAGTCATAAAAACAAAGTGCTTAGAAAATGATCTGAGTTCGAGGATCAGCTCTGCTTCTAGCTACGGACAGAGATTTAGAATGGTCAATTAAGTTCTCAGGGATGCAGTTTTCCTCATTTCCAACATAATGCAACAATAACCTGCTGATACCCACAATCTTTCCAGTCCTGAGACGATGCCATATGAAGATAATGAAAGTTCCTATGGGAACCAGATGAACTCCTCTCACTTGAGAAGGCCCAAACATCTCTTTGTGAGACTGCTTATCAAAACTGAAAGTACAGTCTGTGACCGTGGCATCGAAAAAGCACTGACCTCATTCCTGCCTTCAGTTGACTGTGATCTCACCCAGCAAGTCTCACAGTAAGGTGTACGATAGGGCAATATGAAAGACAGACTGTGGGCTGGAGTAGCAAAACGTGGGTCGGGTGCTTGCCAGGCACACAACTGACCTGGGTTCGATACCTGGCACTATCTATGGTCCCCTAAGTCTGCCAGGAGTGATCCCTGAATGCAAAGCCAGGAGTAAGCCCTGAACACTACAGAGTGTGGCCCCAAAACTGAAAGAGACAAAGAGAGAGAGAGAGAGAGACAGACAGACAGACAGACAGACAGACAGACAGAGAGACAGAGGGGACAGTTCTCCCTCTCTACATCTTTGAAACATCCTTGTATACCCACTATCATGTTACTTCTAGTGCCCTCCCACTCTGGGAATAGCTGTGAGGCCTCCTTTGGCCAGTACGATGAGATATAAGTAAACAGAAAAAGTCCATGTGCCATTGAACTTGATCTTCTTGTTCCTCTGTTGTATCCGTGAGAGCTATGTCTAGCATGCTTGAGGATGAAACATATGTGACTGTGGAGAAGCCTCCCAGTCTTCTGAATTAAAGCCATCCTGGATAAGCCGGAAACTAGCTGAACCCTGGAGAGTCTATAACCCCAGTGACGATCAGACCAGCTGCCTCGCCAGCCTCCCAGTGGCCACAGACGAGGAGTGAGGTTAGCTGAAATCATCCCAGTCCACCTCGAGGTCAGATGCCTACTCTGAACCTGCGAGCTCTGTAAGCATCAATTTTCATTTAAATTTTCCACTCAGGTTTCGTGGCTTTTTGTTGTGCAGCGTTGGTGTGGCAACATATCGCTGGTGCACATTCCTCAGAAGGCCAGACTTCAGGCTGCACGAACTATTTTCAGGACAAAGTTAACTTCATGGTCAGAGAAACTGGGGAACTGGTGAATACCTTCATTTTATCTTTAAAGATCCTAGCACACAGCCACATTTTTAAGGCTCGATGATGTCCCATGTGAAGGAAATCCTTCATGTCTATCCCAAACTATTTTAACATCGACCCACCCCCATGTACACTATGCTAATAAAATCTTCTCGGAGCCTTAGGGTCTCAAAGCCTCTATTCAACCTTCTTGCTAGTTCAGTTATATGTATTATTTTCTCTTTCAAGAGAGTGGATGAACAGTCCAAAACGAACAAAGGGGATCTAGGAGAAGGCGCAAAGTGCTGGAGAACATGCACTGCACGGGGGAGCCAGGGGACAGATCCTGAGCACCATCTCCTTGTCCCGTGAAGCATCTTAGGGACAGGTCCCCAAATGGCCCCAAATACCACCGAGTTTGATCCAGATATTTCACCAGTAACAACAACAAAAATCCAGATGAATGAATTAGCAAAAAATTCTTAACACAATTTGAACTCGTGAAAGTTACTAACATTTGAAATAAACTCTAATTTAAAATAAGGCTAGATAGATAGCGCAGAGGACATGGTACCTGCCTTGCACAAGGCAATCAATCCAGTTTCAGTCCTCAGTACCTGATGCCTTATTAGGAATGATTCCTGAGAACAGAGTCAGGAATAAGCCCTGAGCACACTGGGTGTGGCAAAAAGTAATAAAAGTAAAGAAATGGGAAAAGGCATGCTCACAGACCTCCAAAAGCTATAGCCTCAGTCCAGGTTCAGCTTTCTTGTCTTTTAGCACTTTTAACAGAAGAGGAGCAGGACTGTCCCAGTCATTCTTTTTTCAGTACGGTTCCCAAGTCTGTGATAATCAGCGCCCTTATCCATTCCTTATCCACTTCCTTTCCTGCCACTCCCCCCATCTATTTCCTTCCTAGCCCACTTCTATTATCAGGTGCACGCACGATCTGTGCTGAAGTTCAGATCCTATCACGTGAGTCATGTGCCAGCGAACTCTCCAGAGTTCGGTTCGACTTGATATTTACTCATAGTATGCCATTTCAAAACATGATTTAAAAGCATGAAAAGGGTCTCACATTAGTTGAAACTGATGTTAAGTTTGCACAAAGTGTTAAACTTTCTCAAGAATCAGTTTCAAGGCTGTGTGGGCTGAGGGAATGCCAGACTGTTTACAAAGTGGCCACAGGGTGGCACCATGTTAGCTGATTCATGGAAATACCCACTTTTTTTTTTTTTAAAGAATATTGCTTGAGTTATGGGAGTTCTGAATTTGAGACTTCATAACGAGAACTGTCCTGCAAAATGTGATCACTGCGTGGAGTTTCTTCTGCCAGAAATTTATGCTTACTCCTCATCACATTCCAGCAAAAACACAATGAATTGATCCAGATCACTACAATGTATCCTTCACAAATCAGTTGAGACCATACTTCTTTCTGAAAAGGTTTCTGAACCCTATGAACAAGTTACAAAACATTCAAAAGATAGGATACTCCTGATCTTAACTTGTTTCCAATATAAATGTCTATCATTTTTCCTAGGAAGGTAGCCCTATTCTAGCTTAAATTCAGAGTCCACTATAGTCTTTTTCTTACAAGGTGATCAATAAACACTGGATGGATGGATGGATGGATGGATGGATGGATGGATGGATGGATGGAAGGAAGGACAAGTAAGAAATGTCATTTTTATGCAGAATGAGTAATTTTTACTATATACTTTCTTCATCTTCTACATAATTTAACATCAAAAATAGATCCATCAGATGCTAACCAATTCCAGAAGAAAACAAGGAAAAAGAATCTTGATATTCATACATTGCTAAATAGGAGTGATCCTTGTGAATTGGGCCCACATTTTTTGGAAGTAAAGGTACTTGTTCAACATATAAAAGACAAAAAGAGAAAAAAATAGGATGCAGTCATGTTTTTCTTTTCCTAGTAAGAGAAAAATGTGCTGAGAAACATCTTTTACTCTTTAGAGAAAAACATGTAAGTCACTTGTTGAAATGGAGGATTCACTCTGAGGACAGTAATATAAAACAAACAACACTTCTACAATGTAGTAAATAAAGATATTCAAGGACTTTCTTTAAAGCTCCATGAGGTCTGATTTCCTACATCCATCACAAGACCCAACAGACAAGTTTGCTTCTCATTCACTTTCACCTTGGACTCCTAGTTCACTGCTTTGGTTACCCAGGAAGCTGTCCTTTTGAATCAGCACCAAAATGAGTGGCAGCCTTCGTAAGGATGTCTTAAAACTACAAAAATCATATCTCTAATGTTCCTTTTCATATGTCTTTACAGCCCATATATGTTAGCACATTTTGGGTGAGCTAGTAAAATAGCTTGGCCATTGATTTAAACACACTGCCAAATGCAAGCAGCAGCCTTAGGGAATGTCACATGAATTATAATATTCCATCTATGTGCACTGCCTTTTTCTCTGAGCTTTTATTTTATTTTAATTGTCTCTTAACCCCTTAGACACTCTACTTAAAAACTAGGGTCAGACCATCTTTTTACAATTCAGAAAAATCTCAATTTTTAAGTGTAATTTTTATCCATGTATTAGCACTGTAGTACAGTCATCCCATAGTTCATCGATTTGTTCAAGCGAGCACCAGTAATGTTTCCATTGTGAGAATTGTTGTTACTGTTTTGAGCATGTCGAATATGCCATGGGTAGTTTGCCAGGCTCTGCCATTCAGGGGGATACTCTCGGTAGCTTGCCAGGGTCTCCGAGAGGGGCGGAGGAATCAAACCCAGGTCAGCCACGTGCAAGGCAAATGCCCTACCCGCTGTGCTATCGCTCCAGGGCAATCTGGCTGCGACATCTGTCACCCCACTGATCGCCAGAGTTGATGGGCTAATCTGGCTGGGTAGGCGGATGGCCCCTTCTTCCCTCACCCCTCCATGTGCATCCTTCCCGAAGCTGCGCTCTCAGGTAAAAAGGACGGCCTTTCCGGAATAGAGACGGGCCGGTCTCCAAAGAAGCTCTCAAGAGAAACGAGTACCGTGTTGAAACAAATCAGAATAAAACCAAAACTCCGGCTCAATCACTCTATGCAACTCTCATACTTCTGGAAGTGCACACCATCGCGCTAGTTTAACTAGAATTACTCATGTTAGTAGCTCTGCCCTTAGGAGGTTCTATTTCCATTATGCGAAGTGGGCCTAGGCACTATTGCTACCTGATCAGGAGGGAAGCTGTGCAGGAACTGTGCCAGTGGTGGAGGGCCCTGATCACACGGTCAGCCCAGGTATGTGGCCTCTGCAGTACTGCAAGGCCTGCAAGGCCTTACACTGCAAGGCCCCCAGCTCCTCTCCTGGTTGGCTGCCCCCCAGCCTCAGTGTCCGCTCCATAAACTCAGCAACACATAATCTACCACTGATGCTTTCTAGGTTTTTTGGTCTGGACTTCTTTCCAAAGTCCCCCTTTAAGATGAACCTAGCCACTTCCCTATGGCATCCACAGATCACGCCAATGGCAGGACCAGGAACATGGTCAGCAGATCTCCCAAAGCTCAGTCTTAAACAAGCGGCAGCAGCCAAGCATCTTGGAGGAGTTGTTCTTTGTAAGCTTGCTCAGCTTTCATGAACTCCTGCTTTCTATGGTCTATTTTTTTTTTCTGCTTTTTCGATCACACCTGGTGATGCACAGGGGTTGCTCCTGGCTCTTCACTCAGGAATTACCCCTGGAGGTGCTCAGGGGACCATATGGGATGCTGGGAATCGAACCCGGGTCGGCCGCGTGCAAGGCAGGCGCCCTACCTGCTGTGCTATTCCTCCAGCCCCTATGGTCTATTTTTCCTTCACACCTTCTTTCAAAAGACATCTATATCTCCTTGGAAGAAATAAAAATGATATCAAATAAACAGAAAGCAAACTTCAAAAAGACTCCGCAAGTCAAGACTTCGAAATAAGAATATTTCCATTACGCAGTTTTTTTTTCTCTGAGTTCCTTATATCGAACAGGATCACACAGGGTTTTTTATTCTCTTTATTGAGAAAAAGTGCCTATTAGGTAACCAAATCAAGACTTCCCCTCACCTTACACACACACACACTTTTGGGAGAAGGGTTACAACTGGTGATAATCAGGCTTACTCCTGGCTTTGTGCTCAGGGATCACTCTTGGAGAAGCCCTGGGAACCACAAATGATGCCAGGGATCAAACCCAGGTCAGCTGCATGCAAGACAAGTGTCTTACCCACTGTACTATGGCTCTAGTCCCTCAAGATTTCTTTATGGAAGGGAGCCCAGGCAGCAATTCCCCAGATAAGAACCACTGCCACCAGAACTCCACAATTGAATCCACCGTTTTTCTTGCCAATGTTATTCCTTAATTGGCCATGAATAGTTACAGTTAGGCCCAGCATTTTTTTACCCTGTAGAGCATTGTGAAGAACATAGTATAGGCCCAGTCATTTCTGTACAGCATCAGCTGAGAGCTTAGGAACCAAACTTTTAAATAACACCCAATTAATACTCATAGAAATAATGAAGGAATTGCCATAGAGCTCTGTCAAGTCTGTAGCCCAGAAATCAGCTTAAGGAAGCAAAACCACTCCTCAACACACCTCCTTCATCGTTTCCTCTATGTTCTGTTTAGCAATGGAAATTTCTGGAATTAGATGATGTGCAATGTTAGGATTCTACATTTCAGATTCATTTAGTCGGTGTTGACTGAGCACTAACTATCCCTGGATATAAAGAAGAACTGATAGCAGATCTTAAGGAAATTGCTGTTCTACTTGAAATTCATGAAATCTGTTTATTTGCTCAGTACCTGGCACCACTTCAGGCGCTTAAAAGGCCACCGTCAACAATACAGACAGAAATTCCCTCTCTCTCTCTCTCACAGAACATCTCTTGTGGAGCCAGGGGACTGATGACACACAAATAAGTAAATGCTCTGGATAGCAGAAGATACTAAAAGGCTTTGAAGGGAAAAGACAAATGGCAGGAAAGGGATTTGGGGTCAGAGCAATGACAATGTTAAATAGAAGGATGAACAAAGGGCCCAAAAGACCAAGGCTTGCAATCGATGTAGGAATAAGTCCTATAGACACAGAAAAGACAAGGTTTCCAGGGAAAGACAGAAAAGGCAAAGGCCCTAGCAAGGGTGGTTGGTTAGCCAGGAGTGAAGAAGGGAGGCAGAAACATCTGAACTCTGAGGTAAGGGAAAAATCACACCAAGCCTGAAGGCCCTAATAAAGTCCTTGGTTATGTTGGGATGAGGTGAGGGTAAGAAGCAGAGTGACATATCTTACATGTAGAACGGGGCACTCGGGGTGTTGAACTGAAAAAGGTCTGTTGGTAAGTGAGAGCTTTCACAGGGAGAACAGCAAGGAAGCAACTTCAGAACCCAACAAAGGAGACAGAGACTGGACCAGCAGGTAGGAAAGTTGGTAACACAAACTGATATATGAGCTAAAGGGATCTAAAGATAAAGATAAATTGGGAATTTAAGGAAAAAAATGGGATTTGAAATAAGAACAAAGATTTTATAGATGACCTGGATTCCAGTATTTTAGGACAGAAGGTCTTTGACTTGACTACTTTAAATCACTGTCACTGTCACTGTCATCCTGTTGCTCATCGAATTGCTCAGGCAGGCACCAGTAACATCTCCATGTGAGACTTGTTGTTACTGTTTCTGTCATATCAAATATGCCAGAGGTAGCTTGCCAGTCTCTGCCGTGGGGGCGAAATACTCTCGGAAGCTTGGCAGGCTCTCCAAGAGAGACGGAGGAATTGAACCCGGGTCAGCCGCGTGCAATGCAAACGCCCTACCTGCTGTGCTATAGCTCTGGCCCAACTAATTTAAATACCCAGTAAAACCTCAACTTGTGTTCACTGTTCACTGAGTTTACTTAGTGCGGGTGATATATGGGTTTACATCTCCAGCCTTCTTCTTTCAACTGACTTTCAATGGCCTGCCACTGCTCCTAAGATATTCCATTCCTCTGCACCATTCACTTTAATATGAACATCCACTCCTAACTTGGTGCCGTGATCACAACACTAATGTTCCACTGCCCAGGTTCCAGATTTTGTTTTCTGTTCCTGTTTCTGTGTCTTCCCCACTGTGAGTCCACCATGAAGTTCTATGAATTTTTCCACTGAGATTTATTTTGTCTACTTCCCCCGCTTCCTTCAGATGGACACCCCTCTGGCGTCACCCATAATAAGCCCCCAGATAACCTCATTGCCTCCCACCTCTTCCTCATCAAAACCAGCTTGCCCAATGCCACTGAAATCATGTTTTGAAAGTACAGGTCAGGGCTGTGATTTGTGCTGCATTCAGTCTAACCCTGACCTCGAAGAGCCTCATTCAACTGTTATGGGTCTCTGCAAAGCCTTCCGCTCTAACTATTCATTCTTACCCCGCAGGCATTCACTGCCTCTGGTGTGCAGAAACACTGCACCCCACTTTGTTCATGCCCTCACTTAAACTTTCATAACAGGGAGCTTCCCGAGTCTCGCTGTTGGCTCCTGCTCCCTCCCTCTGTGCTGCCGTTCCAAATATCACTCAGCTACAGAGACTTGGTTCAAATTCTGCTCACCTTACATAAACATCTCTGGTACCCCAGCCCCTGTTCAGCCCCTATCAGGGCTCACTTTCTCTGAGCCTTTCTTTAAGACCTCCTGTCATTGTACATGGCAAATTTCCTGGAAGGTGTAAACCTCGAGTCCTATTTTGACGGGTCTCTCAACCCTAACAGGCAACTAGCAACAATACAAATGCCCTTGGGAGGATCTGAACTCAGGAGCATTAAGAGACAAAGGCTACAGTCAGCTGATGATGAACAGTATATGAAAAGTGTTGGGGGTGAAGGTAAAGGACAAATTGATCAGATTAAGTCATGTGTAATTAATTTCAAAAACACCTATGTGTTGAATTTCCTGTTGAAAGAATCGTTTGTTTTACTCTCCCGGAAAACTGGAAGCGGACGGCTTTTGCTGACTGAAAGCATTGGGCTTGGTTCATCTGATATATCTGTGTCGAAGTTTCATGGAAACAGGCAAATTTTACTATTGTACATTTGTAAAACTCCATCTTTTTAATCCAGTCTCCACGTAAAAAAAATCCTGTGAAAAGGGCTACATGAAAGAGTGTTTCCACTGAAATTCTCACCAAATTCCCATTAATTTCCTACCACAGGAGAGAGGAATCTTGGAGAGCAATCCGGAAGAGCCCCAGATCATTGCAGCCCTAAATAATACCACAAGAAATAAGAGAACTGTTCAGCTGAGCCAAGTCGGTGCACAGAAGTCTGATGGAGAACCACCCAGTGGTTGCTGCTTCAGTCAGTAAGTTTCGTGCCATGTGCTACAAAGCAAGAGCCAACACAAAAATAGACAGGCAGCAAAATAATGAAGCAGGTACACAAAGACATGCAGAAGTGCACCCACCTGATGGCAAAAAAAGTATAGCTCAATTCTGAACTTTCCTGCTCTAGGTTAGACTTTATTCCTGTCTAAAATTTAAACAGCTCAGTTCTTGACCGTTTCGTTTTTGTTTGTTTGCTTTTTGGGTCACACCCAGCGATGCACAGGGGTTACTCCTGGCTCTGCACTCAGGAATCACTCCTGGCGGTGCCCAGGGGACCATATGGGATGCTGGGAATTGAACCCGGGTCGGCTGCGTGCAAGGCAAACGCCCTACCCGATGTGCTATCACTCCAGCCCCAGTTCTTGACCATTTTTGAACATAAACAACTCAAGGGTAAGCTAATCCTAAAATCTTTGGCACAAAACTCTTGTATTATATTCACCATTTGGCCCCTGCCGCTGCAGAGTTCTTCTTTATCAGTGCCCTACTTAGGAAGCAGCGCTCGGAAATTCATTGTATCTACAACTGTGACATTAATAAAACATCTCACCAAAATAACACTTGGCCAATTACCTGTCTCACTGTATCAAGATTACTAATCTCAAAAACTTTAAAGGTGAGAATTAGAAGAAATAAGGTAAGTATCTCTTGCGGTTAGCAGCTCAGGTATACCCTACAAAACACAATTTAAAAAAAAAAGGAATGCTAGCACTTCTATCAGTAATTGAAAAGGCGACCCAATATATTTCCAAGCAAATCATTACACTTCCAAATTTTAAGTAGTGACAAAATGATGCAAGGTAATAAATTTTCTAGAGAAAATTCTGATGTAAGCACACATAAATCTGAGCAAAGGCACATATTAATAAAAGATACTAATGGGTCTTGCCCCACACTTTAAGATGCTCAAACATTTGTTGTTCATTATTTAGAACATATGCTCCACCAGATCCAGGAATACACTAAATGTCTAACAAATCTTAGAAACATTTGGTTTTCTTTGTCTAAGGTGGACTGGAGCGATAGCACAGTGGGTAGGGCGTTTGCCTTCCATGCAGCTGACCCAGGTTCAATTCCTCCGCCCCTCTCAGAGAGCCCGGCAAGCTACCGAGAGTATCCTGCCCGCATGGCAGAGCCTGGCAAGCTACCCGTGGCATATTTGATATGCCAAAAACAGTAACAACAAGTCTCACAATGGAGACGTTACTGGTGCCCACTTGAGCAAATCGATGAACAACTGAACAACGGTGCTACAGTGCTCCAGTGCCTAAGATGGTATGTAACAATTTTTTTTGGGGGGGAAGGCAGGGGAACACCTGCTCAGTGCTTACTCCTGGCTCTGTGCTAATAAATCACTTCTGCTGGGTTTTGAGGAACCATATAAGGTGCTGGGAATCGAACATGGGTGACCTGCGTGCAAGGCAAGCACCCTACCCAGTGTACTATTATTCTGGTCCACGTCTAATTGCTTTTGAGAGTGTGTGTCATCTATTTCTTCTAAGTGACACAAATTAAAAATGAACTACTCTTCTGTTCTTTGTACTCAAGTCCAGGCACTCCTCCAAATACCACCAACATTTTGGCAAAAAAATAAGTCAGACACCTCACTGATTCTTGATGACCCAGAAATCCTGCCCCTTCTCTCATCCAATACTTCTTTTCCCTCACTGGTAAGCTAACCACTGTCCTTCAAGGCCACTCAGCGACACGTGCTCTGTGAAGACTATCTCTCACTAACCAGCCTCTCTGCCTTTTCCGCAGAGACTTGACTATATCCAAATTGAAATACAAATAATTCCCTGCATATACTTCTAATACTTAAATATTTCAAGTAATTACTTGTTTGGCTTCAATTTTCTCCACTACACTGTGATTTCTTTGGAAGCAGTAACAAAATGACACCTATTATTGAATCCATGGTGTTTCGCAAAGTGCCCGAATCAATAGGAGTTATAGAATGAGTGACTGTTGCTGTTAGTGCCTTAATCTAAATGGCCTAAATATCTTTCTTACCTGTTTATTTTAATTTTTAAAGTGGATTACAATCCACTAGGAAGAAAGTATAGGAATTAAGAGGATGAAACTTAACTAAAATTATACTCCTTCAGTGAAATCTCTGAAATGTCCAAATGGATAGATTTGTTTGACCCTTCTGTTTGACTAGATTACATATTATGTCATCATACAAAATTAAATAAATTATAATTAACTGCATATATGGCCAGAATAAGACAGGGCTTCAAATTTTCAATTTTTTATTTAAACAGAGTTGTCCACCGAATTGGAAATGCAAATAAAAGCTACCAATTACACCTAAAGGACTGCTCCAAAGGTGTTTTGTTGTTGTTGTTGTTGTTTTTAGGTCCAGAGAAAGTGTTCAGGGGTCTGCCTTGCATGCAGCCAACCTGGCTTATCACCTGCCCTGCATTGCATAGTCCTATGAGCATCAGCAGAACTGATCCCTGATAACAGAGCAGAAGAAAGCCCTAAGCACCACTGAGTGAGGTCCAAACACCAAGGCCTCCCATCCCCCAAAAGTTCTTCTTTAATAACTACCCCCCCTTTTGGGGGGCGTTTAATACATCCTACATCCTATGTGAGTATCTGCTGGCTCAAGTACAATGTAAACTTCATTACCTTTTATCTTCATAGCATCCCTGGTTGTCTGTTTTATCTCACCCCGTTCTGCCTAGGGAGCAACCTCCTCAAAGACAGTCTGCCAGTCGGGAAAGAAATGGAGCATTGGAAAGAGTTTTTTAAAAATTCCATAGCAAGCAGGGTTCAGGGAATGTGACAAGCAGGGAGTGTGAAATACCCTTGGCCAAAGGGGTAAGAAGACAGAGCAGGGGGCACAGGAAAAGTACTGGACTTGAGAAATCCAGCATCACCGACTGTGGGACTTTCTGAGACAAGTGCTTAGGAATAAGGCTTCCAGAAGCCCTTGCACAGTTTGGAAAAAATATGCCAACTCCCTTATCCCCCACTGAACTCTTCCACAGCATGGCACCTGCTCTCCAGTAGGCAGTATCCAGCAGACAGGAACCTCAATCAATGCTTATGGTGGGATAGGCTAGTGGGCACACCCCTCATTGGCTGTTTATTCTCTTTATCTCACTTTCCCACTCCTCTACCGGAGTTTCCTGGAAAACCTCCGAATTTAGTTAGGAGCACTGCCATCCATGTCTCAAGCCAGCTTTGGGAGAAGCCAAGCAAACTCACTGTGAGTAATTAACCCACACCTCTGAAAATAGATTAGTCATGAGGGATGTGTGAACCTGTGTTGTACAAACTCTACCTAGTTTTCTTTTTCACTCTGCACCAAAGTGAAAATGTACTCAACTTTAAGATACAACACTAATTTCCAGTCTCCAAAGTGCCTCTGGCATTTAGTCTATGCATCTCAGCAAAAAACCACAGTCCCAGGCCTCAGTTTCCTCACCTGTCATAGGAGCTCAGGAGAGGACCTCTCAGTTTCTTGCCCAACTTGAAAGCTTGCTAAAAATTTACAGGGACATAAATTGTGTAACCCAGAACTTGTACTGACATAAAACTCCATCTTTGACCTATTTTTAAAGTATTTCTAAACTCAGGTAATTGTTTTTTTAAAATGCACTTTTGTATCACCAAAAAGAAAACAAATTTTAGAAATCAAGAATTTAACCTATCAACCAAATGACTATTAGAAATTATTTTAGGACTGGAGCGGACAGCTCACGGAGTGGGCACATGTTCTGTATACAGAAGGCCTGGATGCAGTCGTTGGTACCACATGGTTGGCTGAGCAAGGCCAGGAGTGATCCCAAAGCATAGAACAATGGAGTAACCATGAGCACGGGCCAGGTCTGAATCCAGAAGGAAAAAAAATTTCTGAATCAAATTTCCTAGACATCACAACATACATTTATAATTACTATTTCTAAAACTCATAAATCTTGATAAAGATCTAGTGATATTTTATTTGCACTGTATAGGATACAATAGCACTCAAACCTGAAAATTTCTCCTAAACTATTATCTCAAAGGATAAAAGAGGGACTGGATCTATAGTACAGCAGGTAGGGCATTTGCCTTGCATGCGGCAGACGCAGGTTCGATCTCCAGCATCCTGAGCACTGCCAGGAGTAATTCTTGAGTGCAGAGTCAGGAGTAACCCCTGAGCACCGCTGGGTGTGACCCAAAAAGCAAGGACAAAAAAAAAAAAGATAAAAGAAAGATCTTTACAATTCTGGTGTGCTGCCTCCATGTCTCCTTGAGCAAATCATTTCACTTCCTCATAACCCACACTTAGCAGAAACACCTAGAGATATGGGCCTAGGACATTCCATACTCAAGGCTTAACTGATAAAGGGTGACCATGAGCTTCAGTTTTATTAAACAGAAAAATATAAGTGGCTGAGTTACTCTCACTCTATCATCTTGACAATCTTTTCCTAGTCTAACCTTCCATCTTGAAATAGAATACAGTGACCTAAAATGCTATAGTTCAAAATGGTTATATCAGCATCTAGAAAGCCATTGTCTCTGCAAAGAGTTATCCTGCAACCGTGCTTATCTACTTACTAGCAAAAGCCACTCATTCCCTAACATTCATAACATGTTTAAAAAAAAAATTCAGCTCTGGACATACAGTGTCCAGAATGATGTCTAAATTTCTAGCTCTCAAGTGTGAAATAATAGAAAAAATTATTTCAACCAGCAGTCCTGAGCAAGATATTCTGACAAGTCATTGAGACTTCCTTTCAATAATATTTTTTTCATACATAACAAACAAAAATCATGTAGAAGGAGGTGGGAGGGAACCAAAGTGAATGTGGAAGGAGGTGGATGACTAGATGGGATCCAAAAGTTTTCTCACTTCTCTTTTTAAACTAGCATGTTCTTGCAAATGGCTAATGAAACAGAAAACCTGAATGTAACAATGAACTTCTGGAAAGGACTAATTGTGACCTCTTTTTTCTCTTAGGCACAAAGAATTTAGGGTTTGTGAGTATAAGAAACAGGAGAGGCAGGACAGGAACCAAGAGCAAAGTTCTAATTTTGTACCTTTGTGGATATGCTATCTTAAAAAATGTTTCCTTTCAATTTCCTCTACACAAAGAATGGTCAGCTGCTGCACTATGATATTTCTTCACAGTTTGGGGGTTAACAGGGAGTGAGGAAGGAAGGAAGAAACCCAAAAAGATAACACAATGTCATCTACTAAAATATTAAGTTATAGCAATTATAAATTGAAGTTAAAAGTACTAATTTTTATACTAAAATTATAATTTGTTAAGAAATGTTAAATTACTGAGTAGGAAAATATTAAGTTATTTTGGGAATGCTATGATTAACTATAATCTACCTATTTGCCTATATGGGTGGTTCTCAAATTTCAGTTCATAACATTCAGTTGAGAAACATTTCTAAATTGTGATAGCACAGTGGGTAAGGTGTTTGACTTGCACATGGCCGACCAGGGTTCAATTCCTCCACCCCTCTCGGAGAGTCCGACAAGCTACTGAGAATATACAACCCGCACAGCAGAGCCTGGCAAGCTACCCATGGCATATTCAATATGCCAAAAACAGTAACAACAAGTCTCACAATGGAGACGTTACTGTTGTAACAAGCAAATCAATGAACAATGGGATTACAGTGCTGCAGTGCTACAGGACATACCAAAACTCAATGATCTCAACATCTCTGGTTGTTGGATATCAAACAACAGAATTTTCTTTTACTAAGTTAGTATTGGCTTACAAGATTGCATTTATTTTAGAAGTGTTTTCTACATTTGAAAGAGTTATACTGATGTGCTCACATTTGAGAAGAAATGGTCTATGTTCTACCAAGTTAACATTAAGACAGCTGAGAGTACTATATCTCACGATCCATCAAATAAAAAATTTTTTAAAAAAGACAGCTGAGGGAAAGAGGTAGAGTTCTTAACAACACCTTCAGTTAGCTATTAGTATTAAAATGGAAAATTAAAATTATCTATCACCAGTGACTAATTTTAACATTTCAGAGAAAAATCTTATTTTTTTTTCTCTAAAGGACAGAAAGACCCATACCCATGATCAAAGATTTCCTCACTGAAAACTAAGTACCACTGCACTATCATCCTCCTATTCATCGATTTGCTCGAGACTTCGACTTTGACTTTGACCGTGAATGTGGAAAGGTTAGACTGCAGCTGAATCTCACCAAAACAATGTTCATGATGTTCCATTTGCTCTCAATGGAACGAACATCTCTGAATGCAGCAGCTATCTATGCCTGGGTGGAGAACTCAACATGAGGAGCGACTTGGTGCCAGAACTGCGCAGGAGGAAGAGAGCAGCATGGAAAGCATTCAAGAGCGTCGAAGAAGCGGTTAAGAGGACAAAGAACCTCTGACTCTGAGCACATCTTTTCGACTCCACCGTTCTTCCTGCGCTAACTGGGCCCTGAAGGATGAGAACGCTATTATGGTATCCTAAAGAGGAATCGAAAGAGCTATGCTTGGAGTATCACGTTTCACTCAAATGAGAGAAGGAATCTGGAGTTCCGACCTCCATCGACGGTCAAGAATCAGGGACACTGTCTCGTTTGCCAAGACATAGGAAATCAGATAGGCCGGACACTTAATGAGGTTCAGAGACTACCACTGGACTAGAGCTGTTACCGACTGGATTCCACGGGACGTCAAAAGACCACATTGCCGCCCACCTACGAGATGGTCAGACTTCTTCATCAAAACCCTGAACGAATGGTTTAAGGCTCTTCGTGTTCCTGGAGCGAGCAGATACCATTGGGCTACACTAGCACAAGACAGGGACAAATGGAAACGTTACTGGTGCCCACTCAAACAAATCGAAGATCAACGGGATGACAAGTGATACAAATGATATATATATGTATATACATACATATATATGTATATACATATATATATCAACGATTTCACCCTGTCTGGTCTTTCTACATTTAGATAAATATGACAATTCTACACGATTCTACAATTAAACTCATTAGATTAAAATATTCTGATACAAATCTATAGTCAATTCCATTCTTCCCAACTTTCTTTCCAGAGGAATTAATCTCCTTCAAAGAATAATCTTTACACATTATCTCCTTACTTTTCATGCACTGATGACTAAGGAAAATCATGTAACAATGCCTATAGATAGATCAATAGTTTGCTTTTAACTAGAAGTTTATTTCAAGACTCTTTAAATACATGCTATTTGTTATTTTATTATTTCTACAAATGTAATCATGAAAATACATTTCTCTGAGGAGAACAGCATCTTCATTATATCAATTTTCAAGCAAAGTAGGCAAGACGACACTGAGTCACAGGAAGGGACAAGAAAACACTGGATGTGCATGAAGTGAATGATTTATCTTAAGGGTAGAGCACTGATTTCTAACTGTTTCAGACGTGACCAGTAATGATGTCATTCTGGTTTCAATCCGAGGGGATCAGGGGATCAGTCCACCACTAGATCAGGATTTCTAAAACTTTTTCTACTCACAAACCCTTTTTTGCCCAGGAAAATGTTCATAACCCCAAGTACATTCAATAGGTATTCAAAAATTATTTAATAATAATAACAGTTTCATTTCAAAAGAAAATTTTTATGACACACAACTCCCCCCACCCCACACACACACTCATGTAAGGTTCATGTAGGATTGGGGATCTCAACCCTTCATGAAGTCATGCAGGGTTGAGATCCACGGTTTAAACTCAGTCCTAGGTACAAGATATCCAGACTAGATTGGCTGAACAAAGACATGAGCTCCTAAGTGAACCTCACATGTTTTAAACAAGAAGTTTCATAGAAGCTGTTGGGAATGATCCCAGTTTCTCTCATGTTGTGGAAGAGGTTGAGTTTAGGCAGTGAGAGTCTCATAGTTGTGGGAAGAATGGAAAGGAATGAATATGTGACCAGAAGTATGTCAGGAACATAGATAGTGGGTCTCCAGCACATGGGCGGTGGTAAGGGAGGTAACAGTATACAATAAACATGCAACCGTTAATCCACAATTAATGGAAGATAACAGGAGGAAGGATGGTCAAATCAGAGTTGATACAGGGACCAGGTCAAGGGCACTTGGTGGTGGTGGTGTTCATCACCTTGATAAACTTGAACACTATTGTAACTCTATTACCTAAACCATGATTTAAAATTCTTACAATTTCTGGAGAAAGGTGACAGCAATAAATAAAATATTTTAAAACATTTTCTATTATTTAAATATACACGCATATAAATGAAAACACCCAGATTTATTTTTAATGAAACAAAAGATTTATATGATTTATTTAAATTCATTATAATTATTTTTTAAATAAGTTTAGCGGAAGGATAGGTTCAGAATTGTGTGAGGGTCAGTGAAGACATTTCCAATCACCAAAACGTGATTTCATGGCAAAATGGCCTTGGAAACCTGGCCCAGTGATGTTTTCGTAAGTCCTGGTAAAACTGGTGAAGGACAGAAGATATGGGAGAAGTGGAGAGCCTGAATACTGCTTTAGACACTGAGCTTTTAGATAAATTTGAGGATTCTACAATTAAACTCATTAGTCTGATACAAATCAATTGCCAATTCCATTTTCCCACTCTTCTCTGAAGGAATTAATCTCCTTCAGACAACAATCTTACACATTACTTTTTATTTTGTTCTATTTGAAAAAAGTCTACTACAATGATTTATTCTACAATCTTGTTTTAAGATGTCATATAACTAAAGCAAGGTTAGAAACACGCACGCACACACACACACACACACACACACACACATTAGCGTTTCACATCTATACCCAAAGGTCCCCTGGAGAAATATTCATGTGTACAGTGATGTCCTAACCATAGAAAAATTTTATTTGTCTTATAGGAAAAAAATATGTGCATTACCATTAGCTTCATTAAGGCACCAGTTGTAGTAATGTTGGCTGTGAGTTTCATGTGAATGAATCAACAATTTATATTAAATGTTTCAAAACTAGAAGTAGACACAAAACAAAGTTATATATTGATCGACTGATGAAAATGCTGTGGCAAGAGATTCACAGGAACCTGAACCTAAATTTCATTAGCCGTAATGGCTTATTGGAGACTTTATGGACTGAAGAACTATGAATAATGAGATTAGCGATACATAGTTTTTACATCTCTATAACTTGTTATTAAGGGTGTTGGAAAATGGCAACTGCACTCTTCAATTAAGATATCGTTTAGTCTATTTTACTTAATTTATAGGCTAAGTCAGAAAATGAAACATCCTAGAAAACACCTAATCCAAGGATAACATGATTTCAATGGACTTCCAAAGAGGTGCACAGATATATTCAGAGATCCATAAACTTGGATGGTAAAAGTAATTACATGATTATTTCATGAACCACTAAATAAAATGTGGCATTTTCTACAATCACACATAAAAATCATAATAGTTTTTCTAGAACCTGTGACTTGGCTTTCAAAGGAAATTCCAGCTATATTCGTATCACATTAGTATTACAGATATAGCAAAATATCTGTAATGCTCATCAATAATTAAACACAACAGCCACTGTTACTTAATATGTTAATAAAATACATATATTATCATGCTACAAATATATTGGCTATATTTATATCTTTATTTCAATAGAATGGTTTCCTTTGTATTTCTGTGTATTTTACTTTTACGTTTTAAAGGTCACTGAAAGAAGGAGTCTACAGATGTTTCACAAGACTAAAGGGGCCCACAGGAACCCAAACCAATGCTCTAATCTCACAGATAAAGAAATATGAGTAATAGAACGAGGGCAGCTTCTGAGGTGCCACACTTGGTCAAAACCAAATCGAGGTCCAAAGTTCCATCAGTGGCTCAATGCACTAACCAAGTTGCTTGAACACGAAATCCTAATACAAAAATGCAAACATTTATTTCCCAAAGCTTAGCCAATGGATACACAGGTCTTCACATTAAATGATATTAACATAAAGAAGGAAGGAAGCACACATCCTAGGAGAAAAAGACTGGGCTTAACAATGCACAAATCTCTTGCAGCCTCCACAGGAATTAGACCCCATACGTTAGGAGAATCATTGTTGCTCCACTAGAACAATACAGGGGAATCACTACAATGGTGAGAATACTGTCTTAAGAGATAGCATGTGTTACATACAGAGGTGCAGGATCACACTTCCCTCCATTATTGCTATCACCTCACAAGGAACTGCACATCAATCACAGCAAATTAACGGTGGTGCACCAAGCTGTTCTTTCCTACCAAACACAGTACCTTCCAGTTACAGTGGCCCTCCACCTCCTCTCTGTGGCAAATTGTCTTATCTTTTAAATACCTTTAATATAAGTCATCTGCTTCCTTTAATTTTGACAGGTAATTATGCTTTTCATAATAACAGACTGAACTCTCTGATGATGGATAGAGGAAGCAGACTGGGATAGAGGAAAGGAGTCCGGCCTGTCTTGTGTACAGACAAGGCAGATTTTGATTATTATGATAAGCCTATTCTACATGGAGCATTTAGTATGCGCTGCTCTAGGCAATTTACATATATTATCTCTTCTGATCTTCCTAAGAGCAGGTAGGTACAATTATGCTATTATTTAATATAAAAAAATTGAAGTACTGTGATTTTTAAATATGTCACCCAAGGTCACACAAGCCAGGAAGTGGCAAAGCCAGAAATCAAAGATAGGCAACACTGATGTAGAAACTGTGTGTGCCTGTGTGAGTCTGTGTGTCTCTGTGTGTCTTATGTGTTTGTGTGTCTGTGTGGTGCTGGGGATCAAACGCATAGCCCCACACATGCAAGGCAAGCGCTATACCACTAAACTATATCATGGGCCTGCTGTATGCCTTGAGCCATCACCTGGAATTGAAAGATAATACAGTAGGTAGGACATTTGCGTTGCAGGAGGCCAAGCCAGGTTTGATCCCCAGTACTACATTACATGCCCCAAGCCTGTCAAGAGTGATTCCTGAGAACAGAACCAGGGGTAAGCCTGAGCACAGCCAAAAGTGGCCCAACTCCCCCTCCCCCCAATACACACACACACACACACACACACACACACACACACACACACACACACAATAAAGACAGGGAAGATAGAACTGGGAGGATAAGGATGAAGGAAGTAAAAAGAGGGAGGGGGACAGGAATGAAGAAAGGGGAGAAAGGAGAAAGATTAATGAAGAGATCAGTTAGTTGATAGGTTAATAAATCAAATAACAGGTCAACAGATAAGCTACAGAAGAAATGGTCATACTCAGGTTTCATTCTCAGCACAATGTACTCTGGATCACAGTCAGTGATCTGCTACAGCTCTTTGAGTCATGAAAAAAATCAAGACATGCTAGTAATACCACCCCTAAGTATCTTCTAACTTAATATAATTTTACACAATGGTATTACATACCAGTCACAAAGCCCACAGTTGAAGGATAGGCAAGAGGCTTAAAAGAGTAAACTCTCTTCCCGGGAAATCTCAAAAATTCCTTTCACAAAGAAGAGCCTTATCTGCCTATAAAAATCAACCCTTGTGTTTTGATGGGTGTAATAATACAATGCTCTGTGCTAATATAGTAAGACAAGGACCAAGTTTGCTTTTAGTGAGCTACATACAAATTTCTTATTTTTATGATCGCAACTTCAGTAATTCTCCTGGAGATTTTTCCCCAAAATCATTACCTTTGTGGAGAGTTAATAGAGAAGTTTTCCAATATTCCAACATATAAGATCAGGTAAATCTGTCCCAATTAGAGAACAAACCTGTCATGTGCAAACATCATTCACAGGTTTCATGGGGGGGAGAACATATCTGCTGTGATACATATTCAATGACTTTAAACACGAAATACTTGAAGCAATACTATTTTCTGTAGCTGAAACTGCTTACTACTTTGAAAGTCCTTCTTTTACTATAGCCAACACATCAATTAATCTAAATTTTAAAAGGAAGGGTTAAGCTAATGTTCTGATGCATGCATGCATGCATGTTCCAAAATCTACTGTGCTAGTAAGTAGATGGTTAAGTGCTTCTTGCTGTTTTGAGTCCAGTTCTAGTTAGCAGGAAGTCTTCAGAAACATACACATTCCTGGAGCTGAAGAGAGCACCTGAGTAGGGTGCTCGCCTTACATGCAGCAGACCCAGAACACTATATGGTCCCCTGAGCTCTGCCAGAAATGCTCCTTAAGCACAGAGCCAGGAGCAAGTCCTGAGATTAGCAAAGAGGAAGGAAGGGAGGGAGGGAGGGAGGAAGAGAGGGAGGAAGAGAGGGAGGGAACATTGTAATGACAAGTCTATGATAAGCCTAGAACTTTCTCTCTATCATAATTTTGTGATAGCTGCCTGAACTTGGCTTGGCCCCAGAAATGCTCTAACTAGGTCATTTCTTTGTTAACTCTAATTAGATATGACACGAAAATCAACCAAAGATCAATGGAAAGCTCACAACTCGGTAAAATCCAGGTTCCCCTCAAAATGCTGAAGCTGAGTTCTGATTTATACCCCTGACTGTGTTTTCATTTTGAGCAGTAATTCTGAAATAAGAAACTATATTCAGGCTTGCTGTTTAAATACATAATATTATATTCAAAATACAATAGGCAGAGAATATCAAAATGAGCCAAATGCAGCAAACTAGATACCATTACGTGCTTTGGAGGCCAAACAAGGTAGCAGAAGCATGACGTAAGCATCTCTATATAGAAAACAATGATCTTAATCAATGGGAGATCTATTTTCATAGAACTGCTTTTCTTCTTTCTTTAGGATCTGGCTCCATATATGGTAATTAAATTAGGAGAATATCTCAATGAGTTAAGAGGCAACAAAGAGGGAGAGCGAGCTTTGAAAATACCATTTATGCTTAAAATGTTATATCAACAAGGTTCAAAGACCGATGTGAACAGGTGCACCCCTCTTGAACATCTGCTGAATGGAAAAGGCAGCTGCACATCACTAAAAATCCAATTCCAAGGTAGGTGTTGCTCAAAAATAGGACATCTCTTGGGTGTCAATAGTTATTTACCAGGAGCCCTCTCACCTGGGCTTCTTCTGAAGCATGCCTTAAATCAAAGACTCGGGAACAAGTAGGTTATCTGAAGGTGATCTAGAAAATACCAATAAGATAAAGGAGAAAAGAGATGAAAGCAAATAAAGGGCATTGATTAAGTAGCCATTATGGGTGACTAGGGCTTAACTTACATGGGAAACTTTGTAAGATAGGGTAGATATCCACCAGAGGGCCAAGGGAATCTGGAGTATTTGAATACCAACTGCTATTCTCAAGAGAAGGTCACCACTGATTTCAAAACCCACATGGGCAGAGCAAGCCGCACATGGCCAGAGAAAGCACTCATTCAGATAGGAAAATATACACATAAGAAGCTGTATATTGGGCATCAAAATTTAACTGCCAGAGCAGAAATTCAAAGTGATATGTACGTATCCATATTACTAGCAGCATTATTTGTGATAGCCGTAAGATGGAAGCAAGCCAATTGTTTGCTCATTCATCAATGTATGAATAAACAAACTATGTTATAGTCAAAGAATGAGCTACTATTCAATCTCAAAAGGAAGGAAATTCTGACACACCCTATGAAAACTGACGACAGGATGCTATGATATGAAAACCACCACAAAAGGACAAATTCTGTTCTGATTCCACTTATATGCAGACCCTAGACTAGTTCATGTCATAGAAAACACAACGGCTGCTGCCAAGCTTGGTAGGAAAGGAACAAACAGGAAGTTACTGTTTCTTGGCTAGAGAGTTCCAATTTTGCAAATGCAAAATTTCTGGGATATGATCAATGGGGATGGTTGCACAATGATGTGAATACACTTACTGCTATAAACTGTACATTAAAATAGTTAAGTGGTCCATTTATGCTATGGATATTTTATGACAATACTTTGCAAAGTACTCAGGGGAAAAGGTTTGCTCTAATTACCCACTCACAATTCTACCTCAGTGATTTTCAAAGAGATCTGATGGAGAACAAAACACTCAAGGACAAACATCAGAGATCTTGGGAGGCAAACTGTTCTAGTTAAAATATTTATTCGGTGTTCAGATTCCAAAATGTACATATAACGTTGATGCCAACTTAGAACACACATGAAAGTATGAAGAAAATCTAAGTTATTTGTCATCACAGGGAGTTCTCTCAGAGTGAGGAGCATGGAGAATGAAGAACAGAAGGATGCATCAGGAGAGCGAACATTCCTAAGCCCTTGGTACTGGGGGCTTGTGTGCCTGGCAGAGTTGAACCAAAGATGCCCTCCAGACCTCATTACGTCCACGAGTCAATATTCTGCTCCTCAGGCTGTGGCCCATAGATAAGCAGCACCAGCAATCCCTGAGAGCTTTGTTAGAAATGCAGAATTTTAGGTCCCCAGAGTTGGTGAACCTGAATCTGCATTTTAACAAGGTGCCTAGCGGACTCAGGCTTTGGAAACGGCTGCACTACCGCAACCCTTTCTCTGATGCCTGAAAATGACCAGAACTCCACCCAACTAATATCTTTGGTTTAAAATTGTAAAAAGGTAATCCAGTATCTGACACTCAGTGAATATGACAAGAATGGGTAAAATATTCACTGTATCACTGTCATCCCATTGTTCGTCGATTTACTCGAGCGGGCACCAGTAACATCTCTAATCCCCCCAGCCCCGAGATTTTAACAGCCTCTCCTTACTCATCTTTCCCAACAACTGGAGGCTTTTTCAGGGTCAGAGGAATGAGACCTATCATTACTGTTTTTGGCATATCGAATATGCCACCGGTGGCTTGCCAGGCTCTGCTCTTGCTGTGGGCGGGATACTTTTGTAGCTTCCTGGGCTCTCTGAGAGGTATATGTATGTGTGTACATATGTATATGCATGTGTTTATATATATATATATATATATATATATCACTGTATCACTGTCATCCCGTTGCTCCTAGATTTGCTCAAGCAAGCACCAGTAATGTCTCCATTATGAGACTTGTTACTGATTTGGCATATCGAATATGCCATTGGTAACTTTCCAGGCTCTGTGTGTGTGTATATATATATGCATATATATATGCATATATATATATTCTATGATTTGTTGCCTACTGTCTGAACTTCATCAAATATGGTGTGGTAATTATGGAAAATGGGAAGGAAGTGTCTTATAATGTTCTCGGGCCATGCAGTCCAGAAAGCAGCCTGGGGCGTGGCGGCGATTAGGTAGTGGAGGTCGGCTGCTGGGACTGGATCCCTTGGGGCGGGGAGGGTTCTCACCCATCCCCCTCTGGGGCGCCCCGAGTAAAAACAGCCTGGCACGGAGTCTGGTGGCATGGCTATGGGGGCCTCATTTTATACTCCCATCTGGGAGGAGCAGCCGCTGACATAAATATATAAATAACTGGTATTATATATATATACATATATATATAATGTCCCCTGAAAGAAAACCATGGGCGGGATGGAGATGTACAGGGGGTAAGGTGCAAACTTTACATGTAGTTGACTTCAGTTCAATCCCTGGCACTATCACAAGCAATATCTCAGAGCAAAGTCAGGAAAACGCCCTGAGCATAGTCAGATGTGGTCCCCCAAAAGAAAAATGAAAATCTGTGAGAGTGAACATATTTACCACTCATCAAAGATGAAATTAAGAAATACTCATTTAAAATCATTATTTTTGCTGAAACATAAAATCTATCATGGGACAAGTGAGAAGAATGAAATTATTTTCTCCTCCCCAGTATTAATACTTCCTTTGTAATAGAGTTCAATATTCTCAGACCTTTGTTCAGACCATGAAAAATAAATCAAATGAAACAACATGTTGAAACTTGCACTCACCCTCTCAAATTTCCAAGGTCACTGGTTGGTTTTGTTTTGATGATGTCTTTTCGTCTTTATTTCATACCAAAGAGTAAACAACAAAGAACTTGTTAGCTTGTGCAATAATGCAATTCTAAGTGTATTAGCCCTCTTGCCCAAAAAAGAGAATTTGATCTCAGAAACAAAATACAAATTCATCACTAAAGTAATATATTATCACAGTTCTGATATGTCTAAATGTGGGCAATAACAACGTACTTTTGCTTGGCTTTACTTTTGGAAATAAAGAAGGAAGACTGAAGGAGCCTGGGGAAGGAAAACAAACTGTGCAATGAAGTAACTGCATAATATTTTTAATCTTTTCGGTACTTATCCAAAAACCTTAACGCATGATTACTCTTTAATAGAATAATTCCACTTCTAGGAATTCATCCCAAGGATACGCGCACGTGTGTGTATGTGTGCGCGCGAGCATGCGTGCGTTTGTATGTGTGTGTCGGTGTGTATGTGTGTGTAAAATATTCCTTATAATTCTTGCTCATGAAAGCTTTTTTAATAAAAGAAAAACTGTGCTAATGAATAACTAATTAAGTAAACATTATTTGTGTGGCCAAGTGTATGCAATTTAAAATAATGCTTCTTTAAAGGCATGTTTAGTGACAATAAAAATTTGACACTAAAAATTTTCATGCTATATATTCTTTAAGTTAAATGTGCAAATTATAGGCCACAGATGTGGGTCAAGTGATTTTGTGTGAGGTCTCGGTTCCATCTCTGGCACTGCATGGCCTCCAGGGCCACTCAGCCACAGAGAAACTATGCGTGACCCTGGTGTCTGCTAAGTACAACAACAGGCCCATAGGGCCACTATTTTCTTTCCTTTGTTTTTTTTTTTTTGCTTTTTGGCTAACACCCAGCAATGCTCAGGGTTTACTCCTGCCTCTGCACTCAGGAATTACTCTTGGCGGTGCTTGGGGGACCATATGGGATGCCAAGGATTAAACCCAAGTCGGCTGTGTGCAAGGCAAACGCCCTACCCGCTGTACTATAGCTCCGGCCCCGGCCACTATTTTCTTACTGCTGTGGTTCCCAGGACAAAAGCAAGTACAAAAATGAGTACTAGAGTATAAACTTATTAGTTTGACTCACACAATATATATCCACGATGCACACACAAACAATACACACACAAACACACTCTATCCACACTAGTCCTTACTTTTTTCATTTTCCTTCACAGCACTCACCTCCACCGGCTAGGGAGGCATGTTGATTACTGACCAGGTCCTCCCACTAGAACAAGTCAGAATTCAGAAAAGGAAAAATATTCTGACCTACATCTATGTCCTCAATGCCTCACAATATGCAGGACCCATAGTAAAAAAGTAACAAATATAACCCTACAAAATAAGTATAAACGCATATGTGTATAGCAACAGATAGAAGATAATTGAAACATATTCCAAAAGCAGTTATTATTTGATTATGGCTAGATCATAAAAATATACATGCCTGAGCGGGTGAGATAGGTTAAACAGGCTAATACACATGCTTTGCATGCAGGAGGTGCTAGATTCAATTTGAGGCACTGCATGGTCCACCAAGCACAGAGGCATAGCATTTGAGTACCACATGTGGCCCCAAAACAGATAAATATAAATAAATACACACACACAGTTTCTTCTTTATGCTTTATCTATAGTTTGTAAATTTTACACCATGTATTTCATCTAAAAATGTGAGGTATTAACCTATTTTCATGTGTTCATTCATTTGTGCACTTTGTGTGTGTTTTCAAGATTGTTTGGCTTTGTCATAAAAATACCCTTTATCCTACAAATTGATAAATTATGCAATGGAAAATTAGGGGACAAAAGGTTTAATAAAACAACAAATTCATTTTTTTCCTTCTGACTGCACGCATTTTCATACATATTAAATCATATATCAAGACTATAAATCAGATAGAATGATCTTGAATAAACTCTTATTTCATGAAAAATACTTTAAAAAAATAACAATTTCACAGTTATCACACTATGTGTCCCAGTGCTTTACTTTTATTATAGTAAGTCTAGCATTTGCTCTGGAAGGCAGCAAATCTGGATCACAGTGTTCTCATTGGTCTGAAAGCAGAATTGCCATCAAGAGACATGCCTCGTGAATGGATCAAATCGAGAGCATTCCAGGCATTCGGAGAATGGCCCATGAAAGTAGGAATGGGGCTGGCTTTAACATTCTAAAGAATCTTATTTATGGAGGCTTAACTTGTAATGTATTTCCAGAGAAGACTTCTATTCCTATACCTAAAATAAAACTTCACGAGCAACAAACTCTTATGAAATCAATTCAGAGCACAGAAGAACTGTCAATTACAAAAATACTTCTCAACTAACACAGCAAAATAATGCTGTATATAAAAGGATACATAAAATACAGCGGTCCACACAATGCCCAGTTCCGTGGATGCTTCAGAAGTGATCCTGATTGTGCTCTGGGGAGTTTCTACGTGAGTTTGTGAATCAGTCATCACACTGAACCCTTTGTCCCCCAGGACTGGAAACTGCACTAAGTCCACTTTCTCTTGCCTTTTCTTCCTTCTAGATGATTCCTTTCATTCACTATTTATAAAGTATCAAATGACTACTCGATCAGCGAAATGCTTTCTTTGCTTTATTTGCCTTAACTCATCAATCCCACTGTGAAATTCAAATCTAAAAAGAATTTAATTTCCTTTTATTGTCGTTTTACATACGATGCAAGGGGTTGGCAAACTATAGTCTATGGGCCAAATCCAGCCTGCCATCATCCATCTGTTTTGGTAATGACCATATGCTAAAATGGGTTTGTCCTATTTAATTGATGGAAATATTCAACACAGAAGTATATCATACTGTTATAATTATATGAAATTCAAATTTCAGTGCTTAAGAATACAATTTTATTGGGACACTGTCACATCATTCAATTTTTCTCTCTCACTCCAAAGTATTGGCTGAAATTCATTGCACACAATAAATTACTAATCAATAAATACTAATGAATAAGCCGGTTTAAACAACTATATTTCTCTAAATTCATTTTGAGGAACAAAAAAAACTATGAGACATAAGCTCAAATGTACATTTCTGACTACTTCTCATTGTTAAGTGGACACTAGAACCTTCTGAAGACCAGACAGTATATCCAGACAAGAGCACAATGTAGTGGCAATGCATCGGACCACCACATCTATAATTCAATTCCTGCAAATTTATAAACACTAGCTCTTAAACTGCAAGCCCAATGGTCCCTTTAGCTACACTTAGATGCACAATAATTGACAGCTCATTACGACAAGTGGTCTCAGGAGTAAAGTCTTATGGTTAATGGTCTGGAAATGCTTTAGTCTCCAAACTTGGGCCAACAATAAAGCAAGCAAAACTAAGTCTTTCCTTAAATGTATTTGATTTTCAAATGTATACATGATCATGATATAACATTACTCATAATTTATCTCCCTATTTCTCTTGTTTGAAATAGTGCATATTTAAATCAGGAGCATACAACTAATTTGTGTCTTCTTCTGAATTACATTATAATAGGACAAATTCTTACTAGTCACATCTCCAAGAGCTACTAAAGATATTTTAAAGCAATAGACAAAAAAAATCAGATAGGATAATCCTGGATAAAAGTATGGAAATAAAAGCCAAGTAAAAGTTTAAAACATGTAGAAAATAATCACAAACTAATGTTAAAACAATTAGAGCTATATATCCAACATACCCAAATTTTTTAAACATAGGTCTTATATGATGGATGTGACATTATTTTATAGTACTTGTGTTTTGGAGTGATAGCACAGCGAGTAGGGCGTTTGCCTTGCACGCAGTCGACCTGGGTTTGATTTCTCCACCCCTCTCGGAGAGCCTGGCAAGCTACCAAGAGTATGCTGCCCACACGGTAGAGCCTGACAAGTTATCTGTGGTGTATTCGATATGCCAAAAACAGTAACAACAAGTCTCACAATGGAGACATTACTGGTGCCCGCTGGAGCAAATTGATGAGCAACAGGATGGCAGTGACAGTGAAACAGTGATGTTTTGTGGGTGAAGTAACATTTTATTGTATGTTTCAGTGAACTTTTAAAATAATTTATAATGCATGTCCTTTTTTTCCATTTAGGAAACAAAAAATAGGAAAAGCAAAGTATAATGAGCTTTAGTGTTTTGTCTTCATGAGGGAGCCATGAAATCAATATTCAGGACCACCTGGTCCCCGAGCAACAGCTAGTGTGACATTAAAACACACCAAAAAAACCTCGAGCACCACAAGGAAAAATTCCTGGGTGCAGAGCTAGGTGTAATCCCTGAGCATCTCTGGGTGTAACCCCCCGCAAAAAAAAAAAACACCCAAAAAGTTTTTTTCGTGTTCCTTTTGTCTATGTTAGTGTCAGGGTGCAACAAAATTCTTTATAAAAAAAAAAAACACCAAAAATTTAACTAGGTAATCTGTCCATAACCAAGAAGCCAAAGAATATGCTTTATACTTTTATCTCTAAGTGCAAATACTGGCACAAACATAAATAACATTTTCAGAAAAAAAAATTCCGAAAAAGAAAGACAGAAATCCTTCTAGTAAATATTAAAAGCTGTGATATTTTGATATTTAGAAAATAATAATCTGATAGACATAAATCTGGTTTCAGGAATAAGCTCTAATTACAGTGAATTTCCTATAAGTAACTGTGGAAAATTGAAATAATTAACATAATGATATATGTGTATTTTTTTTTCCAAAAACAGATTTCCTTTTTCCATCTTTATCACAGCTGCTTGTGATGTGCACAGTTCATGCAAAACTCTCCATCAAAATGCTGTTTCCACCTGCAATGACATCTTTGTCTTTCACAGGAATAAACTTCAGAACAGAAAAGAATTTCAGAACACTCCCATGGCATTCTTTATTAGGGTGTGTCCAATAACTGACCTGTTTGTCCAAAGGAATTACACAGTAAGTCGGCTTCTGCATGCTGATGAAACATGTATCGGACCTGACCTCGGGAGCCAGCCTCATCATGACACTCCTGAAGCGAAAAGAAGCTGCCGCACAGAAGAAACCATTCACGGAAATGATGAGAAAGTAGGGCAAAAGCAGGGAGCAGGTGGGGCAACACAGAAGCAGATCCAACACCCGAAGGAGAAGTCAGGAACCTGGAGAGGGGATTTCTCATCACTGAAGGTGCTGGTGCAGCACAGAAACCCAGCAAAGGACCCCGGTGGTAAATAACAGGGGAGTGGGCAAGCAGGAGGCAGAAAGCTGGAAATAATCCGAGTCCAGGAAGATAAGCATTTTTTCCACTTGCTGAGAGTGTCAGATGCTTCCTGGACACAGGAGATGCAGGGGACAGTGAGGGGCATGACTAAACCGCCTGAAGCCATACTGCCTTCTGGATACTGACTGATAGGGTCTTCGATGACATGTGATGACTCGCCACAAAGGGAAAAGTTTGTTCCAAGAGATCAAAACAGACAGTAGAGACCATCAAGACCGGCACGTGAAAATTTCATCAGGGATGATGAAGACTTCAGGAAGGCGATGGTGAAGTGGAGGGCTGCCTGGCCTCACCCAGGCAGAGCACGGGCCTACTGAGGCAGGCAGCGCAGAAGCCGGCACGCAGCCAGGAACCGCAGCTCACCCTGTTTAATAGGGTCCACACATTTAGGCCAGGGCATGAGGGCACCAGGGAGGCATTGCAGCAGGTAGAGCCTGCTTGCTCAAAACACGAATTTGTATTTTATTGGCCCTGGCAAGCTCCCTGTGGCATACTCATATGCCATATACAGTAACAATGATGGGTTTCATTCTTCTGACCCTAAAAGAGCCTCTAATGCAGCACCATTGGGAAGGACAAGTAAAGAGAGACTACTAAAATCTCAGGGCTAGGACAAATGGAGACGTTACCGGGCCTGATCGAGCAAATCAACAATCAACGGGATGATAGTGATAGTGATGGCAACAGGAAACCAGGAAAGATGTCCACCAAGACCTGTGGGATCCGATCCCTGCTCACCAGAAGATGGGCGGAGGAGGAAAACTGGCAAGGGAAGGCGGGAGGATGTGGGGAAACCAGTTTGGAGGGAAATGCAATTCTAAGGTAATACTGGCCCTGAAGAATGGAATCAAGCAGAGGGAGGGGAGGGAAATTTAGGAACTAGCTTAGAGAATGACAACTACAAGCTAGGAAGGAGAGAGAGAAAGAAAGATGGCGAAAGGATGCTGGGGGAGGGAGTGTGTTTAAAAAGGGGGCATGCCAACCAAGTTCAGGTAAAAGGAGATTTGAACATGATCTTCAAATTCATTCTGGGAGTTGGAGGGTGGCTGTTGGGTGTGACTACACCCACCCATTCATGCTTGGGGACCCATATGGTGTCATAGATCATTGCCAGGGATGGAACTGGGGAGGACCCCCCGCAAAGCAAGCACCCTTAAACGCCATTTCTATCTCCCTGGTCCCAGCCTGTTTTGTACATCCAAGGTCGTTATATGCTTTGTGGACCAGTTACAGGCACTGCAAGTGAACAGGCATCTGGACAAGTTCCATGGCTGGCAGATTCCCTAACACACACCAGCCTGACGTCAAAGGAGAGCAAGGGGCATCCCTCTCAGGCCAGCACCCTTGGCTCCAGGGCTGGGACCCAAGCATCAGCACAGATGCCAGTGGCCCCACAGCCCTCTACAGCAGAATGCGGAAGGGGTTACAGCCAGGCCACGTGTATGGCGGGCTGGCATCACCCCACTGTCCACGGTGTCTGTAAACACACCCTGGGCTTCTGAGAGGCACATCATCTGATCTCCCTAATAAGCTGTCATGTGCTGAAAGATTAAGAAAAAAAAAACTCTTACACTGCCTAAGGCAGAAGCATGGTTTGCGTTTTAAAAACTGGTTCCGTGGTAGAGAACTCCTAAGGAAACACTACAAGAAGAGCTATGAAACTTACAACACTGAGTAAACACGAGCCGATGGATGCCAACGAATCTTTAATTATCTTCGACTCATTATGTAGACATTAACCTTGACCAATTAATAAAGGTGAACTAATAAACGTGTGGGCATACATAATTTAAACAGCAGCAAATCACAGAGACAATGCATATAGAGAGAGGTGGATTGAAAAAGCATTTAAATGGGTTTTTCTCATTCTTCTTAAAACTATACTGTAAGAGAGCTAATGAGCGAGTAAGGTGGTTTTTTTTATTTTTCTTCCCTTTTTCTTTTTTGCTCTGAAAGGAAGACTAAGAAAGGTTCCAAGCTATTAAACTATTTGTGATGTACAAGTCATCATCATAATTGGGGGCACTCTTTCTTCTGACCTCTACAAAAGTTTCATTTCCCAAATGTGACAGATAAGAAGTGCTTTTACAGCACCAATAATGATTTTCTCCTATGGGAACTTGCCAATTATAAGTTGAAAACGAAGGAAAGACCATACGGCATATACATTTAGAAGCTCAATGCACCAAAAATATAGTTAAAATACTTTGTAATCCTGCTCAGAGATTAGTGCAAAAAATTTAAGAATCTTTCCTAGAGAAATATACATTAAAATGGGCAAATATTTCCTCTCCTTAGCACTTTAGCACAATGCTAAATGCCCATAAAATGCAGTGAATAAAAAGTGAATGGGTGGTGGTCTACAGTTATAATTATACCAGTCTGAATGTAAGTGCTTAAATATTAGTAAAGCATGTTAATTTAATATGCCAAGAAATTTAATCCATGATAAATCTAGCTGTCTGAATAAGATATCACCTCCACCGGCATCAAATGATTTACCAACTAATCAGAACTTAGACATACTGTATACTTTTGTTATTTTTTTTGCTTTTCGGGTCACACCAGAGATGCACAGGGGTTACTCCTGGCTCTACACTCAGGAATTACTCCTGGTGGTGCTGGGGGACCCTATGGGATGCTGAGAATGGAACCCGGGTTGGCCAAGTGCAAGGCAAACGCCCTACCCGCTGTGCTATCACTCCAGCCCCCAACATACTGTATACTTTTATCTTACTTTTTTCTCGCACTTATTAACTAGTAGGATGTTACTACAAGTCCCTTAATAAAAGAGGCATTTAAATCAAACCATTTAAATATTGTATGAGTGTTTCAGTATGATCTATGGTATTGTCTTGTTTTTTTCTGATAGAAAATCATCCTTAAAAAAAGAAAGAAAGAAAGAAAATCATCCTTCAGGGGAATTTCATTTTACTCTTAATTTCACTGAGGTTTTTATTACTTCGACAAACACCATAAAGTAAACTTTTTCAAAGATACATAATGTTCATCTCTTCAGCAAATATTCATTCATTTCTTCTTAGATTGTTTTAAGTCTACCTTATTCCATAGAATGGCTACCGACCTCTACTGGCTAGAGAGCACTTGAAATGTGTTCCAGACAATCTTGGGGAAAGCAGGAAAACATATTAATAATTTTTACTGGCTTAAAAACATTAATGATCATCTGACTTTTTACTTTTTTAAATATGTTCCTAGAAAATCTAGTATGTAAAATAACCAAGACTTTGAACAAAGCACAATTTTTTGTTTGTTTGTTTGTTTGTTTGTTTGGGGGCTATACCCAAAGGTATTCAGGTCTTACTCCTTGCCCTGTGCTCAGGGATCACTCCTGGCATCACTTGGGAAATCATAAGAGGTGCTGGGGATTGAACCCAGGTCAGCTGCATGAGAGACAAGAGGCAGCTGTACTATCTTTCCAGCCCCCAAAGCACAAAATGTTATAAGGACTTGATCTTCCTGTAGTGGAAGAAGCCTCGGGTAAGTAAAGAAATAAGGAACAGGTAATACAAGTTATGTGAATAAAATAAAGCAGGGCAAGAAAAATGAAGCATATCTTAGTAGAGGCAGACAGTGAATTCTTCTCTGGGCAGACAGGCTGGAACAGGAAGCATGAACAACAGAAAGAGGTAGGGAAATAAACTCTAAGACATGTTCTCAACAGAGGAAGCTGCACATGGCAAGTCCCCGCGCTGGGAAGGACACACACGGATTCGAACAAGAGTCAAGCCAGTGCCGCTGGGGCGCTGTAGCAACGGGGAGAAAGAGGCAGGCAGAAAAAGGCCAGGGTACAACATCAGAGTCAAAACATTTTAACTTAAAAAAATTATCAGGATGAACTTTTTCAGCATTAAGCAGTCTATTAAGCATTTGCTGGAATTAAAAAGAAGCATACCCGTCACTAGTTCAAATAAATGAAACAATTCACATGAATTTAGTGAAAGAAATTACATAAAATTTACATTTTAATTATACTATATAATGAGTTTTGTTAAAGTCTTTTATTCAGAGTACAACATTCTGGAGGCATTTTAAATTAATAAGAATGTGAGAGTTGTATATGGGAATATACTTTTTCCTACATTTATTACCTATTTCCTACTTATTTGCCTACATTTAATACATTGTTCGACCTTGATTCTTTCAAGCATGAGCACTCTTAAAGTTTAAATTTATTACTTGAGAACATAAAACATGAACAAAATAAGGTTTAAGAAAGTTTCTGTTCTACAGACTCAATGTTTCCGTTTAGAACCTAGCCCTCAGAATTTGGTTCACTACCTAAAATAAAGAAGTAACTAGAAAAGAGAAAAACACAAAGTCCTTTACCTTTGATCAAGCAACACAGAGTCCACAAATTGTACTCTTTGTAGAACAAATGTTCAGCAAGTAACAAGAGGAAGGCAGGGGAAATTGTGATGACTTACTGTATGAAGTTCAGAGTCGTTGGAGGGCTTCGCTAGCAAATATCAGCCACCAGTAGCTGTTGTCACAGCACACTCTCTCCACACAACTAACTGTTCACAAGCCTTGAACGTGAGGTTGATCAAGGCGGCCAGAAGGAAGCGTGTCCTTTTACAGCAGCATATTTGCACGGGAAGAAATGTCACTTCTCAGGCATCTTAAGCAGTTCTATTAATTCACTCTGGGTGCCATGAATGGTTCCAGAAACTTGTCTCTGACTGGGTAAGCAGGCAGTGAAAACAAGCTAGGAGGGTTCCAGGAGACATAAGGTTAAAACCTTACCCTGGACAAGGCCTTTGTTCAGAAGGTTGTGAAAATCTCGGCTCAGCACTGCACTAAGATACGTCTCCCCTGATGCACAAACAGAACCTGATATTCTTCCTTGCATTAGAGTCCTCACTCATTTCCTTGATGAATAGGAGAAGGGGAAGAAGGAAGTCTTTGTATTTGGAACAAGTTTCAAGTGCTGTAGTGAGCACTTTTTCTGAAAGTAGGGAGCTCAAACTACCAGTCCCGTCCATAACATGCTCAATCTGCACCTTCACCTCTAACCCGTGCAGTTTCATTCATTTTCTACCTCCTTTGAATGCTACTCAAATTGGTTCTGCCTAGCCCAAATTTCGCAGTACACCTACCATCCCTCCTCCTAGCTCCGAACATATGCTTACCTACCGAATGGATCTTAGTTCTTTGTCATTCCCTGATTATCTCATTAAAAATCTGCACCTCCAATAAAAGTCATTCCCTCCAGATTAGATTTCACATCTTCAGCAAAAGTAACTCTAGAGACTTGATTCAAGCCTTCCCTTTCTACCCTACTCCATGACACACAATCCCAAATACAAGACCCAGATGGAATTGGTCTAGAGTCCGATAAATCAAGACTCCCCACAACCAAGATTCTACATAGATGCAATACGGATATCTGTCAGACTGAATGGCAAATGTTCAGAATGGAGAGGAAGTTTAAGTAAGTTTGACATTATTTTAACAATTTGGCATATTTAGCCATGTGGTTTATTATTTTGACATATATTTTAACAACTTACATATCAGTTTAGCCATTTTGCAACTGGGTTTATTATTGCACTATTGCACTGTAGCACTGTCATCCCATTGTTCGTTGATTTGCTGAGCGGGCACCAATAACATCGCCCTTGTGAGACTTGTTATTGTTTTTGTTACAAATAAAATTTAGCACTTACCAATTTGGATTATTAGAAAACTAAGAACTCACAGAGAAAATAAAAGTGTCTCTGGTAAGTATGGTTTTGCCTAATACAGTCATTTCCTATATTTTCTGACCAAAAACATAGATATTTATTTTTCTTGCACACCAGGAATGTAAAAAACATAAGTTAATAAAACATCATGCTTTCATCGGAAGACAGCAAAGCTCCTTGGAATGGAGAAGACAATTTTGTTTGGGATCTGAACTATCAGAATATGAAGTACCCATTATCAATATCCAGTGAGGTCCTCAAAGAATGTTCTCTTGGGGTCTGCCAGTGTGTGTCGTATCTGAGAAAACATTCAAAGCAGCAAGCAAGCATGAGCAAAAGAAGCAGAGGACTTCAGCTCAAACAGTTCTGGCATTTTAAGTCTTATTACAATTTAAATGATGTAAGTGTAAATATAGACCTCAGAAAAGGGAAAATTTGAGTACCAAACTTTCATTTTCTCTAGTGAGTCCACTAATTGCTCTCCTAAGAATAAGCTACTGGATGACAACTCACGCATTCAGTACCATCCCTCTCTGCCCCCAATATCAAGGCCTTGCAAACCCTAAATGTAGCCTTTTAATTGCTTGCAGGAGGTGGCATGAGATTTTTCTGTAGTCACTTTTTCAGCAGACCTGTCTCTAAGGGAAGGGGAAACCTTATACTTAGCATACTGAGAAGCTGAATAAAATTTTGTCAAGGTGGGGGTAGGAAATTGTTATAATTATAGTGAAAGCTTTTGCATGCAAATTCAGTTTTCCTTGCAAAAATATGCATATCCCAATAAGGAATCCCTATGCCAAAAGAATGTATTAGGTTTTTCAGCTCCAGTCTTCATAAGTGATGCACTTGCCCAGGAAATAGAGAGAGGGAGAGTCTATGAATTTGTTCCAGATCTGTCCCAGATACACTGTTTATAAAAGAAAAGACTTTACAAGACCGTTTATAAAATGTGAAAGGTTTAACTGCGCATGCCAAAGAAACTGACAGCATCAGTCAGGGTGAAACAATGAAGAAAAGCTGTTTATTTCAACTATCTCTAAAACTGATAGAAATCCTTATTCATAATAATAAATAAATTTCAAAAGACAAAGATGTTTATCTTTAGTTCTTAACACTTCAAAATTGACAGAAATGGCCCCAGCTGTTAAATCTTCACAGCCAAGGATATTTTTGTGATAAGGAAAATAAGAAGATGAAGGAACACCCAAAATGATGACTAGTTTTCAATTTGGTCTAAGTTTTAGGGAAAGCATATCTTCCTTTAATGGAACATGCTAGACAATAAAATATAAAGAAAACATGATAGTAGCACTGCCCATTAGTGGACTTTAACAAACATTAAACATTCCTTCTTCATAGAAAAAAATACTTCAGGGAGGCAATACACTATTCTAGAACTAAATATTTCTGTCCAGAAGAAAATCCAGTGCGAGTTATAAGGAGTAGACCCTTGCTGTAGAAGATGCTATTTCTACAATACAATAAATGAAACACTATTCTTAAATGAACTGCCCACCCACTGCAGAAAATCAGCTATTTGCATTAAAAGCAGTCTATTTTTGTCAGATCTTTCCAAAGCAAACAAGTCAGCAGTGACTCTGGGAACTGCGTATCCACAAGCTTCAACAGCAGTTGTCCAAAATTAAAGGTTTGTGGGAACGGGTAGGAGGAGGGCAAAAACAAAATGAATATTAACGTTTTCTACCACTGGACGTTGCAAAATGATCACCATGGACTAAAATGATCTCTCACGTGAGTTAGGCCCCAACTTTCTTCATAGAATCTTTATAAATGAAATATATTAAAAATATGCATGCAGCTTTTGGAAATAAACATATATATATTTTTTTGAGTCACACCTGGCGATGCACAGGGGTTACTCCTGGCTCTGCACTCAGGAATTACCCCTGGCCGTGCTCAGGGGACTATATGGGATGCTGGGATTTGAACCCGGGTCGGCCGCGTGCAAGGCAAACGCCCTACCCGCTGTGCTATCTCTCCAACCCCAATAAACATATTTTTAAAGCACAAGATGTTTGTTCATAATATCCTCAGAGTTTACAAAGCATGAGAACTCAATTTTAGGAAGCACACAAAGACAAAATGCAATTTTCTTTGCCATTTGCAGGACACTCCCAAGGAATGTAAGTAGCAGGTCCGTCCGGTAGCCAAAGAGGTTTTGTGGGTCTACTAAGTGAGAGATACGCCTGAAATTCTTCCCAGGTAGAAGACAGGCCTGGGAAGCCCAACCCTGACCAAGGCATCTGTGACAACACTAAATTTATGATCACTGGCATTTTCTAAACATGTGACCATGGAAAGCTTTAGCCCCCTTTCTAGAACACCTCTTAACATTCTTTTGTTTTGTTTGTTTAGAGGCCACACCAGCCGTGTTCAGGAGTTATTCCTGGCTCTGCACTCAGGAATTATTCCTGGTGGTGCTGGGGGGACCATATGGGATGCCAGAAATCAAACCTGGGTCGGCCATATGCAAGGCAAACGATCTATCCACCATACTATCACTTTTGCTCCTTTGCATTCTTACTAGTTCAGAAATAGTTTGGCAGACACGGAATACCCCATTATTTAATGAACGCAGGTAGATCCAGAGAGAATATATCTGATAAGCACTAAAAAACTCAACAGTGGTAATCTATGGGTTGTGGCATTTCACAAGATAAAGATTTTTCAAATTTCTATGAGAAACATGCATACTACATTTATCATTAGGCAAAACAGATGCTCTGTTGTTTTTTTGGTTTGTTTTGCTTTTTGAGGGTCAAGCCTGGCAACGCACATGGGTTATTCCTGGCTCTGCACTCAAGAATTACTCCTGGAGGTGCTCAGGGGACCTTATGGGATGCTGGAAATTGAACCTGGGTCGGCCGAGTGCAAGGCAAAAGTCCTACCCACTGTGCTATTGCTCTAGTCCCAGATGCTCTGTTTTAGGATAACTAAAAAAAAAAAAATTGCCACAACTGTTCAATTCAACTTTCTTTTAAATCATTTAGGAATGAAAACACACTTGGTATGATACTGATGATTTGGAGAACAGAGTAGAAAGACCTGGAAATCTGCAGACTGCCACGTGTGGACCAGCTATAAAAGGAATGTGGTCAGCTTAAATACCATTCTCAGATTTCTGGTGTTCTATGAAAATAAATGAAGCAAAGAAGTTCAGCCTGGGCAAAGACAAAGAAGAACCTCTGCATCTCTAATTTCCTGTTTATCCTCACAGATGCCAGCCATGACACAGAACCTTTGCAAGAAATCTTAAATGTGTAGAAATAATCTAAACACTGTTCAGTCTCTGTATTTTTTCCACCCACAGAAGGCAGTGTAAATAAAGGAAAAATCATAGCTCGAGAGAGATGTCTATGTGAGACAATACTGCCTGCATCAATGGGAAAGTGTAAAAAGTATACGTTTGAAAGTTCTAAGTTCTACTGAAATAAAGGCTGCTAAGAGTTCAGCATCTTGTCAATGGTAACCTTTAATATAAAAAGATTTTAATCTACCATCTCGAACAAAATCGTTGAAAGGTTATCTGCATGTTAGCCCTGAGGGTGCGTCCATCTTCTATGCTAGGATTCAAACTATTCTACAAATTGCCACCCTGCAAAAGTGACTGAAATAAATAAGGAAAATGCACGGCTGTTTGTTTGTTTTGTTTGTTGGTTGGTTGATTAGTTTTGCTGAGGGCTGTTTGTTGCTGTTATTATTGTTGTTGTTATTGTTGTTGCTGTTGTTTTGGTCAAACCTGACTCAGTGCTTGGGGGTCTCGCCAAGTAGTTATCACAGTATCATACAATACCAGGAATCAAACCCAGGCCTTCTACACAAACAAAACAAATAGCCCACTGTGCTCTCTCTCTCTCCATCCTCTTTACAAATAATTTTTAAAAATGCTAAGTTTCTCTATTAAAACTTGTCCATAATTTTGAAAAACAGATAAAAATAACAGAACCTGGAAGAAAGAGACCATGTATTCCACAGCCTCCACTGTATCACTGTCATCCCGTTGATCATCGATTTTCTCGAGCAGGCGCCAATATCATCTCCATTCATCTTAGCCCTGAGATTTTAGCTGCCTCTCTTTACTTGTTCTTCCCAGCGGTGCCGCATTGGAGGCTCTTTCACGGTAGTCTTAATTCCCAATATTCAGGACTGAATAAGCTAAGAGGCTCGAGAAGGTCGCCCTGCTAGGAAGGGCAACATGGAGCAGATGAAGGTTTCCAGAAAACTTGGCTTTTGGAGCCATAATGGAAAACTCCCTGAGTTAATTAAGACGATAACTACATCTCAGTCCTCGAAGGATCAATGGGGGTAATATTTATGTGAGAATGAACTTACTTTATTCGTGCCTGGCACACATTCTTCCTCACCACTGTATCAAACTTGCACTTTAACTTGCTCTACCTGTTTTCCAAATAACTCTTGGCGATAGCCAGAAAAAAAAAAAAATCTCCTGTTATTTTATCTGAACCCAGCTTTCATAATTCGATAAGCACTAGAATGTGTGTATTGTCCATGGGTTGCAGGGGGTGGAGAGAAGGTTTCAAAATCGTTCATGCAATCAAGAAACAATCACTGTGTCCATAGCAAACAGGAAAAAATTTACAGGATATTAATTTCTGCTTAACTTGTGCATTCAGATCTCACATGAATTGACTTAATAAAAACAGAAAACTATTTGGTTTGAGGGACACACTCAAGCGATGTTCAGAGGTAACTCCTGGCTTTGCACTCGGGAATCACTCCTAGCAGTGCTCCAGGGACCATATGAGATGCTGGAGATTGAAGACGGGTAGGCCGCATTCAAGGCAAGCATCCTACCCTCCCGCCCTAAAGTTATATTTTAAAACTTTACTCTTAATGTTTTGTCACTATTTGCTAGAGACAGGTAGCACAGCTGTGAGTGGTTTTCATCTAATCAGTACCTGTAGAAGAAACTGACACAAATATGGTCACGCTTTCAGTAGAACCATTTAACACACATGTAGTAGTCCCAGAGACATACGTCAAACATCTGTTTACATTGAAGGTGAGCCTGGTCCACTGTTTTAAGTATCAGGAAACCTACTCATCCACCAAGAATGAGTGCGTTTTCGAGTCGATGCTGGACAAAGTTATTGTTCAAAGTAGCTAACATTTTTCGGGTAGCATATATTTTTAGACACTCAACAAAGTGGACCAAGCACCTGGTTCTTGGTTTCCTGTGAGGGTCCCAGTGTCCACTGTTAGACACGCTCATCTTCTGCCTGGTTCCCCTCGCTCTCCGCTCTCTCCAACCCTTTCTCCCCCTCGATGTGCCCTCCAGTGTGCAATCCCCTTCAGGACAGCTGCATCTACATGGAACAGCACTGTAATTAATTCAAACTATCTGACAGGACATGGGAGAAATGGTCTTTCAGTAATTTTAATTTATTTTTCTTTCTCTTTTTGGCTGCTATATCTAATTTTAATGGTAGGGTATATATTTGACATTCATTCCTGACAAAGACACTGTTCCTTTTGAATTCTTAAAATAACAATAATTAGCAGCAGCCGCAACATCTCCACGCTTCACAATTCATACATCAATAAGGAACCCCAGCGGATGCATCCTGTTGGTCAGACTCTGGTTGGTGAAGTCTCAGTTTCTTCCCTGACAGCCCTCTGATTATTCCGCCCTCTGTGCAATGCTAATCGGCTGGCTTCCGATACCCACGCCCCTGGTCTCCTCCTCCTACTGCATTATCTCTCTCTTAGATCTTGAATGTTTATTCTTCCTAATATCACTGTCCTTTATCACTGTCTGTTCTAGTGTTCTGTCCTCAGAACTCTAGGTCTCTATGTTTCTTATCTGGTCAATCTCTTAGTAGCTTCACTCAGACATACAACTCCTAAATGCATTCCTCTTTCATTCCTCTTCAGTCCAGACCTCTTCTCTCTAAAGTCTAAACTCTTATAATCTCTCTCTCTCTCTCTCTCTCTCTCTCTCTCTCTCTCTCTCTCTCTCTCTCTCTCTCTCAAGCTCTACCACACATCATCTTAACATTCCCACTAGATGTCTAGTAAGAGTCTCAAAATTTAACAAAGCCAAAGCCAACTTTCAATCTCCTGTCTTTCACTGTGGTAATAAAACATTCTTCCTCTATCCTAGAAAACAGAGATCCTATTCTTCCAGATAGACAAACCTCAAAGTTGGAATCACCTCTCCCTTTCTCCTACCATACATCGAACCCATGAGCAAATTCTACTAATTCATTCTTCAAAAGAGAACAAAAATCTGACTGCTTTAGATCACCTCCATTACCCATTCATGCTTTTCCAAATGAACACCATCTGTGAGTTTCCTTGTTTTAATTACAGCTGACTCCCTACACTTCCTCCTTCTGTACTTGCCCTTTATGGCCCATTTCAAATCAAGCAAAGTGAGTCTTCTGTAAGTAACATCATACTACTCTTAGGTTCAAATCCCTCCAACGTCTCCAGGCATCACTCAGAATGAATCAGTCTTCATGATGGCCTGCAAGACCCTCCCTAGTCTGCCCTACCACTTCCAGTCTCATGTTCCCATACTCCGTCCCACTGTTCCATTGAAAAAGGCCTCCTTGCTCTTCCTTCACAAGTGGGGTCACAATAGCACCACTTCAGACTCAGAGAGTTTGTGTTTGTATGTGCCACCCACCCCAGAATAAACTGAGGAGGTCTGCCCCAGTAGAGAAACATACTCTTCCATAAGCATCTTAATTTATATCTCAACTTTTTAAAGACCTTCTCGGAGAAGCCTTTTCCTATCCATCCTGTCTAACACAGGCCCACTGTGCCCTCTATTCCCCTTCACTGCTTCATTCTTCCCTGTAATAATTATCAATTATCATGTAATTCTGATTTATTATTCTGTTTCCCCCACTAGAATATAAGCATCAAGCTGAGTCTTTATCTTTTTAATTCACTTCTGAAGCTCCAGATCCTTGAACAGCCATGCCTAATGTAGGAGAGCAATCAATAAATTTTAAATGAAGGCTGAAGAGAGGGCTGAGAGGGCTAGAGCACACGCTCTGAATGCAGGCCCTGGCACAGACCGTCTCCCCAAGCACGCACGGAGCAACTCCCCCAGTTGTTGTGCCCCTGCCCCCCAAAATAACTAATCATTGTTAAATTGGTGAATAAGTGTTCCTTTAACCTTGTTTTGCCTTTCTTCTTTCCTTCTTCCTTCCTTCCTTCCTTCCTTCCTTCCTTCCTTCCTTCCTTCCTTCCTTTGCAAAAGTTCTTAATCATCTTTCCCACAGGTATAGCACATCAGATGCAAAGGCAAGAGGCAAGTTTGACCTTGAGAGAAAGAGTTGAAGCTGGCTTATAACTATACGAAGATTCTCTGTACGATATCATTTTTTCCTACTTCAGTACACTCAAGCAGTGACATTCAAAGAACAGCCCGCAGAATGGCAGTAAACTGTAATTTTTACTGTTCATAACAATTAGTACCGAGATTGAAAGCAAACATTACAAACACTCATGGGAATTTGACATCTGATGAATACTTTATTTAAATACATGGTGACATATTTTACTGTCTTTTACACATGTATCATTCAAATGCAGAATGGGAAAAATGATCCTTGTCACAGTTTGAGAAAAACTACATTAGCACCACGACAGATTGGAGAGAGACGTTGCTTTATTTGTTACCATTTCATCTACCAAACTATGCTGCTGATGATTTAATTTTCACTTCTGACTGATAGCAGGTTGAACCTCTTTCTATATTGCACATCCCTATGCATTATTTTATATTTATATATATATATTTATATATTTTATATATTTACATATTCGTTTTTCTCATGATTTTACTGATTGATTTTCATCTTGTTGAGTAAGAGTTATTGTACAAGCACTTAATATATGACGCATCTGCCCTTTGTTGATCACATTAAGAAATAATCAATATCATCAGTTTGTATGTAATTGACACAAATTTGACATATAATTTGATATACAGACAATATTATTTGATACTGTGCACATATTTTCACAAAATATTGTCCCTCAAATGGTTTTTTCCATATATTAAACTACAATAAAAAATTAAATATTGTATGCAGATTTTTCTATATTCTTTCCTTCAGCGTTTCTATTTGAAGATGCCTTTCCTAGCTCAAAACTATAAAAACATCCATCTATATATAATGTTTTTACATTTACATCTTCTAACACTTATAATTCGATTCCTCTTGAATTATTTTTGGATGAGTTTTATGGTAGGGATTCTTCTTTTTTGTTTCCAGATGACTAGCCAGGTGTCCCAACATCTTTTATTGAATAATTCATCTGTTTCCTTCCAATATGAAATGATAA